>NC_090439.1:827240219-827865219 GCF_031143425.1 Pleurodeles waltl
TTCAGCGGTGCATCGGATGAGTGTCCAGGTCAGTGGATCCGGCCATGGCATGGAGGTCATTCGCCACCTGACCTGTGGCTGGCGGTGCCTTCCTGCCCATCTGTCGTGTGGCTTGCGGGGCCCTCCTGGGCTGCAGTACCGGGCCTGTGGGTGTCCTCCTGCCCACCTGGGATGGGGCTTGCAGGGACCTCCTGGGCTGCAGTACCGGTCCTGTGGGTGTCCTCCTGCCCACCTGGGATGGGGCTGGCGGGGCCCTCCTGGCCAGCTGGCCTGCTGGCGGACTTGTCGGGCGTGCTGCCCTTCCCACCCTTCCCTATTCGCCTGTGGCCCTTCCCCACCTTTGGCAGTGTTCCAGGTGGCACCACACTTCCTGCCGGAGCCATGGTAGGAATTTTGGTCCCTGGTGTCTTCTGCCTCATGCGCTGACAACTGGCAATCTTCGGATGCTTTACCGGGGGTGGGCTGGCCGTGCCTTGGCTCCTTACTGAACTGGCTGCCCTTGAGGGTGGGGGACTCCACAGTCCATGGCAAACTGTCTTTACAGGTCCCGCTTTTGTGGTGGCTGAGGTGCTGACTGGAGTCCTATGAGATGGACGGGTTGGGGGAGTTGTTGGAAAGAGGTCAAGTTTGGAAAGGAAAAGCAATTTAGGAAGAGAGGGACGGGTAGGTGTAGTGGGTATGGGAGTGGAGGAAGAGGTTGTGGTTGTAGGAGTTTTCAGTCTGGTGTCTTTGGGTGCAGGTGCTTGGGCTGGATGCTGTTGTGAGGTGGATGGCTGTTGGGTGGGTGGCTGCCTGCGTTTGTGTAGCTTGGAAGAGGGGGTCACAGACACAGTGGGAGAGGACACAGGGGATGTGTAAATGGTAGTGGGGGTGGTGACTGCACGTGTGCGGGGTGTTCTGGTTGGTGTGCTGGTGATGGACGTAGTGGCTGAAGATGTTGTGCATGCAGGTGTGAGTGGAGACGTGACAGGGAGGGAGGAGGGAGACGAGGAGGAGGGGGACACAGTGGAGGCAGTGGGTGTTGGTATGTCTGTATGTGGATGTTGCTTGTGTGAATGCTTGTGTGATGTGTGGAGCTTATGTCTGGATGAGCTTCCCTTGGTTGTTGAGGTGTGTGGAGGCTGGTCTGATGGTGTGTCTGGGATAGGCAGAGGTACAGGTGATAGGGTATGGGTGGAGGAAGATGGAGGGGGGAGGCTAGAGACAGGGACAATTGCTGCCATCAGTGCTGAGGCTAGAGTGTTGAACGATCGCTGATGGGTAGCCTGACCAGAATGAATGCCCTCCAGGTATGCATTACTCTGGTGCACCTCCCTTTCTACACCCTGGATGGCATTCAAAAGGGTAGACTGCCCAACAATGAGCGTCCTCAGGAGGTCAATGACCTCCTCACTGAGGGCAGCAGGGGTGACTGGGGCAGGGCCTGAGGTGCCTGGGGCGAAGGAGATGCCCACCTTCCTGGGTAAGCGGGCACGGGGCAACCGCTGAGGGGCTGCTGGGAGGGCGGTGCTGGTGCGCTGGGTGGCGGCTGTACCTGTTGTTGCGGGGGGCACGGATGTTGCCTCCACCACAAAGGAGCTCCCTTCAGAGGACAAGTCGCTGTCACTAATGTCTGCACGAGTCCCCGCTGTGGAGCTCCCCTCGCCCTCCGTCCCACTGGTGTATTCGGACTCCGTTGCATGGCCCTCCAGGGCCATGTGGGATGCAGCTCCCTCGTGCTCCGATGCCACTTCTCCTCCGCCTGATGATGCTAATGCACACATGAACAGGAAGACCACAAAAAAGGGGGGGGGGGGAAAAAACATGTTGAGTGCATGCATTGGCGACACCGTTGGGGGAGAGGACAGACACAGAAGCCCCCTGCACTACGCCGCGCACTTGGGGTCCACTACTCAATCTGTGGGACATGGCCTACAAGCCTATGGACGACAACTGCACACATAGATGACACAGGGCCATGGATATCTGTACTTGGCACCCTACAGAGGTGGGGGGCGGGGGCACAGGGCCATGCCTTACGGAGGGGCCTAGCCTACAGAAATCGCCCTGGCCTAGGGATACCCACAGCCCTCCTCCCCCACCCAGACACCTCCACTGCGCGCAAAGTCAGCAGAATGAGTTTGTACTCACCCCCTTGTGTCTGCTGTGATGTCCTCACGCGCCCATCCAAATCGGGGTAGGCCACCGCCAGGATCTGGGACATCAGGGGGGTCAAAGTACGACTGGCACCCCTCCCACGTTGGGAGGCCATCCCCAGCTGAGCCTCCGCCGTCTTCCTGCTCCAGCGTCGGATGTCCTCCCATCTCTTCCGGCAGTGGTTGCCCCGTCTGTTGTGACCCCCAGGGCCCGGACGTCCTTGGCGATGGCACGCCAAATGTCTATCTTCTGGTGGGCGCTGACCTATGTGAAATGTACAGGGGGAGAAAAAGAGTCATCACCTTCTGCACCCTCAATGTGAGTGGCCCCCCATCCCTACCCTTGCCATGTGGCACATCCTGTCATCCGTCGTCTGATGCATGCCTCATTCGCTCCCCTCCCCACCATCTTTCATCCACCCGACTCAACACAGGCAATGGCCACAAAGCATGGTCCCAGTGTACTTACCTGTTGGTCTGGAGGACCGTAGAGTAGCGCATACTGGGGGAGGACCCCATCCACGAGTTTCTCCAATTCCTGAGTAGTGAAGGCAGGGGCCCTTTCCCCAGTCGCATGAGCCATTGTCTCTTCCAGACCGAGGTCACAGCAGCACTTGCAGTGTAGGTCCTCTCCTGTCGAAGATCAGGTATCGAGTGATTAAGCAGATAGAAAACGGCGGTCACGCCCGCGGCGGTGCGTACCGTGGCGGTGCGTACCGTGACCGCCGGCGCACATCGTCATTGGCTCCTGAGACCCATAGGGTTCAATGTTAACGAATGCTGCATTGCGTCGCGGTCTTCGACCACCTACCGCCACGGTGTGCCACGCCAGCGCATTGACCTCACATCCCATTGTCGCTCTTCACAGGTCAGGCAGCCGCCATTTCAAGGGCCCACATGCCTTAATTTCTACTGCGTCACACATACCTAGGCCTTGCATCGACACTCATACAAGCCATACAATGCATTGGGAATCGTGTTATGGGCAAGCTGTGGGAACGTACCTGTGGGTTGATTGACTCTGTGCTCGCTGTTGTCCTTCATAGGCACCGTCCGCTGGGACATGCGAGGAGATGGAGGAATCTTCCCGTGTACAGACCGATGGTGGACCTGTCGACAATGGACGAAAGACATGTCATACTGACATACAGGCTTGACCGAGCCACTATACAGGAACTGTGTGCCCAGCTGGAGCCAGACCTGATGTCACCCATCCGCCAACCCACAGGGATCCCCCCTCTAGTGCAGGTTCTGTCAGTACTCCATTTCTTTGCAAGTGGGTCATTTCAAACAACAGTGGCCATATCATCAGGGATGTCCCAGCCCATGTTTTCCAAGGTGTTGTCCAGAGTGTTGTCTGCCCTGCTCAAACACATGCGTAGCTACATCGTGTTCCCTGAGGTGGGGGATTTGCCTACAGTGAAGGGTGATTTCTATGCCCTTGGACATATTCCCAACATCATTGGTGCCATTGATGGGACACATGTTGCTTTGGTCCCCCCCCAGCAGGAGTGAACAGGTGTACAGGAACAGGAAGAGTTATCATTCCATGAATGTCCAGATGGTGTGTTTGGCTGACCAGTACATCTCCCATGTTAATGCCAAGTTCCCTGGGTCTGTGCATGACGCGTACATCATGCGGAATAGCAGCATCCCTTACGTGATGGGTCAACTCCAGAGGCACCGTGTGTGGCTAATTCGTGACTCTGGTTACCCCAACCTGTCATGGCTACTGACCCCAGTGAGGAATCCCAGGACAAGGGCAGAGGAACGGTACAATGAGGCCCATGGGCGAACTAGGAGGATTATAGAACGGACCTTCGGCCTCCTGAAGGCCAGGTTTAGGTGCCTCCATATGACAGGTGGATCCCTAATGTACTCACCAAAGAAGGTGTGCCAGATCATCGTGGCCTGCTGTATGCTTCACAACCTGGCTTTCCAATGACAGGTGCCTTTTCTGCTGGAGGATGGTCCAGATGGTGGTGTTGTAGCAGCTGTGGAGCCTGTGGAGAGTGAAGAGGAGGAAGCCGAAGAGGACGACATAGAGAACAGGAACACAGTAATACAGCAGTATTTCCAATGACACACAGGTAAGAATCCACACCGGCATATTACATTTACTTAAAGACTACTACCTCTCTACTGTCTGACCTTTTCCCCCAGTGTATGGTAGCTGAGTTGTGACTTTCCCTTCCGATTTCAGAGATGTGGGCCCCACTGCGTGACATCTGCTTTGTTTCCCCATGGACTACAGCTGTGTGACAGTGGTATGTTCGCATCACAATGTAAATAAACATTTTGGCACGGTCATGTTTAATACATTTGTTCAAAATCACAGCCAGACTCCAGATTGTTTTGTGCAATAAGTGTGTTTATTACAGTGCTCTAAATTTGTGGGTGGTTGCAAATCGGTGAGGGGTGATGGTGGAGGATTGTCCATGGCAAAGTCCAGACTATCAGTATCACAGGTGTATTGTCCAAATGCCTGTGGAAAGTGGAGCAGGGGCAGTTTAAGGTTGGACAGGGTGTCAATGTGGGACAGTGGGATGACAATCAGGGAGGTATCCTTTCCTGGCGGGGATCTTGCCATCTTACTCTGTCTTCTTCCTGGATCTCAGGGCCCGCATGCGGGGTGGTTCTCCTTCTACAGGGGGTGGGGTTCTGGTGGCCTGTTGGTCTTGTGTCGGGGCCTCCTGTCCACTAGCGCCGGCGGAGGTGGTAGGCAGTTCTTGGTCCATGCTAGTGACAGGGGCCCTTTATGGTGCCACAGTGTCCCGCAATGTAGTGACTACCTGATTCAGAGCCACTACGATGGTGCCCATGGCGGAACTGATGTTTCTTAGTTCCTCCCTGAACCCCATATACTGTTCCTCCTGCAGAAGCTGGATCTCCTGAAACCTGCCCAGGACTGTCGCCATCGTCTCCTGGGAGTGGTGGTATGCTCCCATGATGGAGGAGAGGGCCTTGTGGAGAGTGGGTTCCTGGGCCTGTCCCCCCCTGTCGCACAGCAGCCCTCCCAGTTCCCCTGTTTCCCTGGGCCTCTGTCCCCTGGACTGTGTGCCCACTACCACTGCCCCCAGGTCCCTGTTGTTGTTGGGGTGGTGGGTTATAATGGGTTCCCTGTAGCGGTGGACACACCGCTGATTGACGTGTCCTGGGGACAGAGGGATGGGCCCGCTGGGTGGGTGCTGTGCTGGTGTTCCCAGAGGGGGGAAGGTCTGCTGTGGCCTGTGGCTGTCTGAGGGGAACCGACTGTCCCGAGGTCCCCGATGGGCCGGGCTGGTCATCTAGATCCAGGTCGACAGAGGTGCTGTCATCACTGTGGGCCTCTTCTGGGGGTGGAGTGGACATTTGTGGACCCTCCTGCGCGGTGATGTGGCGTTCGGGTCCTGCAGGGGTATAAAAGTATGGCTATTGCTTCTGTGTGTGCCATAGCGTGCAATGGGTGAGTGCCCGTGTACCCCAGTGCTGGCATTCCCTTGTGGGGGCTGTTGTAAACGTGGTTTGGGGGGGGATGGGTATGTGCAATGGGCATGCTTTGGTGATGGGTGTCCATGCTTTGTGGACGCATGCAGGGCTTGGTGTTGGGATGGGTGGGTTGTGATGGTGAGTCTTTTGCAAGGATTGGCTGTGATGGGGTGGGGGTGAGGGTGGGGGTATGAGTTGGCATGCTGGTGGGGTGGGGGGGATGAAGTACTTAAGATTTGACTTACCAGAGTCCATTCCTCCGCCTACTCCTGCGAGGCCCTCAGGATGCAGGATCGCCAAGACCTGCTCCTCCCATGTTGTAAATTCTGGGGGAGGAGGTGGGGGTCCTCCGCCAGTCCGCTGCACCGCAATGTTGTGCCTGGATACCATGGAACGCACCTTCCCCCGTAGGTCGTTCCACCGCTTCTGTGTACCGCCAATGGAATACAGCGGTTGAAAGACCGCCGCGTGGATTCGTGGTTCGTGATGGCATGGGCGTATTTCTGTTGGCGTGACGGTGGAGGTTTGGTCATCGCCAGTTTCTCGCTGGCCTTTGGTGTGGCGGACTTTTGTGGATGTCTGTATTTTGGCGGTTCGCCTGTTGTGGGTCAGAATGACCGTGGCGGTTTACCGCGGCCGCGGCGTTGTTATGGCGGTCTTCTGCACGGCGGTAAGCGCCTTTTACCACCGAGGTTGAAATGACCGCCTTAGTCTCTTTTTCTGAGATTTTCTTTACCGGGACGAACCAGCAAATCAGGCCGGGTCGCGGTTGAGGCAAGCCGGCTAGAGTTGCCACGGCGGGTCGGTCCCTCTATGGAGCTTTTTTTTCAAAAGTTCTCCAAACTTCTCCAAACTTCTGGGGCTTCTCCCAGATGTCCTTTTAAGGTTCTTTTGAGGTCCACAGCTCACCCCAAGGGTCCAGAAGTTCTGAGATGGTCCTTGGGGTTTGCGGACTACAACTCCCAGAATGCACCTGGCGCAAACTCCTTTTTGGCCAATGGGCAGTGGCCAGCTGGTTGATTTCTTCAGGAGTTGGTGCAGGGGACTCTGGTTAGCAATTTTTTGCCCGTAGCAAACAGGGAGTCCCTCCTTGAACCAGTTGAAGCCAGGCAAAGTCATTCATGTGGTGAAGCCCAAGTGTGCAGCTGGTGCACTCCTTCTGAGTGCAGGTTCCAGATGCAGGCCAGGGGTCCAGCAGGGCTGTCCTTCTTCTTTGTAGTTCTTCCTTGTTGGATGTGGTAGGGATCTGAGGTGTGGGTGCAGATCTGCCAGTTTTATCCTTTCTCCTGGGTGAAAAGCAGGGGGGTCCTGCTTCTCCAATCAGGTGCAGGGTCCTTCCCCCTGTGATGACCACTTCCTGGGAAGTGTGGCAAAAATCAATCCCAGGAGGCAACATTCTCCAAAAATCCATCATGGCTGAATCTGATTTTTGGAGGTTACATCTGGCTGAGCCCACACACTGGTGTGGCTAAAAATCATAAACACACCCCTTTCCTGCCCTCTCCTAATCTAATCAAGGGGCACCTAGTTGTCTGGGGTTGCAGGATGTGGGGGTGTTGCTGGTTGCTCCAAATGTCCTTCTCTGCCTTTGAAGACCAGTTTGGCAGCCCTCCCCCTTCCTGCCTCACCATCTGCTGTGGGGAGATTCCCTCCCACAGGCACATTCCTTTGTGTGAAACCACACCACTTCACACCTCATCAAGGCAGCCTGGCCAGGCTGCTAGAGGCTGGCCAATCAGAGCACAGCAGCAGAAACAAGGCAGGGCTGAAATTGGCAACTTTTCAGGTAAAGTTTAAAACTCTTTACCTGAACAAGTTATATTAAATCCCACAACTGGAAGTTGTGGGATTTATTACAACAATTAATTTGATACCAAACTCTTGGTATGCATCATTTAAGGAGACTTTAAAAATTAAAATAATGTCTCCCCGTTCTAGCCTCTGAAGGCAATTTACTACAATGAGGGAAAAACAAATTTGGTTGTTTTTACCTCACCAAGGCTTATAAAACTATTTTTATAAGGTCCCTGCTTATAGTTACATGGCACCCAGCCATAGGGGCACATAGGGCACATCTTAGGGGTGACGTATATGTAAAAATAAGGTAGCTTAAGACTTTGGAACTACTTTTAATTCCAAAGTCAAATTTGCATATACATTTAATTTAAAAGCAGCCAGCAAGGCAGGCTTGCCTTTAAAATGACACTCGGCACCTCAGCAGTGCACCTATGGGTGCACTACCTATGCTGTGATCCCCAAACCTACATGCCCTACCATATACTAGGGACTTATAGGCAGGTTAACTTAGCCAATTATAATTAGCCTAATTTGCATATCCATTTTACACAGAGCACTGGCCCAGGGACTGGTAAGCAGTACCCAGGGCACAGCCAAGAGTCAATAACCACCAGTACCTGTCCAAAAAGTGTGGGGGTGACCAGGGCAAAAAGGAGGACTTTCCTACTGTATCATAGAGGACAATACATCTGTATGTGTAACATAGTGTCTCAAAAATCAGTGTTCATCTGTCATGTATGCCAAATCTATGTCATGGCATGTCCCATACTGTTGGCAATAGATCTAAATATATCAGGACAAAGAATGAGTTTTCTGTGTATTTTGGAACATTACCTGAAAGAACCTTTGCCCACTCACTGTCCAGCTGACAAAGCATAGAGTCTGTAGCTGTGCCTGACTACTCCTCCAAAACACACCCACATTGAAAAGTTCAAAGCATGGCCTACACAGGGCATGCTACATTGCGGAAGGGACTTCTAGAGTACCTCAGTATCACTCCTGGATTCGGGATAGCATTCTGCAGCACACATAGAAGGAAAACACCTCTCTTGATTGAAACAATCATCCCCACAATGCAGGCATCCTAGCACCATGATGCAAGAGTGCCTGCGTTGATGATAGGCAGCAATTTCTTTGCCAGCACAGAGGGAGAGGACAAAAAAGCACCATATCTTATAGATACAGCACATTTCTGCCCTTTCCTGGTGGTGCAGGATGGTACAGATGGACACTTTCTGTGCCGGTCTCTGCCACAGAGCTTGTAAATAAGCCCCTATGTATCACAACACTCACCTGCACCACACACTGTATGTTCCCTTGCACTTCCATGACAGCCTGCTATCTGCAATTTTGGATGCAGCACATATTGTTTGAAGTTTATGCAGTCCTATGTGTGTGTCTATGAGACATATTCCATGGCTAGTCCATGGCATCCCTGGGGGTAAACTGAGCAATGGACTGAGATGCCGACACATATTCAGCACACAAAGCAACTCTCTGAAGGTGTTGTGTCCATAAATCACAGGAAATATGCCCCAACCACTCTCTTATCCTTCTAAGGCATATACTCTCACCCATGTACACTTACATTACTTACATTGGACACATTGAAAAACAGAAGTATGTAGAACACAACTATTCACAGGCAACACAGCAATCCACATGACTGTAAAAATGATTTCCACATGACACCATATATCTTTACACATATTAGTCATTGCGTCAGAATAATTGATGCATTTTCCCAATGCATATTTTTTACCCCATTGCGTCTGTCAAAAATGATGCACCGCATGCGATGCTCATGGTGCGTCATCATGTGACATGAAAAATCCAGGCATTGGCATGTAGGGTCAAAACAAAACCGATTGGCAAGAACAGACCGCATCACCACAGGAAATGAAGTAATGGATCTGCCATGCTCCAAACCAGGAACTGCAAAGTTACTTTCACTTTTTGCTACAATCACAGTCTTTTTGTATGTGTTGGAGAGAGGTTGTGTGTTGTTGGAGCTGTGTTGAGGAGTGCTGGTAGAGGTCTTTTGTGCTGTCTTCTGTCTCTGTAGAGTGCCCATTGTCTATTTTGTCCTGTCTATTTGTGTACTGTATTGTTTTTTATTCTATTGTTGGGTGTTTGTCCTTGGGGTTATTATTTTTTTTTTTTGTTATGGGTACCATGGGTTTTGTTTGGAACATGTAGGGGAAGGGAAGGCCTGAGGATTCATCTGGCTCGTCACACACTACCCCCCCTAGTATGGTGGTCATCGGAGAAGAGTCATCCAGGGATACAGGACCGAGGCACACAAGCTGCGGTGGGGGAAGCTCCTGTTCCACATGATCTGAGTCTTAGTCTTTGAGGTTAAGTGCACAGCCCCCCATTTAAAGCATCACTGGGCAGACATAATCGCTAGGAATGGAACCTTCTGGCCCACCTGGGAATCAAGGTCAGTGAAACTGTTGGTGAGTACACAATCTATGTGGCAATTGCAAGTACATGATGTCTGCTGGCCTGCTTTACAAAGTTTTGACAACGGGCAGGGCTGTGAGTAGTGTGTCTGTGCCAAACAGCATACATGACAACGGCAGCAATGCACCATTAAGAAGACAAATTGCATATTCCTGTCTTTGTACCCTGTGATCAGCACTAAGGGGGTCATTCTGACCTCGGCGGTAAAAGGCACTTACCGCCGGTCAGAAGACCGCCATAACACCGCCGCGGGCGCGGGAAACCGCCACGGTCATTCTGACCCGCAACTGGCAAACCGCCAAAAACCAGACATCCACAAAAGTCCGCCAAACCAAAGGCCAGCGTAAAACTGGCGATGACCAAACCTCCACCGTCACGCCAACAGAAATACGCCCATTACATTCCGACCCACAAATCCACGCGGCAGTCTTTCAACCGTGGTCTTCCATTGGCGGTACACACCGCCGCGATCAAAATGCACACCCATCTCCAAAACACAGTCAAATTGGACAATTTGAAATACACACCTGACACACATACACACAACACTCCCACACACCCAAAACTATATAAAACACACACCCACATCACCCACAAACCCTTACGACCAAAAAAACCAACAGAAAGACAGAGAGAGACAGCACAGAATAGAGAACACCATCACACATAGGCAAACCACACCATCACCCACACAAAAATCCACGCACAAAACACCACACATCACCACACTCACCACACTCTACAACACATACACCACCCCACACCTCATCCACACCACCCCATGGCACCCCAAAGACACCCCCGGTTTTCAGACGCTGAACTCCGGGTTATGGTGGAGGAAATAGTTCGGGTAGAGCCCCAGCTCTTCGGGACACAGGTGCAGCACACCAGCATTGCCAGGAAGATGGAGCTATGGCAAAGAATAGTCTACAGGGTCAACGCAGTGGGACAGCATCCACAAAATCGGGACGACATCAGGAAGCGGTGGAATGACCTACGGGGGAAGGTGCGTTCCATGGTATCAAGGCACAACATCGCAGTGCAGAAGACTGGCGGCGGACCCCCACCTCAACCCCCAGAATTTACAGCATGGGAGGAGGAAGTCTTGCACATCCTGCATCCTGAAGGCCTCGCAGGAGTAGCTGGAGGAATGGACTCTGGTAAGTGAAATCTTCACTACTACATCCCCCCCACCCCACCTGCATGCCAAATCATACCCCCACCCCCATCACCCCAAATCCTTGCAAATGGCTCTCCATCACAACCCACCCATCCCAACACCTAGCTCTGCATGCGTCCACAAAGCATGGACACCCATCAACAAAGCATGCCCCCTGCACATACAAATCTCCCCCACAAGCCACCCTCACAAAAGCCCCCATACAGGAATGCCAGCCCTGGGGTACACGGGCACCCACCCATTGCACGATATGGCACACACTGAACCAATAACCATACTTCTATACCCCTGCAGGACCCGAACGCCACCACACCGCCCAGGAGGGTCCAGAAATGTCCATCCCACCCCCAGAAGAGGCCACCAGTGTTGACAGCAGCTCTGTCTCCCTGGATCCAGACGACCAGCCCGGCCCATCGGGGACCTCGGGACAGTCGGTTCCCCTCACACAGCCACAGGCCACAGCAGACCTAACCCCCTCTGGGAACACCAGCACAGCTCCCACCCAGCGGGCCCATGCCTCTGTCTCCAGGACACGTCAATCAGTGGTGTGTCCACCACTACAGGGCACCCAGGTTAACCCACCACCCCAACAACAACAGGGACCTGGGGGCAGTGGTAGTGGGCACACGGTCCAGGGGACAGAGGCCCAGGGAAACAGGGGAACTGGGAGGGCTGCTGTGCGACAAGGGGGGGACAGGCCCAGGGAACCCACTCTCCACGAGGCCCTCTCCTCCATCATGGGAGTATAATACCACTCCCAGGAGACGATGGCAACGGTACTGGCCAGGTTCCAGGAGATCCAGGTCATGCAGGAGCAACAGTACATGGGGTTCAGGGAAGAGCTCCGAAGCATCAGTTCCGCAATGGGCACCATCGTCGGGGCACTCAACCAGATTGTCACCACATTGCAGGACCATGTGGCACCACAAAGGGCCCCTGTCACTAGCATGGACCAAGAACAGGCTACCACCTCCGCCGGTGCTAGTGGACAGGAGGCCCCCACACAACAACAGGCCACCAGAACCCCACCCCCTGCAGAAGGAGAACCACCCCACAAGCCGGGCCTGAGATCTCGGAAGAAGACAGAGTAGGATGCCAAGACCCCCGCCAGCAAAGGATACCCCCTGATGTCATCCCACTGTCCCATATTGTCACCCTGTCCAACCTTAAACTGCCCCTGCTCCATCCTTCCACACGCATATGGACAATGCACCTGTGAGACTGAAAATCTGGACTCTGCCATGGACATTCGCAACCATCACCCATCACCGGTTTTCAACCATGTCCCTAAATTCAGCACTTTAATAAAATCACTTATTGCACAAAAATAATCAGGAGTCTGCCTGTATTGTGAACAAATGTATTAGACATAACGCTGCCAAAATGTCCAGTTCCATAGTGATGATATCATACCACTGTCACACAGCTGTAGTTCATGGGGAAACAAAGCAGAGGTCATGCAGTGGGGCCCACATCTCTGAAATTGGAAGGGAAAGTCACAACTCAGATAACATACACTGGGGGAATAGGACAGACAGTAGAGAGGCAGGAGACTGTAAGTAATTGTAAAATGCTGGTGTTGATTCTTACCTGTGTGTTATTGAAAATACTGTAGTATCACTGTGTCCCTGTTGACTGTGTCGTCCCCGTCTTCTTCTTCATCTTCACTCTCCACAGGTTCCACAGCTGCCACAACACCACCATCTGGACCATCCTCCTGCAGGAAAGGCACCTGGCGTCGCAAAGCCAGGTTGTGAAGCATACAGCAGGCCACGATGATATGACACACCTTCTTCGGTGAGTACATTAGGGATCCACCTGTCATATGCAGGCACCTAAACCTGGCCTTCAGGAGGCCGAAGGTCCGCTCAATCACCCTCCTAGTATGCCCATGGGCCTCATTGTACCGTTCCTCTGCCCTGGTCCTGGGATTCCTTACTGGGGTCAGTAGCCACGACAGGTTGGGGTAACCAGAGTCACCTATTAGCCACTTATGGTGTCTCTGTAGCTGTTCCATCACATAAGAGATGCTGCTATTTCGCATGATGTACGCGTCATGCACTGACCCAGGGAACTTGGCATTTACATGGGAGATGTACTGGTGAGCCAAACAGACCATCTGGACATTCATAGAATGATAACTTTTTCGGTTCCTGTACACCTGTTCACTTTCTCTGGGGGGAACCAAAGCCACATGTGTCCCATCAATGGCACCAATGATGTTGGGAATATGTCCAAGGGCATAGAAATCACCCTTCACTGTAGCCAAATCGCCCACCTCAGGGAAAACAATGTAGCTCCACATGTATTTCAGCAGGGCAGACAACACTCTGGACAACACCTTTGAAAACATAGGCTGAGACATCCCTGATGAAATGGCCACTGTACATTGAAATGACCCACTTGCCAAAAAATGGAGTACTGACAGAACCTGCACTAGAGGGGGGATCTCTGTGGGTTGGCAGATGGGTGACATCAGGTCTGCCTCCAGCTGGGCACAAAGTTCCTGTATAGTGGCTCGGTCAACTCTGTATGTCAGTATGACATGTCTTTCTTCCATTGTCGACAGGTCCACCAGCGGTCTGTACACGGGAACATTCCTCTATCTCCTCGCAAGTCCCAGAGGACGGTGCCTAGGAAGGACAACATGGAGCACAGAGTCAAGCAACCCACAGGTACGTTACCACAGCTTGCACAGTACACAATTCTCTATGCATTGAATGGCTTGTATGAGTGGTAATGCAAGGCCTAGGCCTGTGTGACGCAGTAGAAATTAAGCCATGTGGGCCCTTGAAATGGCAGCTGCCTGACCTGTGAAGTGTGACAATGGGAAGTGAGGTCAATGCGCTGGCATGGCACACCGTGGCGGTAGGCGGTCGAAGACCGCGGTGCAAAGCCGCATTGGTTAACATTGAACCCTATGGGTTACAGGAGCCAATGAGGAAGTGCGCCGGCGGTCGCGGTACGCACCGCCGCGGGCATGACTGCCATTTTCTATCTGCTTAATCACTCGAGACCTGATCATCCACAGGAGAGGACCAATACTGCAAGTGCTGCTGTGACCTCGGTCTGGAAGAGACAATGGCTGCTGCGACTGGGGAAAGGGCCCCTGCCTTTACTTCTGAAGAATTGGAGAAACTCGTGGATGGGGTCCTTCCCCAGTATGTGCTACTCTACGGTCCTCCAGACCAACAGGTTAGTACACTGGGACCATGCTTTGTGGCCAATGCGTGGGTTGAGTGGGGTGAATGAACGATGGTGCGGTGGGGAGCGAATGAGGCATGCATCAAACAACAGATGAGAGCATGTGCCACATGGCAAGGGTGGGGAGGGGGGGCCACTCACATCGAGCATGCAGAAAATGATGATATTTTATTTTCTCTCCCTGTACGTGTCACATAGGTCAGCGCCCATCAGAAACTCGACATTTGGCGTGCCATCGCCAAGGACGTCCAGACCCTGGGGGTCCACAACAGACGGGGCAACACTGCCGCAAGAGGTGGGAGGACATCCGCCGCGGGACCAGAAAGACCGGGGAGGCTCTGCTGGGGATGGCCTCCCAACGTAGGAGGGGTGCCAGTCGTCAATTGGCCCCCCTGATGTTCCGGATCCTGGCGGTGGCCTGCCCAGATTTGGATGGGCGCGTGAGGACATCACAGCAGACACAAGGGGGTGAGTACCGGCACATTCTGCTATCTTAGCGCGCAGTGGAGGTGTCTGGGTGGGGGAGGAGGGATGTGGGTATCCGTAGGCTAGGGCGCTTTCTGTAGGCTAGTTCCCTCCGTAAGGCATGGCCCTGTGTCCCCGCCCTCCACCTCTGTAGTGTGCCAAGTACAGCTAGCCATGGCCTTCTGTCACCTATGTGTGCAGTTGTCGTCCATTGGCCTGTAGGCCAGGTCTCACTGATTGAGTAGTGTACCCCAAGTGCGCAGCGTAGTGCAGGGGGCTTCTGTGTCTGTCCTCTCCGCCAACTGTGTTGCCAATGCATGCACTCAACATGTCTGTATGTTCCCCCCCCTTGTTTTTCTGCTCTTCCTGTTCATGTGTGCATTAGCATCATCTGGCGGAGGAGAAGTGGCATTGGAGCACGAGGGAGCTGCATCTCACATGGCCCCGGAGGGCCATGCAATGGACTCTGATTTCACCAGTGAGACGGAGGGCGAGGGGGGCTCCACAACGGGGACACGTGGGGATGTCAGCGACACCGACACGTCCTCGGAAGGGAGCTCCCTTGTGGTGGCGGCAACATCCGTGCCCAACGCAACAACAGGTACAGCCGCCACCCAGCGCACCAGCTCCACCCTCCCAGCAGCCCCTCATCTTTCGCCCCGTGCCCGCTCGCACACCAAGGCGGGCATCTCCTTCGCCCCAGGCACCTCAGGCCCTGCCCCAGTTGCCCCTGCTGCCCTCAGTGAGGAGGTCATTGACCTCCTCCGGACGCTCATTGTTGGGCAGTCTACCCTTTTGAATGCCATCCAGGGGGTAGAAAGGGAGGTGCATCAGAGCAATGCATACCTGGAGGTCATTCATTCGGGTCAGGCTGCCCATCAGCGATCGTTCAACGCTCTGGCCTCAGCACTGACGGCAGCCATTGTCCCTGTCTCCAGCCTCCCTCCTCCAACTCCCTCCACCCAGTCCCAGTCCCCTGTTCCTCTGCCTATCCCAGACACACCTACAGACCAGCCTGCACACACCTCAACTCCCAAGGTCAGCTCATCCAGACATAAGCACCACACATCCCACACGCAACATCCACATGCAGACATGCCAACAGCCACTGCTTCCTCTGTGTCCCCCTCCTCCTCGTCTCCCTCCTCCCTCCCTGTGACGTCTCCACTCACACTTGCATGCACAACATCATCATCCACTACGTCCATCACCAGCACACCCACCAGAACACTCCGCACACGTGCAGTCACCACCCCCACTGCCATTTACACGTCCCCTGTGTCCTCTCCCACTGTGTCTGTCATCCCCTCATCCAAACCACACAAACGCAGGCAGCCACCCACCCAACAGCCATCCACCTCACAACAGCCTCCGTCACAAGCACCTGCACCCAAAGACAGCACACTTGACTCTCCTACAACCACATCCTCTTCCTCCACTCCCATACCCACTCCACCTACCCTTCCCATTGCTCCTAAAACGTTTTTCCTCTCCCAAATTAACCTCTTTCCCTCACCTGACCCACCCCCTCCATCTCGTAAAAGTCCAATCAGCACCTCAGCCACCACAACCCCTGGACCTACAAGGACCATAGTCCAGGGATATTGGAGTCCACCACCTTCGAGGGCAGCTACATCGGCCAGCAGCAAAGGGACAGCCAGCCCACCCCCTGGAAAGAAATCTAAAAAAGGGAAGGCCCGGTGCGAGAGGACAGAGACGGCAGCCTCCACAGCCACCATCCTGGCACCGTCAGGAAGTGGGGTGCCACCTGGCACATCTACAAAGGGAGGCAAGGGCCACAGAGACTCAAGGAAGGATGGCAAGGGCAGCACGGCCGACAAGTCCGGCAGCAGGCGAGCAGCCCAGGAGGGCCCAACCAGCCCCATTCCTGGGGTGAAGGAGGACACCCAGGGGCACGGGTCACCAGCACAGGAGGGCCCGCAAGCGAGAAGTCGGATGGCGAGTAAACACCATCTATTGGCCGGATCTGGTGCCCTGGAGACACATGTGAAGCACCGCTGACCAGGGCACCGCCGTCTCATGAACCGCTGGACAGGGCCCTTCAAGACCAGCACCGCTGAACAGGGCCCTTCAAGACAAGCACCTCTGAACAGGGCCTTTCAAGACCTGCACCGCTGAACAGGGCACCGCCGTCTCATGGACCGCTGAACAGGGCCCTTCAAGACAAGCACCGCTGAACAGGGCCCTTCAAAACCTGCACCGCTGAACAGGGCACCGCCG
This sequence comes from Pleurodeles waltl, assembly GCF_031143425.1. NCBI lineage: Eukaryota > Metazoa > Chordata > Amphibia > Caudata > Salamandridae > Pleurodeles > Pleurodeles waltl. Next base: position 827,257,176 of record NC_090439.1, read on the forward strand.
TCTCATGGACCGCTGAACAGGGCCCTTCAAGACCAGCACCGCTGAACAGGGCCCTTCAAGACAAGCACCGCTGAACAGAGCCCTTCAAGACCAGCACCGCTGAACAGGGCCCTTCACGACCAGCACCGCTGAACAGGGCCCTTCAAGACAAGCACCGCTGAACAGGGCCCTTCAAGACCTGCACCGCTGAATAGGGCACCGCCGTCTCATGGACCGCTGAACAGGGCCCTTCAAGACAAGCACCGCTGAACAGGGCCCTTCAAGACCTGCAGCGCTGAACAGGGCGCCGCCGTCTCATGGACCACTGAACAGGGCCCTTCAAGACCAGCACCACTGAACAGGGCCCTTCAAGACACGCACCGCTGAACAGGGCCCTTCAAGACCAGCACCGCTGAACAGGGCCCTTCAAGACAAGCACCGCTGAACAGGGCCCTTCAAGACCAGCACCGCTGAACACAGCCCTTCAAGACCAGCACCACTGAACAGGGCCCTTCAAGACCAGCACCGCTGAACAGGGCCCTTCAAGACAAGCACCGCTGAACAGGGCCCTTCAAGACCTGCACCACTGAACAGGGCACCGCCGTCTCATGGACCGCTGAACAGGGCCATTCAAGACCTGCACCGCTGAACAGGGCCCTTCATCTCAAGCACCGTTCCGCTGGGCCCCGCCGTCTCTGCATCCGTTCCGCTGGGCCCTTCCTCTCAGGCACCGCTCCGCTGGGCCCTTCATCTCAAGCACCGCTCCGCTGGGCCCCGCCGTCTCTGCATCCGTTCCGCTGGGCCCTTCCCCTCAAGCACCGCTCTGCTGGGCTCTTCATCTCAAGCACCGTTCCGCTGGGCCCTTCCTCTCAAGCACCGCTGGCCCATTGGCAGAAGGGGCAGGCCCAGATCAGAGTCGGGCAGGGCTGCATGATACACTCTGGGCACCAAGACTCCTCCAGTACCAGTGGAGTCTGTAATCCACTTGAGAGACTGTGGCTTTGCACTCCCCAGGATGGCACAGTGGGCAGGCCACCCACTGTAGAGACTTGAGAGACTGTGGCTTTGCACTCCCCAGGAAGGGACAGTGGCCATGGAGGCCCCTCGTGGATCTGGCGTTGTGGACTCATCTGGCTGAGGTGCCCCCCCTTCTCTTCCCCCTGAGGTGCCTGTAGTTTTCCTATCTGATGCCCCTGCAGTGTTCTCTCCAATGGATTCGGGTCTCCTGTGTGGGCTTTGCCCATGTGTTGAGGACCATTGGCCCACGTACATTGACTGTAAGCCAATTTTGACCGGACAATTTACATTTGTGTATATAGTTATGGGATGTTCGATTTACTTATTTACGTAGCCTTACAATATATTTGGATTTCGATATCATATTATTTTGTCTTTGCATTCTTCCGGAGGGTTTGGGGGGTGCCACTCTGAGTTGTTGCTCTGCATTGGTGTGCAGGTAGTTGGGGGGGGGGTGTCGCGTGTGTGTGTCCCCGTAATATTTACCCCTTCCCTGTGTCGTAGGTGCAGTACTCACCGGTGTCTTCTGCGCCGTCGTTCGTGCTCCTGGTAGAGGAGCAGGTAGACAATTGCTGGTAGGATGTGTAGTTCGGGTTCCATGCTGTCCAGATTCCTCGTGGAGTGTGTAGAGGTGAGCATTTTCCCATTCGTAGTCTGTTTCCGCCATGTTTTTATCGGCGGTGCTCCCGCCCCAGAAAAGGTAGCGGATTGGTGAGTTGTGATAGGGTGGGCGGTACATTGTCTGCCGCCTGTCTGTTGGCGGTGACCGCCAAGCTGTTTGTTTGTCCCGCCGTGGCGGTCGGAGTGTTAAGGTGGCGGTCTGTGTTGGCGGTTTCCGCCAGGGTCAGAATTCCATTTTTTTTACCACCTGCCTGTTGGTGGGTTGGCCGCCGCTTTAACACCGACCGCCAGGGTTGGAATGACCACCTAAATTCTGATGTGCACCAATGCCGACACACCTGTCTCATGGTGGAAGGGTACATGATTACCAGGGACACATTTCCATGTCCACTAATGTGTGGCATAGTCATGTACATGTGGTGATAAAAGTGATGCAGGAGTAACAGGAGTCATTGGTGAGTGTATTCTGTGGGTAATGCATCCACAGAGTGCCATTACAATTAGCCATGCTTGAAAAATGTTGCAGTGAGAAGTCATCTGCAAAATGGGAACAATGTAACTGAGACATGTATGCATGGTTTTCAGCCTGACCTACCAATGTATGTCACTGAGACATGTCTAATGGCCTATTAGACTATTCACTAACCTAAGTCTTCTATGTCCATTAGCAAATCATGTGTAATGTGCAATAGTTGTTCATAGTGTTCATTGTTCAACATTCACAGTGCTGTGCCTCATGTTTTTTCTTCCAGGTGGACCCAAGCCTTATACAATTGGAGAGATGGCAAGCTTTGCAGACAGAGATGCTACCAGGGAGTGTCAACCTATATGTGTAATGAGTAGTGCAAGTATTGTGTGTGACGTTGTATGTTGTGTGCAATGCCATATACCAAGTGCCTGTATGCTACTACGGACATCATATGCTATACATGTATATGGACTGTATGGTTGATGAGTGTAGGATATGCATCCCAAGAAAACAATACACTGATGACAACATGTGGTGAAAGAGCCTTGTAAATATTGGACATGGTGTATGAGCCTATACACATTGATGACAGTAAGGACATGTGCCAGAAGTACAGGGTCCTACACATGTATGCAGGGTGACAAGATATTGTTCTCTAAACATGTTACTGCTCTGTGTGCCACACATACCAGACAGTAACTCAGGTCATGGTGGGATTAATGACCATGTGAATAGGTCTCCAAGATTAGCAGGACAGTGGTCAACATACCACATCTGAATTTTTTTTTAGATTTGCCCACCCATGTGGTGTAATGCCCCATCGTCTGTGTCATATGTCGCAATGTTGCCAACCCATGTCACCCTCACAGATCTTGACATGAGTGTTTGGCCTGTGGGATGTCCACAAAACATTGTGATATGACATGCCATCACTCAAAATATCACCAGCTAGTGGTGGTCCTCATAGTGTCCATGATGTAATGCAAGCAGCTTCAAATAAGGTACAGCATTAGTCAGCGCTGTTCGAAGATCCATGTGCAGATAAGGTGTAAGGCATAGATGCACCCAAATATGGCATTGCAGTGCTCAGTGCTGTTGTGCAACACGCTGACCTGCTATTTGGACACATATACAGGCAATGGGCAGCATGGTGGGACACATAAAGTAACTCTGGGACTATGCATGAAGCCATGGAACAGGTCACAAAGTAGTGACATGAGTGGATATGGGAGTAGTGTCATGCTTCTTTGTGTGACATGGGTGAGTGCTCCACCTTCAATTTTCACATATGTAACCTCTCACATCCATTTTCCATATAGCAGTGTGTCCAGACATCTGTCCTTGCCACATCAGGCACAAACTCTTAGAAGACTACATTTAACTTGCAGTCCTTGCTCAGATGAGTTTATTATATGCCAACAGATCTAAGGGCAATGGCGTATGTAGGAGGGACATTGATCAGCAATCTAACATGATGAATGTGACCTACCATGGTCACATAACTGATGTGTATAATGTGCGTAGTCAATGTTGACATGGTCCTTTGAAGATGATCCAAGATGGTTCAATGGTATTGTGAGACATTAGCTAGCCTTGATCCTTTTGACATGAGCAATATGCAGATGATGGTTGGTGTGCAGATGTGTATTAACCTTGCCCTTCAAGATGTCATTGTGATTTGTGCTGGCCAACGTGTGATAACTGCAAATGGTGTTTCCATTGCATGCCTGTTGTTCAGTTGCCTAATATACATTTGGCTGATATGTTTTATTCATCTTTCAGCTGCCAACATTACCCCATACAAGAAACATGAGTTTGAAAAGCAAGTGGAATGCTATCACTACATCCTTCTGCAAGCAGTACTTTGAGACATGTGTGACTATGTGTTTTCCCTATGGTCAAGTACCTGTCAGATTGCCAATGGTGTCACATCAGCTATCTCCAGACATCATTCAGCAATGTACATGACAATTTGGATGTGCATGGATACACATTCCAAAACGTATTTATTGGCAGTTGCTCTATGTTGGTAAGTCATGGGCAATGCACTGCTGAAATGTTGTAATTGCACTCACCCTAAATCAAGGAGTTGTTCCTGACACACTGATGGCTGCCCCTCACAGTCTTGGACATGCATCATTTGTTTGTCACATGAACGTTGACCTGTTGCTACCATCCTTGCTTAGCCCAGCCACTTGTGTTGTGATTTTAACAGCTGTCACAATGCATGCATGCTGACTACTTGCCAATCAACATAGATAACAGTCACCTCACTTATGTTTCAGTCAGTGTGTGCGTTGCTTTGTGTGTGTCACAAACCCACACACATATCCATTTGGTATGCAGTCAGAGTGCTAGCTTCACACGTTGCGACATGTTCATGTTGTTCATGGTTCTGTCACACATACGACACCAAGGATGTGCAAAGTGAATTAATTTACAACTGTGATTTTGTGTGCAGTAATTCTATACATTTGATGACAACCCCAATAGATGTACTTAGCCATTGGATGTCCAGACAGATTCCAAGGGGGTGAACACGTGCTAGGACATGTGTAGGAGAGGAGTGTTTCAGTGAGGAGGAGGAGCACATTGCCATTGGGGAACATTAGGGCAGAATCACAGTCCACATATGTGAGAGGTCAACATTTGGAGAGTCCAATTGAGGACAATGCCAGATGGTGTGACACTGGCATGATCTTAAGCACAGAGCAAAGGAGAAAGGGGCCATGTGCCACAGAGGAAAGCGACCGGGGAGTTTTCTTTGCGAAAGATGTTCCTTCCCCATTTGTTCATCTTCTGATGTATGTGGTGCCTCTCGTTAAAGGGGTGTTGTAGGTGCTGCAGTAGAGGGAGGCACACACACATCAGGGGCTGAAGATGTGGATGTTGTGTCCCCAGCAGCTCTCATCTGTGGAAACACATGATGCAGCACAGCAGCAGGTAGGGCCTGCAGGGTCTGCAAGACTGTAGCAATGCTACGGTGGTAGGCACCTAAGTTGGCAATGAGGGAGTCCTGCTTCCACTTCATGGACTCCAAGACCTGTTACATTGCCCCCAGCCTCTTGGCAATCTTGCTGGTGCCACTTTGACTGGGCATTTGCTTGTGCCTCATGACACCAGCAAAGTAAGCCAGGGACTGCTGGAGACACGAAATGGAGAGTAGGTGCCTCGTATGGATGTAGAATTTCCTGCAGGGTTTTGTCATTGATGCAGCTGGTCATCCACATCATCGGAGAAGTCCAGGATAGGCAGCTGTCCAGGAAGTATGTTGTTGTCCTCTGCAATGAAATGGGGGTAAGTCAATTTTGAGTTCCGCTAGATGTTGAACTGAGTGATCATTTTTACAATTAAGGTTTCCAAGAGAGTGTTGTGGGTACCTCATTTCCAAGGCCCCAGCACCATCCTGCACAACTGGAGTCTTAGGGCCTGATTACAACTTTGGATGAGGCGGTTAATCCGTCCCAAATGTGACGGATATCCCGCTCGGCGTATTACGAGTCCATTATATCCTATAGACCTCATAATACGGTGGGCGGGATATCTGTCACATTTAGGATGGATTAACTCCCTCATCCAAAGTTGTAATCAGGCCCTTAGTGACTTTGATGCTCCAGTCGTACAATGTGCAGGCCACTACTTTACCAGGCTGCACCATGCCATCCTGTGTTATTTGTGATGGCCCCGTGACTATACCCCTTTCACACCTTACACTACATAGCAGTTGAGTCCCATGGGAGTTGGTGTGGGTGTTCCCCCACAACCTCCATGGATTCCATAATGAATTTTACACATTCACAGATTTAGATATCTGGACAAGCATCTGATTCCTAAACAACATCAGGGGTGGCACTGGAGTGATGCAACAGTGAGATCTGACAATGTAGCCCCTATTTTTCCTGGTGCAATGTGTGCTACATTCTGCAGCACACATGGAAAGTGGCAGAGGATAAACATGATTGTTCAAGTTCTGGAAAGTGTCCCTTTCAGCACATGGGCAATTATCCACACAACTCAGGTACCCCTACACCATGGTACAAGTGTGCCTGTGTTGGCGCTAGGAAGCAGGTAGCACATCATCATGGAGTAAAGAACTGGTATGTTTCGCATTTTGGTACGTGCAACACATATCTGCACTTTCTACATGACACAGCGCAGCATGGCAGTTGGCTGTGTGGGCAGCACTGCATCATTTCCTCATACAGGAATGCACTATGAACCTCAATTACAAGGCCAGTGGTGCAGTGCTGCCCTGTGCCACCAGGAAATGGCAGACATGCTCCATATGTACAAGTTAGGGTGCATTTCGGTCTTTTCCGACCCATGGGGTACAAGTTCTAGATTGATTTGCATATGGCTAGGTCCAAACAGGGGTGGCATGATGAGCAAAAGAATTGATGGATTCGATCCATATCTGTGACTGGATGTGAATGTTTGATTGTTTTTGCATTCCATCCATCATTTGTGTTTGTTTGCTTTTGACCCCCTAAGTGCGCCGGGTATACCCAGAGGTGGGTCCCGGGGCTCACGATGCGATTGGACTCAAGCTAGCCTGGCTGATGAAGGGTGATACTCTGAAACTTGTGCCAGGATGCTTGTTTCTGGTCCAGGGAGGATCTGGCCTGACAGTCAGGGCTAGATTGCTGCCATGGGGAACAGGATCAAGACTTATTGCATATGGCTGGGTCCAAACTGGGATGGCATGGTGAGCAAAAGAATTGATGGATTAAACCAAGAACTGGGAATAGAGATGAATGTTTGATTGGTTCTACACTCGGTTCATCATTTGTGTTTGCTCGCTTTTGTTGCCCTAAGTGTGAGAGGTATGTCCAGACATGGGTCCCATGCTCACTAGGCCACTGGAATCAAGGAAGTCTGGCTGATGAAGGGTGATACCTGGAAACTGATTCCAGGATGTTTTTTTCCAGTCCAAGGAGAACCTAGCCTGCCAGTTTGGGCTGGAGTGTTCCCATGGGGAACAGGGTCAAGACTGATTTGCATATGGCTGGGTCCAAACTGGGGGTAGCAAGGAGAGCAAAAGAATTGATGGATTAAATCCAGAACTGTGACTGGGGGAGGAATGTTTGATTGGTTCCAAATTCCGTCCATCATTTGTGTTTGTTTGCTTTTGTTAAGCTAAGTGCACAGGGTACGCAAGGCGTGGGTCCCAGGCTCACTATGTATGAATGGTTGATTAGTTCTGCATTTTGTCCATCATTTCCTACTGGGGTGCTGGACTTCCACCTCCGGTCTACAGTGCTGCCTAGCGGGTGCAATGGTGCCTGTGCTTCTTATAGTCAATGACTGTCCTTTTGACCTCTGCCACACCTTTGAGTTTGTCAACTATGGACTGCCATATTGCCTCCTTCTTCTCTAATGGCAGTTTGGAGATGACTGATAGCTGTTGTTGATGCTGCGTCATCTCCCTGATCAAAATGCTGTTCTCCTCACTGAACCTGTACTTCCTCTTCCTTTCCCTCTTCTCTTGGGTGTCTGTCTGGACATCCTAGATGGGACCTGGGTTGCTGGGGTCGTCCTGGGGCCTATTTAGTCCTGGGTTCTCAATTTCTGGGTCTCTTGTGGTGTTTTCTGTGTATCTTGTTTTTTTTTGTTGTTGATAGAATCGTTCTCAGCAGTTTTATTTTACTCTGTTGGCGCTACAGTGGCGCTAGGTTGATTGGTGTCAAAATATGTGCATTTAATCAGGCTAACATCACTTTTGCAGCACTAGCGTCATTTTGCTTTCCAGCATGGTGCAAAGGTTAGCTTCATTTTGTTTTACAACAACCAAACCCTAACAACATGGTAGGCCGTTTTGTAAATATGATGCACACATGGCATTAGGATCTGATGTTGGCCGGCATTAAAACTTTTAACGCACAACTGCGCTAGCGCAGTTGTGCCTCATTTAATGTAAATGAGCCCTTAAAGGCCTCATTTACTAAGAAGTGGTGCAGGGCTGTGCTAAATCTGACAGTGCTGCACTGTGTCACTTCAGAAATGAAGGGGTATGCCATATTTAATACAATACGAGGCACCCCTGTGTTTTCCCTAGCGCTGCCACTAAGATTAGCTTCCTAGAGCCAATGCAGACACTTTTGCACCATATTGCAAGGGTGCCTGTATTGCAAGCAATGATTGTTTATGTGCAGGAAGGTGTTCTATGGCATAGAAGGTGTTCTATGCCATCATAGACTGAGCATCAACATTTGGCATGTGAGATCTGAGGAGGTCTACCATGCCAAAGGAAACAATGCAGCAGCACTGCCACTTCATGGAACCAGGCATTAGGAATGTGGAGCGGGAAGTGCTGCAGGGTATACAGATACCAGGAAAGTATCATCATTTTGATTAAGGTTACCCTGCCTAAAAGATTAAGAGGAAAATGTTTCCATGCTTTAAGACTGTTTCTATTAGTCTTCACAAAGAGGTGCCAGATTGAGTGTATGGGAGAGTTCAGACAGTATTGCAATATGGATCCAGAGGTATTTGAAGCTAAGACCACAAGTGGGGATGCCATGTTACCAAGCACTCGAGGTAGTGTCTTCCCACACTGGGACAAATAAGGACTTCCCTTTATGAAGACGGAGGCTAGAGGCTTCTTAAAAGAGATAGATGTGTTCAGGGGCACATGGTCTATAGGTACTGGGTTCTGTCTGCAAGATAGAGAAGGACAGCATCCAAGTACAATGCATTTCTTTCCTCAGGGGCACCCGTCAACCTAAGCCCTGTATCTGTGCATCACATCTAATTAATCATGCCAGAGGCTTGATGGTGAGAGCAAAGAGAAGAGAAGAGAGGGGGCATCCCTGGTGAGTGCCAGGCACAGTAAAAAATGTGTCAGATAGCATCACTTTGGTCATAACCTGTGCCGTCGGGTGGGAGTGAAGAAGGGACACCATGGCTCGAAATTGGGTGCCAAATCCTATCCGGGCAAGCACTATCTTTAGATAGCCCGAGTCAACTGTATCAAATGCTTTTTCAAAGTCAACCAACAGGGGGGCCGTTTCTGCAGGAACGTCATCTTTATGAGCAAAGGCAACTTGTAAGCATCAAATGCAGTGTCTTGTACTACGACTCGGCATAAAGCCACATTAGTCCGGATGGACCAGGGATCCCACAACCAGCTGGAGGCAGGTTGGCAGAATTTTAGCATGGATCTTGATATTAGTGTTGATGAGAGAGATGGGGCAATATGCCCCACAGACACCTGGCAATTGATTAGTCTTAGGGATAACAACTATGGTTGCTACATTAATTTCCCATGGCAAGGACCATATTTGTATTGCTGTGATGTAGAGCCGGAGCAGGTGTGAGGATAAGATATCATAAAGGTTAGAGTAGCATTCAAGAGGGAACCCATCTGGGCCTGGGTCTTCCTGATTTTAAGTCCTGGGTAGCCCTTTGGATTTCTTCATTCGTGCATCCAAAAATGCATGTTTGGCCCTTGAGAGCGTAGTGAGGGGTATGGCCACCAGCTGTGGCAGAGCACACTCCTTCAGAGGGCATGAATGAGAGGCGTATAGGTTTCTCTAATACACAGCAAAGGCAGCCATGAAGTCCGCAGCTGATGTCGCCATAGCACCCAATTGGGTCTGCACAGCAGGAATAATGTGCGGTCAAAGGGTTTTCAAAGTTAGTCGATAGAGGATGATGCTGCTTTTGTCACCATGTTTGTATATACGTTGCATGGTTGCTCGCCAACAATGGCTAGCCTAGCAGGAGACCAAGTGGCTGTCAGAAGCTGGGTCTCTAGTTGGTAGATGTTTGCACACTGTCCATGTAGGGACCACAATCCTAGTCAGAGCAAGTAAGATACACACACACTAAAGTTTACCTGTGCTCACCCTGTGGTAGCTTGGTACAGAGCAGTCAGGCTAAACTAAAGAGGCACTGTATAAAGTATTTGTGCACACACATTAACACAGTGACATTACAACAAAAGGACTCCATACCAGTTTAGAAACATAGCCAGTATATATCTGAGTCAAACAAGACCAAAACAACAAAACTCCAACATACACAATTAAAGTTATGAATTTTCAAAGATTAATAAAAATGCAGTGCTTAGAAGACAATAGTTCCAACTGGAGCTACCTGGTTGCACTAGACTGGGACAAATCCAAAAGTGCAGTCTGACCACAATGTAGCATGAGCCTGGTACAGGAGTCATGCAGACCTGCTGACAGTACATTTGTTGCATTGATGCTCAGTGATGATGCATTGATCCAAAGGAGGGGAAGTGTTGCACTCACAGGTGATGCGTCATTTTCTGTTTGCGTATTGTAATTGATACATCAATGACCAGAAGCTATGAATACTGGTTTGATGCATCAGTACTGCGTCGGCTAAGCTGTGGCTGTGTTTTAAGTTGGGGTCAGGCAGTCGGTGAGAGGTCTCTGCAGCTTTGATGCAGGCAGTGGCAAAGTGGCGTTTCTGCAGTGGATGCGTTGGTTCCAAGTGACGCGCCAGTGTTGTTGCAACGGTTCTTGTGTTGCAGCACCACACTTAACTCCAAGGGCCCAGGACTGGAATGGGCACCATCAGGCAGCGCAGAACCCACAACTGAGGAGCCCAGGTGCTGGTAACAAGCATCTTTGATATCTCTGTGAAACAGGAGGCAAGGACAGTCGGGCCCTTGGAGGAACGTTAGATTGCAGGATTTAGAGAGGTAGATCCAGTGCTCTCACTCCCAAACAAGAAGTAGCATGGAGTAGGTCAATACAGCAAAGCAAACAGAAAGGTGGCAGACCCCTTGGCAGCACAGCTATATTTCTTCTTGATAGAAGATCTTCAGTCCAGAAGTATTCTGAGTATATGGTGTCAAAGGCCCAGTACTGTATTGTATTGTAATAGTATTTATATAGCGCTTACTACCCCTGACGAGGCGTTGAATCGCTTTTCAGCAAGTAGCACACTACTCCGGAACCCATCAAGAATTAGTGATGGATTAGTATCTGGAAATATGAGCACAGTTTTAGTATTATTATGAGTTAATTTGAGCCGCGGATGAGAGAGTTTGTTAGTTAGATTGACTGGAGTAATGGAGGGGTGGAGGAGGAAAGAATCCAGAAGAGTTAATTGGGAGTATATGGTAATAGGATTTAGGCTTGGGATGAGTAAAGAAGGATGGAGGAGGGAAGAGTCTGTGGAAGGTGTTAGGGAGATCATAGTAGCAGGGTGAGATAAATAGGTGCGAATTTAGTAGGGTTGTTTGGGAGGTCATGGTAGTAAAGTGAGGTTTTGTGAGTTAGATGTGGAAGCGGAGGGAAGAGCTTCGGCAGAGTTATTTAGGAGATGAAAGTAGTAGAATGGATTTGGGATAAGTCAGAGTTGGAATGGAGAATAGATTGATAGAGACATGACATATGATGATGGGTAGGTAAGTGTGATATAATATGAGGGCAGGGATTCATAGATATCTAGTATAACAACCCACCCAGGAGCCATGCAATGGCACACAAACATGCCAAGCACAGAAACACATACACACATACGTACACACACACACACACATATATATATATATATACATATATATATATATATATATATATATATATTTACACACACACATACACACATGAATACACACACATATGCACACATATATGTACATACAATACATATTTAAAACCATAGGTAAATGTACTTAGTTAAACAGGTTTAAAGTGTGTGTGTGTAGTTTATAGTAGCAATACATATTTTCTAAAGAACTATACATAACTAGAAATATACACATAATCAGAAAAAATATTTATCAACATAGGCATATGCAGTCCATAGTTGTTTGAAGATGGTGGTTATGAAGGAAAGAGACAATTCTTGAGTAGTTTTCTGAAGACAAGAACGTGATCTGTGTCTCTTATAGTTGGGGGTAATGAATTCCATAGTTTGGCTGCTTGAACTGAAAAAGATGTACCACCTATAGTCTTTTTCTTGTATGGTGGTGTTCTAAGGCGGGGTGCCAATCTTGAGCGGAGGTTTCTTTGTTGTATGCATTTGGTTATTTTTTTTCTGATAAAAAACGGTCCTGTTCCATGTATAGCTTTGTGGGTGATACAAAGCAGCTTGAAAGTGCATCTTCTGGCAACGGGTAATCAGTGTAGTGCTCTCAAGGCAGGGGAGATGTGGGCTTGTGGCTTTACATGTAATAGTAGCCTGGCTCCGGAGTTCTGAATATGTTGTAGTTTTTTCACAATAGATAGAGATGATCCATAGTAAAGGCCATTGGCATAATCCAGCGTTTGATAGTACAAGCGAGATAGTAGCTTGCACCCTGTGTGGAAATCCGAGGTGGGGAAAGATGCGTCATAGAGTCTTCAAGGTGATGAAGCTTGTTCGTGCTAATTTGTACACTTGGGCATTCATAGTTAATTTGGAGTCCATGGTGATTCCAAGGTTTTTAACTTTCTTGTATAATTGAGGAGGTGGTCTGAGATCGTCATGCCAGGCGTACAGTGGATCATAACTTTTCCTGTCACCACATATGAGTATTTCTGTTTCGGAGGTATTTAGTTTGAGATGGCTCCAGGTCATCCACTGATCAACGGCTCTGAGGCAACTGCAGATTTCTGAGTTTTCAATGTTTTTTGGGGATTCTAATCTAAGTAGTATTTGTGTGTCATCTGCATAGTTGTAGCATGTGAGATGAAAATCATTGATCAATCAATCAATCACTGCATTTGTAAAGCGCGCTACATACCCGCGAGGGTCTCAAGGTGCTGGGGAGAGGAGGTGCTACTGGTCGATGAGCCAGGTCTTGAGGAGTCTTCTGAAGGCCAGCAGGTCCTGGGTCTGTCGTAGGATGGTGGGGAGAGTGTTCCAGGTCTTGGCAGCGAGGTAGGAGAAGGATCTGCCGCCGGCAGTGGTTTTTCGGATGCGGGGGACTGTGGTGAGGGCGAGGTTGGCTGAGCGGAGGCTTCGGGTGGTGGTGTGGAAGCTGAGTCGGTTGTTAAGGTAGGTGGGTCCGGTGTTGTGCAGTGCTTTCTGTGCGTGGATCAGGAGCTTGAAGGTGATCCTTTTGTTGACGGGGAGCCAGTGTAGGCCTCTCAGGTGGAGTGTGATGTGGCTGCAGCGAGGGACATCGAGGATGAGTCGGGTCAAGGCCTTCTGGATGTGTTGGAGTCGTCTCAGGAGCTTGTTTGTAATTCCTGAGTAGAGGGCGTTCCCGTAGTCGAGTCTGTTGGTGATGAGGGCCTGGGTAATGGTTTTTCTCATGTCGAGGGGGATCCATTTGAAGATCCTGTGAAGCAGGACGCGGAGACGGCGTTGACTTGCCTGGTCATGGAGAGAGTGGAGTCGAGGATGACCCCCAGGTTGCGTGCGTGGTCCGTGGGTTCCGGGGCTGTGCCTAGTGACGTGGGCCACCAAGAGTCGTCCCAGGCTGATGGGGTGGGTCCGAGAATGAGGACCTCCGTCTTGTCTGAGTTCAGCTTCAGTCTGCTGTCCTTCATCCAGTCGGCTACGGCCTTCATTCCTCGGTGGAGGTTAGCTTTGGCAGTGTGGGGATCTTCGGTGAGGGATATGATCAGCTGGGTGTCGTCGGCGTAGGAGATGATGTTGAGGTTGTGTTGTCATGCGACGTGGGTGTGGGGGGCCATGTAGATATTGAACAGTGTCGGGCTGAGGGAGGATCCCTGTGGGACGCCGCAGATGATCTCGTGGTTTTGGAGCGGAAGGGTGGGAGGCGGACGCTCTGGGTTCTGCCGGAGAGGAAGGATGTGGTCCAGGCAAGGGCCTTCTCTTGGATACCGGCGTCATGGAGGCGTGCTGATAGGGTGCGGTGGCCGACCGTGTCAAAGGCTGCTGATAGGTCCAGGAGGATGAAGGCGGCTGTTTCTCCTTTGTCCATCAGGGTCCGGATGTCATCAGTGGCGGCGATGAGGGCGGTCTCGGTGCTGTGGTTACTGCGAAAACCGGATTGGGAAGGGTCCAGGATGTTGTTGTCTTCGAGGTAGTGGGTCAGCTGTTTGTTGACAATCTTCTCGGTCACTTTTGCTGGGAAAGGGAGCAGGTAGATGGGCCGGAAGTTCCTGAGGTCCTTGGGGTCCGCCTTGGGCTTCTTCAGAAGGGCGTTGATCTCGGCGTGCTTCCAGCTTTCTGGGAAGGTTGCTGTCTCGAAGGAACAGTTGATTGTTTTCCGGAGGTGGGGCGCGATTGCTGCGCTGGCTTTGTTGAAGACGTGGTGAGGGCAGGGGTCTGATGGGGATCCGGAGTGGATGGAGTTCATGGTTTTGATGGTGTCTTCGTCGCTGACGCTGGACCAGACGGTCAGGCGAGGGGGGTCGGGGTTGAAGCTGTCGTGGATGTCGGTGATCTTGCGGTGGAAGAAGGTGGCCAGGGAGTCGCACAGGTCTTGAGATGGCGGGATGTCGTTGGTGATGGAACTGGGGTTGGAGAGTTCTTTCACGATGCTGAAGAGCTCTTTGGTGTTGTGTGCGTTGTTGTCTAGGCGGTCCTTGAATGCGGTCTTCTTGGCGGTCCTGATGAGTTGGTGATGTCTGCGGGTGGCGCTCTTGAGGGCTGTGTGGTTTTCTGGTGTTCGGTCGTGGAGCCATTTCTTCTCCAGCTTCCGACAGGTATGCTTGGAGATCCGGAGGTCCTCGGTGAACCAGGCGGCTTTCTTGTTGGTGTGGTTGGTTGTAAAGGTCTTGAGAGGGGCGAGGGTGTTGGCGCAGTCGTTGATCCACTGTGTGAGGTTGGTCGCAGCGGTGTCTGGGTCGGTGGGGTCGGTGGGTGGTCTCAGGGCGAGGGCGGTAGTCAGTTGGTCCTCGGTGACCTTGCCCCAGCAGCGGCGTGGTAGCTGTTGGGTGCGGTGGTGTGTGGTGGGTTTTCTGAAGGTGAAATGGACGCATCTGTGGTCGGTCCAGTGTGGTTCGGTGGTGTGGTTGAAGGAGACTTGGGGGCTTGCGGAGAAGATGGGGTCGAGCGTGTGTCCAGCGGCGTGAGTGGGTGTCGTTACGAGCTGTTTGAGTCCGAGGTTGGCGAGGTTGTCGATCAGGGCGGTGGAGTTGGCGTCGTGGTTGTCTCGAGGTGGAAGTTCAGGTCCCCAAGGAGGATGTAGTCCGTGGAAGCGAGGGCGTGGGTGCTGATGAGGTCGGCAATGGTGTCACTGAACTGTGGGCGGGGTCCGGGAGGTCTGTAGATGAGAGTTCCTCTGAGGGTGGTGTTGGGGTCGGTGTGGATCTGGAAGTGCATGTGCTCGGCGGTGGTGAGGGTGTCATCGGTGTTTGTTGAGAATTTGATGGAGTCTTTGTGGATGATGGCGATTCCTCCTCCCACTCCGTTGGTGCGGTCTCTGCGGGAGATCTTGTAGCCCTGTGGAATGGCTATGGCGATGTCTGGTGCTGAGGTGGCGTTCAGCCAGGTCTCCGTCAGGAAGGCGACGTCGGGGGCAGTGGAGTCTAGGAGGTCCCAAAGTTTGATGGCGTGCTTGCGAGCGGAGCGGGTGTTGAGGAGGATGCAGCGGAGGTGGTTGGGTTCTCTGGCTGGTGGTGTGGAGGGTTGGATGCTGGTGAATCTGCAGTTCCGGCAGGTGAAAGGCCCCTGGGTGCATTTTGGGGTTGCCCAGTAGCAGGGGTGGTCTCGTCTGGTGTTGAGTGCGTGGAGGGTGCTTGCGTCGTAGTGCAGTCTGGCGTTGCAGGGGGTGCGGGTTCCAGGGGTTCTGGTGCTGGGTGCGGTCCAGGCGCGGACGGGCGCAGACGGGCTTGCCTTAGGAGCGCCTTCGGCCTCCATATGAGGGCAGAGGGAGGGAGAAGCAGCTGGGAGGTGGGGGCGGGGCGGCCAATGGGAGTGGAGGGGGCGGGGCAGCAGGGGCTCAGCAGCAAGGGAAAAACCCGGGGAAAAACCCAGGGGAATACCCGGGGAAAAGACGGCGGGAAAGGGACAACAGAGCACAGGGGTACAGAAGCAAAACACAGGGGCACAGAATGAAAAAACTAAGTGGCACAGAAGCCAAGCGCAGGGGTACAGAAAAAAGGGAGCGAGTAGTCAGGCGGCAAAAGCGGCAACAGAGGTTCAACCCACAGGGGGCTGCGTGGCAGATGGGGGAGCGACCTGCCTGGTGACAGGGTCAAAGGTCGCTCTCTACCACCGCTTCGCGGCCTCCATATGAGGGCAGAGGGAGGGAGGAGCAGCTGGGAGGTGGGAGCGGGGCGGCCAATGGGAGTGAAGGGGGCGGGCAGCAGGGGCTCAGCAGCAAGGGAAAAACCTGGGGAAAAACCCGGGGGAAAACCCGGGGAAAAACGTTGGGAAAAGACGGCGGGAAAGGGACAACAGAGCACAGGGGTACAGAAGCAATAAACAGGGGCACAGAATGAAAAAACAAAGTGGCACAGAAGCCAAGCGCAGGGGTGCAGAAAAAAGGGAGCGAGTAGTCAGGCGGCAAAAGCGTCAACAGAGGTTCAACCCACAGGGGGCTGCGTGGCAGATGGGGGGAGCGACCTGCCTGGTGACAGGGTCAAAGGTCGCTCTGGTAATGATATCATGTAGATGTTGAAAAGCAAAGGTGAGATGATTGATCCTTGGAGGACCCCTGCTTTTATGAGGCAGGGTTTGGACGCGAAGGGGGGCGAGTAGATGATATTAGATCTTTTTTTAAGATGGGAAGTAATCCAGTCGAGAGCAGTCCCTTGTATGCCGGCTTCATGGAGTCTTTGAATTAGGGTGTCATGGTCAACCGTATCAAAGGCAACCAAGAGGTCCAGGAGAAGTAGTGCAGCAACTCCATTGCGCTCAACTGTGTTTTTAAGATCATCCCAGATTGCTATGAGTGCCAATTCAGTGCCTCTTCCTGGGCAGAATCCAGTTTGGAAGTCTGAAAGTATAGAATTGTCTTCAATGAATTGTGACATCTGGGTGAATGATGCTCTTTCGATCAGTTTGCCCAGGAAAGGTCCATTTGTGATTGGTCTGTAGTTGTTGGGGTCCTGCTTGTCTAGGTTTGTTTTCTTTAACAACGGTCGTATGTATGCCTTTTTCAGGTCTACAGGAAAAGTTCCTGTAGTTAAAGAGTTGTTGATGATTCTTCTTACAGGTGTGGCAGCAGAAGTAGTTAAAAGAATGTTCTTGAAGATTTGTAGTGGGCAAGGGTCAGAAGGGCAACCGGAAGGCCTACTTGCTTTGACCAAATCCATAAATTCACCTTGGGATATTTGTTGGAAGGACTGTAGAGGCTGGGTTGCTTTATTCTTAGAGGGTATTTTAGGAAAGGGGTTGGTGCTGATGGTTTTCTTCTGTTTTAAATAGGAGTCCAATGTGTCTGCCTTGGTTGTGTAATGAGTTGCCAGTTTGTTTGTTAAATCTTGAGTAGTGAGATGATTTCCTTCCATGCATGGAGGTTTTCAAAATTCATTGAGAATTTTATAAAATTCCTTGGTTGTAGATTTAGCATTTTGAATTCTATCTGAGTAGTACTTTTTTTTGCTTTTTTGATTGATGATTTGTATATTCTGTTAAGTTTGTGTAGCTGCAGTTTGTCTTGACTGCTGTTTGTTTTGAGCCAGGTCCGCCTCAACTTTCTGATTTGTTGATTTATCTTTTTAATTTCTGTGTTTCTCCAAGGTGTTGGTTTTCTTTTGTTGTGTTTAGTTTTTCTGAGTGGTATTAGAATATCAAAAGCTTCCTGTAGCCACTCAAAGTTTTGGAACAGAATTAATTGTATCTAGAACTGTGTTGGCTGTTAGTTGTGTTTCTAAGTCATCAAAATTGAGTTTGCTCCTTGGTCGATAGGTGCATGTATGTAAGTAGTTGTGGGGTGTGTTGATTTGTGGAGTTTCATGTCGGAAAGTTATCAAATGGTGGTCTGACCATATGATTGGCGTGATGCTATGAATGGTGACTAGTTCAGGCTTAGCAAAAATGACATCTAGGATGTGTCCAGCTATGTGTGTGGGATTGTGTACAATCTGATGTAGGTTCAATGCGACTAGGCCAGTGGTGATAGCTTTTGTATGGGGCATGTTGGGTTTGTTAAACCAAATGTTTAGATCCCCAAGAATGCATAGGTTGTAGTATAGTGTAATAAGGTTTGAGTCTGTATCTGGGAAAGTATCTGGGAATGTCGAGTTGTTAGGTGATGTCTGTAAAGGAGGAGAAAGTTACAGGAGGAAGTTGGAGTAGGGTGGCATCTAGTGAGGAGGGCTTCACAACCTTGTATGGAAATGTTCTCTGTTTTTCTGAGGTTTATTCCCTGTTTGAATATAATAGCTAGTCCACCTCCTCTCTTGCTTATATGGTTTTGTGTGATGGTTTGATAGCCCGGAGGAAGGGCTTTGTGCAACACTGAAGCCATGTCATCTCCCAACCAAGAATCTGTTATGAATAGTAAGTCAGGTTGTGTGTCTGTGAGCAGGTCATAGGTGTGGTGCTTGTTTTTTGAGACTGATCGAGCATTTATGAGCTGGCAGTTTAGAAAAGGTGTGTTAGTGGCAGTGCTGTTTTATTTAGGAGAAGGGTAAGCAGTATAACTTGAGCTTGAAGCGGGTGTGTTGTTAGTTGTGATATCTGTGCGAGGCTCACTCTAGTCTTGCTTTTCAATATAGTGTTCCTCTTCCAGCAGGTTAAGGAGGCATATTGTTAGGCCTGTGTGTGTGGGTGCTGGACTTGGTGGCTGAGAGAGACATGAAGAGTGTACTGTATTTTGTAGGGTAGTCTTATTATGTAATAGACAAGGGGATGCAAGGTTGTTAAGAGTGATATGTTGTTTATTTTGTTTGCGTCTGTTTAGTGTGGATGGAGTTTGGGTTAGGGGTGGTGGAGGAGCATGTGGATCATGATGTAAGGCTCTAAATTGTGCAATGGAGGAGAGGCGAGTGAATGAAAGTTGCTGGGTTGGGGTGCTTGTGGTAGGTGTTTGTGAAGAGTGAGAAAGTAGGGGTAAAGATAGGACGGAACTTGTATTCTTTGTGTAGTCCTTAGGGTGGGAGTGGGTGTGACGATAAGTATAATGAAATTTTGTGTTGATTTGATGTGCTGATGTGTGTGGTCTGTATTGTTTTTGTGGAATAGTGAGAGGGGATAGTGTTGTAGTTGTTTTTGGTGAGGGATGTGTATGTGAGTAAGTGCTGGTGAGTGGAATTAGAGTGTTAGAGGGGGTGTTGATGTGTTTTGGAGATAAATATATGAGGTGTGTGAGAGGGGATGGATTTTTGTCAGGGGAGTTATTAGTTGTGATGACTGGAAGAGGTAATATGTGTGGTGGAGTGAAGTGTGGGGATTGTATGGTTGTGTGTAATCGGTAAAGAGGAGGGAAGGGTGTTTGCAGATTGTGTGTTGGAAGGCTGGGTTTGGGCATTGTTATGATGAATGGTGGTCTGTGTGGAGCAAATAGAGGATAGTGTTGTTGGTTAGTATGAACAGGGAGTGTGTATCTGGAAGTCTGAGAGAAATGTATAGTGTGGTTTTGTGTTGTGTGGGTGATGGCAGGTTGTGTTAGTGGGAGTGGACAGATAATGTTTGTTGTGAGAATGCAGGTGTTTGACTGTTGTGGTTGTGGAGGATATGTGTATATGTGTTGTATAATGGGTATTGTGTTGGGTGATGGGACATTGCCATCTGTCTGCGGTCAGTTTGTGATGCATGTGTTGGATGTCTTTGCAGATAGTGTGTTTGCATGTTGATGAATGTGTAGGGTGTGATGTCCTTTTTGGTAAATGGATAAATGGGTAGCATATCTGACCCTAGGCCCTAACTGTCCCCAACAGGCCCAAACAGGCAACTGCCCTTGTCCTCTCTGCCCTTAGCCTCTCCGCCTGGGCTGAGACGCCCTGAGTCCTAGCCTTAAATAGCCCTACTGGCCAATAGAAACCTAGTCCTAACCCTAACCAATCAGATTTATAACCCTGATTCAAACAACTAATGGGAGACCCAGCCCTAATCACCATTCATACCCCTAAACCTGACCACCAATCACAGCCCCAGAACCAGCAACCAATCAGAATCTCAGCCCTATCGATCAAACGCAGCGCCAGAACCAGCAACCAATCAAAATCTCAGCCCTATCCACCAATCAAAGCCCTAGAACCAGCAACCAATCAAAAACTCAGCCCTATCCACCAATCACAGCCCTGGACCTGGAACCAACAACCAATGGAAAGACCAGCTCCCAACAACCTATCACAACAACATTTGCAACAACCAATAGGAACTTATGTAAGGAGAAAGTTAACTGACGTCCAGTCCCTGGGGGCAGGGAGGAGGCAGCTGCTGCTCTATTCAGAAACTTCTTGGATACAGACAGGCTGAATCCACACTTCCAAGCTAGCAGAGTCTACTGTCCAGGTAAGAGGGAAATTGTTTAAAAACAAACACTGGAATACGGCTTGTCGCACACTCTGAAATGTGGCTTTTTTAAGGCAATAAAACAGAGGAAGCAGACAGTTTCTAAACACTATTTTAATCACAGAAACAGATTAAACAGTCTCCTAAACATACTCTGCAAGATGTATGTAGCCTTTTTACTTAGAAAAGAGGAGGGGTCATGAAGTCATGTGCCACAAACTAGAAAGATAATTCACACAGTCACGGCAGAAACAAAAATACAAAAAAAAACACGCTAAAAGGTCAACCTCCCTGAAACACAGAGAGTCGGCAGTAAAACAGGCACGGGTAGCTGAAAAAAACACTTTTGAACAAATAATACTATTTACCCAGAAAAGTCTGGGGGCTCCTTACCTAGGTGTTTTAGCAATCCTTAAACACTGGGCTGTATTAGGACACAGGGAAGATGCTGGGCTCACAAAATGGAGGTGGCTGTCTTGGGCTTCCCTCCACAAACATAAGGGGCCAGAGCAGGTGTGGGGGGTGGGGGCCGGGTTGCCAGGGACTCAGAGAGCCAATCACCTAAGTCCAGTCCCTGTGGACAGGGAGGAGGCAGCTGCTGCTCTATTTAGAATCTCCTTGGATACAGAAAGGCTGAATCCACACTTCCAAGCTAGCAAGAGACTACTTTCCAGGTAAGGGGGAGAATGTTTTAAAAAAAAACACTGGAATACTGCTTCTCGCACACTCTGAAATGTGGCTTTTTTAAGGCAAAAAACAAGGAAAGCAGACAATTTCTGAACACAATTTTAATCACAGAAACAGGTTAAACAGTCTCCTAAACACACTCTGCAAGATGTATGTAGCCTTTTTACTTAGAAAAGAGGGCGGGTTATGAAGTCATGTGCCACAAACTAGAAAGGTAATTCACACAGTCACGGCAGAAAAAAAAAAATACAAAAAAACACTAGTACTTATACCCAAAATGGTCTTATGGTCTTTTATGTAGGGGCAACTTCAAAATAATTCTCTGACGTGCACAAGGTTCCCTTTTCCTAGCTCTGGCTCCAGACTACCAGTGGAGGGTCATCTGCCCTTTGTGTGAAGGCAGGACACAGCCTATTCAGATGTAAGTGTGAACTGCCTCTCCTTCTCCCTACCCAGGATGACCCAGTATGCAGATTAATACAGATGTATTTCTTGTCACACCCAGCCCTGCCTGTGTGTGTCTGTCTAGACAGGCTAGGGCACAGAATAGTTCAAATAAGAAAATGCCAACTTTCTAAAAGTGACAGTTTTAGGCCTGCAATTTAAAAAGGTGTATTTTTAAATTGTGAGTTCAGACACCCCAAACTCCAATTCACTATATGCTCCAAATGGGAAATTACAGTTAAAAGATATTTCAATGTAACACCAACATTAGCCTATGAGAGAGATAGTCCATGCAACAGTTTTTCAATATCAGGATATGTTAAACTGAAAAGTATATGTCTAATTTTTAAATGCCCTTGTGGCTAACCTGGGCCTACTTTAGGGATGACTTACATGTAGGAAGCATGGTTGGGAGCACACTGCCTCACACCCGAGCACAGTTCGCCCCTTTGCATCCTGGTAAATGCAGTTCACAGTTAGCGTTTACTTGAAAATTATCTGTAGTTTTTTACCAAAATTGGTGCAGACATTGCTGTATATCTCTAGACACGTGTTTCTGGGGTTAGCCCTTCATCCGTAGAAAGTAGAGAACAAAGAAAATTCATCTGGGGTTGCTGGAAATGCTGCCAAAATCTTCTCAGGTCAAGTACCACTCATAGGCACACAGGTGCATCTCCAAGCTCGTCAGTTCACTGGTTCAAGTGAGCCTTTCAAACAGGAAGTGGGGTTGGGAGCACACCGCCTCACAACCCAGCACAGTTCGCCCCTTTGGATCTTGGTAAATGCAGTTCATAGTTAGTGCTTACTTGAAAATTATCTGTAGTTTTTTCACCAAAGCTGGTGCAGACTTTGCTGTATATCACATGTTACTTATATGTAATCAAAAGGAAGGTTTGGGCCTGACAAGTGGGAACAATTGCCACGTCAAAATGGCAGTTTAAACTGCACTCACAGGCTCTGCAATGGTAGGCCTGAGACATGTTTGAAAGGCCACCATACTGGGTGGCACAACAAGTGCTGCAGGCTGACTGGTAGCATTTGACTTAAAGACCCTGGGCACACATAGTGCACTTTACTAGGGACTTTCTAGTAAATCAGATTTGCCAATCATAGAGAAGTCAATGTTACCATGTTTTAGGCACAGAGTGCATGCATTTTACCACTGGATAGCAGAGACAAAGTGCAGAGTCCTAAAGACAGCAAAAACGAAGTTCAGCACATAGTCAAAACAGTGGGTCAGAAAGCAAAAATTCAGTGAAACCACCCCAAAAGATACCAGGCCTAACAGTGACAAAGCGCCGTTCTGTGTAAAATCCAGTTGCTGAGTCAATGCCTCAGTTGCCTGAAGTGCAAGTGAGGTGTCAGTAGTAAGTATAGGGGCTTCAAGGTCAGCTAAATCGTATTGCCTTTCCTTTTCCCTATGCACTAAGTACCTTCTCACCCCCCCCGGAGTGTCAGTTTACCCATAACCAACAGGACTCCTGCACTAATGACCATGCCTTTGCTGGTGTCAAAAGGTGATTGAAGCTCCTCGGCCAGGTTTGTAACTAAGTGGCCATCCGTGAGGAAACATGTGTAAGGTGGCACATTGGGTACCTGTGGGGAGCTAGCAAGCCAAGACGGAGGAGTGATCAGATATACCACAAAGAAGAATGAAGGCTCAAGATGTAGATAGAAGGTCAGTGGCAGGAAGAAGGATGCAATTGATACAGGACATAGGGCCAGATGTACCAAGAAAGCAATTTGCGACTTGCAAATTGCGAGTCCCTGCGACTCGCAATTTGCAAGTCGCAAATTGCTATGCAGTACGGTGTCTCAGACACCGACTGCAACTCCCAATGGGGTCGCAATGACCCACCTCATGAATATTCATGGGGTGGGTCGCAAATTGCGGCCCCATTGCGAGTATAGGCACTCGCTAACATGGAGGCCTGCTGACGTCAGCAGACCTCCATGTTAGCGACCTGCTTTTAAATAAAGCAGTTTTTTTTTTTTTAAGTGTAGCCCGTTTTCCCTAAGGGAAAACGAGCTGCACTTCCAAAAAAACCGAAACCTTTAGTTTCGGTTTTTTTCAGGGCAGGGCAGGAAAAAATATTTTGGGCTCCAGTCACAAACTGGAAGGGGTCCCATGGGGACCCCTTCCAATTTGCGATTGGGTTACCATCCACTTGAAGTGGATGGTAACTGCGATGCCATTTGCGACCGCATATGCGGTCGCAAATGGTATTGCATCCCAATGCGACTCGCAAATAGGAAGGGAACACCCCTTCCTATTTGCGAGTCTGAAATGCATTTTGCGAGTCGGTAACGACTCGCAAAATGCATTTCTGCATTGGGATACGCGTTTTGCGACTCGCAAACGGCAAATTTTGCCGTTTGCGAGTCGCAAAACGTTTGCTACATCTGGCCCATAGCATGGGTAAATGCTGAAGTGTGTGTGTAAGCAGTGGTTTGGAAATTCCAGACTCTTCAGGCATCACAGAGCCCAAGTGAGGACAGCCAGTGAGAAAAGAAACGGGAGTGGGCGTAGCTATCACAAGTGATTGACCCAGAAACATAAGAGGTCAGGTTAGTCACTGCAATAACGACCCGAGCCGCTATCAATTGGACCAGGTTTTGAAATGTGGGTTTGTGTACTTGCAGGGTGATGTATGTGCTGGAGAGGGCATACGATTTCCTTTCCATTGTGCCCAACACCCCACCATGTTTGCCCTGAGGATCGTAAAACATTTGGATGATGATCAGGGGAACGGGTTTATGGAGGAGGACTGCTGTACATCCAGAGCCCCATGCAAAACCAGAATGGAAGGCCCGGTTATAACCGAACCTGCATAAGAAGGAGAAGTGAGTGTCCAGAAAGTGTGTCTCTTGCAAAAGAGCTATGTCTGGGCTGTGTCGCTGGAGGGATGTAAGGACAGTGCTGCCTTTAATATGATCTAACAGACTGTTTACATTCCAGGAGAGAAAAGCAAACTTCATGTGAGGATTGGTGGTGGTTATGTGATCGTGGATGAGATAAATAGCAGAAGAGTGGTCTCAGACCATATCGGTCGTTCAGAGGAACATGCTTTCAAAAGAACACAACAAAAGAACAGAAGAAAGCAAAACAAGACACTCCATGTAACTATTACTACCACCCCCACCCCACCCAACACTTCTACCCAGAAAGCATTTGTCGCCCTTGGAACAATCCCCAACAATAATTAAACACATATACAGTATATTAGGGCATTAGAAGAAAACCTCCCCATCTTCAAGTCTCATATGAAAGAATACATGTGTCAATGAGCACCCTGGGTCAGGGGTTCCTTCTGTAACTTACTTATAGAGATAATCATGATGTCAGTGATTCAGTTGGAAAATCCATAACAGTTGTACTAGCATCTCTTCCAGGCACGGACCAGGCCCAGAACAGTGGAGGTGCAGTACCGTCTCCTCACTCAGGTTGGCAGTCGTCGTGATCAGTTTCCAAAACCTTTGGAGAGTGTTCTCATCTCCCCTTCCTATGCTTAGGTTTGAGGTGGTGATGAGATCTGGATTAGGCACTAGTTGGTCTCAGAACATTAGAGTTTGGGAGCAGGCATTCTTGTGGGCAGTTGTGTTTGTGGCGAGATCGTTGTTCAGTAGCCCATTCCCAGGCGGCTTCCGGAGTGTTGAAAAACTGAGAGCATGAGTTGTGAATGTGTGGTTTAGTCAGGAAAAGCAGCGTGTATGGAATGGACATCAAAAGCTTTCCATTGAGCTTGTGTTGCTTTAGTGTTGGTTTGCTTTAATGTAGTCCGGAAATACCATAACACGTGAGTACTAATAAAGAAGTTGGCATCATGAAGAACTGTGTCATAGTCTCAGATGTTTAAGAGTTTAACAGTGAATGGGCATGGAGGGACACCAAGGAAAGGGGTTGCTAGGACAGTCAGTGATGCGCCCGCTCAACCACGATGCATGGCGACAAGGAGCCATCGGACATCCAGAAACAGAGCCATTTCTTCACGAAAGTTGTTGGATGTGGGGATTCAGCCCCCTCCAGAAAGCCCACCAGACGGAGGTTGCTCCACCAGGGGTGGTTTTCCGCAATCTTTGCTCTGACCTCGAGGGTGCGGACTGTCGCCATTAGTGACGCTATCATGGACTTAAACTCAGAACAGCCTGCTTTTAGTGTGGAGACCTGGCCCTCAACCTCAGGCACTTGGACTACCACGGTTCTGGGATGTTGTTGTAATGAAGCAACTTCGATGCCCACCTCTCCAATCTTGGACTCCAAGGCTTCCTGGGATGCCTGAATAGCCTGGAGGATGTGATGGACATCAGAGGACATGGAGGTCATCAGGCGGGGGTCCCATAGCTGTGTTTCTTGGCAGTATCAGAAGCATTGGTAGTTAATGTATCAATTTTAGGTTGAGAGCTAGTTGCTGGAGGTCTGTCTGGGGTGACTGGGGAAGGAGAGCAGGGAGGGTAGGATCCATAAAGAGTCCTCACTACTACATCCCCAAGGGCTCCACCAAAGAGAGAGTAAAATGGAGTGGCGGTGTTGGGGGAGGAGAATTTAATTGCAGGTGTGAGTCACTTAGTCATCAAGTCGATAAGGGAGCTGGAGGAATCACCCATGACCCACTTGCCCCGGATAGGGGGCAATGAGAGCAGTCGGAGAGAGGCAGTCGGAAGAGTATCCATGGCCAGGCAGCATCTGCCTCTACTCCCAACCTCCATGCATCCCACACCTCCCTCGCCAAGCGACGTAAGACTTTTGTGTGGTTTCAAGGAATTCAGAGGGGTTTGTAGGCATGGAAGGGCCTCTGTTGTGCATTGGTGTGGGGGGAGTAATATCCTACCTTATCCTTGTTTCTTTGCATGCAAAGAGACTCTTTGCAAATTATTTCTGGTATGTCACTAAGGCCCTGATTTATGCCAACTTGGCACCAGGCGGTTCTGCGGCAAAAATAGCACTGCCGGGTGGTGCCACTTTTGAAATGCAGGAATGCGCCGTATTTACAGGAATACTGTGCACCCCTGGATTTCCCCCCAGTATCAGCACTGAATTAAGCTACCTGTGGCAATGCAGGCATCCTTGCACCGCAGTGCAAGGGTGTCTGCACTGAGGGGATAGATTGTTTATGTGAAGGGATCTTTAATGGCGATTGGCACTTCTGTGTGTGCTACAAAATGCAGCACACATAGAAGTACTAAAGCGTAATTTTGGAATCATTGTTTATGTGCAGGAAGGGTCCCACAGTGCCTGGGAGGCCCTGCGTAAGTCCGGAGGGGAAGTCCCTCCATGTATTTTTCGACTGCCCGGGGGGGGAGGGGGCTAAAGTTTAATTACTTCATTGGGACAGGTGACTAATTTAGAAGTCTCTCTTTCTCAATCTCCTCTCCCCTTCTCATATGTCCCATCCATCATTTATCCACTGTGGTTGCAGGTTTAGGTGTGAGAGGGCATTATGGATCTCTATCCATTTTACAACCACACTACTGAAGTGCTGCTCACATGTTAGTGCATATCCTCTCTGACTGACAGCTATAACGTCGGTGGGTCAAGTGTGAAGACTGCTATTTCAGACATGTTTCATTGGCACTGCTAATTTATATTTCCATTGTACTTTCATGAACATTTTCATCACTGCTGCACTTTCAGGAACCATTATCCTTAATAAATAACATCAGTAGTAGTAACATTCTCGTGGGGAGGAAGAAGATCACATAATTTAGCAAATTGTATATGGTTAGCCTGTTTATATTTAGCATTGGTTCCCCTCACAATTCAAGGCTTAAAAGTGTATTATAAAGAAATGTCTTTCTTCCTATGACCACCCTTATTGTTATCCTGCTTGACATGCGCTCTGGTCAAGTGTTCGGTTGAGATTTCTGTTCAGTAAATAGAGTATGTTTTGCAGGTTTCTAGGTTTTTACTTTACAGAATTGCTTTTTCACATCTTATCTGTTTGATGCTTACTGCACTTGTTATCAAGTTCCAATTTGTTTCAATGGTTGGTTTTGAACTTCACCAGCACCGAATTCTGCCCAAAGGGGCTATTTTCAAGCCATTCTTTTTGAAACTCCTACATAGCTTTAACGCATGAGGACTGAGGGCTTTTAAAAAAAGTCAGTCATACAGCCTCCATATCAATGTTCTAATAAACACAAAAGTAGGAGAGACCTGAAAGGGAAATAGTTTCGTATTTTAACACTAAGGCCCTGATTCACAAATGTAAGTTTACACATTTTTGTTAGTTTACTATTGTTTGCTGTTCACAAAGGTATTATACTAGTTGTATTTTATAACTGCGGAATCTCCGCATAAAAAACGATAGGACAGTTCTATCTTATTATGGGTAGAAACTCCACAGTTGTAAAGATATCACGGGGTCGAAGATGCTGCCCCTAACCCAAAATGTATTGTTTCCTAAAAACCTTGTGTTGACCTATATGCAAGATAGCCTTTAGGGCGGTGCAACAGGTATATGTGCACCAGGTGCTGACCTGAGTGGGGGATGCCGTGTTTATAAATAACTCATGGGTTTAAAAGCACACGAACGTCCTTCTCCGTCCAGCACTTTCAGGTAACAATAAAATTCACACAATTTGGTAGAGTGGAGAAGTTTGTATTAATCCTAGGTTTTCTGGTTCCACATTGTGCAATTCAGGCACTACATATACATGCTTCCATTTCCTTACACTCACCTTATCACGAGTTCCCATCTCCTCTCTACTTCCCCTTCCAACCGCCACACTTATGCAGCACTGGTCACCGCCAATGTCAAGGATGAGGGCAGGGGGGACGACGAGGATGGGGGAAAAAATATAAATAATTTTTTTTTTTTTTTTAAAGTACCTTTTTTGCTGTTCCCATTGACTTCTCTCACCTCCTGATGCCTTGCTCCTTTTCTAGGGTCCCAGCATTCTCTGGAAAGCAGCACCCGCTCCCCAACAATCCTGATGCTGTTTTCCTGCAAAGCCTGGCATGAAAGCAACATCAGGATTGGTCTGAGCGGCAGTGACTGCCCCTCAGACACAGCCCTGGAGCCTGTGCATTCTCTCCAGCCCGGCTGTTCCACACAACCAGGCTGGAGAAACCTAAGTGCACATGTGTGTTTAACCAGCCTGAGATAGTAGGCCATACCCACATGCACACTTAGGTGCACTCTACCTCCTTCCCCCTCCCACCTCCTGTGGCCCAGCCCTGCCCCTCCCTGTACTGCTGGCTGAGCCAGCAGATGAAAAATAAAACAATAGTTTATCTATCATTTTTTTTTCATCTCCTGGCTCTCGGACAGGGAGGTGATGTTTCTCCGCCATTGTGGAGGAGCAACCCATGCCGTGATGACATCAATGCGGCCCGCGGTCACACCAACGACCAAAAGTTTGGTCGCTTAGAAAATGTTTGCGAGTACCCATGTCCCTTATGGACTTTCAAAATGTCCAGCTCGTTTGAACAGTCTGAGATTGCAAGATTTTGTATTTGTTTTATTGTTCCACCCAATCATTTCCAAACAGGTTCCCAGTCATAAACTATGATTTAGAGTCTACTTGGAATGGGCAGGGTGGCTAAAGGGGAAAGGAAGTATTCAAAACTAGTTATTTTAAGATGCTTTGGAAAATATTTGGTGGTGTGAAATAGCATTATCTTAACTTGAGGGAGGCATGCTCACTCTCCTTACTCATTAGATTCAATGCAGATATTACTCCCGGCTTTGCGTGGTATTTTTGCAAACAGTGACCAGTGCCAGTGCCAGTGGAGGAAGCGGGCAGCGTCATTGGTGGGAATGGGTGATGGTCTCCTAAGAAATTTTGGGCACCTGGCTTATTTGTTCACAAATTAATCACTGAATGTCCGTGAACAGTTTTGCTGCTGCTTACCCTATATTTTAAAGCTCATATTCTGTGTACTTATGAAATATGACAATCCCACATAAAATATTTTAAAATATCGCATTTTGAATCAAACCCTTTGTCTTCTATGTTTATTGACCTAGAGCCAACATGTACGAAATAATAAAGTACCATATTAAGCTGTGAACACTTTAATGTGTCCCTTCTTTTCCCATTTTTATGTTCATTATTTAGTCACCCTCTGCACCCTTAAAAAAGTCGAAATACTCTTGTGGCCTAACTTCAATTCTACTCTGTACTCTTTGTAATACATAATGCAATGTTGCAATTCATTTTTTTAGATCCTGCTTTCTGTCGTATATTTTAACACATGACAAAAATGTCAAACGCGCTGTTAAAAGTGTTCAGGTTACCGCCACACAATAATAATGAATATTTTTCTTACTGTAAACAAGTCACTGCAGTATTTTTGCATGATTATTGCTTGCCCTTTTCACCTCTTCCCCACAAGTTACTAGAAATATTAAATGGAAGAATCAGGATACTCCAGAAATCCATTTTCAGAACACTCTAAAGGTGATGGTGAGACAACGAATTCTATTATTTTTGGTGACGCTCGTATAAAGTATAAAATTTAAAAATCTCATTCTCTTGAAAAAGATCAAAACATACAAAGAGGCAATATAACAGCATTCACATTTTTTCCGACATTGACCATAATCGAAACGACAGCAAATTATCTAGTAAAAAATGTAATTCCACCACAAACCATTGATTTCTATTCGATATAGGCACTATGAAATGGCCATTTCATCAAGCAATTGTGTGTTTGTAGCACTGAATATAACACAGCTGCAAAGAAAAATTCAGGCCAGTTGAGCAAGTCTCCCAGGGGCATATTTACACCTCACCATTGCGTCATTATTTTTGATGCAAATGCAGTGCAGGCAATACTCCATATTTACATGGGGCCAAATGAGTCAGTTTCAGTATGCCTGCATTAAAAATACCTGCTGTAAAACCAGCTGCCCCACGCAGTTATTAAAATATGGAAGGTAGGCATTCCCTCATAAATTCAAACGTGAAACTGATGCAGTGATATTTATGGTTTTCTGAATATGTAACACATCCTTGGCACGTGGCACACGGAGACTGAAATGCATCAAAATTCCTGTTCATCAGCAACCCAGGCGTATGAAATGACACAGTGGCTTTGGTACATAAAGAGAACGCAGACAAAACAGATTGGAAACCTTAGCTACACCTTAGAGGTGTTTATACTTCAGCTGAGAGTTGACAGGACACCAGCACCCATACTGTCACCTCCACCACCACCACGTAGGCAGCGCAGGAGAAGGGAGCGTGTTTTTCTGCAGCAGATTTCCATCATTGCCTTTAGGGCATCACATACAACAGACTCCGGAGGGAGGAAATCATCCAACTGCTGAAACAGATTGCACCAAGGCTACAGCCACCAACTGCCAGACTCACCATCATCCCTCCCCAGGTCAATTTGATGGAATCCTCCACATGCCCGCATCTGGTTTATTCTGTAGCACAATAGCCAGAGTAGAGGGCATTTCACAACCTTCCTTTTTGGCATTCCTATCATCTCCCTCACACCCAGTACCTCCTCTTCCCCAAGACCCACCAAGAACAGCTGGAAACCAAACAAGGCTTCTATGCCATTGCAGGGTTTCCACATGTGTTCTGTGCCATGGACTGCACACATGTGCAACTAGTTCCTCCTGCAGCAACATCACATCTGTAAAGGAACCAGAAGCACACATATTCAATCAATGTCCAGGCCATCGTCAACCACCAGGGGATGTTCACCAATGTGCTGACCAAGTGCCGGGGGAGTGCGCATGATGCTTACATCTTCAGGCACTCCATCATCCATGAGCGATTCCAGAATAGGCGATATGGGAATGGCCTAATTATTGGTAAGAAAATCTGAAGTTCATAACAGACCTACTACCAGTCAATAAAAGTTCATTTTGACTTTTGAGGTTCTCTCTTGCCTTGTGTATTTTTAATTTGCAATCATATGTTTTTTGTATCATACGTTTTGTCTTTAATATACATTTGTAAATATATTGGTTGTGTAGATATTATAAGGGAATTATATTTGTTGTATTACAGACCTGAAGAAGTCCCCTTCTAAGGACGAAACTCGTTGGCTGTTTGCTCTGCTATGAATATGTGCTGCTCCAAGAAATAAAAAGAATAAAGAGAAGGTTTTAATGGATCTACAGTAAATAATTGGACTTTTTTGATAGTTTTGATTGTGGTGCATCATCATTATTTGTATAATTGAGAAACCATCCACATTGCCTGAAGTACTCACAACAATGATTAGGGATTTTAGAAACCATAAGCTGACTAACAGTCCCAAAACCTGCGTAGGAAGAGCAGTGTCGTAGTTTGGACTCTTGCTCTGAGCAAGACTGCTGGTCTCAGGATGACAGTACTTTCGTTTGTAGGTGACTATGGGGGTTATTACAACTTTGGAGGAGGTGGTAATCCGTCCCAAAAGTGACGGTAAAGTGACGGATATACCACCAGCCGTATTACGAGTTCCATAGGATATAATGGACTCGTAATACGGCTGGTGGTATATCCGTCACTTTACAGTCACTTTTGGGACGGATTAACACCTCCTCCAAAGTTGTAATAACCCCCTAAGTCTTTTCCTACAACTAGTTGTAACTGTTGTCCAAACCTTACCGGCTCACTAGCAGTACCTCACCAGAAACACAATAGTAAAAGGTGATTTGTAGCAGTCGCTTACGCATGGACTCAGAGTAAGATTTCTCAGGATTGTCGTGGCTAAACGGAAATTACCCTTTTCTCACAGCTATATTATGGGGGTCATTCTGACCCCCGCGTGCGGCGGAAGCTGTCCGCCTGGCGGGAACCGCCAGAAGACCGTACCGCGGTCAAAAGACCGCGGCGGTCATTCTGACTTTCCCGCTGGGCTGGCGGGCGACCGCCAAAAGGACGCCCGCCCGCCCAGCGGGAAAGCCCCAGCAACGATGAAGCCGGCTCCGAAAGGAGCCGGCGGAGTTGCTGGTGTGCGACGGGTGCAGTTGCACCCGTCGCGATTTTCAGTGTCTGCCAAGCAGACACTGAAAATCTTAATGGGGCCCTGTTAGGGGGCCCCACGACACCCGTTCCCGCCATCCTGTTTCTGGCGGTGAAAACCGCCAGAAACAGGATGGCGGGAAGGGGGTCGGAATCCCCATGCTTGCAGCGCCGCCGGGGAGGATTCCCTGGGGCAGCGGGAAACCGGCGGGAAACCGGCGGGAAACCGCCGGTTTCCCTTTTCTGACCGCGGCGGTAGAATTCCGCGGTCGTTGCCAGAATGACCCCCTATGTCTCATACAAACAAAGGCAATAACACAGATGCAGTGAAGTTATAATAGTTTTTATTCAACATGACTGCAATTTGCGATAAGTTGCATGAACTGCAATAATTAGGATAATGAATATACCAGGCAACAGTATTATGAAGAAGAGAGTCATTGTTATGAAGACCCCCACCATTTTGCAATATATGAAAGAAATATATATGTATGTTTAAGATGGAATATGCCCTAATACCCTAATGAGAATAGGTCTAACCTCCTACCTAAAGGAGAGCTGGGTTCGTTAAACCTAATCTGCCAAAGCTGTGTCCATGAGAGGAGCCCCCAACCCTCGTTACCTTGGAATGAGGTCTCTATCTCAGACTCCGCAGGGACACGGAGACTGGGTCAGCGTCAAGATGACTGCAGCATCGGTATCAGCGATGGTGGCGATGCCCTCTGGTCGGAATCCCTCTGATTATCTGTCTAAAGTGTGATGTATTTATACAGATCTACAAGGTCCCCTGACGTAGGTGTAATTCAAAACAATAGATAACAGGCATGCTTGGGACGGCAATTAATATCAACAATCCCTTGAAAGTATAGAGAGGGAAAATCCCTAAGTGTGAACACCTACTGTTTGTTTGTCTTTCGTGCTTGATCTTGATGCCTTGGCGCAGTGACACTGATAATAACACTCATAACAAGTGGCCTAACTATAAACAAGGCCACCATCTTAAAGGAAATAAATAATTAAATGGACTAAGACAGAGCAAGCTAAGTAGGTTAAAAGTCACTAGGTGACGGGGGCACAAGTTTACAAGCCTACGGCTAAGCTAACTCCTGTTATCCCGTTAAAACAAACTAGGATTCACTACACCCTCCCCATTGCCGTAACAGGTATGATGAAGGTATAGGAATCCAAACGCTAAAAAAGCTGCTTCTGAACTAAAAGCCAAAGGTAAAACAGAAAAACAAGCAAATAAATGTAGCTAATAATAAAATAATTGCTGTGTGTTAAAATTTGTTTAAAAATACATACAGAGATGTTAATATCAACTATGACAAGTACAGCAAACATTTAGTATAATTGCATATTTTGGAACCGGGAAATGGTAAGCAAATTCATTGAATTATGTGTTATACGCAGGAACTTGAAGAATGTCATCAGTCAAGGACCTCAAAAACGAGTCAACATCGTCTGAAGTGAAATCTATTGCTGGACGGACAAACGGATCCACAGAGCAGAAGTGAGCCACATTCACCGGTGTATCAATACTTGCTGCAGTGTCCTCATCCATGTTAGATCTTATAACAGAAGGCTCATAGGTGGCCTCGCGGAGCAACCTCAGTCTCAAGGGGCATGACCGTGTATGAACCCTCATCGGGGACATCAGCAGTTCACGGTCCACAGGAGATGTTGGTGCAACAGCAAGACAGACCATAGGCAGATGTTCAAAGAGACACCATATGCAACGGAAGACCGGTTGTACACACCAGAGTAGAGGCCGGAATGACAACGACCAGTCAAACTCCAGTTCCACCAGCAAAGGTGTACCGAAGATCCAAACCATGCGTTCACGGCACAGCGGGGTTGACGGGAGCGGCTCCATTGCTCTGTGTTGCTGGAAAGAAACAACCACCGCAAATCAGAAGAAATAGCAGTAGTAGTCCGCCAATTAAAGCCAAAATAATTGGAAAGCCACCAAACACACTGGAAAAGAGAGAATGGATGGCTGATGGGATGACTCCGAAGACAGTCTGGAAGATGGACACGAAACCAGACCCGACAGCCTTAAAGAAATGAACAATCCCAGTTGTGCTTGAAGCATTGAATATTCTGGATACTATATTTGATAGTGAATAAATCCTGTTGGACAGCGTGTTCATGCCATTGTCGACAACAGCTAATGTTTTTTCCAATTTTTCCTTATCAAGTTGCCTTAAATGTGCAGCAGCTTCAATCTGGAAAAGTTTCCAAATTTCATTGTACATAGCATATAAAAACCGTTTTGACCGTTGTTTCCTAGGACCCAATAGGAAATCCTGTAAGTCTACACTGTCAGAAAGAGTGTTCAGGTGTTGCTTAACCGATGTTAAAGTGTTTGTCTGCACCCATTGCTGGCACAGCTTACCCACACTGTATGTTGTAATTATACCTGTATGTTGACCTGATAGAAAGCGAGGGTCAGGCCTGTGAATGGAAAAACCCCCTGAAGAGTTCAACAAACGCTTATGACACTCATCGGTGTCGGTGGGCCATACCAACCATCTGCCAGGACGGGAAAGTGAATAATTATAGGTACCAGCCTTAACCATTGCATCTAGCCCGTCTTCTCAGACATTAGGAAACTGTTGCCAATCTCTAAATTTTGTCGGAGTAGGGATACTGGGCGTGTTCAGATCTTTAATTTTTGCTAACCCTAGACATAATGTCTGCTCAATAGTGTAATTTAAGAAAATCATTTGTACAGGAATCAGGCATGCTCAAAACAAAGCCTCCCTACCCTGTATCTGCCAATCTTGTGTCCCCCATACACTTTTCAAATCAATAGTGTTTTTCCAATATTCGTAACCCTCAATCGAGAGCCGGGAAATGAAGGGATCTGAATAAATCTGTTTCGTATCTGTTAGCAAAAGTTTTCTAATTTGTGACGAAGGTATCTTAAAATAATATGATTCTGCTTTCTTTGTATCATGCCCAGAAAAGTATGTAAATTTGTCACTGTAATACTTTGGACTCCCCACCTGTGGTGTTGAACAGTATTCCCATTGTGTGTAGTTCAAGAGAGGCCTATATCTAGTTGCACGGTGTAGGTCCCCAATTGTTATAGCAGAACATTTCCCCATAATTCATTGTATACCGATATACATCATCACTTCCAAAAGTGGAATAGTCCTTCATTTCAGTTAGCATGGAATCAACTGTTTGGACATCCCAATCATCAGAGACAACATTAGGTGTAATAACATCAGACATTGAAATTTTGAACACGTATGGTATTTGAATAATCTCAGTAGGCCAATATATATTGAATGCAACTTTGTCCCACACAATCTCATCAGAAATTGGTATAGGTGTAATATTTACATGGGACAAATCTCGTCGGACCTTATAGGAAGAATGATGTGGTATTAAAATTTCATCAACAGGCTCCACAGAGGAGCGATCAGCAATATAGTGACCATTAATCAGCAAAAAGAAAACAGCCACAAAACCAATCCATAAAAACAATGCAAGAAATGTCAAACAGAACCATAGATAGTTCCATGGGTAGATCAAAAAGTTATTTTTAAGCCATCGATACACTCTGCTACCTCTCGAAAGTTTGCCAGTCTCAGTTGAGGATGAATCCGAAAAAAAATCAGCAATGTCTACGAAATAGCCAGAGGAAGTCTCTGCAAATACAGAACCTGCTGCATTCTGATCCACCGTGCGTGGAGGGTCTTGATAGACAACATCATTAGTTGTGGAAGTGTTCGTGTAAAATACTGCCAAAGCTTGAAGCGGGGTGGTCACTGAAGTTGTGACTGGAACTAACAAAAGTTCACGTTCCGCCCTCCCCATGGTCGAGGAAGTGTCTGGAACAGCAGTGGATATAGTTGCATAGTCAGTAGCAGAGATGTTCATCCTATAACGTAGAGGGATGTCCTGTTGGGTAGTGGGAGGGGATCGGGAACCACCCAAGGGACCTCCTGATCTACTGTGAAGAATCGGCCACATGGTGTAGTTTGATGTCATCAATTGAGATGAATCTATTCGATTTAGAACCAGACAATGGTGGAAGGATGACAGTCCTGGTGCCTTTTATTCCCAAGACCGGTACAGGTGCTCTGTATGATGGACCAAACTCTTTTTTCACAGCGATCTTCTCACAAACCAGATCCCCAACGTTAGGAATCCAGCCAGTCAAAGTTTCCGCCAAGTCCCTTATTCCTAAGGTGGCAGCACTTGCAGATGATTTATCATCGCAAAATTGTTGAAGCTCCTGTAAAACAGTGAGACGTTCTTTTATGTCAAATGGTGTTTCTGCTGCCACCATACCAGGGGCATCAAGATCGGGGACATACATAGGTATCCCAAAGAGAACCTCATATGGAGACTTTCCCACCAAGGAGCGTCTTGGCAGATTATTCAGCGTTCTCTGGACCCCATATAGGTGATGTAACCAACTGCGGCCTGAACCTAATACTCGAGCTGTTAAGGACTGCTTTAGATCACGATTCTGCCACTCCACGACCGAATTTCCCTCGGGATGGTATGGTGAGGAGTAATGGAGTTCAACACCCATCGTTCTCATGGTGTCCCTGAAAGCTTTAGAGGCAAATGCAGGGCCCTGGTCCAAATGGAATGCTGCAACCGCATATGTACCGATAAAGATCAGCAAATCTTTTATAACAGTCCGGGCGTCAGCCGACCGCTGTGGCCATACCCACAGGAATCTAGAACAGGAATCCACAGCCACTAAAATGTATTTGTATGCACCATCAGGCTGTAAACGACCACAATGGTCCAGGTACACACATTGGAGTGGCTTGTCTGACACTAAGAGGGATGTCTGCGGAGGGCGTTTGATATTTGAGCCCTTAATCTGCTGACAAATGTCACAGCAAAGGACATACTGTTTAGTCCGCCTGCATAGACCAGGCCACCAGTATTGTTGTAGAATTGTTATAGTGGCCTGTATACCAGCATGTGTAGAAGAGACACCCTCGTGTGCGGCTGTAATCAGCTCTAATCTCTGGTCTTCATTGGGGATTACTCGATCACCTACCCCAGGAATCGTTGCATAAGCAACATTCTGTGCACTGATATGGTAAGTATAGTTCGTAGGGTATCCTTCGGAAGGGTCTTGCCTGCAGCCGAAGCTTTAACGGCAATCAGTATTTCATTATCCAACCTCGTCCGAGAGCGAGTCACTGCAGCCACAGAAGCCGTAGCTACTGATGCTTTGGCTGCTTCATCAGCCAATGTACTGCCGGCAACGTGTATTCCTACACGTCGGTGTCCTAATGTATGAACTACATGGACACATGGCAGCTTATCCTTAAGATCAGCCACCCTTCCCCACAACATTTTGTGTTTAATGGTGTTCCCTTTAGAATCTCTAAACCCGTTCACTTTCCAATGATTGAGATAATCATTGTATGACTGGACACAGTAATATGAATCACAGACAATCAAAGTCTGAGTTCCTGGCTCAGTATGTTGAAGCGCTAGAAGAAGAGCCTTGAGCTCGGCCAACTGGGCTGTGCAGTCCCCTAAGGTCTGCGTGTAGGTATTGTGTGGATGGAAAACTCCGGCTTCCATTGTCCCGCACACGGCTGCGCAAGCTGCCGAGTATTGATGTTTAGTACCTACAGCTGGTTGTGCCGACCCGTCAGTATAAATGATGGTATGATAACTGTCTATTGGCAAGATATGTAGAGGAGTGGGGTACTCCTGTTCATACTGGAGAAATTCTTGTGTCTGAAGTCTTGGGTCAAATACATAATCAACATCAGTGGCGGTCAGAGACGTTGCCCATTGAATCCAGCGTGGATGTAATGCCTTAGCATTTGGAACGCTAGCTTTAGTGACAGCCTCTAAGGCCGGCACCGGGGAGACAACAATAATGCGTTTCCCCTGGGCAAGTGGCCTCTCCTTTATGACGGCCATCTGAACTGCTGTCAGAATCTTTTCTGTAGGTGCAAAACATTTTTCAGCATTTGAGTACAAGTGTGATTTGTATGCTATGGGCACTGTGTCACCCTCATTAAAGGTGACATAAGTAAATCCAAGGGCACCAGCAATTATTCTGATGACCAAATTTGCTTTATTGTCACATGTGTATAAGGGCCATATGTACAAACACATTTTCCCAGAGACACAGAATGGGTAAAACCCTTTGCTACATCTGGCCCTAAGTGTCTAGCTTCTAGCATGTCCCGTTGTATGTCCCTAAGGATGTGTGTGTGTTTAATCGTCTATCGTCTGCTAGAAAAATTAGGCTGAATTAAGTCATAAAGTGGTTTGATGCGTTCTGCATAATCTGGAATGTATGTTCTGCCAAAATTAAAGAAACCCAGTAATGACTGTAATTTCTTAAGTGTGTTCGGAGGCTGTAGTTGAGCACACTTTTCTAAGAAGTGCGGGCCAGGCTCTTCCCCTCATTTGATAGCTCATATCCCAGGAACAATACACTAAGAAAGGCTATTTTGCTTTTCTTAAAATTAAATTTATAACCGAAGGCTGCAAATCCCAAAATGATCCGATCGACCCTCGCAAGATGAATGTCGAGGGCGTTGTCAGTGAGATAGATATCATCCACATAGGACAATGTATCGGAATCAAGCTCGTGCAAAATTGATGTCACACGGGCTGAAAACAGTCCTGGGCTATTTTATAGCCTTGAGGTAAACGACAAAAGAGTTTCTGAGAGCCAAATGAAAACGCACGTAGGTCCCTACTTTCATGTACTAAGTTCTGGCAGAAAAACCCATTAGATATATCCAATGTAGTTTTATATTTTTTACGCACTATATTGTTTATCAGTGCTGAACTGTGTGAATTTTGTATAGCATTTGTGCGAGTATGACTATTTAAGTGTCTATAATCAACCACTATTCTATATGAATGATCTTATTTTTCCAATGGGAAATAATGGAATATTCATTGCCGATGTACAGGGCTCAATCACTCCCTGGTACTCAAGTTGTGACAGTATCTCCGTCACCGGAGCTTTTGCTTCATGCTTAACAGGGTATTGTGGTTGCGGGTGGGGTGTAGACCTAACGGGAATAACATGACAAGGAGAGTCCTTGTCCCAACCTACATGATTACGGTATAATGCAGGTGCCTGCGCTAAAGCCCATTCAACAGCATAGGCTTTTTTATATGCCTCTGGAACAAGATCGGAGAAAGAAGGCAAAATGACATCTTCCCCATGCGGGAGCTTGCGGACGTGTTCAGGGGGCCAGTCTCTCTCGGCCAATAGGATATCACTAGTGAGTTCATCCCACAATATTACATTAATAATTCGTTCCACGTCTCCCTCTATCTGAATTGTTAAATCATAAACCCTATCGGGTGGGAGGACGCGGCCATCCGCCGTCTCAACTGCGATGTAATCGCTAGTTGCTGTCGCATCCAGATGATCTTTCAGACTCTGACGACATATCGTGACCTCTGCCGCGCTGTCCAACAGAGTCACGGCCCACTTCTTGTTCCTCAACAGTGTTCTCAATACCACTGGCATTTTTAACTGTCAGGGCTGCCAATTTCTTCTTTTTAAACTGTGGGTTTTGCTGAGGAGTCTTTTCTTCTTTGTTAATGATAGACTGTGGTGAGTCTTTCTTTTCTTTCACGTATTCCGGACGTCGATCTTGACGGCCCCCTCTCTCGCTACGTTTATCTGGTGCATCCTGAAAGGAACGAGAAGGACGTGAATCAGTATATCTGTCTGGAGTTCTAATGTTTTCCCTATTTCTGAGATTATACCTCCTTTCGGAGTACTCCGGATATGGAGAATCAGCTCTTCTATTTCTCCTCTCTTTGAAATCTTTTTGTTTATCCCAGCGCTTTTTAGAGCCCTCTTGTGCCTGCTTTGTACCTTCCTTATGGGTGGTACTTGGTAATTCCAATTTTCTAGGTTTGGCTCCCAAACTATCCCGTCCTATACTAGTATAGGTATCGGAAATTATTTTCGGTAGCTGTCTCTCTTGTTCCATATTTGGAGTTTCCCAGAGACGCTGGCGTATCGCCAGTGCCACCGCTTCCCCTTTAATATTACTCAGTATAATCGAGAAGACGGCGTCAAAGTTACAAATCAACTTCATCCCCAGATCCAGGGCCGGTGCAGCCCCATGTTCATTTTGTATTTGTTTTAGCACTTCCGGTAAGTTGGAAAGTGTGGGGGTACCATGTGTGGTAGTATAAACAGCAGCGAAGACTGTACCCCATGTGGCACAGTCATCCACCGAGGGAACCATTCCAAACGGCAAGCACATAGTGAGCAGTCTATGTTTTTCCTGTGGCCCCGTATGGGGGAACACAGCTTCCAGCTGATTAGTTTTCTGGGCTATCCAGAACTGTATTTTTTCCCGTTCAGTGGGCACTTTACCCATAATAGTATGCACTGTTTGTGGATTAATCCCAGTAGCCAATTGATAACCACCAGCTACTGGCGATGCTGGATGCGATGGTGTAGTGTTCAACGTTCTCATTACGAACTGAACCAATCGTCTATATAATGCCACTAATTCATTATATTATGGCAAACATAAGCCATGTAGGTCCCTCATTACTTAAAGGACATTACTTAAAGGACCTAGCCTCACCCGTCTTAGTACATGTGGTAGGGCGCCTTCAAACCAGTTCTGATGCTCTTGATATGTGAGCGATATTTCATGATACTGGAATGCTTCGTATCGTACAGGTAAGTTCGCAATTTCATATTTGTGAAATGTATGTGTTCTTTGGTCGGCCTCAGGAAAGGTGACCCAACTGTAAAAAGTCTCTGTTTGGTATGCTTCAGTCGCTTCTATAATCAAAATAACATCCCCGCCCTCTTCTGTAAGGCCATGCGCTAATAAATGTTGTGTAAGTGCATGTCTAGCGTTCGCAGGAATGTCTATGGTATCAGCCATAGTTGATTAGAGAAACGGAACACCAAATAGGGGAAGTTCGTTCCTTTTTATGAGTTCGAGCTCAAACAACCTACAGTTTAATTAGGTGTTACCTGTTCAGCTGAGGAGGATTCTCCCAAAGACCACGGATGTCTCCGTATAATGGTACTGAGGGTACCTGTTGTCTGTGAGACAGTGATAGTCAGGGTAACCGTAAATTAGTGCCTAAACACCATCGTTGGTGGCGCCATGTCGTAGTTTGGACTCTTGCTCTGAGC
The DNA here is from genome assembly GCF_031143425.1 of Pleurodeles waltl. Taxonomy (NCBI): domain Eukaryota; kingdom Metazoa; phylum Chordata; class Amphibia; order Caudata; family Salamandridae; genus Pleurodeles; species Pleurodeles waltl. Next base: position 827,298,737 of record NC_090439.1, read on the forward strand.
AAGACTGCTGGTCTCAGGATGACAGTACTTTCGTTTGTAGGTGACTAAGGGGGTCATTCCGACCCTGGCGGTCAAAGACCGCCAGGGCCGCGAATGACGGAAGCACTGCCAACAGGCTGGCAGTGCTTCCCAGCCCATTCTGACCGCGGCGGTAAAGCTGCGGTCAGAAAACCGGGTCCGGCGGTTTCCCGACGGATTTCCCCCGGCTGGGCGAATCCGCCAGGGCAGCGCTGCCCAGGGGATTCTGACCCCCTTCCCTCCAGCCTGTTTCTGCCAGTTTCCACCGCCAGGAAGAGGCTGGCGGGAACGGGTGTCCTGGGGCCCCTGGGGGCCCCTGCACTGCCCATGCCACTGGCGTGGGCAGTGCAGGGGCCCCCTAACAGGGCCCCAGCCTGCTTTTCACTGTCTGCCTAGCAGACAGTGAAAAGCGCGACGGGTGCAACTGCACCCGCCGCACACCTGCAACACCGCCGGCTACATTCGGAGCCGGCTTCAGTGTTGCAGGCCCCCTTCCCGCTGGGCCGGCGGGCGCTAACATTGTTAGCGCCAGCTGGCCCAGTGGGAAGTTCGGAATGGCCCCAGCGGTCTTTTGACCGCGGAGCGGCCAAATGGCGGTTCCCGCCAGGTGGGCAGCAACCGCCGCCCGCCGGGGTCAGAATGACCCCCTAAGTCTTTTCCTGTTGTCCAAACCTTACCGGCTCACTAGCAGTACCTCACCAGAACACAATAGTAAAAGGTGATTTGTAGCAGTCGCTTACGCATGGACTCAAAGTAAGATTTCTCAGGGTTGTCGTGGTTAAACGAAAATTACCCTTTTCTCACAGCTATATTATGTCTCATACAAACAAAGGCAATAACACAGATGCATTGAAGTTATAATAGTTTTTATTCAACATAACTGCAATTTGCGATAAGTTGCATGAACTGCAAAGATTAGGATAATGAATATACCAAGCAACAGTATTGTGAAGAAGAGAGACATTGTTATGAAGACCCCCACCATTTTGCAATACATGAAAGAAATATATATGTATGTATAAGATGGAATATGCCCTAATACGCTAATGAGAATAGGTCTAACCTCCTACCTAAAGGAGAGCTGGGTTCGTTAAACCTAATCTGCAAAAAGCCGTGTCCATGAGAGGAGCCCCCAACCCTTGTTACCTTGGAATGAGGTCTCTATCTCAGACTCCGCAGGGACACGGAGACTGGGTCAGCGTCAAGATGACTGCAGCATCGGTATCAGCGATGGTGGCAATGCCCTCTGGTCGGAATCCCTCTGATTATGTGTCTAAAGTGTGATGTATTTATACAGATCTACAAGGTCCCCTGACGTAGGTGTAATTCAAAACAATAGATAACAGGCATGCTTGGGACGGCAATTAATATCCACAATCCCTCGAAAGTATAGAGAGGGAAAATCCCTAAGTGTGAACACCTACTGTTTTTTGTCTTTCATGCTTGATCTTGACGCCTTGGCGCAGTGACACTGATAATAAAACTCATATCAAGTGGCCTAACTATAAACAAGGCCGCCATCTTAAAGGAAATAAATAATTAAATGGACTAAGACAGAGCAAGCTAAGTAGGTTAAAAGTCACTAGGTGACGAGGGCACAAGTTTACAAGCCTACGGCTAAGCTAACTCCTGTCATCCCGTTAAAACAAACTAGGATTCACTACAGCAGTAGAGGATACAAATAACAAGGGGCCTGAGATCCAAACAGTGCCACAGAGTCCAGTAAATGGTGGAGCTAAGGCCCAAGAACCAAGTACATATCCTCCTTATGACTCGAAAGAGTAGTCATCCCCATTAAAAATAGTCAACAATACCCACAAGCCAATAGGCACGAGCCTGGAAGGCAACAACAACAGTACAAATAAAGATAATAATTAATTGATAAGGCACAAGAAGAAAAGATTAACGAAAAGGCAAAAGCTACTAAGGCAGACATCCATTCAACGGAGCTGAGGGCAGTGCTCCTTCGTAGGAGAGAAAACATAAAAAGCAAACAAAACATCCAGTGTAAACCTCGATCCAATATTTGAGAGAAAAACAGTACCTGGAATCCAAGGCACCTTTGATAGAGTGACAAGTATCAGGAAAAGTGAAAGTACAAATGGATCCTTGGCCATCTCAATTAGCATCCGCAGTGGGCCCCGGGGCAGAAAGGGGAGCCCACACTGAAGTAGCCTGTCAGGTCAAGCAGGAAGAATTACATGACCAACACGGAATGGGCCCATGTTCAGCAGCTATACATCAGGACTCAGAAAACAGGGGACAGCAAACTTGTAGAATGAATGTCATCCAGTTAGAAAGTACGTCTCAAGAACCTACAATAAACAAAGAGGCAGACCCCAGGTCCACGCAACCGTTTCACAGAAGGTAATATTCCACTGGAATTTTCAGGTCACAAGAAAGATATGACATTCCTAACAGGGCAAGCATCTTGAAGCACCTCCAACATATCTCCTCCCTAACTCAAACAACAAGTAAAGATCGTCTCAGCATATAATTTGAGGGTGCCAAACAGCCAAACAGTCTGGAACATACCATGGCCACTTTGAAAACAGCTGTGCTTTCACATTTGTTGCTGTAAGAAAAAGAGCAATTAAAAGATTGGGGCATATGGGTCCAGGAACCAAGTAAAGAAAAATATCCCCATGTACTGGACTGGTCAACAGGTGGCCTGTTGCAGGACTCTCGTTGTACCAGAGAGACTGCTGGAAATGAGCAGCAGCGCCATCAAGCATGGGGAACTGAGTCTGTCCCACACCATGTGAAAGCTGTCGGTCTAACCCTGTCGGCTAGCTAGCAGCACTTCACCAGAACCCAAGAGTGCTTTGTGGCAGCCTATGGCATGACACACTAAAGCTTCTCAGGGAAGTTGTGGTGGAACAGATCATTCACCTTTTTCTCAGTTATACATGTCTATTACAGGCAAAGACAGAACAGAATGCAGCGTTTGGTTCAATACATTTATTGAAAACACTGCATTCTATGTAGAAAGGCATGAATTGTGATTATTAGGACAATGAAACAGGTTACTGTTAGAAATGGGGTTTTTGGTTGGCAGTCAGGTTACCCCCTGTCCAAGCAAAAGCCCTCACTCTAGTCAGGGTAAGTCACACACAATCCAAGATTATCCTGTGCCCACCCTCTGGTAGCTTGGCACGAGCAGTCAGGCTTAACTTAGAAGGCAATGTGTAAAGTATTTGTGCAATAAATCATACAATACCACCATATAACATCACAAAAATACACCACACAGTGTTTAGAAAAATATATAATATTTATCAGGATAATTGTAGGTCAAAAACGATCAAAGTTGCAATATGAATTTGTAAAGATATCACTGAAAAGTGATATAAAGTGTCTTAAGTCTTTAAAAAGCAAACAAAGGGGGTCATTCCAACCCTGGCGGTCGGTGATAAAGCGGCGGACAACCCGCCAACAGGCAGGCGGTCAAAAAAATGGAATTCTGACCCTGGCGGGAACCGCCAACACAGCCCGCCACTTTAACACTCCGACCGCCACGCCGGGACAAACAAACAGCGTGGCGGTCACTGCCAACAGGCAGGCGGCAGACAATGTACCGCCCAACCTATCACAGCTCACCAATCCGCCACCTTTTCCGGGGCGGGAGTCCCGCCGATAAAAACACGGCGGAAACAGACTACGAACGGGAAAACGCTCACCTCTATACACTCCACGAGGAATCTGGACAGCATGGAACCCGAATTAAACATCCTACCGGCTATTGTCTACCTGCTCTTCTACCAGGAGCACGAACGCCGGCGCAGACGACAACGGTGAGTACTATGACACAGGGGAGGGGGGAGGAGGAAAGGTTACGGGCACACACATACGCGATACACCCCCCCCCCCAAATCCCTACACACCAATGCAGAGCAACAAGTCAGAGTGACACCCCCTAAACCCCCCGGAATAATGCAAAGACAAAATAAAATGATCATTAAAATAGAAGTATATTATAGCTCAAATGAAGTAATGTGAAATATGAAATATGAAATATATATATCAAATAAAGAACATAATTAAAAATATATACATAGGCTATAAATCCTGCACATTTTGGCAAAGTTCCATCGTTCGTGGGCCAATGTGCACAAACACATGGGGAAAGCCCACACACGAGACCAGATTCCATTGGAGAGAACACTGCTGGGGCATCAGATGATAAAACTACAGGCACCTCAGGGGGAAGGGAAGGGGGGGCACCTCAGCCACATGAGTCCACGACGCCAGATCCACGAGGGGCCTCCATGCCCACTGTACCATCCTGGGGAGTGCAAAGCCACAGTCTCTCAAGTCTCTACAGTGGGTGGGTTGCCCACTGGACCATCCTGGGGAGTGCAAAGCCACAGTCTCTCAAGTCCCTACAGTGGGTGGGTTGCCCACTGGACCATCCTGGGAAGTGCAAAGCCACAGTCCATCAGGTTGATTACAGACTCCACTGGTCATGGAGGAGGCATGGTTGCCAGAGTTCTTCGTGAAGCCCTGCTCGACACAGAACCGGCCCTGCCAATGGGCCAGCTGTGCATGAGATGAAGGGCCCAGCAGAGCAGTTCAGAGACGGCGGTGCCCAGCGGAGCGGTGCTTGAGATGAAGGGCCCAGCGGAGCGGGGCTTGAGATGAAGGGCCCAGCGGAGCGGTGCTTGACACGGCGGTGCCCAGCGGATCGGTGCTTGAGATGAAGGGCCCAGCGGAGCGGTGCTTGACAGGAAGGGCCCAGCGGAGCGGTGCTTGAGATGAAGGGCCCAGCAGAGCGGTGCTTGACACGGCGGTGCCCAGCGGAGCGGTGCTTGACAGGAAGGGCCCAGCGGAGCGGTGCTTGAAACGGCGGTGCCCAGCGGAGGGGTGCTTGAGATGAAGGGCCCAGCGGAGCGGTGCTTGACAGGAAGGGCCCAGCAGAGTGGTGCTTGACAGGAAGGGCCCAGCGGAGCGGTGCTTGACAGGAAGGGCCCAGCAGAGTGGTGCTTGACAGGAAGGGCCCAGCGGAACGGTGCTTGAGATGAAGGGCCCAGCGGAGCGGTGCTTGACAGGAAGGGCCCAGCGGAGCGATGCTTGAGATGAAGGGCCCAGCGGAGCGGTGCTTGAGATGAAGGGCCCAGCGGAGCGGTGCTTGAGATGAAGGGCCCAGCGGAGCGGTGCTTGACAGGAAGGGCCCAGCGGAGCGGTGCTTGAGATGAAGGGCCCAGCGGAGCGGTGCTTGACAGGAAGGGCCCAGCAGAGCGGTGCTTGACAGGAAGGGCCCAGCGGAGCGGTGCTTGAGATGAAGGGCCCAGCGGAGCGGTGCTTGACACGGCGGTGCCCAGCGGAGCGGTGCTTGACAGGAAGGGCCCAGCGGAGCGGTGCTTGACACAGCGGTGCACAGCGAAGCGGTGCTTGACAGGAAGGGCCCAGCGGAGCGGTGCTTGAGTGAAAGGGCCCTGTTCAGCGGTGCTTGTTTGAAAGGGCCCTGTTCAGCGGTGCTTGTTTGAAAGGGCCCAGTTCAGAGGTGCTTGAGACGGCGGTGCCCAGTTCAGCGGTGCTTGTTTGAAAGGGCCCAGTTCAACAGTGCTTGAGACGGTGGTGCTTGAGACGGCGGTGCTTGTTTGAAAGTGCCCAGTTCAGCGGTGCTTGAGACGGCGGTGCCCAGTTCAGCGGTGCTTGTTTGAAAGGGCCCAGTTCAGCGGTGCTTGAGACGGCGGTGCCCAGTTCAGCGGTGCTTGTTTGAAAGGGCCAAGTTCAGCGGTGCTTGAGACGGCGGTGCCCAGTTCAGCGGTGCTTGTTTGAAAGGGCCAAGTTCAGCGGTGCTTGAGACGGCGGTGCCCAGTTAAGCGGTGCTTGTTTGAAAGGGCCCAGTTCAGCGGTGCTTGAGACGGCGGTGCCCAGTTCAGCGGTGCTTGTTTGAAAGGGCCCAGTTCAGCAGTGCTTGAGACGGTGGTGCTTGAGACGGCGGTGCTTGTTTGAAAGTGCCCAGTTCAGCGGTGCTTGAGACGGCGGTGCCCAGTTCAGCGGTGCTTGTTTGAAAGGGCCCAGTTCAGCGGTGCTTGAGACGGCGGTGCCCAGTTCAGCGGTGCTTGTTTGAAAGGGCCCAGTTCAGCGGTGCTTGAGACGGCTGTGCCCAGTTCAGAGGTGCTTGTTTGAAAGGGCCCAGTTCAGCGGTGCTTGAGACGGCGGTGCCCTGTTCAGCGGTGCTTGTTTGAAAGGGCCCAGTTCAGCGGTGCTTGAGTGAAAGGGCCCAGTTCAGCGGTTCCGGCCCAGGCATGGGTGTCACTCGCCACCTGACATGTGGCTGGCAGGGCCTTCCTGCCCATCTGTCCGTTGGCTTGCTGGGCCCTCCTGGGCTGCCGTACCGGGCCTCTGGGTGTCCTCCTGCACACCTGGGAGGGGGCTGGTGGGGCACTCCTGGGCAGCTGGCCTGCTGCCGGAATTGTCGGGCGTGCTGCCCTTCCCACCCTTCCCTGGTCGTCCGTGGCCCTTTGACACCTTTGGCGGTGTGCCAGGTGGCACCCCACTTCCAGACGGAGCCAGGGTAGGGGTTTCGGTCCCTGGTGTCTGTGGCCTCTCGCGCCAGGCACTGCTAATTTTTGGCTGCTTTTCCGGGGGTGGGCTGGTCGTGCCTTGGCTCCTAGCCGGAGTAGTTGCCCTTGAGGGTGGGGGACTCCAATGTCCTTGGACAACAGTCCTGATAGGTCCTGGTTTGGTGGTGGCTGAGGTGCTGATTGCAGTCTTATGAGATGGACGGGGTGGGGGATTTGTAGGAAAGAGGTCAAGTTTTGAAAAGAAAAGCAATTTGGAAAGAGAGGTACGGTTAGGTGTAGTGGGTATGGGAGTGGAGGAAGAGAATGTCGTTGTAGGAGTGTGAAGTCTGGTGTCTTTGGGTGCAGGTGCTTGGGCTGGAGGCTGACATGAGGTGGATGGCTGTTGGGTGGGTGGCTGCTTGCGTTTGTGTGGTTTGGAAGAGGGGGTGACAGACACAGTGGGAGAGGACACAGGTAAATGGTAGTGGGGGTGGTGACTGCACGTGTGCGGAGTGGTCTGGTGAGTGTGCTGGTGATGGACATAGTGGATGATGATGTTGTGCATGCAAGTGTGAGTGGAGACGTCACAGGGAGGGAGGAGGGAGACGAGGAGGAGGGGGACACAGTGGAGGCAGTGGCTGTTGGCATGTCTGCATGTGGATGTTGCTTGGGTGAATGCTTGTGTGATCTGTGGTGCTTATGTCTGGATGAGCTGCCCTTGGGTGTTGAGGTGTGTGCAGGCTGGTCTATAGGTGTGGCTGGGATAGGCAGAGGAACAGGGGAGTGGGACTGGGTTGAGGAAGTTGGAGGGGGGAGGCTAGACACAGGGACAATTGCTGCCGTCAGTGCTGAGGCCAGAGCGTTGAACAATCGCTGATGGGCAGCCTGACCCGAATGAATGCCCTCCAGGTATGCATTGCTCCGATGCACCTCCCTCTCTACACCCTGGATGGCATTCAAAATGGTAGGGCCTGAGGTGCCGGGGCGAAGGAGATGGCCGGCTTCCTGGCCGAGCGGGCACGAGGCGAACGCTGAGGGGCTGCTGGGAGGGTGGGGCTGGTGCGCTGGTGGCGGCTGTACCTGTTGTTGCGGTGGACACGGATGTTGCCGCCACCACAAGGGAGCTCCCTTCCGAGGACGTGTCGGTGTCGCTGACGTCTCCACGGGTCCCCGTTGTGGAGCTCCCCTCGCCCTCCGTCTCACTGGTGTACTGGCAGTCGGTTGTATGGCCCTCCGGGCCCATGTGAGATGCAGCTCCCTCGTGCGCCGATGCCACTTCTCCTCCGCCTGATGATGCTAATGCACACATGAACAGGAAAACCAAGAAAAAGGGGGGGGAGAAGAAAGAAAGACATGTTGAGTGATTGCATTGGCGGCACCGTTGGTGGAGAGGACAGACACAGAAGCCCCCAGCACTACGCCGCGCACTCGGGGTACACTACTCAATTATTGTGACTTGGCCTACAGGTCTATGGACGACAAATGCACACATAGGTGAGGCCGGACCATGGATAGCTGTACATAGCACCCTACAGAGGTGGGGGCGGGGGCACAGGGCCATGCCTAACGGAGGGGCCTAGCCTACAGAAAGCGCCCTGGCCTAGAGATAGCCACAGCCCTCCTCCCCCACCCAGACACCTCCACTGTGTGCTAATATAGCAGAATGTGCTGATACTCACCCCCTTGTGTCTGCTGTGCTGTCCTCACGCGCCCATCCAAATCGGGGTAGGCCACCGCCAGTATCCGGGACATCAGGGGGGTCAATTGCCGGCTGGCACCCCTCCTACGTTGGGAGGCCTTCCCCAGCAGAGCCTCGGCGGTCTTTCTGCTCCCGCGGCGGATGTCTTCCCACCTCTTGCGGCAGTGGGTGCCCCGTCTGTTGTGGACCCCCAGGGCCCGGACGTCCTTGGCGATGGCACGCCAAATTTCAATCTTCTGATGGGCGCTGACCTATGTGACATGTACAGGGTGGGAAAAGAAATATCATCACTTTTCTGCATGGTCGATGTGAGTGGCCCCCCCTCCCCAACCTTGCCATGTGGCACATGCTCTCATCTGTTGTGCGTTGCACTCCTCATTCGCTCACCTCCCCACCATCTTACATCCACCCCACTCAACACAGGCATAGCCCATACTACGTGCTCCCTGTGTACTTACCTGTTGGTCTGGAGGACCGTAGAGTAGCGCATACTGGGGGAGGACCCCATCAACAAGTTTCTCCAATTCCTCAGATGTGAAGGCAGGGGCCCTTTCCCCAGTCGCAGCAGCCATTGTATCTCCCAGACCGAGGTCACAGCAGCACTTGCAGTATAGGTCCTCTCCTGTGGATGATCAGGTCTCGAGTGATTAAGCAGTTAGAAAATGGCGGTCACGCCCGCGGCGGTGCGTACCGCGACCGCCGGCGCACATCGTCATTCTCTCCTGAAACCCATAGGGTTCAATGTTAACCAATGCGGCTTAGCACAGCGGTCTTCGACCGCCTACCGCCACGGTGTGCCACGCCAGCGCATTGACCTCACATCCCATTGTCACACTTCACAGGTCAGGCAGCCGCCATTTAAAGGGCCCATATGGCTTAATTTCTACTGCGTCACACAGGCCTAGGCCTTGCATTGCCACTCATACAAGCCATTCAATGCATAGTGAATCGTGTACTGTGCAAGCTGTGTGAACGTACCTGTGGGTTGCTTGACTCTGTGCTCCATGTTGTCCTTCCTACGCACCGTCCGCTGGGACTTGCGAGGAGAAGGAGGAATCCTCCCATGTACAGACCGCGGGTGGACCTGTCGACAATGGAAGAACGACATATCATACTGACATACAGGCTTGACAGAGCCACTATACATGAACTGTGTGCCCAGCTGGAGCCAGACCTGATGTCCCCTATCCGCCAACCCACAGGGATTCCCCCTCTGGTGCAGGTTCTGTCAGTACTCCATTTTTTGGCAAGTGGATCATTCCAAACAACAATGGCCATATCATCAGGGATGTCTCAGCCTATGTTTTCTAAGGTTTTGTCCAGAGTGTTGTCTGCCCTGATGAAATACATGTGGAGCTACATTGTGTTCCCTGAGGTGGGCGATTTGGCTACAGTGAAGGGTGATTTCTATGCCCTTGGACATATCCCCAACATCATTGGTGCCATTGATGGGACCCATGTGGCTTTGGTCCCCCCCAGTGGAAGTGAGCAGGTGTACAGGAACAGAAAAAGTTATCATTCGATGAATGTCCAGGTGGTCTGTTTGGCAGACCAGTACATCTCCCATGTAAATGCCAAGTTCCCTGGTCAGTGCATGACGCGTATATCATGCGAAATAGCAGCATCCCGTATGTGATGGAACAGCTACAGAGACACCATGTGTGGCTATTGGGGGACTCTGGTTACCCCAACCTGTCCTGGCTACTGACCCCAGTGAGGAATCCCCGGACAAGGGCAGAGGAACGGTACAATGAGGCCCATGGGCGAACTAGGAGGATCATAGAAAGAACCTTCGGGCTCCTGAAGGCCAGGTTTAGGTGCCTGCATATGAGAGGTGGATCCCTAATGTACTCACCAAAGAAGGTGTGCCATATCATCGTGGCCTGCTGTATGCTTCACAATCTGGCTTTGCGACGCCAGGTGCCTTTTCTGCAGGAGGATGGTCCAGATGGTGGTGTTGTAGCTGCTTGGAGCCTGTGGAGAGTGAAGAGGAGGAAGACGACGGGGACGACACAGACAACAGGGACACAGTGATACAACAGTATTTTCAGTAGCACACAGGTAAGAATCAACCACGCCAGTTTACATTTACTTAAAGCCTCCTGCCTCTCTACTGTCGGTGTTTCCCCCCAGTTCCTGTTAACTGATTTGTGACTTTCCCTTCCCTTTTCAGAGCTGTATGCCCCACTGCGTGACTTCTGCTTTGTTTGCCCATGGACTACAGCTGTATGACAGTGGTATGTTGTCATCACAATGTAACTGAACATTTTTGCACAGTTATGTCTAATACATTTGTTAAGAATACAAGCAGACTCCAGATTTTTTAAGTGCAATAAGTGATTTAATTAAAGTGCTACATTTAGGTACATGATTGTAAAACGGTGATGGGTGGGGGTGGAGTAATGTCCATGGCAGAGTCCAGTTCTCAGTCTCACTGGTGCATTGTCCATATGCCTGTGGAAGGATGGAGCAGGGGCAGTTTAAGGTTGGACAGGGTGACAATGTGGGACAGTGGGATGACATCAGGGGGTATTGTTTGCTGGTGGGGGTCTTGGCATCCTACTCTGTCTTCTTGTGAGATCTCAGGTTCTGCTTACGGGGTGGTTCTTCTTCTGCAGGAGGTGAGGTTCTGGTGGCCTGTCGTTGTGTGGGGGCCTCCTGTCCACTAGCGCCGGCGGAGTTGGTAGGCTGTTCCTGGTCTAGGCTAGTGACAGGGGCCCTTTGGGGTGCCACATGGTCCCGCAATGTGGTGACTATATAGTTAAGGGCCACGACGATGGTCCCCATTACGGAACTAATGTTCCTCAGTTCCTCTCTGAACCCCATGTACTGTTCCTCCTGCAGTGCCTGGATCTCCTGGAACCTGGCCAGTAACGTATCCATCGCCTCCTGGGAGTGGTGGTATGCTTCCATGATGTTTGAGAGGGCCTCTTGGAGAGTGGGTTCCCTGGGCCTGTCCCCCCACTGTTGCACAGCAGCCCTCCCAGTTCCCCTGTGTTCCTGGGCCTCTGTCCCCTGGACGGTGTGCCCACTACCACTGCCCCCAGGTCCCTGTTGTTGTTGGGGTCGTGGGTCAACCTGGGTGCACTGTAGTGGCGGACACACCGCTGTCCTGGAGACAGAGGCATGGGCCCGCTGGGTGGGAGCTGTGCTGGTGTTCCCAGAGGGGGTTAGGTCTGCTGTAGCCTGTGGCTGTCTGTGGGGAACCGACTGTCCCGAGGTCCCCGATGGGCCGGGCTGGTCATCTGGGTCCAGGGAGACAGAGCTGCTGTCATCACTGGGGGCCTCTTCTGGGGGTGGGATGGACATCTCTGGACCCTCCGTGGAGGTGTGGTGGCGTTCGGGTCCTGCTGGAGTATAAGGGTATGGTTATTGCTTCTGTGTGTGGCATTTCGTGTAATGGGTGGGTGGCCGTGTACCCAAGTGCAGGCATTCCCTTGTGGGGGCTTTTGTGAGGGTGGCTTGTGGGGGTGATGTGTGTGTGCAGTGGGCATGCTTTGGTGATGGGTGTCCATGCTTTGTGGTCGCATGCAGGGCTTCGTGTTGGGATGGGTGGGTTGTGATGGTGAGCCATTTGCAAGAAGTTGGTGTGATGGGGGTGGGGGTGAGGGTGGAGGTATGATTTGGCATGCAGGTGGGGTGGGAGGAATGAAGTAGTTAAGATTTGACTTACCAGAGTCCATTTCTCTGCCTACTCCTGCGAGGCCCACAGGATGCAGGATGTGCAAGACTTCCTCCTCCCATGCTGTAAATTCTGGGGGAGTAGGTGGGGGTCCGCCGCCAGTCTTCTGCGCCGCAATGTTGTGCCTTGATACCATGGAACGCACCTTCCCCTGTAGGTCGTTCCAGCGCTTCCTTATGTCATCCCGATTGCATGGATGCTGTCCCACAGCGTTGACCCTGTCGACTATCCTTTGCCATAGCTCCATCTTCCTAGCAATTGTGGTGTGCTGCACCTGTGCCCCGAAGAGCTGGGGCTCTACACGAACTATTTCCTCCACCACGACCCTGAGTTCTGCGTCAGAGAACCTGGGGTGTCTTTGGGGTGCCATGGGGTGGTGTGGATGAGGTGAGGGATGTTGTATGTGTTGTAGAGTGTGGTGTGTGTGGTGGTGTATGGTGTTTTGTGCGTGGTAATTGTGGGGGTGATGTTGTGATTTGCCTCTGTGTGATGGTCTACTCTAAGCAGTGCTGTCTCTCTCTGTCCTTCAGTCGCTATTGTGGTGGTAAGGGTTTGTGGGTGATGTGGCTGTGTGTTTTATATTGTATTGGGTGTGTGGGAGTGTTGTTTGTATGTGTATCAGGTGTGTGTATTTCAAATTGTCCAATGTGGTTGTGTTTTGTAAGGGTGTGTGTATTTTGACCGCGCCGGTGTGTACCGCCAATGGAATACCGCGGTTGAAAGACCGCCGCGTGGATTCGTGGGTCGTGATGGCATGGGCGTATTTCTGTTGGTGTGACGGTGGAGGTTTGGTCATCGCCAGTTTTACGCTGACCTTTGGTGTGGCGGACTTTTGTGGATGTCGGGTTTTTGGCGGTTTGCCAGTTGCGGGTCAGAATGACCGTGGCGGTTTACCACGGCCGCGGCAGTGTTATGGCGGTCTTCTGACCGGCGGTAAGCGCCTTTTACCGCCGAGGTCAGAATGACCCCCAAAGTCTCTTTCAAGCACAAAGTACCTGGTTTCTGGTGGAAAATCTCCTCAGAGGGCCACAGGAGAAGAGATACGTGGAAAACTGGTGTGTGCGTCGATTTCTCCCTAGCACACACTGACTTGTGTCGTTATTTTTCACGCGGGGAAGTCGTGCGTCGTTTTCCGGCGCGCGGACAGTCTCTTTCTGTGGATTGCGGGGATTACCAGATGTCCCGGGTCTGTGTGTGGATTTTCCTGCTTGTTTTCCGGCTGCGCGTCGGTCTGCGGGGCTGCGCGTCGAAGTTTCGATCTCACGGTAGGCGTCGCTTCGATTTCTCCTTGGAAGTCAGGCAGGGTTGTCCTTGCGAGGCCGTGCGTCGAAGTTTCGATCTCACGGCAGGCGTCGCGTCGATTTCTCCTTGGAAGTCAGGCGGCATTGTCCTTGCGAGGCCGTGCGTCAAAGTTTCAATCTCACGGCAGGCGTTGCGTCGATTTCTCCTTGGAAGTCGGGCGGCGTTGTCCTTGCGAGGCCGTGCGTCAAAGTTTCGGTTGTCCCGAAGGCGTTGCGTCGATCAGCGTCAGTGTGCGTCGTTTTTCTTGCCACGGAACAAGCTGTGCGTCGAAAGTGAAAAAGAGAAGTCTTTTTGGTCCTGAGACTTCAGGGAACAGGAGGCAAGCTCTATCCAAGCCCTTGGAGAGCACTTTCACAGCCAGACAAGAGTTCAGCAAGGCAGCAGGCCAACAGCAAGGCAGCAGTCCTTTGTAGAAAAGCCGACAGGTGAGTCCTTTGAGCAGCCAGGCAGTTCTTCTTGGCAGGATGCAGTTTCTGGTTCAGGTTTCTTCTCCAGCAAGTGTCTGATGAGGTAGGGCAGAGGCCCTGTTTTATACCCAAATGTGCCTTTGAAGTGGGAGAGACTTCAAAGAGTGGCTAAGAAGTGCACGAGGTCCCCTTTCAGTTCAATCCTGTCTGCCAGGGTCCCAGTAGGGGGTGTGGCAGTCCTTTGTGTGAGAGCAGGCCCTCCACCCTCCCAGCCCAGGAAGACCCATTCAAAATGCAGATGTATGCAAGTGAGGCTGAGTACCCTGTGTTTGGGGTGTGTCTGAGTGAATGCACAAGGAGCTGTCAACCAAGCCCAGCCAGACGTGGATTGTAAGGCACAGAAATATTTAAGTGCAAAGAAATGCTTACTTTCTAAAAGTGGCATTTCTAGAATAGTAATATTAAATCCGACTTCACCAGTCAGCAGGATTTTGTATTACCATTCTGGCCATACTAAATATGACCTTCCTGCTCCTTTCAGATCAGCAGCTGCCACTTCAACAATGTATGAGGGCAGCCCCAATGTTAGCCTGTGAAGGGAGCAGGCCTCACAGTAGTGTAAAAACAAATTTAGGAGTTTTACACTACCAGGACATATAACTACACAGGTACATGTCCTGCCTTTGACCTACACAGCACCCTGCTCTAGGGGTTACCTAGGGCACACATTAGGGGTGACTTATATGTAGAGAAAGGGGAGTTCTAGGCTTGGCAAGTACTTTTAAATGCCAAGTCGAAGTAGCAGTGAAACTGCACACACAGGCCTTGCGATGGCAAGCCTTAGACAAGGTTAAGGGGGCTACTTAAGTGGGTGGCACAACCAGTGCTGCAGGTCCACTAGTGACATTAATCTACAGGCCCTATGCGCATATAGTGCACATTACTAGTGGCTTAAAAGTAAATTAAATAGTCCAATCAGGTATGATCCAAAGTTACCATGTTTAAAAAGGGAGAGAGCATGTGCACTTTAGCACTGGTTAGCAGTGGTAAAGTGCGCAGAGTCTAAAAGCCAGTAAAACAGGGTCCAAAAAGTGAAGGGAAGCAGGCAAAAAGTTACGGGTGACCACCCTAAGGCATGTCAGGTCTAACATGTGTCCCCCCCAGCTGAAAGTGGGGAGAGCTACCCGCCCTCCTGGGAGCTCTCATCGCTAAGGCGGAAGTATCTGGAGAGACCATCAGCATTGGTGTGGTCAACCCCTGGGCGATGCTCCACCATAAAGTCCATCCCCTGTAGGGAAATGGACCACCTTAAGAGTTTTGGATTCTCACCCCTCATCTGCATGAGCCATCTGAGGGGCCTGTGGTCTGTCTGAACCCGGAAGTGAGTCCCAAACAGGTAGGGTCTTAGCTTCTTCAGTGCCCAGACCACAGCAAATGCTTCTCTCTCAATAGCACTCCACCCTTGTTCCCGTGGTAATAGTCTTCTGCTAATAAAGACTACTGGTTGGTCTGCGCCCTCCTCATTCAGCTGTGCTAGAACAGCCCCTATGCCATGCTCTGAAGATTCTGTCTGAACAATAAATTCCTGGGAGTAGTCAGGGGCCTTGAGCACGGGGGCCGTGCACATGGCTTCCTTCAGAGAATCAAAGGTTTTCTGACAGGCCTCTGTCCAATTCACCAACCTAGGTTGTTTCTTGGAAGTGAGTTCTGTCAAGGGGGACACAATGGTACCATAGCCCTTGACGAACCTGCGGTAGTATCCAGTGAGGCCCAAAAAGGCTCTCACCTCAGTCTGTGTTCTAGGTGGTTGCCAGGCCTTGATAGTTTCAATCTTGGCCTGGAGCGGCTGCACCCTTCCACCACCTACTAGGTGTCCCAAGTACACCACTGAACCCTGCCCAATCTGGCACTTACTAGCCTTGATAGTCAGGCCTGCCTGTTGCAGGGCCTGAAGCACCTCCTTGAGGTGGAGCAGGTGTTCCTCCCAGCTGGAACTGTAGACAGCTATGTCGTCTAGTTAAGCTGCACAGAAGGCATCTTTACCAGCTAGGACCCCGTTAACCAACCGTTGGAAAGTAGCGGGGGCATTTTTCAGCCCAAATGGCATCACCCGGAATTGGTAATGGCCATCAGGGGTGGAAAAAGCAGATCTTTCTTTAGCCCCCTCAGTCAGGCCAATCTGCCAATACCCGGAAGTAAGATCGAACGTACTCAGGAACTTGGCAGCGCCTAGCCTGTCAACGAGCTCATCAGCTCGGGGGATGGGGTGAGCACCAGTCCGGGTGACTGAATTGAGTCCCCGGTAGTCCACACAGAACCGGAGTTCTGGTTTCGCACCGGGGGCAGTAGCCTTGGGAACCAATACCACAGGGCTGGCCCAGGGACTACTGGATTTCTCAATAACCCCAAAAGTCAACATCTTGGAGACCTCCTCCTTGATGCTGGCCTTCACCTTATCTGACAACTTGTAAATTTTGTTTTTTACAGGGGCACTGTCACCTGTGTCAATGTCATGCACACAGAGGTGGGTTAGTCCAGGTGTAAGGGAGAACAGGGGGGAGAACTGCTCTAACAGCTCATAGCAGTCCCCTCTCTGGGTTGGAGTCAGGGAGTCAGAGAGAATGACACCACCTACTGACCCATCCCCTTCTTTGACAGCGAGGAGGTCGGGGAGAGGTTCACTCTCCTCTTCCATGCCCTCATCGGTGACTAGGAGCATACTGACCTCAGACCTCTCAAAGTGAGGTTTGAGCCGGTTGTGATGGTGGACCCTTAGGGGTTGCCTAGGGGTCTTGAGGTCCACTAGGTAAGTGGCCTCCCCTTTATGCTCCTTGATCTCAAAGGGGCCAGTCCAGCGGTCCTGGAGTGCCCTGGGCTCTACTGGCTCCATCACCCAAACTTTGTCTCCAGGTGAGAACTCAACTAGAGTGGCCTTCTGGTCGTACCACTCCTTCATCACCTCTTGACTGGCCTCGAGGTTACTCTGGGCCTCCTTCCAGAAGCGTTGGGTTTGTTTGCGGAGGGCCAGCATGTAGCTGACCACATCCTGGGGAGGGGCCTGGGGAGCTCTCTCCCAGCCCTCCTTAACGATGCTTAGGGGTCCCCTGACAGGGTGACCATAGAGAAGCTCAAAGGGGCTGAACCCCACCCCTTTCTGGGGCACCTCTCTATAAGCAAACAACAGGCAGGGTAAGAGGACGTCCCACTTACGCCTCGTGGCCTCAGTCAGGCCACCAATCATGCCTTTCAGGGTCTGGTTGAATCTCTCAACCAGCCCATTGGTTTGAGGATGATAAGGGGTGGTAAACCGGTAGGTCACCCCACACTCATCCCACAGGGTCTTCATGTAGGCAGACATGAAGTTTGTGCCCCTGTCAGACACGACCTCCTTAGGGAATCCCACACGGGTAAATATTCCCAACAGGGCTCTGGTCACCACCTTTGCAGTCACTGTTCTCAGCGGGATTGCCTCTGGATAGCGGGTGGCATGGTCCACCAAAACCAGGATAAACCTGTTGCCCAAGGCAGTTTTGGGGTCCAAGGGACCAACAATGTCGATGCCCACCCTTTCAAAGGGGGTGCCAATGACTGGGAGTGGGAGCAGCGGAGCTTTAAGCCGTTTCCCTGCCTTCCCACTAGCCTGGCAGGTGGGGCAAGCTCTGCAGAAGTTATCTGAGGCTTTCCTCATTCTGGGCCAATGAAAGTGGGTGTTAAGCCTGTCAAAGGTCTTGTCTTGGCCCAGGTGTCCTGCCAGGGGAATGTCGTGAGCCAGGCCTAGTAGGAATTTCCGGTAACACTGGGGGACCACCAGCACACGGTGTGCCCCAGGACCTGGAATCCTATGCTCACTGTAAAGGAGATCATTCTCCCAGTAAATATGGTGAGCGCCAGAGGCGTCACCTGCTGCGTGGTCTGTGGCCTGCTTCCTCAGACCCTCAAGGGTGGGGCATTCTCTCTGCGCCTTGCAAAATGCTTCCCTGGTTGGCCCCCCCTCTACTTGCCAGCCAGCAAGTTCAGGTAGGCTACCCAGGGCAGCTATGTCCTCCCCGGTTGGCTCAGGGGCCTCCTCTTCCTCAGGGACCTCGTCTACCACCGTGGGAACATTGGAGGCGGGTTTCCCACGCCCTCGGCTTCCCTCTTTGGCGGCTGTCTGGGCCATTTTTCCAGGCTCCAGATGCCCTTGACTCCCTTCCCGGGCAGCCACAGACCTTGTGGTCATGCAGACCCACTCAGGTAACCCTAACATCTCCAGGTGAGATCTGAGCTCTACTTCTTTCCAAGCAGTGTGCTCAAGATCATTGCCTAACAGACAGTCTACAGGCATGGCAGGACTCACAGCTACTTTCAGAGTACCAAAGACCCCCCCCCCCACTCAAAGGGAACCAGAGCCACCGGTAGGTGACTCTCACGATTGTCAGCGACTATGACCTTGTGGAATGTATTAGGGACTATCTGCTCTGTTGACACCAACTGACTCTGGATAGTAGTCATACTGGCTCCTGTGTCACGCAGAGCCTCCACCTTCTGCCCATTAATGGTGACCCACTGCCTGTACTTGGAAGTATTTTGGGGCATGTGGGCTTTGGGCACCATTTCTTTTTCTCCCAGGGACTCTAGGGAAATCTCTACCTGCTCCCCAAAGCTATCTGGGTCCATCTCCCCCCCAAGCGCTACACTAGTGAACCCAGGTGTCTGTCCGGTAGTGGACGGTGTCCTTTTGGAGCACTGTGGGTCGCCTTTATAGTGACCATACTGGTAACACTCCATGCATTTAGGGTTGGATTTCCCTGACCTATCATATGTCCCTGGCTTTTTCCCAAATCTGGAGAAGGAATGGTTGCCACCCCCTCCCTGGGAATTTTTTTGGGGGCCTTTTGAGAGTTCCTTATCTGTAAGTTTATCTCCCCCCTCTTTCTTCTGTTGGGAACCCTGACCACCTTTGTGGGAAGTCCCCCCCAGGTACCTTTTTGGACACTCTGGTGCTAACCCAGATGTCCGCCTCCTCAGCAAGCTTCCTGGGATCAGTCAGCTTACTATCTACCAAGTGCTGGCGCAACTCTGTATAGATAACATTGAGTATATGCTCTCTCAGAATCAAGTCATATAGCCCTTTCTAATTATCTACTTTGTTGCCCCGCACCCATCCATTCAGTTCCTTACTGGAAAAGTCAAAGAAATCTACCCATGTTTGTGTGGTTTGTTTGGTGCTGTCCCTGAACCTCTGACGGTATCCCTCAGGGGTCAGCCCAAACTTGGCAAGTAAAGTGGCTTTCTGAAGTGGGTATGTGTTTTGATCAGGTTGATCCAATGTGAGAAGTGTGTCCCTCCCCAATGGCGGTACATAACCCCACATAGCTACCCCCCATTGCCCTTCAGGAACCTCATGAGCTCTTAGTGCAACTTCATAAGCAGCTAACCATTTATCTATGTCATCTCCCACCATAAAACTGGGTACCACATTTTTGGGTAGACGAACCTTCTTTTCATGGATTCTTGGATTCCCCTAGGTCTCTAGTTTTAAAAAATGCACAGGTTTGGTACGTTTCCCTAGGTGCCGGCTGAGCTAGAGGCCAAAATCTACAGGTAGGCACTTTGCAAAAAACAGCTCTGTTTTCTTTCAAAAAATGGGATGTGTCCACGTTGTGTTTTGGGGTGTTTCCTGTCGCGGACGCTAGGCCTACCCACACAAGTGAGGTATCATTTTTATCGGGAGACTTGGGGGAACACTGGGTGGAAGGAAATTTGTGGCTCCTCTCAGATTCCAGAACTTTCTGTCACCGAAATGTGAGGAAAATGTGTTTTTTTTAGCCAAATTTTGAGGTTTGCAAAGGATTCTGGGTAACAGAACCTGGTCAGAGCCCCACAAATCACCCCATCTTGGATTCCCCTAGGTCTCTAGTTTTGAAAAATGCACAGGTTTGGTAGGTTTCCCTAGGTGCCGGCTGAGTTAGAGGCCAAAATCTACAGGTAGGCACTTTGCAGAAAACAGCTCTGTTGTCTTTCAAAAAATGGGATGTGTCCACGTTGTGTTTTGGAGCGTTTCCTGTCGCGGGCGCTAGGCCTACCCACACAAGTGAGGTATCATTTTTATCGGGAGACTTGGGGGAATGCTGGGTGGAAGGAAATTTGTGGCTCCTCTCAGATTCCAGAACTTTCTGTCACCGAAATGTGAGGAAAATGTGTTTTTTAAGCCAAATATTGAGGTTTGCAAAGGATTCTGGGTAACAGAACCTGGTCAAAGCCCCACATGTCACCCCATCTTGGATTCCCCTAGGTCTCTAGTTTTAAAAAATGCACAGGTTTGGTAGGTTTCCCTAGGTGCCGGCTGAGTTAGAGGCCAAAATCTACAGGTAGGCACTTTGCAAAAAACAGCTCTGTTGTCTTTCAAAAAATGGGATGTGTCCACGTTGTGTTTTGGGGCGTTTCCTGTCGCGGGTGCTAGGCCTACCCACACAAGTGAGGTATCATTTTTATCGGGAGACTTGTGGGAATGCTGGGTGGAAGGAAATTTGTGGCTCCTCTCAGATTCCAGAACTTTCTGTCACCGAAATGTGAGGAAAATGTGTTTTTTTAGCCAAATATTGAGGTTTGCAAAGGATTCTGGGTAACAGAACCTGGTCAGAGCCCCACAAGTCACCCCATCTTGGATTCCCCTAGGTCTCTAGTTCTCAAAAATGCACAGGTTTCATAGGTTTCCCTAGGTGCTGGCTGAGATAGAGGCCAAAATCTACAGGTAGGCACTTTGCAAAAAACAGCTCTGTTTTCTTTCAAAAAAGGGTATGTGTCCACGTTGTGCTTTGGGGCGTTTCCTGTCGCGGGCGCTAGGCCTACCCACACAAGTGAGGTATCATTTTTATCGGGAGACTTGAGGGAATGCTGGGTGGAAGGAAATTTGTGGCTTCTCTCAGATTCCAGAACTTTCTGTCACCGAAATGTGAGGAAAATGTGTTTTTTTAGCCAAATTTTGAGGTTTGTAAAGGATTCTGGGTAACTGAACCTGGTCTGAGTCCCAAAAGTCACCCCATCTTGGATTCCCCTAGGTCTCTAGTTTTCAAACATGCACAGGTTTGGTAGGTTTCCATAGGTGCCGGCTGAGCTAGAGGCCAAAATCTACAGGTAGGCACTTTGCAAAAAACAGCTCTGTTGTCTTCCAAAAAATGGGATGTGTCCACGTTGTGTTTTGGGGTGTTTCCTGTCGTGGGCGTTAGGCCTACCCACACAAGTGAGGTATAATTTTTATCGGGAGACTTAGGGGAACGCTTGGTGGAAGGAAATTTGTGGCTCCTCTCAGATTCAAGAACTTTCTGTCACCGAAATGTGAGGAAAATGTGTTTTTTTAGCCAAATATTGAGGTTTGCAAAGGATTCTGGGTAACAGAACCTGGTCAGAGTCCCACAAGTCACCCCATCTTGGATTCCCCTAGGTCTCTAGTTTTCAAACATGCACAGGTTTGGTAGGTTTCCCTAGGTGCCTGCTGAGCTAGAGACCAAAATCTACAGGTAGGCACTTTGCAAAAAACAGCTCTGTTGTCTTTCAAAAAATGGGATGTGTCCACGTTGTGTTTTGGGGTGTTTCCTTTCGTGGGCGCTAGGCCTACCCACACAAGTGAGGTATCATTTTTATCGGGAGACTTAGGGGAACGCTAGGTGGAAGGACATTTGTGGCTCCTCTCAGATTCCAGAACTTTCTGTCACCGAAATGTGAGGAAAATGTGTTTTTTTAGCAAAATATTGAGGTTTGCAAAGGTTTCTGGATAACAGAACCTGGACAGAGCCCCACATGTCACCCCATCTTGGATTCCCCTAGGTCTCTAGTTTTAAAAAATGCACAGGTTTGGTAGGTTTCCCTAGGTGCCGGCTGAGCTAGAGGCCAAAATCTACAGGTAGGCACTTTGCAAAAAACAGCTCTGTTTTCTGTCAAAAAATGGGATGTGTCCACGTTGTGTTTTGGGGCGTTTCCTGTCGCGGGCGCTAGGCCTACCCACACAAGTGAGGTATCATTTTTATCGGGAGACTTGGGGGAATGCTGGGTGGAAGGAAATTTGTGGCTCCTTTCAGATTCCAGAACTTTCTGTCACCAAAATATGAGGAAAATGTGTTTTATTAGCCAAATTATGAGGTTTGCAAAGGATTCTGGCTAACAGAACCTGGTCAGAGCTCCACAAGTCACCCCATCTTGGATTCCCCAGGTCTCTAGTTTTCAAAAATGCACAGGTTTGGTAGATTTACCTAGGTGCCGGCTGAGCTAGAGGCCAAAATCTACAAGTAGGCAATTTGCAAAAAACAGCTCTGTTTTCTTTCAAAAAATGGGATGTGTCCATGTTGTGTTTTGGGGCGTTTCCTGTCGCGGGCGCTAGGCCTACCCACACAAGTGAGGTATCATTTTTATCGGGAGACTTGGGGGAATGCTGGGTGGAAGGAAATTAGTGGCTCCTCTCAGATTCCAGAACTTTCTGTCACCAAAATGTGAGGAAAATGTGTTCTTTTAGCCAAATTTTGAGGTTTGCAAAGGATTCTGGGTAACAGAACCTGGTCAGAGCCCCACAAGTCACCCCATCTTGGATTCCCCTAGGTCTCTAGTTTTCAAACATGCACAGGTTTGGTAGGTTTCCCTAGGTGCCGGCTGAGCTAGAAGCCATAATCTACAGGTAGGCACTTTGCAAAAAACAGCTCTGTTTTCTTTAAAAAAATGGGATGTGTCCACGTTGTGTTTTGGGGCATTTCCTGTTGCGGGCGCTAGGCCTACCCGCACAAGTGAGGTATCATTTTTATCGGGAGTCTTGGGGGAACGCTGGGTGGAAGGAAATTAGTGGCTCCTCCCAGATTCCAGAACTTTCTGTCACCGAAATGTGAGGAAAATGTGTTTTTTTAGCCAAATTTTGAGGTTTGCAAAGGATTCTGGGTAACAAAACCTGGTCAGAGCCCCACAAGTCACCCCATCTTGGATTCCCCTAGGTCTCTAGTTTTCAAACATGCACAGGTTTGGTAGGTTTCCCTAGGTGCCGGCTGAGCTAGAGGCCAAAATCTACAGGTAGGCACTTTGCAAAAAACAGCTCTGTTGTCTTTCAAAAAATGGGATGTGTCCACGTTGTGTTTTGGATCGTTTCCTGTCGTGGGCGCTAGGCCTACCCACACAAGTGAGGTATCATTTTTATCAGGAGACTTAGGGGAACGCTGGCTGGAAAGAAATTTGTGGCTCCTCTCAGATTCCAGAACTTTCTGTCACCGAAATGTGAGGAAATGTTTTTTTTTAGCCAAATATTGAGGTTTGCAAAGGATTTTGGGTAACAGAACCTGGTCAGAGGCCCACAGATCACCCCATCTTGGATTCCCCTAGGTCTCTAGTTTTAAAAAATGCACAGGTTTGGTAGGTTTCCCTAGGTGCCAGCTGAGCTAGAGGCCAAAATCTAAAGGTAGGCACTTTGCAAAAAACACCTCTGTTTTCTTTCAAAAAATGTGATGTGTCCACGTTGCGTTTTGGGGCATTTCCTGTCGCGGGCGCTAGGCCTACCCACATAAGTGAGGTCTCATTTTTATCGGGAGACTTGGGGGAACATAGATTAGCAAAACAAGTGTTATTGCCCCATGTCTTTCTCTACATTTTTTTCCTTCCAAATATAAGAGATTGTGTAAAAAAGACATCTATTTGAGAAATGACCTGTAATTCACATGCTAGTATGGTCACCCCGGAATTCAGAGATGTGCAAATAAACACTGCTCCTCAACACCTTATCTTGTGCCCATTTTGGAAATACAAAGGTATTCTTGATAGCTCTTTTTCACTCTTTATATTTCAGCAAATGAATTGCTGTATACCCGTTATAGAATGAAAACGCTCTGCAGGGTGCAGCTCATTTATTGGCTCTGGGTACCTAGGCTTCTTGATGAACTTACAAGTCCTATATATCCCCGCAACCAGAGGAGTCCAGCAGACGTAATGGTATATTGCTTTCGAAAATTTGACATTGCTGGAAAAAGTTACAGAGTAAAACGTAGAGAAAATTTGCAGTTTTTTTCACATCAATTTCAATATTTTTCTTTTTCAGTTGTTGTTTTCTGTAGGAAACCCTTGTAGGATCTACACAAATGACCCCTTGATGAATTCAGAATTTTGTCTACTTTTCAGAAATGTTGCGGTTTCTGGGATCCAGCATTGGTTTCATGCCCATTACTGTCACTGACTGGAAGGAGGCTGAAAGCACAAAATATTGCAAAAATGGGGTATGTCCCAGTAAAATGCCAAAATTGTGTTGAAAAATTGGGTTTTCTGATTCATGTCTGCCTATTCCTGAAAGCTGGGAAGCTGGCAATTTTAGCACCACAAACCCTTTGTTGATGCCCTTTTCAGGGAAAAAAACACAAGCCTTCATCTGCAGCCCCTTTTTCTGATTTTTTTGAAAAAAACGAAATTTTCACTGTATTTTGGCTAATTTCTTGGCCTCCTTCTGGGGAACCCACAAAGTCTGGGTACCTGTAGAATCCCTAGGATGTTGGAAAAAAAGGACGCAAATTTGGCGAGGGTAGCTTATGTGCACAAAAAGTTATGAGGGCCTAAGCGCGAACTGCTCCAAATAGCCAAAAAAAGGCTCGGCACAGGAGGGGGAAAAGACCTGGCAGAGAAGGAGTTAAACAAAAGTCACATGTTGCATCATAACCATGTATGACTAGACAATGTTGCTGTAGAAGATGTGTACAAAGTGCAAGCAGTCTAAAGAATGTTTTCAATGTATGAGATAATACATACCTTACAAGTAATGCAGGAAAACATGGAGAAGGTGCACACATAGACCAATACTGACTGTACAACACATCAATGTCTACATGTCAACATTTAACATTTGTACAGAGGGGGTGGGCAGGCAAGTACATAACCCAGTCATGTTTGCCACCAGCATAGCATGGTATTTGCCCATCGCATGCCACCATGACAGGAGGCAGTGACAAACATCACCATTGGTACCCTGCCACGTTTCCAATATTGAAGACACAACAGATGTACAAACCCTAAGCAAGCTGCCCATGGAAACAACTAAGTACATCAAATAATGAGACTTGTCCTACATGTGCAAGCACCTGAGCTCCGTATATGAGAGGGGAAGGCTTACATAAAGTATTGCAGAAGAAAATATGATGTCCTGGTCTGTATGACCACAATTATGCATATATCTATCTGCTGGGGAGTTTGCATAGTTCTGCTGAGTAGCAATCATGAAGAGTCTAGATCCTTGCTCAATAAACCCACACACTACTGCTCTGGCTCCATCAACATATGACATTGTCAGGGGCCTGATGCATGTACACAGGGGGCTGAGTAAACTGGAGCACCATGAACCTGCCCCTTCACATGTAACCATGAGTTTGTGTTGCCATACAAACTCACACAGCGTTGATGGTGAGTAGGCTGGCATCTATGCCAGACTGCAACCTAGAGGTATGCCATTGTATGTAACAGTTGTAAGAAACATGAGGTTGACAAATGTGAGTGCTCAGCTGGAGGCATGCACACATATACCATATATCTCAGCACACATGTACCCCTGTAATGGCTCAAGCAAGGTAAGGTGTATGGATTCTGAACAAAAGGCAACCTAGCACAAAGATAAGTGCATAGGTATTACAAAATCCGTGACAGAAATAAATTACCTTCACATGTGTTCCGACATACGGAAATACAGGTGGCACTGATGTGACTACACATGAATTTGTAACATGACAACATGTGTCTATGAAGGAAGATAGCAATTTGAGGTTTCATATCCCATGAACACACCACTGTCGTCATATGTTACAGAAATTACACAACACGTCTTTACACACACACTGCATATACCAAGCTTCACTAACATGTGCCCTTAACATCTCCTGCAACTAAGATGCATGGGGAACCAAATGGCACACGTGTAGCAGAGCAACATGAAGTAAGATCTAACAACACACCACAGAGTGGCCACACATGCACATGCAAATTGCCAGGGGTTACGTGATGTCAATGCAGACCAAGTCCACTAAGTACTCTGTGTAAAAATTGTCATGGTTGTCACATGCCTTACCATGTGTTGGACAAAGGTCACCATATATATTGTGTTGTAGGTATGTGTACATTTATATGTCAGACCTAGCAGTGTAGTCCACCCACAAATTAGTATACGTACACATGTGTACACACATAGCACACATGTGCCAACATGTCTGTGGACACAGTGTAGCTACACATGCACATATGCTCAAGGTATGAGTAATCACATGCAAAGGATTTATAAACAAAGCTATAGGTTCAACATACCAATGTCACTGTAATGACATTACTGGATAGCCATGCACTTGTAGCCATGCAACATATACAATATTGTAGCACAGCCCATGTGACATGTTAAGCGAATCAGGGTGCACTCAAGGCCTACAAGGCAAAAATCCATGCAATTCCATCATGCGTCAAAAAATATGATGCATACGCATCAACTCCCCACGGCAACATAAGTAAAATGACACCTGAGCCCTGAGCGACAGTTACACATTCATACGCCTTTTAAGGCACCATGGTGAGACGCATGACCGTTATGCGTCAAAAATTTTCACGCATACGCTTATACCATACAATACCCCTAAGCTAAAAGATGCCTAGCCCCTGAACGTCTATCACACGTCCACAGGGAATTTCACGCTAAAGGTGAGAAAAACAAAGCGTGACTGTCATGTGTCAAAAGAAAAATGATGCATAATTGGAAACATGACGCACACGCCCAGGGTGTGATCAAACAGGACATCCTGCCTGTAAACATGGTACAATGAGTTAATTTTCACTTCACAGTCTTTATGTCTATGACTGTGTTAGGGTGTGTGGAGTTGGTGCTGTAAGAGGTTTGTAGTATTTGTAGTGTTAGTAGTGTTTATTGTACTGTGTCCTGTAAGGTTTTATTTGTCTTTAAACTTGTCTTTTGTATTGTAAGTGTACTGTGTTTGTCTCTGTAGTGTGGGGTGTTTGTTTGTGGCAGTATAGTTGTTGGGGTAGTTGGGATAGGTATATTTGATTTTTTTGTTTTGAGTGAACTGCATTTGCAGCATGTCTGGAAAAGGGAGGATGGCACGATGTTGGCTGATGAGCTGGGGGTGTTCATCTGGCTTGTTCAGCACTACCTCCCCTTGATGCTGCAACTGGGTGGCCGTGTTATTCTTGGCTAAGCCACAGAGGTAAGGCGGCTGTGGTGGGGCAAGGTGCTCCACCACTTCACACGGATCTTTGGCAGTGGAATGAGCGATCACCAACTCAAGCATCGCTGAGCAGATCTGGTTACAAGGGAGCAGGATCTGGTAGATCATCTGGATATAGAGGTTGGTGGAGCAGTTGGTAAGTCTCACATTTCCATACAAAGTCCTTTCTTTTGCATGTGCATGACAGTTACAGATAGAGCTGAATGCTGCATGTAATGCTTGCGGATCTGGACATGTCATATGCTATCTGTATAAAGAGTCCCAGCGCCACCTTCGATGTGCGAGTCAGATGTACAATAATGAAGCCAATGCTGGGCAGATGTACCATTTTCCCTGCTCAACCATTACAAACCATAGGGCAACTCGGTAATAAGCAGCCCCAAATGAGGCCTGCGCCATGTCTCATGTATGGAAGGGGATCCCAAAACCTGTTTGTGTGGCAAACGTATAAGCCACTGAATAAAATGAGAAATCCCTTATTTCAATTTTTCAGGCACTCTGAACGGCTGCTAAGAGCAGGTGTGATATGGGGGCATAAAAATGCATGAGATGGGCCCCCAATGTACTCAGCAGAAGTCGTGATGATCTGTTGCAACTCCTGCAGAGTACATCATTTAACTACACATAAATAGATGCAGTAAGACCCTACCTGCATCATACTGCGCCTCAATTCTCATTAGGCACACACATGGCATGAATAGGAAGTGCACTGAGGGCCACAAGGACTGTATAGATCCAATTTACGCTGCACCCCAGTTGTTCTATTGGCCCCTTTGTGTCACTGGCCAAGGCCATGTAAGGGAGCTTGACCATGCACTGGGTCAAGACTACTAGCACTTCCCTGTTCCAGTTCCTTGTGTATCACAGACACACTATTCTATGTCTATTGCCACACACATCTGCAGAGTCAGTTCCACAGGCCTGCCGCTTCTCACTGACAGTATGGGGCTGCCCTGCATCTGCTCCATCACTGGCATATCACCCAGTAACCTGCACCAACCATTGCACCCTTGGACGACAGATCAAGTGTTTCTGTGTTGAGTCATATTTGTATGCCCGTGTTCTTATCCCTCCCTGGACAAATAATTGTATACTGTAGCAACAATGCCAGGCCATACACTATTGGCAATACATCAGTAAATGCAATCTGCAGGTAGGTACAACTATCCTCACATTAGTATACTCCCATAGCATTATTGCTCATGTGTGTGTCCTGTGATGGCACACACATATTACTTACTTCACTGAAGGATGTATCACGTCATTCCTCAACACTTTGGAATACCCGCACAACCTCTGGGCAGTAGTTTGGCAGTTTGCTGTGACAATGAGGTAGATGTCTACAACATTTGAGGCAGGCTCAAATACTATGGGTGTCACAATGGGACAGCCACTACAACAACCATTGCATGTCCCTCAGATGCAATATACAGTGTCAAGAAGTCCCATACGGTCATGGAGGTGTTGTGCTAACAGACACCTGCATGACAATTCCATGTATAAATGGTGCAGTGAGAAGCACCACATGAGTGTCAGGGACAGTGATGGTTTGTAGGTGAGTGGATCTACATTATCTAAGACTATGGCCCTCATTACAAGTTTGGCGTGTGGAAATTCGTACCGCCACCTGACCACCAGCACGACCAGAACACCGCTGGCCCTTTTACGAGTTCACCGCAAGGCAACAGTGTTTCCGACCGCTGGCCCTGCAGTGAACACAGTCTTAACATTGACGCCTGCTCGTAATCTAGCTGGAGGCAATGTGGTGGAGCACCGTCGCTCTTTCCACTGCCCTTAATGCAGGCAGTGGAATGCACAATGGGGCTGTCCATGGGGGTCCCTTGCACTGCCCATGCCAAGTGCATGGACAGTGCAGGAGCCCCTACGGGGCCCCTAGCACCCTTATTATGCCAGCCTTTCCATGGTACTCCAACTGCGATGAAAAAGGTTGGCGGGTTGGTTAGGGAGTCATAATCCACAAGGCAGCGCTGCATGCAATGCCGCTCTGGTGGATTACAACTGCTGAGACCGCCAGGCTGTCAACTGGCGGCAACCTGGCGTGTCGGCAGTCGATCTGTGGTGGTCCGACTGTCATGACCGCAATGGTCCAACCACCACTGCAGGTCTGGCAGTCTTAAGACCGCCAGACTCGTAATGAGGGCCTATGTGTGATTGATCGATCATAGATGTTTGTCAGCTGCTCAGCTCTACCACTAGGATGACTTACTCACTCAGTCCAACAAGGTAACAGTAATCAATGTTATCCATTAACTGATATGTACAAATTACACTAAGCAATGTTTTCCATCCATGTCTTGCAGGTGGACCTGTGCCCTACACTAGGAGAGATTGCCCAATTCGAAGATCCTGATCGCATCCAGTAAGACTCATCTTGTGTGTCATGTGTGCTAGTCCAGGGTTTGGTGTTAGTCAGTCTGAAGTGTAAAAAACTATGAAAGATGGTTTTGCCTGACCAATGATCAGATATCATTGGAGAATGCAATGACATCATGTATATTGGAGTGTTGTGCAATGAAAATGGCTTGCATGTAGATCAAGGAGCAACGTGTGCTCGCATGGAATTGTGTGAAATAGGAATTGTAATGGCTGGCCAGTTATTCATTGATGTCTACCATGATAGGTCTCAGGGCAGCTGTTTATGTACATAGCATGCCTGTTTACAACCACTTTGTCACAACAACATTGTCAGCACAGTGTGCTACACATAGGGCCTGATTCAGAACCTGGCGGCCGGTGACGGGAGCACCGCCGACAGACCGGCGGTGCTCCAAAGGGCATTCTGACCGCGGCGGTTCTGCCGCGGCCAGAAAGGGTAAACCGGCGGTCTCCCGCCAGTTTACCGCTGCCCTTGGAATCCCCAATGGGGGATTCTGACACCCCCTACCGCCATCCTGTTCCTGGCGGTTCGGCCGCCAGGAACAGGATGGCGGTAGGGGGTGCCGCGGGGCCCCTGGGGGCCCCTGCCGTGCCCATGCCAATGGCATGGGCACGGCAGGGGCCCCCGTAAGAGGGCCCTACTGTGTATTTCAGTGTCTGCCTAGCAGACACTGAAATACGCGATGGGTGCAAACTGCACCCGTCGCACATGCCCACTCCGCCGGCTCCATTCGGAGCCGGCTTCCTCGTGGGGAGGGGTTTCCCGCTGGGCTGGCGGGCGGCCTTCTGGCGGTCACCCGCCAGCCCAGCGGGAAAGCCAGAATGGCCTCCGCGGTCTTTCGACCGCGGAGCGGCCATATGGCGGTTCCCTCCAGGCGGGCGGCGACCGCCGCCCGCCGGGGTCAAAATGACCCCCATAGTTTGCACTTACTGACAAGATGGTACAGATGTGGGTTATAGCTACAGAGGTCTCTAGGGGGCTTAGGTAGGAGACACATACACCAGGTGTCTCAGTACCCTTCAGATATAGGCCCTCATTACAACCTTGTTGGTCGGTAATAAAGTGGCATAAATACCACCAACAGGCCTGCGGTAATACTTGCAGGATTATGACCATGGCGGAAACAGATCATACAGACTCCCACTTTAACACACCGACCTCCAGGGCGGAATCAACAGGCACCAAGGCGGTAACTGGCAACAGCCAGGTGGAAGACAATGTTCCACCCACTGTAATATGACACACCTATCCGCCACCTTTTCCCGTACCAACGACATCAAAAGCCTGGTGGAAACACTACACAGAAGGGAAACGACTCACCTGTGGAGATTCAGGGAACAGCCATGCCGCCATGGAGCACAAGTTGCATGTTTTCCCGATGTTGTTTTACGTCCTGCTCCACTACAAACACCAATGACGGCAAAGACGATCGCGGTGAGTACAGCTGCCTAGCACACAGGGGAGGGGGGGTGAAAAAAGAGAGTGACACACACACACACAACACCTCCACCCCCAACAACATACACACAAGCAGATGCAGTTACATAACATATACACCCCGTACCCCTCAAGAATAATGCAAGGGCAACTACTATAGAGCAAAAAGCGTGTAATAAGATAAATATAGTAGAAATATGTGCATCCAAAAAAAAAACGATATACATATTTACAAATGAAGCAACACTGCCCAGTCCTCAATGTCCATGGGCCACAGGGCCACATCACAAAGTCCAAGGCCCCACCTCACTCCTGCAACAACACGGAGAGAACACTGCAGGGGCATCTGGTTGAAAATAGCCAGGCACCTCAGGGTGGGTGGGGAACGGGGGGGCACCTCAGCCGGAAGATGGTACAATGCCACTAATCCTGGAGGGGGCAACATGCCCATGGCATGGACCTTGGGAGCGCAAGGCCACAGTCTCTCAAGTGGGTGACTTGCCCAGTGGCTCTGGAGGGGGCAACATGCCCTGTGCTCTGTCCTGGAGAGTGGAAGGCCACAGTCTCTCAAGTGGATGGCTTCTCCACTGGCTCTGGAGTGGGAATCGTGACCAGTGAGCTTCATCCTGGGGATGATGGGGTGAGGGGATGGCTTCTCCACTAGTTCTGGAGGGGCATCGTGCCAGTGAGCTTCATCCTGGGGAAGATGGGGTGAGTGGATGGCTTCTCCACTGGTTCCTGAGGGGGCATCATACCCTGTGATGCAGAACCTGGGTAGAGCAAGGTCATAGTCTCTCAGCTGGGTGTCATACCCACACGATTTGCAGGGGCCAGGCCACACAACAGCCCATGGACACAGCTCATCCGCCGGCCAGCGGTGGTGACGACTGTTCAGTGGTGGCAGTAGTGGTGCTACTGCTGCTGCTGGCAGTGGTGGGGGGAGGCTCCAGCCCATCCCCTGCGGCCTCGGATGGCTACCCACTAAGGCTGCTGCTGCTGGTGGCAGTGCTGGTGGCGGTGCTGGCAGTGGTGGGGGAGGCTCTAGCCCTTTCCCGGCAGCCTCGGAGAGCTGCCCACTGGGGCTGCTTCTGCTGGTGGTGGTGCTGGAAGTGGTGGGGGGAGGCTCCAGCCCATCCCCTGCAGCCACTGTCGGCTGCCCACTGGGTTTGCTTCTGGTGGCGGTGGTGGCACTGGTGTGGGGAGGCTCCAGCCCATCCCCTGACGCCTCGGACGGCTGCCCACTGGGGCTGCTGGTGGCAGTGCTAGTGGCAGTGCTGGTGGCGGTGTTGGTGGTGGTGCTGGTGGCGGTGTATGGGTATGTTGTGTATGGGTATGTTGTGGGCTCTAATGGTGAGTGTGTGGCTAACAGTTGTCTACTTCATATTTGCAGGAGACTCTTGGGGGGAGGCTCCAGCCCATTCCCTGCAGCCTCGGACGGCTGCACCAACATGGTTGGTGGTGTTGGCTCCGACTGAGTCCCAGCACCAGGCCTCTTGTCCTTTCTTCCTGCTTGTGCAGGCCCATTGTCCTTCCTTGTTCCTTTTGGCAGCAGCTGGGGGTGCCTCCTTGCCCTTCCTTGTAGCAGATGGGGAGCCTCCTTGCACTTCCCTGTAGCAGCTGGGGGTGCCTCCTTGCCCTTCCTTGCAGCACTTGATGCAGCCACCCTTTCCATGTGGCTTCCTGGTGCCCGGGAACCTCTCCTACCTGGATTAGCTGTGGACACTACTGTGCCCATGGACTGGGTGGCTGAGATGCTTGCCTGGGTTTTCTTCACCCTGACCTGACATGAGGGACAGGAGTAGGAGGTGTAGGGAAGAGGTCAATGGTGGAGAGGACAAGCTTCTTAGGGACATTCGGGCGGGAAGAGGGAGAAGGTTTAGGAGTGGAGAAAGAGGAAGTGGTTGTAGGAGGTGTGGGTCTGCTGTGTTTGGATGCAGGTGCATGGGATGGATGCTGTTGTGAGGTGGATGGTTGTTGGGTGTCTGAGTGCTTGCATTTGTGTACTTTGGAAGGTGAGGGCACAGTGGGTGAGGACACAGGGGATGTGTGCATGGATGTGGGGGTGGTGACTGCCAGTGAGGTGTGTGCTCTGATAGGTGTGCTGGTAATGATGGTAGTGAATGAGGATGTAGTGCATGCAGATGTGAGTGGAGACACTACTGGGAGGAAGGTAGACGAGGAGGAGGAGGGGGACACAGTGGAGGCAGTTGATGTTGGCATGTCTGCATCTGGATGGTGTTTGTGTGAGTGCCTGTGGGATGATGTGTGGCGCTTGCGTTTTTCATATCCACTCTTGTGTGTTGTCCTGTGTGCATGCTCATCTGCCTTGTGCTTGGGATAGGTTGGGGTTGAGGGGAATGGGATTGGGTAGAGTAAGTTGGAGGGGGGAGGGTGAAACAGGGATAATAGCTGCCATCAGAGAGGAGGCCAGAGGCTGGCTCGATCTCTCTTGGGCTGCCAAGCCAGTGTGAATGCCCTCCAGGAATGCATTGGTCTGTTGCATTTGGGCTGCCAGTCCCTGGATGGCATTCACAATGGTTGACTGCCCAACAGAGATGGATCTCAGGAGGTCAATAGCCTCCTCACTCAGGGCAGCTGGGCTAACTGGGGCAGGGCCTGAGGTGCCTGGTGCAAAGGAGATGCCCACCCTCATGGGTGAGCGGGCACAGGAAACTTTCTGAGGGGCTGCTAGGAGGGCAGTGCTGGTACGGGGTGGCAGCTGTACCTGTAGCTGGGGTGGGCCCAGAGGTGTCCGCCACCACCAGGGAGCTTCAATCGGAGGAGGTATCCGTGTCCAAAGTGTCCTTTTCAGTCTCTGCCGTGGTGCTCCCCTCGCCCTCTGTCCCACTGGTGCCCTCACCGTCGGTGGACTCTGCCTCCTGGGTCCTGTGGGATGCAACTCCCTTCGTCGCCGTTGCCTCTGCTCCTCCACCAGATGATGCTAATGCACATAAGGAAAGGGTGACAAAACAAAAAAGGGGAGAGAGACAAAGGATACACTTGGTCAGTGGCGGCACCAACACCACTGTTGGCGTACACAACACACTCACACACCAGGAACAGCCCTACGCACTAGGCAATGCACTACCAGTCACAATGCTATTCACCAGCCCATGGATAGGGACACCTATCGCCAATTGCACCGTACCTGAGACCCACAGAGCCCTGCCTAGTAGTGGATGCCTACTAACTTGGTTGGAGGACTTTCACATCAGAACCCTGCCCAACATAGGACCTACTCTGCAATGTCAGGCCTGGCCTAGGGGCATCCACAGGCCCACATCCCCCACCCAGGTAGCACCCCACCAGGCGTAAGCAATAATGAAGGGCACTGTACTCACCCCCTTGTTGCTGCTGTGATGCACCCAAGCGCCCATCTAGCTCCGCCAGTATGCGGGCCATAAGGCAGGTCAGGGTTTGACGGGCACCTCTTCCTCGTTGGGAGGCCATCTTCAGCTGACCCTCCGCCATCTTCTGTGCCCAGCGTCTCAGGTCCTCCCACAGATTCTGACAGTGGGTGCTCCGCCTGCTGTAGACCTGCAGGGTCCTTAGGGTCCTTGGTGATGGCACGCCATATACCCTTGTTTTGATGGGTGCTGACCTGCAGAGGAAATATTCACAGGAAAAGGTATTACTCCGACCGTCCTGCCTGTTACACTCATGGCCACCAGGCCCCATCCCATCCCCATTATCACAGACATGGTCCAGCATACATGCTGCACGCAGCCCAGGGCCCATACACGCCCCCCCCCACCATGAGGCCTGCTCACACATCAATCCATGCATTCATGCCCCATGCATCGTACTCACGGTGTACTCACCTGTTGGTCTGGAGCCCCATACAGCAGTCGGTTATGGGATGGGACCCATCCACTAGTCTCTCCAACTCCACCCTGGTGAAGGTAGGAGCCCTTTCCCCAGTGACACGAGCCATGGTCGGTTCCAGACACAGGTCACAGCAGCACATGCAATGTAGGTCCTCTCCTGTTGAAGGTCAGGTAGCAAGCGAGTGAACAGATAGAAAATGGCGGTCACATCCGCAGTGGTGCATACCATCACAGCCGGCATACATCCCCATTGGCCACTGTACCCCATAGGGCCCAATATATACCAATAAGGAGTTGCACGGCGGTTCTCGATGGCCTCCCGCAACGGCACACAATGTCAGCGGAATTACCTCATTACCATCTGTCCCTCCATACAGGACACACAGATGCCATTTCGGGGGGGGGGGGGCGGCAGGCCATGGATCCTAACTGCATCACAGTACACAAATACACATTATGGACATATCCCACCACAATATTGTAACAATCACAAAATGCATTGCATTATAGTGGCTAGAATGTACAGATAATGATCAACTACTCACTCTTTTGCCCCATAGATTGCAACCGCTGCGGCTGAATAGGAGATGGAGACATCCCCAGTGTACAGACCCCTGATGGACTTGGCAACAATGGAGGATAGGCACATTATCCTCACCTATAGACTTGACAGGGCCACTATCACAGAGCTGTGTGCCCAACTAAAGCCTTACCTGATATATGCTATCTGTCACCCCACTGGGATCCACCCTCTTGTGCAAGTGTTATCAGTTCTCCATTTCCTGGCAACTGGTTCAATCCAAGTGACAATGAGCTTGGCAGCAGGAATGTCACAGCCAATGTTCTTAAACGTTCTGACCGGAGTGTTGTCTGCTCTGATTAAACACATGTGCAGCTACATCGTTTTCCCCCAGGTGGAGGATTTGGCAACAGTGAAAGCTGACTTCTATACAATGGGACATTCCCCAACATCATTGGGGCAATAGATGGGACACATATAGCATTTGTCCCCCCCAGGAGAAATGAACAGGTGTTCAGAAATTGAAAGAGTTTTCACTCGATGAATGTCCTGATGGGGTGCCTGGCGAACCAGTACATCATCCATGTCAATGCTAAATATCCTGGATCTGTGCATGATGCTTTTATCCTGCGGAATAGCAGCATGCCAAATGTGATGGCCCAACTCCAGAGGTACCGGGTGTGGCTAATAGGTGAGCCCTGGTTCTCACCTAGTGGATGTCAGTGTATGGGTATGTTGTGGGCCCTAATGGTGAGTGTGTGGCTAACAGCCATCCACTCCATATTTGCAGGAGACTCTGGTTACCCCAACCTCTCATGGCTGCTGACCCCTGTGAGGAATGCCAGGACAAGGGCAGAAGATCGTTACAATGAGGCACATGGGCGAACAAGACGGATTATAGAAAGGACCTTCAGCCTCTTGAAGGCCCGGTTTCGTTGCCTCCATCTAACAGGTTGATCCATGTGCTACTCACCGAAGAAGGTCTGCCAGATCATCGTGGCATGCTGTATGTGGCACAACTTTGCCTTGTGCCGCCAGGTGCCTTTTCTGCAGGAGGAGGAGGTTGGAGATGGCCATGTGGCAGCAATGGACCCTGTGGACAGTGAAGATGAGGAGGCAGAGGATGAGGATGAGGACAACAGAAGTGCAGTCATTCATCAATACTTCCAATGACAGACAGGTAAGACAGTCTAACTTCACTTTTCATTAACAGTTTTTGGTTTCTCATTGTCACTGGCAGGCTGTGAATTCCCAGTTCTATGTCAACTCACTGTACCTTTTGCCATCTCTTTTTGCCGATGTTGTTGCCCCACTATCGCCCTGCTGTGTTCACTGTAGCCAACTACAGGTCGTTCCTATGTAAACACTACTGTACAGTTAAATTGCAATGTTTGAACCTTGTAAATCAAATACATTTTTAAATGATTTGACATAGACCATACTTGCATTTTTTCAAAGGGTGTTTATTTAAGTGCTAAAGAGTAGGGGGCAAGTGCATTGGGCAGGAGTGATGATGGAGGAAAGTTCAAGCTAGAGACCAGTCTATTTGTAACACAGGTGCAGTGTCCAATGGGGCATAGGAAGGGGAGCAATGACAGTTCAAGGGGGACAGGGTGACAGAGTGGGACACAAATGTGACATTCATGAGGGTCTTATTTCCTGGCGGGGGTCTTGGCAATGGTCTCTGGCTTCTGCCTGGATCGCAGGGAATGTTTGCAGGGTGGTTCTCCTACTGCAGGGGGAGGGTGATGGTGGCCTGTTGGTCCTGTGGCCAGGCCTCCTGTCCACTAGCGGCAGCGGAGGTGGAGGGTCGTTCAGTAGTGTGGCTAGTGTCAGGGGCCCGCTGTTGTGCCACTGCCTCCCTCATAGTTTTTGCCATATCAGTCAAGAACCCTGCAATGGAGACCAGGGCGGGGTTGATGGCCTTCAAGTCCTCCCTGATCCCCAGGAACTGTCCATCCTGCAGCCGCATGTTCTCCACAACTTGTCCAAGATCTGGCCCAGCGTATCCTGGGAATGTTGGTATGCTTCCAGGATCACGGTGAGTACCTCCTGGAGGGTCGGTTCCCTGGGCCTGTCCTCCCCCTGTCGCACAGTAGTCTTTCCAGCTTCCCTTTTGTCCTGTGCCTCTGTCCCCTGGACTGTGTGCCCACTGACCCCAGGTCCCAGACTGTCTTGGGTTTGTGGGGGGACCTGGGGTCCCTGTAGTGGTGGACACACTGCTGATTGATGTGTCCTGGGGACAGAGGTATGGGCCCGCTGGGTGGGTGCTGTGGTGGTGTTTCCTGAGGGGGGAGGCTCTATGGTGGTGTGTGAGTGTGCCTGGGTAACCGACTGTCCGGAGGACCCGATGGGCCAGGTTGGTCATCCAAATCCAGACGACTAGAGCTGCTGTCATCACTGTGGGCCTCTTCTGGTGGGGACTGAATGTTGCTGGCACCTCTTCTCCTGTGACATTGGCTGAGGTACCTGTTAGGATGTAAATGCAGTTATTGTTTCTGTGGGTGACATATTGCACAAGGGTGTGTTGCCCTCTATGGATGTTATTGCCCTGGCAGCTTTGCCTTGAGTGAGTTGTTATTTGGTGGGCTAGGTGATTCTCTCTAGTGTGCATGCTGTGGTGATAGGTGTCCATGCAGGTCTGTGAGTGGGTCCATGCATTGGTGGTGCATGCATGGCTTGGCATTGGGATGAGTGGGTTGTGATGGTGGGGTGTGTTGGAGGTGGTGGAGTGATAGGAGTGAGGGTAAGGGTGGGGGTATGTGATGGCATGCATGTAATGGGGTGATAGTAATAGAGAGTTGACTTACCAGAGTCCAGTCCTCCTCCTACTCCTGCCAGGCCCTCAGGATGCATGATTGCCAAGACTTGATCCTCCCATGTTTTTAGTTGTGGGGGAGGAGTTTGGGGTCGACCGCCAGTCCTCTGTACAGCCAGTTGGTGTCTTGCTGCAATGGAATGCACCTTCCCCCGTAGTTCATTCCACCTCTTTCTGATGTCATCCCTTGTTCTTGGGTGTTGTCCCATGGCGTTGACCCTGTCCACGATCCTCTGCCATACCTCCATCTTCCTAGCAATGGATATCTGCTGCACTTGTGATCTAAATAGCTGTGGCTTGACCCGGATGATTTCCTCCACCATGACCCTTAGTTCCTCCTCAGAGAACCTGGGGTGTCATTGTGGTGCCATGGGTGTAGTGTGAGTGGTGTGGGTGAGGGTGTGTGGGGTGATGTATTGGGGTGTGTGATGTGGGGTGCGTGGGTGGTGTATTGGTGATGGTGGTGTATAGCTGTGGTCTTGTCTGTGGTTGTGGTGTTAGTCTTGTGCCAATTGTTTGTAGTCTTAAGCAGTTGTGGGTAATGTGGGTGTGTGTTTATAGTGGTGTGGGTGTGGTGTGTATGTGTGTCAGGTGTGTGTAGTTTGCATTGACCAATGTCGTGTAGTTTTGTTTGAGTGTGTGTATTTTGAGCGCAGCTTTATGTACTGCCAATGGTTTACCGCAGTTGAATGTCCGCCGTGGTGATTCGTGGGTTATAATGTTGTGGGCGTTGTTCTGTTAGCGGAACAGTGTGGGTTTTGATAGTGCCACTTTATCACTGACCTTTGGTGTAGCAGACTTTTGTGTGTGTCTGAATATTGACGGATTGGTGTGTGGGTTTCCTAATATGGGTAGCGGAAATCCACTGCGGCTGCGGTATGTTGGCAGCAGTTGGCATGGCGGTAAGTGGGATTTACCACCAATGTCATAATGATGGCTATTATGAGTCTGTAGTACTGCAGGGAACCATATTGTGGTGCACACAATTAGTAGACAACTAACCTCCGGATGGTTGTGTGAAAAGTCTATGATTCCTCCCACATCAGATCTCAGGCAGTTTTCAAAATATGGTCCTGCCACCATGATATTTGTGAGTGATATAGGTCACATCAAATCACATCACATCTGCATATGATGGGAATGCTGTGTGAATACCAGCTTATTTGATGATGTCTGACATGCAAATGGAAATGATGTACAATGTTTCTGGATATGTTGCAGCACCCAGTGCAGTGCCAAACTCACTGTGGGCTTAAGGGCACCCAGACAGCCACCATGTGTGTTCCGTTTTACACATGTAGCACTACAAAGCACAGGGTATGGGGCTTCAGTTCTATAATGGGTTGACAACTTTGATGTGCAGCTCAGGCATTAGACCAAACTTTCTGGGAAGATCAGTTGTACATGTGGGCACATCATGGGCAATGGCTTGGCCCCTTTAACAAATGCCCAGGCCAGGTCTTAAAACAGGGCACATTTATGTTGATTTACTAAAACTTAAAATCTCAGGTGGGAAGTTACCAGACCGCCTCTCATATGGCCCACACCTTGCCTCCATGATGATTGGAAGGCGTTATGTTTCACCAGGTGTTTCAATGTGATGGATTGCTTGCACAGCCCCTTTATGCACAGGGACACAGGAAATCCAGACTTGTTGGGGAATGTGATCCTCACAAGTTAGAAGACACAAATGTTGATCATGGCCAATTTTGTCCAATCAGCTCTTGGCCCTGGTGTTTAAAAATAGATTGCTGTCATCCCAGTGACATGTACATGATACTGTTGGTGGCTGGTAGTAAATAGTCATAGTTGGGAGTATGTCATTGTTAAGGGATGTGTGTTGGACTATATGTGTTAATTGCAGTTGCAGTGTACATTATGTCTGTACAACCTCCGCCCCATGCTGATTCTGCTGCTTGCTTCTACCTATATTTGAGCTGCCAACATGACAGTGCAGAGGCGAGCATTCAACAAGAGGGCCGAACGCTACCACCATATAATGGAGGTTGATACCGGATACTGCTGAATAGGCAGGAGGTTCAGAAGTGAGAAAGCATCAGGGGAATGGCATGCGTTTCCCCATGGTGGACCTCCACTACAGACACACAAGGACACTGGAGCCTAGTCATTGAGGTGCAGGGAGCCACAGCTGGAAAAAGGCCTTCAACGTCAGCTGCACCAGTCATCACACAGCCACCAGTACAGCCACCCGCAGCAGTAGTCCCAAGCCAGTTTGAACAGGATATGAGAAGGGACATTGGGCAGATTTTAGCCAGACTGAAAAGTTGGAGGAGGATTCAACAGAGGACCAGAGGATGTTGTGATACATCAAAAAGAAGATTAAGAAAAGCAGGAAGGGAGCATTTTTGTATTGTACAACCTCTGAGTTCCTTTGCCTCCCTTTTACTGTTTTGAATAGTTTTATATTGGGTTTTAGATGTGTAGTTTTAGGTTAGTGTAGGGTAGGCATAGGTTAGGTTAAGTATAGTGGGTGTTGGATTTTTCTACATTATTTTATTGTTAGGGGGGGTTAGGTGGGGGATCATGTTGGGGTATTTGTGTATAAAAAATAAAGAATACATTTTAAAAAAAAATATATATATATATATGTATATATATATATTTATTTAGGGCATAGCTTTGCTTAGTACATGTGTGTCATAGTTTATGTTGTCCTACTTGGAATGGGGGGGGTTCAATGTTTAAAGTATGGTGGTACATGTTTAAGATAAGTTTAGAATAGGCTAAATATGTGTAGTTGTTAATTAAGAATAGTATAGGTTAGTTTAGAATAGAGTAGGTTTAGTTATTCATTTGGTATATAGCTTTAAAATAAATCCTGTAACAAGTTTTGCAATTTCTAGAATGAATGCACTGGTCAAGTTGGGAGAATGGGCCAGGGTATGCTTACTGTCTTGATTTCCCAGGTTTCCCATACGCATCCCCTATAACCAAGGAGCTGTCAGAATGGCTGCTGCATTCTGTCTACTAGTGCATACATTTGCCATCCAGTGTTCCAGACATTCACAATGTGTATGTATTCTTTATCCTGGACAGGTAATTATGGAACTTCACCTCTCAGTGGTGGGGTCCTGATATTTCATTTTTGGAAAGTGTGTCACATCTGACAACAGGCACATTTGGATCTGTATCCTGCAACACTAACAGGTGGCCATCACTAATAAGGTTAGCTTTTCCTGTTCCACACAAATAAGTTGTACTGGTACTCCTATCTGGGTAAATTACCATGGATGGGGTTCAGCTCCATACATGCTGTATGCCTACTTTAAAGGGTATGGGTTCCAAAACATTTAGTATACTCAGAAAGCTGGTTGTAGCTGACAACACCATCATTCAGCTTTTTCTTTTTGGGATCCTTAGTGAGGAGTGCATAAAATTGCCAATTGATATGGAAGTGACAATGACAGCACATACCAGACAATTCCACATTGGTTAGGTGAAGAGGGTACATTTCCTACTATCACAACTCTGGCATGATCTTAAGCCCAGAACTAAGGAGAAGCTGTCCATGTGGCACAGACTGGTGCTACCGGGTGCTTTTCCTTGTAAATGTGATTCCTTCCACATCTTCATCCTCTAATGTGTGTGGTGCCTCCTGTGCCATGGTTGATTCTGTTGTAGAGGTAGAAGGGACCACACACACTTCAGGGGATAGAGATGTGAAGTCAAAGGTCCAGTCAGTTGACATTTGTGGCAACACATAAGGCATCACTGCTGCAAAGAGGAACTGCTCCTTTTTCAAGACCGCAACAACCTCACATGGTAGGCAGCCATGTTTTCCCTGAGGGAGGCCACTTTCTGCTGTATGGTATCCAGGGAATGCTGCATGCTGCTGGCATTTTGATAGGGCATGTGTTGTAGCCTCTGCTTCTATACAGCAGCTATGTCAGCCAGAGACTGCTGCAGTCGACACAGCGGAGAGAGGATCCCTCTGAAGGCAGCTGAGTTATCTTTATTTGAGCTGAGGCATGTCTGCACTCCCAATAGGTTGCCTGGCACGGTCTTCATTCCCACCTGGACCTGCTTTGCCAGCTCTTGCTGGACTCCTACCACTTTCCTCTGAAAGCTGATTTCTGGGTCCCCGGAGTCCAGGGCTGTGATTATTGAACATCTGATTATAGCAAATAGATGTCATAGTCAAATAATCACTGTATAAAATGCGCAGATATGTAAGGGAATACAGTAAAAAATCAGTAGCATAAACAACTGGGTATATATTTTATGAGTGCTTGTTATCTTTACTAATTAATATAAACAATCAAAACATATGTATCATATCCATTTGTAAATACATAGTTCATAAATACATAGGCCCTCATTTTGAACATGGCGGGATTTCCCGCCGTGTTCAGGCTGGCGGTCTTTTCATCGACCGCCAGCCCCCTGGAAAACCCACAGGCTGTATTATGTTTTCCCCGCCAGGCTGGGGAACACTGCCGTAACATTGAGGGCGACTCCATTAGGAGCCGCCGCCAATGTTGGTGTGCGGTGGGTGCAGCAGCACCCGTCGCGCATGTCATTGCCCGTAAATTGGGCAGCGACATGCGCGACGGGGCCTGCACGGGGGCCCCTGCACTGCCCATTTAAAGTGCATGGGCAGTGCAGGGGCTCCCAGAGGTGCCACGGGGCACCCCCTCCGCCAGCCTTTTCCTGGCGGGATATCCCGCCAGAAAAAGGCTGCTGGCATGTGAAACATTATCCGCATGGTAGCGCAGCTACCCTGGCGGATGGTGTTTCATCCCGCCACCAGCCTGCCTGGCGGCGGGAGCATGGCGGTGGGTGATGGCTATTGCTGGTGGCCGTCAGGCAGTTCATTATGTGGCGCCACTGCCGGCATGGCGTGCCGAACCGCCAGGTTCATAATGACCGCCATAGTCTAATACAAATACAAGAATACAAACAATTTTAAAAATACATAGCAATTTGTATCCAATTCCAATCCCAAATGATTTCAAATCTCAGACGTTAAAGCTCTGCAAATTCTCAATGAATAAATGTAAACTTCAGCCGACACGTGTTTCATCCTATCTCAGGAATTCCTCAAGGCTGATAAAATGGTAACACAAAATAATTATATTATAAAATGTTTAATATGTATTCATTAGATCACAAATTATTACTAAAAATTCTAATACTAAAACATCAAATTCCCAAATTCAAAAAACACACTACACAAATTCTCTAAAAAACAAACAACTAATGTCCCACAAAGCTTAATTTTTCCAACATTTGTGTCACAGAGGTATATAGAAAATATGCTTCAACACCCATCACCCATGCAAGATATAAGAATAGAACTCAGAGGAAAAGACCCAGTGATAGCCATAATCCAAAACCATAATTAACTATACAAGAGTGAAACATATAATAGTAGAGAGACCCTAAAGTCCCCAGCAATACAAGTCCTATAAACTCAATGTACCTCGATTTCATTTAAATGTACATCATAATTTCAAAGAATGCAAAACTAGGAAAAAGAATGAGAAATTAATCAAAAGAAAAAGGAAACCTCATATTATCAATCATATATATTATCCAACAAGTGACCATAGACTTCAGATGCACCAACCTCAGAGTTTTCTCCAAATTTGTTTCAACAAAATCCAAGATAGCACAAATCCAATTCTATAATTCCATAGTGGAGTCTCCAAAATTTTAAGGCAATCTGCACTATAAGTGTTTTACCGGCACGCATCTAGACAAAATAAACAGCAAAAACATTATAATCCACTATCAATACTGAGAAAAATCAATATTTTTATTTCTAAGAAATCAATTTATCGATGATCAACCAAGCCATATATAAGAAATATCAATTCATCCAATCAAATTTTAATATCTCCAGACACGAGATTTATGTCATTTTTACATGTCATTATCATATCTATATTTCCACTACAACCTATAACTGCAAAATGTTGTGATCTTTGTAACAATAATTATATCAATAATCACGTTGTGTGAGTACTGGCTGGTGACGTGTGCTGGTGGCTGGGTGGTTCCTGTGGAGACCCTGAAATGCTTTGTGTCTTCTGTGCACCGTGAGTTGGTGTATTGAGTGATCGTAGGACATCCTGGAGAGTATGTTCATTGAGGGTTGGTCATCCATGTCGTCAGAAAAATCTAAGGCAGGCAGGTCAGCAGGAGGTAAGCCATCATCCTCTACAATGAAATAGTGTAAAATCAATATTGGATTCCATTGGCTGTTGACATGGGACATCGTGTATTTGCCACTGGAGGCTCAGTGACATGTCACTGACCCAAGGTTGTTGTTGTAATTATGTGTAGCATCGTGCATCACACATGGGTCAAGCTCACTAGTAGT
This sequence comes from Pleurodeles waltl, assembly GCF_031143425.1. Taxonomy (NCBI): domain Eukaryota; kingdom Metazoa; phylum Chordata; class Amphibia; order Caudata; family Salamandridae; genus Pleurodeles; species Pleurodeles waltl. The sequence continues at coordinate 827,342,911 of NC_090439.1, forward strand.
GGAAAATGACATAGTGCAACGCTGCGCTAAGAGTGGCAGCGCCCGCTGTGTCATTTTCACAGTGGAGGGATGCGCAGTATTCATTTGCATATGGCACACCCCTGTGTTGAACCCTGCGCTGGCACCGAATTGAGCTGCCAGAGCCAATGCAGGCATCCTTGCACCATCATGCAAGAATGTCTGCGTTGAAAGGTTTGATTGTCTATTTGTGGGAAGATGTCCGTTTCTACACATTCACAATCACTCATGGTGATTTGGCTCTTCTGTGTGTTCTGCAGAATGCATAGAAAAAGAAAAAATGAGGGTGAATAAATGTATACTTCGTCATTGCTCCTGGGATGGTGTTAGATTTTGGTACTGCCTCAGGTTTAACACTGGTAAATCTGAGGCAGCGTCAAAATGCCATGGATGTTGCTGTGTCACGCCCAAAGCAACACCCATTGCACGCGCCTTCCACACAAAGTGCTGGGTGTGAAGGAGCTGTATTTACAGGGTGGTGTTGAGGCACAAAAAGTGGCCTAACACCACCTTGTAAATACGGTACAGGGCATAGCTCCACCGGAGCATCACAAAAAGTGATGCTTTGGTGGCACTTGGGCCTCATAAATATGACCCTCAGTATTTTTGGGGGGCAAATGTAGGTGCCCCAAATGCCACCTGAGTGTAACTTTTGGTGAGGTTCAGGTGGCACAATGCCCTGCCCCATATGTACAAGGTGGCATGAAGCCACTTTTTGTGCCTTGATGCCACCTTGTATATATGGCCCCTTCACACCCAACACTTTGTGTGAAAGATGTGTGCAATGGGTGTTGCTGTGGGTGTATCACAGCAACACCCATTGCATATTGACACTGCCTTCGAATTTTGCCTATTTGTATTCAGGATGCTGGGCCAATATCTGACACCAGCCCAGGGGTGGGTTTAGCATGGCAACATCTAGGAGTAATGCTTACATTTGTACTGCATTTCTTGCTTTTACTATGTGTGCTCTATTATGTTGCACACAGAGTAAGAGCAAATCACACTTTAAGGTTGTTGTTGTGCAGGACAGTGTTCCTACCTGCACATAAACATTCTCCCCCTCAATATAGCCATCATTGCACTATGGTGCACGGCTGGCTGAAGTGGCACACAACATCTGATTTCTACTTGCGCAGGGAGGTACACAGGGGTGCAGTGTATTCTAATATATATGGTGCATCCCTGCATTTTTAAAATGACTGTGCTTGATACTGCCTAATTTTGCACAGCAGCATGCACCCTCATTTTCTGTTTGATCTAGCCCTCTAACTTGTCAAATGGTGAGATTGCAGCCACTTGTTCAGCTGTACTCATGATCTTCACATACATGCATAATGTGTTGTATGCATTTTATTTTGTGGCTATTCCCATATGACGCTTACAGTTGTGTATGAGCTGTTGTGGGTTCAGCCTGTATGAGTTGTGTGCCACAGGTTGCAAGCATTAGGACAGATATTTCCTCATTTAGCATGGCTCTAGTCAGCTGCAAGATGTGTTGCAGTACACTGCAGCAGTTTAGATACACTGTGATGTGCCATATTTACTTGTATACAGTACAGCCCTGCAATTTCCCCTGCGTCTGCACAAATTAGTGCTCCATGCACCAACACAGCCATTGTTGCAGCATGATGAAGGGGTGGCTGCCTTGAAGTGATGATTTGTTCATTTGCAGGAGGTGTTTCTTCGTGCGCATGTACAAGCCTTTTTAGCGGAGGTGGCATTTCAGTGCTCATTAGTAAAGGCAACGCAACATTGAGGAAGGAAGCATTTTGGCCACAGACACCACCCTGACACCACTCCTGGGGCGGTATTGACTTCCTCTTAGTCTCTGATGTGCATGTTGTGTTGACACAGGAGCTATGACTATATGGAATTGGTGTTTGTGATGGCACAGCTACACTATTTGCATGTGTCTACCAGGCAATGTGGTGCTTAGTTACATGGTGGAATTTAGCCACAGTGAGTGGCCTATGTTGATGCTGTGTATATGTTGGTGTGCATAGCACAATTAAAGATTCAGTACATGTGGCTTGGGTGAGGATGGTGCATCTTGATTAAGGGCCTGTGTGTCCCGATGCAACCCTTTAGCATGCATTGAGTGTGTCCTACGTGCCTCCCCCTTCTGCCATGAGTAGAATTCCAGATAGGGCCCTCAATGGGAATCAGTGTTCCACTACACCATCATAAGGAAAATGCATAAACTCAACCAGAAAGTAGGGGCTATCCCTGATGAGCAGGGCCGTCAGCACATTCGCTTATCCAACCTGGAGGATGCAATGGAGCAGGTGTCCCAACTGCTCTGAATATTTGTATTTCCAATTACTTTTTCCTATATACTGTTTTATTTTAGGGCCTGATTTAGAGTTTGACAGAGAGGATTACTCTGTCACAAATGTGACAGATATCCCGACCGCCACATTACAATTCCATAATAGCCTATGGAACTTGTAATACGGCAGACAGGAGAGCTGTCACAATTGTGACAGAGTAACCCCTCCGCCACACTCTAAATCAGGCCCTTAGTTAGTTTGTAGATAGTACAGGTTTGGATAAGGTAAGTTTTAGATATGTATGATATTTTATAGGTTTTAGTTTTTATATAAAATTAATTGTTTAGATTTTATTATGTTATTAATTAATGTATAAGTGTACTTTATGTTTGTATTGTGTGACTATGTGTGTTAAGGGGGATGAGGGGTTGCTGTTTAAAATTACTTTTGTGTTTAACATCTAGCTCAAATTAAGCTAGGTTTAGGTAGTGTTAAGATAAGTAAGTTTAGGATAGGTAGGTTAAGTAAGTTTAGGCTTAGTCACGTAGTGTGTGTTAGTGTGGGATAGGTAGGTTAAGTTAATTTAGGTTTCGTTTAGATAATGTTAAATAGCATAGTACAGGCAGTTTTTGCAAGTGAGCAGAACCCGTGCTTAGGATGATCTGAGCACATGATGTAGGATTTCCCTGCAGTGTCTGTAGATATGCGTAATTTTGTGAGGCGTCTATGGGCAAGAGTCAGTCAAGAATGCAATGGAGTCATGTAAGGAATCAACATTCTTTGGGAATTGTGAATGGTCCTCTTTGTGTGAATAGACACACAGCCCAAGACAGATAGTCACATACTGCTGCACTGTGTGTGTATGTTATGCTACATGTACAGTAGGGATGGATGTGTCACCCGTAGTACCCTTTCATGGCTGTGTTGGGACACACACTGGTGCCCGCCACTTACGCACTCACCCTTGCACTATTGTAGTAGTATGTGATTGTTGTTTGGTGGTTAGTATCTATGAACATGGTCCCCACCTACCCGGAAACGTAAATCTTCCTTGGCATTCAGTACTTGCTAAGTGTGGCACTTCCTGCACATAAATTTGTGCAACTACTTGCTAAGTTGGTAAATCATTTGTCTCCCATTTCTTCTTACCCTAGGGGTATGTATATGTAGCTTACTTACTGGATCTTTGATCAGGCTCCTAAGATTTGTTATGTGTGTATATTGTACAATAAATGTCATGTGTGGTTACGTGCACACTCAATGCATGTGAGGGCTCTCAGGGGCAGAGAGACATATTGACCAAATCTATCCCAGTGTAACTTACCACACTATTTATCAGTTGAAACAGAACCTCAAAAACTTAGTTGTGGTAGTTCATGCTTACTGACATAGAAGGTTGAAGCACTGAGCTTTTCTTTTATATCGTTCAGTGGCAGAAGCATGATGGAAAATCTGAATGAGATTGGTCATTAGTATCTGCATGTTCTCAGAGCATGAACTGATATTGTACTTATGTGATATCTTCAATGTGAGCATTGAGGCTGACGAGCACATGATGACATTGTCATAATTATTGAGTGAGATATATGTGGATGTGTGAAAATGTGTTACTGGCTCACATGCCTCACAGGACTCAATTTGTGCAAATATGCAAATGTGTGATTAGTTGAGCATTTCCACTGTGTGCCACTCAAATTACTGACGCTTATTGTCACACCATGACGTTCAATAGAGACTTTCCACATGATGCAGTGGAGGTGCATGATGCTTGGCTATGTCCAACAAGAGCATGTGATAGGGACTGTAGTGCAATTATCTTGAGAGTGTATTTTGTATATACACGTCCACAATAGTCTAGTTAGTCCTATCTGCAACAGCCATACAACAGGCTGGTTCATGGTAGCGCATTTATTTACAGGTGTTTAAATGAGCAATTTTTAAGTAGAAGTTCTTGCAGCAACAACCTCAACATTGTTGGAGAGCCAAAGGATGTCTAGACAGAGTCCATGAGAGATACACGTCATGTGACATGTTGGAGAGAGGAGTATTCCAGTGAGGATGAAGTCCAAATTGCCTGTACTGAAGGTAGGTCACATCCACAGCCTACAAATCAATCTGATTATCAGGTGACCATGCAAAAAGAATACAGTACCAGGTGGCAAGGTAGGTGGAGTGATAAAAAAAACAGATCCAATGAGAAACTGGCCAAGAGGCACAGACAAATGCTACTGGGCATCCACATATTCATCCTCTGATGTGTGTTGTGCCTTTCCTAAGGGTGGTTGTGTTTGTGCAGGAGGCATCTGAGGGAAACACACATCAGGGGCAGAGGATGTGTTCTCCTGTCTTCTGTCCCCAGCTGCACTTGTCTGTGTCAGCAAGGAATTTAACACAGCACCGACTAGGGCCGGATGGGATGCCAACAACCCGGCAAGGTCGCTGTGGAAGGCATCCTTGGTTGCAATATAGGATCCCTGCTTGTGGTCCATAGATTGGAGGATGGTGCATATGGTCTCCAGATGTGTGGCAATCTCACTGATGTCACATTGGCAGGGCTGTTGTTGTTGTCTGTGCATCATGACACCAGCAATGTCAGCCAGGGACTGATCCATTTAAAGGAGTGAAGAGTAGGTATCTTCAATAGCCTCATAGTTTCCCTTATTGGGACTGAGGCACCTACATACTACCTCTTGGGTGCCTAAAATGGTCTCAATCCCTGTCGGCACCTTATCTACCAGCTGGCACTGGACTCCCACTCCTCACATTTCCGAGACATCTTGGGTGTCCTTGGAGTTCAGAACTGAGCTTTGGTTGGCAGGTGGGGCATTTCCTGGAGTAGGGGGACCCCTTGAAGACTCAGCAACACTGACATCTCTTGCCATGTCCAGAGAAGGTGTTCCAGTGGAGTCCAGGAGTTCCTGGAAGGTGCCTTTGTCCACGGGGGCATGATGTCTCATCCAACAGGTTGGTCAACAGGCTGTTGGTTAGGAGGTTTTGTTTCTCCCTCTGCAACGTAATAGAAATGTGTTACTGGTAACCTATGCTAGATGTTGCTGAGGCATAGATTTTATTCTCATTCACTTTCATTTCAACACTGATGTATAAGACATATGTTATTTGTAGGAATTAAGGCAAAGTTGCACTGTAGTTTCTTTTCAGATGACAATATCTTTCCATTGTTAATACAACCATTCTGTGACAAGGATGGAATTTCATGTCAGACCACCCATAGCAACACTGTTACACAGCTTGCTCGCCTGCCCTACCTCTGAGCGTGAGTTGAGGTATGCTCCTCATCTGCCTTGTTGATTATCTTTATTTTCCATGTTAGCCATATTCATTATTGTTTCACCACTTAACCCCACTACAGTGCAAATTGCACAAAGTCAGCAGGGTGCCTGCATCCCCTCTAGCCACTAATCAGCCACATCTCCCAGTACAGTGTTGTCTGTTTGTTCTTGTATTTCATTATATCCTGCAGTCTGGCCTACACACTGTACACAATGTGAGTCTGCTATGTTGTGCTGTCATGCATTCACATTGTGCATTTCTGTGACATATTTCATACATATCAGCACACCTCTACCAAGCTAGCAACCTGGCTACAGTGCAGCAATGTGTAAGGCTATGTACATACAATTGATTTACCTATTTGTGTCAACACATGTAAATTAATTACACACACAATTGTCTCCAGAGTTCGGAAGAGGAGGCACTGTGTGACAACAGTGAGGGGATATGCCCAGCAAATCAAAGAAAAGTTCAAACACTCAGGTCATTGTCATTGCAAAAGTTGGTTAGCCACAGAGTATCCCACTTCTGTTAACTCAGCCCGGGTCACTTGAACATGTACATGAGTTAGATGCAGGGACTCAACTTACCACCACACACTGGTGCCACCCAGATCATACATTGCCTCTCATGTGACCACAACATTAACAATAAAAGTTACCATGTGAAAGAAAACAACATGGCTGCCTGTATTTGAGAACCATGGGGTAATGTGTACATCACATGTTTGTAATGATGATAAACTCTGACATATACATCCCAGGGGTAGCCAAACAACTAGGCCCATACAGCCCCTAAAAACTGCTCTTGATAATGGGGAGCTATCTTGTCTTGTCCCTTCACTATTCCCTGTTTACTTCCTCATGCTTTGACATATGTGTCATAGTCAGACATTTATTTGTCCAGCTCCCACACATGATACATCTTCATCCAGGTCCACATTCCAGGTAGGATGTAGGGCAGCCATGAACCTCTTCTAAGAGCAGCAGTGTGTGGGTATCACCCAGGCTACTTTGCAGTATACACAACTCAACTCACCTCCTTTCTACGTAATGTCTCAGACACAGTGCCAGCTTGATGTGCCCAGCTATACCTATCTTGCACCACACTACCACTACACTACCAGGGACACACCAGGCTCACACACCATCTATTCTTCATAGAGGGGTCTCCAACCTTTTTTGTAGTAAAAGCTACTTATATTGATGAAAATCGTCCAGAGTTATGAATACTATTAGAATTTTAAGGCTAACCACAGACAAGTTTACATGTTTGTTTTAAATATAAATATTAAAGTTTTTGTAGATTGGGCTGCACAGAGAAGACCCACTTATGTGAAGCTTGAGATCTACTCGTTAGAGACCCCTCCTTCAAAAGGTGTGCCTCACTTTCATTAAACACCACCCCAAATACAGATTTGTTCTTGACAGGAGGCAGTGTGGTGTGTGCCATGTCAAACAGCACCCATGTGCTCTCACCCTACACATCATGAGAGCTGCACTCTTGCGGAACCTACCACTCCCATTAGGGGTGGGTGATTACAGTCACTGTATAACCCACCTTTGGGTAACTGCACAGAGCAGTCAGGCTTATCACAGGGGCAATATGTAAAACTTTGGCACAGCATTACCACACAACAAATACACTGGGCGTCAGAAAAGAAACATCACACAATGTGTATGGAAATAAAGTTTGTATTCAACACACACATTAATTAATACAACATGAACATCATGTAAACCTGTGCATCAGTCACATTTAGAAATATAACTAGTAGTACTAGGCCCAACTGTGTCAATATGATAATAGCAGTATATACACATGAAGACAAAATAATACTTTCCCTCTCAGCACCCTCATGCAGTGCAACCACATTGGCAGCATGATACACACCCTTTTGATCACCCCAATTCAAGATAAAACATCTATAGGCTAGTTCCAAACTGGGGTGGCATGGTGAGCAAAAGAACGATGGATTAAACCCAGGTCGGTGACTGGGGTGAGTGTTTGCATTGTTCAGCACTCCGTCCATCATTCTTTTGTGTTGCCAAGTTGCCCTAGGTGGGAAGGGTATGCCCAGACGTGGGTTCCTTGCTCACTGTGCCACTGGATTTAAGCTAGCCTGGCTGATTAAGTATGAAACCCTGAAACCGGTCCCAGGATGCTTGTTTCCAGTCCAGGTAGGACCTGGCTTGGCAGTTCGGGCTGGACTGTTCCCATGAGGAACAGGGTCAAGACTGATTTACATATGGCTAGGTCCAAACTGGGATGGCATGGTGAGCAAAAGAATGATGAATTAAACCCAGATCTGTGACTGGGGTGAGTGTTTGTATTGTTCAGCACTCCGTCCATCATTCTTTTGTGTTGCCAAACATCTACAGGATACATCCCAGGTCCCAACAATAGCAGCAATGTATATATACAGAAAATATCAGTACTTTTAAAATAGCTCATTAATGTCAACAGTAATAGTAAACAACGTGCATTGCACCCCGCTGTGTGGAGTAGTCAATTTCAGGCAATCCTCCCTCACTCTCACTCTGCACTGGTACACAGTGCCATGGATATCAGGCAGGCTAGTATGCATACACTTGCACACACTCGCTCCCAGCACCCTAATGCAGTGCTCCGACATTCAGCAGGTGAACTGTCAATAAGTTCACAGAGCCCACTTGGAACCAAGCCTTCCTCCACCCTACGTCCAATTCCCAGCCCCAAAAGCTAGAAACAGCTGGAGATGTAGTAACATTTACCAGGATACTAGCTCACTTACTGCCAGTGGTTACATTTATTCAGGATCCCAGGGCAAAAGAGGAGGGAAAAGAGAGAATGACTGATCAGGCACAGTCAACAAATGGAGGTTTGATAACAACTCAGGAAGTTCAATCAGGGGTCTCCACACAGGCCATCCGGCATGAGCCCTGGTCTGCAAAGCATGGGGGGAGTGTCACATTGAGACACACACTGTTCACTGTGGTGCCAAGGCAGACACTCCAATGGTCAAATAGGTGTCAATTCCATGCCTCACAGGAAGGGAGGCACCACGTCTGGGGTGCGATGACTTCGGCAGCCTCAGGCATCCCAGTTGCACACAAAGAGTTACCAAGCACACTCCTCCATTAAGGGAAGCGCAATGTTGGGTTTACAATTAATTGAGTCACACCAGTTGATTCCAATCATCCATGAAATGTTAAGAATTTCCGTGCCCTCCTGGCATGGGCATAATGTCTGGTGCATGCTGACCTGAATTGCAGCAGACTATTCAAATCACCCAGGAAGAGTTACCAATTTCCGTGCCCTCTTGGTATGGCCGCAACAACTGGTGCACAATGACCTGAGTCGCACCAGATGATTCTGATCACACACATAAAGTGACCAATGCACTGCCTTCCTTAAAGAAGGCACAATGTCTAGTGCACAATGACTTGAGTAGCACCAGATAATTCCATTCACACACAAAAAGTTACCAATGCAGCCCCTCCCTAGAATGAGGCACAACATCTGGGGCACGATTACTTGAGTAGCACCTGACAGTTCCACTCAAACATGAAAAGTTATTAATGCAGTGCTTCCCTGGAATGAGGCACAATGTCTGGTGCATGATGACAAGTCGGACTAGGCAATTCCAAACACACAAATAGTTCCAATTCACGACATCCCTGGAATGTGGCACAATGTCTGGTACACAATGACTTGAGGCGCACCAGGCAAATCCGGTTACATGCACAAAGATGCAAGTTCAGCGGTGCTGCATGAGGTAGAATGCAGCACTGCTCTGTGTACACCTGCACCGCTGATGTTTGCAACCAGTGACACAGCACACAATGAGCATGCAGTCAGGTGTTGCATGAGAGAAATGCCGCACATTCGACAAAAGAGGGGACCATGCGGAGTCCTGCAACTGGTGAATCCCCTCACTACCAACCAGATGCATGTTGTGGCCCCATGATGAAGCGCCACACTCATTGAATACAGGCAGTACTTCAAAGGCTCTGCACCAGGCAAATCTGGTCTCCAGGTGCAAAGCTTAGTTATACCCTCACACGGCTGCTACCAAGTGAAACCAAGCAGACAATATAGACGTGCAGGAGGGCACCTCTCTCCAGATGACACAGGTAGAAGGTGTATGTCCTTCAAAGGAGGTCTTTGATGTACCTGAGACCTCCACAAAGAACAGGGGGAAAGTTAACAAGTGTAAGGAGAGCACACTTCAGAGTACCACACTGCAGTAAGTATTTTGTTCAGGCCAATCACGATGCAGGAAGGGTGTGCGGTCCATTTCCAGAGCAGTAAATACTGCTGTGCTCAGCAGGTTCCTCTGGCAATGTGCACCACACAGTTCAGTCTTGCATTCCTGCAAGTGTATCTTTAAGCTGCTGAAGTGCGGTACCCCTAGTTATACTGAAAGGTGTCATTGAAATTGGGTTCAAAAGGTTCCCTTTTTAACCTCAGATGTCTCCCCTAAATTTCAGTCCTGTCTGCCATTTGGCCGTAGGATGCAGATCTTCATTTTTAGTAGGGCCATGAACTGGCTCAGAGATGACAAGTGTCAAAACCTCTCCCTCCAATCTATTGAATCAGGCCCTCCAGTGGCTAAGGTCTTCGTTCCAGTTCCCCAAGTTTTATAGCTGTCGCGGAGGAATGCACAGATTTGTTTTTTTCCACCATTGTACACATGTGCACATGCTGGCAAGCAGTGCCAGGCTCAGTATATATATATATATATATATATATATATATATATATATATATATATATACATATGAGACCACCAATTTGCAAGTGTACACATACTGGTAGGTGCCATTTCCTAACACACTGAGCTTATAGTGGGAAAGCATGCAGGGCCCTAAGGCCCCTTTAAGAGGATCAGGAAAACCGCAGGAAAGAGTCAACCTCCTAGGTAGGGAAAACCACATAGGGGTTCTTCCCTACCAGGGCTTGGGACACCCTTGTGTAGCCACCCTGCTTTCTTCCTACCACCTTCTCCACCTCTGTGGGGCACTCTAGGGGTACCAGAGGGCTTAATCAGGGTTGGCCAATGGAGGAGATGCCACCCTGAGTGCAGGAGCACATGCTGCTTCACAGGCCTGCTTTAGCAGCATTAATACATGTTAGTCAGGCTACTCTGGTGGGTGGAACACTCAGTGGAGTGTCCCACTAGAGGCCAAGGAAGTACCTGCCCCTGAAACGCGGTGTGACTTTGAACAGGGCACATGTGGGTATGGCACCTCAACCAATCACGTAGGTGCCCATTCCTGGCATGGGTCGGAAGGGCGCTGCACTTTTCCACTGCAGTACAGTGGGCAAGTGCCCAGCATCCCAAAGTCACGCAAAGAGAGTCATCATAAAACTGGGAAGAAAAAGCTAAATGTTTCAGGGGAATCCCCTAAGGGCAATTTCCAATATGCATGCAGTGTAGTTTCATGCTAGTGACTGTACTCGTAACTATCTTCATGATCTTACATGGTGAAGCTTCACATACTTAACCCAACTATCAGGTAAGGGGTTAGTCCTCCAACAGCCCCATTCCAATCCATTGCTTTTGCAGTCCAGATTTAACTGCATGGGTCCAAAAAAGACGCAGTAACCTCATGGTACAAAGGCACCAGCATTGTCCAAGTCAGATAGGGCAGCGTTGAAGTGCCCATGCATGATGTGCTGTTCCAGTCCAGGTATTTTGGCTTTGTATTGTGGGACTTGTAGTCCTTGTCACTCATGTGATATGCCCCACTACAAGTCCCAGATTACAAAAGTGAACCAGGACTGGTGCTGCACATCACTGGTGCCTTGCTGCAGTGAAGCATACGTTCTCAAAAATATGCCCCTGATCTTTGAAAAATGGCACAATGCCAGTTTAAATTAACATCACCAAAATCTTTAAAAAAAAATTAAAAATGCAACAACAGCTCAGTAAACATTCAGTAACATTTCAGCAAAATGATAGATGGAAGAATAAGCACTATGGGCCACATTTACAGGAATCTGATGCATCGGATCCAATGCGTCAGATTTTTTGCACTGCCCTGTTCTCCCCTAAGGTCACCATGGTAGCACTGTATTTACTATACAGAGCTCCATGTGACACATTCTCCACAGATGTATCAGAAATTCTGATGCATCTGTGGTGCCAAAGTCACACATTGCTCGGCTAGAAAATGAACCTAATCCAGCAATGCATGGAAGGCTCCAATTTTAAAAAGTCTTGAGTCAGTTTAATGCATGCTCTGAGCAGGTGTTAAATTTTTGATGCATTGAAGGAGCAGAAAAACACAGTGAAATCTTTCTGATTTCACTGTGCCAGTTCTGTGTGGTTTTTAGCCGGCGAACACCTACCATGCAAAAAGTATTCCTGCCACAGGTATAATGTGGTGCAAGGTTATACAAACTGGTGCAATGGACCCATTGTGGCAGTTTGTAAATGACCCAATGATGGTGCTAGGGGCTTGTAAATAAGCCGCTATATTTCTCACAAAATATGCTTAAACAGCAGGTGGTTTCTGTCAGCTGGGTGAGTTGACAGATTAAATGATGGGAGTAGTCTGCTACAAATTTATACAGATATGGATGGACCAAAGGCACAGCCCGATCAACATTGTTACATCTTTATGCACTATTTTTTTCCCTCAGCTTATTGCCCCTAGTTGTTTCTTGATTTGTACATCTGGAAAACCAGTAAAAGGATTTGTAAGTTGGTTCCCCTAGTAAATTTGAAGACATGCGCTGCAGAAGAAGCAGTTAAATTCCAGACATAAAAACAGTGAGCTATGGTGCTGAGTCTTCTGTGAATTTTAGTCCATGCACTGTAGAAGCAACATTTTTTAGGTCGAGGCTAGGCAGCGCTAAATCGTGACATGGTCAAATCTTCTTCTATGGGCGTTCACCACTCCTATCACTTTCATTTGGTCCTTGGCCTGCCTTTCAAAATTCCTTTGGTTTGTTAGGTAAATGTTTTAGGTTTGTCATCCCTTGAGGCTGTTTTATTTCCAGCTTGGAGACTGACCCTGTTTGATGGATTACTGCACAATCGGTCATACACCTTAGTATTGGTGCACTACCTTTTTCTTTTACCTCTCTGCTTCACACTCGTAGCTGTATGTTGTTTCTTTCTCTGGCATCTTGCTGTTTCTTTTCATGTCTGCATCCGACAAAGACTACAAGCTGGAAGGGGAATCTTTTTCAAACTTGAGAGGAAGATTGGAGAGCTTTACATGAGAACTGGTTAAAATTGCAGCCCCATTCCTAAATTCTTACCAAGTTTTGCAGTTGAAAGATATACAAACTAGTGCCTATTAAATAGGGAAAGCACAAGGGAAATCCTCAATTTGATTCTCCCAAGCACAGCCGGAATGCTAATACTACAATATTCACTGCACTCGGGAAACACGCCGCATAATGCTTTGCAGGGCATTTCTTTTTCACATTTCTTGCCCATAACTCAGCCGATGGTAGTCCTAGGACAATGGGACCGCCACCAAAATGTTCAACACAGTGTGCTCTTTCTGTCCTGGTCATCTTCTAGGTCCCCACACTAGGTTTGCGGGTGCAAAATCATAACCTCTCCCACCATTCAATATTTTTTTAAGCTCTCTTACGCTTGAGCTTTTGTTTTACAGCTAGAAGTAGTTTGTGTTCTGAATGCCTTGTTTGTAATAATATTCTAGAAGGCCTTCTGGGCCTGAAAATGTGTAATGCACTATGGCCCTCATTATGAAATTGGCGGTAAATGGTGCTTACTGCTGTGCTGACGGCTGTCAACTTACCGCCACGCTGGCGAATATCCGTTCACCATATTCTGACACACACACCCCAATCTGACAGAATACAGCCACATACACAAATCCACCAGACCAAAGGTCAGTGATAAACTGGCAGTCCCAAATCCCACACCGTTATCCCAACAGAACAATGCCCATCACATCATGACCCACAAATCACAACAGCGGACATTTAATGGTGGTAAACTATTGGCGGTACATACAGCCACGCTCACAATTGACGCCCATATACAAAACAACACTACTCTGGACAATACACCCACACCACTATAAAACACACCCACATTACCCACAACCCTTCACCAACAACTATTGCTACCACAAGACTGAGAAGAAGAGCACAGAGACAACTAGACACACATACCACTCACACCTATACACAGTCAAACACTCCACATCACACACCCCACCACATTACCCAACACATCCTCACCAACACACATCACACCCATTGCACCACAATGGCACCCCCGTTTCTCTGAGGAGGAGTTAAGGGTGATGGTGGAGGAAATCGTCAGGATAGAGCCACAGCTCTTTGAAGCACAGATATAGCAGATATCAATAGCAAGGATGATGGAGCTATGGCAGAGAATCGTGGACAGGGTCAACGCTGTGGGACAGCATCCAAGAACAAGGGTCAACATCAGGAAGAGGTGGAACGACCTACGGGGGAAGGTACATTTCATTGCAGCAAGACACCAGCTTGCCATAAAGAGGACTGTCGATGTATCCCCACCTTCTCCCCCACAACTCACAGCATGGGAGGAGCAAGTCTTGGCATTACTGCATCCTGAGGGACTCACCAGAGTTGGAGCAGGACTGGACACTGGTAAGTCTACTTTTAACAATTATCACCCCCATACCTGTATGCCATCACACACCCTCACCATCACTCCCATCACTCCCATCACTCCACCACATCCCACACACTCCACCATCACATCTCACTAATCCCACTGCCAAGCCCTGCATACTGTACCAATGCCTGGACACCCCTACCAGCCCTGCATGGACACACATCACCAAAGCATGCACCTGATAGGGAAACTAACAGAACCACAATACACCAATACACACTAGAAAAAGCTGGCAGGGGAACAACAGCCATATAGGGGAAGCCACAGAAGTACAAATGTCAGACACCTGAAGCATAATACATAATGTACATCCCCACAGGTATCCCAGCCAATGTCCCTGGAGAGGAGGTGCCACCACTATCCAGTGCCCCAACAGAAGAGGCCCACAGTGATGACAGTAACTCTGGACTTTAGGATCTGGACGATCTACCTGGCCCATCAAGGACCACTGGACAGCCGGTCACCCAAGCCCACTCACAGACCACCACAGAGTCTCCCCCATCAGGATCAAACACAAAAACACCCACCCAGCATACCAACACCTCTGTCCCCACAACATGTCAATTAGCAGTGTGCCCACCTGTACAGGGACCCCAGCCCACACCTCGCACACAAGACAATCAGGGACCTGGGGTCAGTGTCAGTGGGCACACCATTCAAGGGACAGAGGCACAGGCCAACAGGGACACTGGGAGAACTATTGTGCACCAGGCGGAGTACAGGAGCAGGGAACGGACTCTCGAGGAGGCACTCTCCGGGATCCTGGGAGCATACCAACATTCCAAGGACACGATGGCCCAGATCCTAGACAACGTGCAGGAGGGACAGTATCAGGGGATCAGGGAAGCCTTGCAGGCCATTAACAACACCCTGATCTCCATAGCATGGGTGCTGGCAGACATGGCCAACTTCATGAGGAAGGCAACAGCACACAAGCGGGCCCCTGCCACTAGCCAGTCATCTGAACAGCCTTCCACTTCTGCAGCCGCTGCCGCTAGTTCCAATGAGGCCCCGCCACAGGACCAACAGGCCACCAGCACCCCTCCCCCTGCAGAAGGTGAACCACCACGCAAACATTCCATGCAAACCAGACAGAAGCCAGAGACACTTGCCAAGACCATTGCCAGGAAATGAGACTCTCCTGCTTGTCCCCTTCGTGTCCCACTCAGTCACCTTGTCCGCCTTGAACTGCCATTGCTCCCCTTCCTATGTCCCAATGGACAATGCATCTGTGATACAAACAGACTGGAACAATACCCTGGACTTTACTCCATCATCGCCCCATTCGATTGCACTTTACCCTCTATATTTTAGCACGACAATAAACACCCTTGGATAAAAATAGACTACTAGTATTTCATGTATTGCAAATTTGTATTGATTGAAACAGCTACAACCATTACAAATGAACTGTACATAGAATGAACATAGAATTAATGACCTGTAGCTGGCTGTTGTGATCACACCAGGAGAATGATGTCATATCACCAACATCTGCAAAAATAATATCCATAAGTAACAGTGAGTAGGTCAAAGAAGTGGGTAATGTCAGCATGTCCATGCCCCACAGAATGCACCAATACTAATAGAAATGTGAAGTTACACTGTCTCACCTGTGTGTCATTGGAAGTTCTGAGGTATCACTGAGGTTCTGTTGTCCACATCCTCATCCCCTGCCTCCTCATGTCAGCAACCATGATAGGTTTGGGTAACCAGAGTCATCTGCAAGTATTGAGGGACAACATTTAGCCACAAAATATCCTATATGGCCAACACCATAGGCATACACCAACATATACTGGGTGGGAACCAGGGCTCACCTATTAGCCACACCATGGGCCTCTGTAGTTGGGACATCGTATTTGGGATGCTGCTATTCCTCAGGACAAAGGCATCATGCAACGACCCAGGATACTTAGCATTGATGTGGGAGATGTACTGGTTCGCCAAGCACACCATCTGCACATTCATGGAGTGGAAACTTTTATGATTCCTGAACACCTGTTCATTCTGGCATGGGGGGTACAAATGCAATATGTGTTCTGTCAATTGCCCCAATTATATTGGGGATATGTCCCATTGCATAAAACCCGGCTTTCACAGTGCCCAAATCCTCTTGTAGCTGCACATGCATTTTATCAGGGCAGCCAAGACTCTTGTTAGCATGATTGAGAACATTGGCTGTGAAATTCCTGTTGCTAAGCCCGCTGTCACTTGGAAAGAACCAGTTGCCAGGAAATGGAGCACTGATAGCACTTTCACAAGAAGGGGGGATTCCAGTGGGATTATGGATAGCTGATATCATGTTAGGTTCCAATTGGGCACACAGTTCTGTGATTGTGGCCCTGTCCAGTCTATATGTGAGTATTATGTGCCTGTCCTCCAGTGTAGCCAAGTCCACCAGCGGTCTGTACACATGTCTCCATCTCCTATTCATCTGCAGCAGTAGGTGTCTAAGGGACACAAGAGTGAGTAGGCTGTCCCAAACTGAACAATGGAGTCACAACAGCAGTCCACAATGTGCAAACATGTTATGTGACAGTGTAATTTGTGAAGTATGTGCCTATTGATCCTGTGACACAGCAATTATCGATAGGCTTCCCTCTGAAATGATGACTGCCTTTCCTGTGTGGAGGGACAGGTGGAAGTGAGGTAATGCCGCCGATGTTGTGGGCCGTGGCGGTAGGCGGTCGTGAACCATTGTGCCATTCCTCATTGGTTAATATTGGGCCCTATGGGGTACAGTGGCCAATGGGGATCTACGCCAGCTGTGACTGTATGCACCGCCGCGGACATGACTGCTATTTTCTATCTGATTCCTCACTTGTTTCCTCACCTTCCATAGGAGAGGACCTCCTGCTGTGACCTGTATCTGGAACCTACCATTGCCCGTGTGACCAGGGAAAGGGCCTCAGCCTTCACTTCAGAGGAGTTGGAGCGACTGGTGGATGGGGTCCTACCCCAGTCTGGACTGCTGTATGGGCTTCCCGACCAACAGGTGAGTACACTGTGTGAACGATGCATGTGGCATGAATGCATGGAGTTGTGTGTGAAGGCCTCGTGTAAGGGGCTGGTTGGATGTCCTCTTGGCGGTGTACATGTTGTGGGCTGGGCTATGTGTGTGCCAATGGTGATGCAAACTGGTATGGTGGGCCATGTGTGTTACAGGCTGGACTGTTTGTCTAATGGTGTTCTACTGTCTGTATTGCCTCTGCAGGTCAGCGCCCATCAAAAGAAGGGAATTTGGTGTGCCATCGCCAAGGAGGTGCAGACCCAGGGGGTCTATGGTAGGCAGAGCACCCACTGTCGCAAACGGTGGGAGGACCTGAGACACTGGGCACAGAAGACCGCAGGGCCCAGCTGGGGATGGCCTCCCAATGAGGAAGGGGTGCCCATCGGACCCTGACCCACCTGATGGCCTGCATAGTGGCAGTGGCCTACCCTGAGCTGGATGGGTGCTTGAGGACATCACAGCAGCTACAAGGGGGTGAGTACAGTGGCTATCATTACAACTTATGGCTGGTGGGGTGGTATCCGGGTGATGGTTGTGTGTCAGTGGGTGTCCCTAGGCCAGGCCAGACATTGCAGAGTTGGTCCTATGGGGCTAAGCGTTTGAATGTGAAATACTGCTTACCTAGCTTGTTAGTATTCACTTCTGGGCAGGGCTGCGTGGGTCCCAGGTGTGCTTCAGTTGGAGGTGTGTGCACCTCCTCATTCCTTGGTGACTAGCCATTTCACTGGTAGTGCCATGCATAGTGCATAGGTAGGCCTGTACCCTGTGTGTGAGGAAAAATTCCAGCGAATCCAGAACGCAGCCGCATCCTCAACCTCCCTCGCCACAAACACATATACACCCACCTTAGATCCCTACACTGGCTGCCCATCAACAAAAAGGATAATTTTCAAAATCCTTGTCCACGCTCACAAAGCCCTCCATGACACTGGACCGGCATACCTCAACGAACGAGTCAACTTCCACATACCAACTCAACAGCTCCCCTCCGCCGACCTCGCCCCCGCTACAGTCCCCTGCATCCAATGCACCACATCCGGCGGCAGATCCTTCTCCCACCTCGCCGCCAAAAACCTGAAACTCCCTCCCCACCAACCTACGCAATATCCAGGACCTCCTAACCTTCAGAAAGCACCTAAAAACATGGCTTTTCGAGCAGTAATCTGACCCCACCCCACTCCCCGCTCCTCCAAGCGCCTTGAGACCCTACCGGGTGCGCTCAAGAAATGTATTTGATTGATTGATTGCTTGAGGATGCTGTATGCACCAACGGTGGTGTTGGTGCAGTCATTGACCAAGTGTATCCTTTGTCTCTCTGCCCCCCTTTCTTGTTTTGTCATCCTGTCCTTATTTGCATTAGCATCATCAGGTGGAGGAGCAGAGGCACCGACGAAAGAGGGAGCTGCATCCCACAGGACCCTTGAGGCAGAGTCAACTGACACTGAGGGCACCAGTGGGACGGAGGGCGAGGAGAGCACCACGGAGGAGACTGGAGGGGACAACACAGACTCTGATACCTCTTCCGATGGGAGCTCCCTGGTGGTGGCGGACACCTCTGTGACCATCCCAGCTACAGGTACAGCCACCACCCCCTGTACCAGCACTGCCCTTCCAGTAGCCCCCCAGTGATTTGCCCGTGCCCGCTCACCCATGGGTGGGCATCTCCTTCACCCCGGGCACCTCAGGCCCTGCCCCAGTTAGCTCTGCTACCCTGAGTGAGGAGGCTATTGACCTACTGAGAGCCATCTCTGTAGGGCAATCAACCATTGTGAATGATATCCAGGGGCTGGCAGCCCAGATGCAGCAATGCAATGCATTCCTGGAGGGCATTCACAGTGGATTGGTGGCCCAACAGAGATCGATTCAGGCTCTGGCCTCCTCTCTGATGGCAGCCATTGTCCCTGTTTCAGCAGTCCCTCCTCCATTTTCCACTTCAAGTCCCATTCTCTTAAACCCCAACCCATCCCAGGCACACAGCCAGACGAGCATGCACACATGACAACACCCAAGAGTGTTGCAGGCAAAAACAAGAACCACACTTTATCCCACAGGCACTCACACAAACAACATTCAGTTGCAGACACAACAACATCGACTGTCTCCACTGTCTCCCCCTCCTCCACATTCCACGCATTTACGTCTACACTCACGCCTGCATGCACTACATCAATATCCACTATCAGCATCATCACCGCACCAAGTAGAACACAAACCTTACTGGCAGACACCTCACCAACATCCATGCATGCGTCCCCTGTGTCCTCTACCACCATGTCTGCCCCCCTCCTAAAGGACACAAACACAAGCACTCACACACCCAACAGCCATCCACCTTACAACAGCATACATCCCATGCATGCAAATCCAGCAGACATACACCTCAAACAACCACTCCATCATCCTCGACTCCCATTACTCCTCCCTCTTACCACCCCAACATCCCTAAAAAGCGTTTCCTTTCTACGATTGACCACTTCCCTACCCCTCCCCCACGTCCTGCACGTATGGCCAAGGTAGCATAGTCCCAGCCCATCACCTCAGCCAAACAGTCCACGGGGCCAGTGGTAGCACCACCTACTTGTGGTGGTAGGGATTTCAGACCAACAATACTGAAGGGGAAGAAGTCTGCACCAGCTAGAAAAAAGGGGAAGGAGCCTGCACCAGCTGGAAAGAAGGGGAAGGATCCTGCACCAGCTTGAAAGAAGGGGAAGGATCCTGCACCACCAGGCAGAGGGGGGAAGAACCCACACACCCCTGCCAGGAGGGGTAAGTGATCCCCAGCCCATGACCAGGAGGAGAGGAAGGCAAACTATGCCAGCAGAAGCTGTCAGCCAAACACCACCACCACCAGCAGTTGTCACAGGGCCCCCACTGCCAGCTGTGGTTGTGCAGCCATCAGAGAGTGCAGGGGCTGACCAGGAGCCTCCCCCAACCACCACCACAGTACAGCCATCAGAGAGTGCAGGGGCTGACCAGGAGCTTCCCACAACCACCACCACAGTGCAGCCATCAGAGAGTACTGGGGCTGGCCAGGAACCTCCCACAACCACCACCACAGTGCAGCCATCAGAGAGTGCAGGGGCTGACCATGTAGTCCAGCCTCCAGGGGCTACTGTGAGGCCTGCTCCCTCCAAAACCTGTGGGGAAGACACCCACTCAAGAGACTGGGGCCTTGCACTCCCCAGGACAAAGAACAGGGCATGTTGCCCCCTCCAGAACCAGTGGGGAAGACACCCACTCGAAAGACTGTGGCCTTGCACTCCCCAGGACAAAGAGCAATGGGCATGTTGACCCCTCTAGAACCAGTGAAGAAGACACCCACTCGAGAGGCTGTGGCCTTGCACTCCCCAGGACAAAGCACAGGGTATGTTGCCCCCTTCAGAACCAGTGGGGAAGACACCCACTTGAGATACTGTGGCCTTGCACTCTCCAGGACAAAGCACAGGGCATGTTGCCCCATCCAGAACCAGTGGGGAAGACACCCACTCAAGAGACTGTGGACTTGCACTCCCCAGGACAAAGAGCAATGGGCATGTTGCCCTCTCCAGAACCAGTGGGGAAGACACCCACTTGAGAGGCTGTGGCCTTGCACTCCCCAGGATAAAGAGCGATGGGCATGTTGCCCCCTCCTGGACCAGTGGCCTTGTTGCCACAACCGGGCTGAGGAGCCCCCCCACCTTCTCCCTGAGGTGCCTGCCTGCCTATTTTACAACTGATGCCCCTGCAGTGCTCTATCTGGATTGGTGCAGGATTCAATTGGGGCCTTGGACTGTGCCATGTCGCCATGTGGGCCCTTTAATCTATGGACTGGGCAGTGTCCCTTTTTTTATACAAGTGCACACATCTGTTTCATGGCCAAATTGGATTGTTGATTTTATTGTTGTACTGATTACAATCACGTTCATCAATTCCTGTTGTCCTTGCATTATTCTGCAGTTTTTTG
This sequence comes from Pleurodeles waltl, assembly GCF_031143425.1. Classification (NCBI taxonomy): domain Eukaryota; kingdom Metazoa; phylum Chordata; class Amphibia; order Caudata; family Salamandridae; genus Pleurodeles; species Pleurodeles waltl. The sequence continues at coordinate 827,364,084 of NC_090439.1, forward strand.
GTGTCAAATTGTTTTTGTCATGCATCTGGTTGTGTGTATGACATGTGTGTGTGGGATGTGTGTTGTGCGTGTGTGCATCACTCTCATTTTCCTCCCTTGTGTGCTAGGCAGCTGTACTCACCGTCATCGTCTTAATCAGCGTTGGTGTTGCAGGTGGAGCATAAGTAGAAACCACATCATTTTACAGGCAAAAAAAGGGGGTTACCATGTCAAAAGAGGCCTCTTCTCAAACCCTGCAAAGTTAGAGCAGTTCCTGTCAGTGTGCCAATAGAGGAAATAAAATATGCTTTCAAATTTTGTAAGTTTTCAGGGTTGCTACCTAAATGTCCCAGCTCTAATCGGCATAGCAATATTACAAAATATTATATGCTTGCAGCTTACTGTCCCAGAAAGCAGAATGCAACACTGATTGCAACAGAAGTGCATATATTAGCAATAAGTGCCAAATGAGAATACTGTCAAACATCAAAACAGCAGAATAACACCAAAGGCAATCTGAAGCAAGTCGTATGCAACTCAGTAAAAATTGCCAATTATCCAATTGTAGTTATCAGGACCTTTTGAATCTGCAACATGCAAGTCATTGCAAATGTATCCATGATCAGAATAAGTGTCAGCCGAATAAGCAATATATATAGGATATATCCGGGGCATGCGCAGACATTATTTGTCACATTAACTTCTTAACTCTTCAATCAGAACCTTTCCTATGCTTCAGTTTCCTTTGAATGTATATCAGCAGTGATGTGTGCGAATTATCATTTGGACACTTTCTGCATCAGGTGTTGACAGTATCAATTAAAACCACCCAAACATTTCCAGCTGGCCCACAGCACATCTCAACCACTTCAACCTAAAAGTAGAAGGTGACACTTGTGAGAGCATTGCATGATTTTAAATGCTTTTTGAAAGATTTTCCCTTCACTCCTATGGTGCGTAATTATGCATAAAAAACAGATATTTTCTAAACTTTAAAAAATCATAACAAAAGAAGTATATTGATGATCTTGGTCTTAAACATTTTATAAAAACCTGAAGTATTTTTGATAATTGGTCTTGAGTTATTCTTCCAAGTGTATGCCACATTTATTGATACTGTGTGTACAACAAATGCTTAGCATATCTCCAAGATAAGCCTAACTGCTCGCCCACACTACCACAAAAACAGAACACTAGGTGGTCTGATTTTTACCTCTGGATACCAAAGTGGGGTTGCTTGAACTCTCTGCACAGTGAACGTCATTTTTATACACTATATAGGGAGCCAGACTCCTTTATTTGGTGGATCAGCAGTGGAATATAAGACTTTGCATTTGCTGATACCACTTTGTCACTGTGTGACCACACAAATAATTCTAAAAATTATCTTTAGCCTAGCTGTATTTTGCATTTGAACTATTTTTCAAGATATAAAAATTCATTGCTTAAGAGTCCTGGTTAGGTCACTAAAATAGTGATTAGAATTAAAATACTTTACTATAGTTAGGTCTTAGAAAAAGTTTCCTAAAGTCTTCAAATGTTTTTAAAAGTTTGCAGCAGTTTTTCCAAAAGTTAATAAGGTCCCAACTTTAGTGAGAAAAAAGTCTGATGCTGAGAACCAAGCTAAGGAGCTTGACTTGGCCCCATGGATGAGATTAAAATGCCCCCAACTAAAGGTTCTCTGAAAAGGTTCTCATGCTACCACAGAAACGTTTAGGCAGCTTGTGGCAGAATATCAGACTGCAAATCCCGTGGATGAGGGTGAACCCTCAGAAACAGAAAATCAAGAACACTCCAATGAAGCTGAGGAAGAAGAGGTAGGATCCTGTCTCAGAAGTAGGAGCCCCCTCAGAGGAGGATTTGGCTCTAGAAAGAATAACCAAAAGACTGGCTTTAGAAGATAGAAGTTAAAAGAAGAGAGTTGGGCCTTGGACCCATCTTTGGTGGCACCATTCATGTAACTAGGGAAAAGAGAACTCTTTCAGCCTAAAAGTCCCCAAAGGAGTTTTCCCACCTGATATCCAGGGTGATGATATCACAAAGTGGTTTTCTGCCCATGAGACACTACATAGCCAGAGATGTAGATAGAAGACATTGGGGCTCTCTGTTGTGGGAACTGTTCTCAAGAAAATGCAGAGATAGAAACTTGACATTAAATGAGGCAGATGTCAAGTCCTTTGACCTCATGAAGTTGACCCTGATTTAGGGCTTTGGACATACACCTGAAGAATACAGAATTAAATCCAGGGAGCCTCAAATAACATGTCAGTCCTGGGTAAAATTTGTGGACTATTCAGTAAAAATGCTGGGTTGCTGATTGGAAAGTAACAAGGTACAAGATTTTGATGGGCTTGTAAGTTTAATATAAAAGAGAATCTACTAAGTAATTGGTACAGTGAGCAACTACATCAGTTTCTGGTAGACGTAGGTCCACTTTCTCCTCTAGAGTTGGGGAAGAAGACAGACCACTGAGTCAAAACATGGGTGACCAAATTGACCACTGGTGGGGAGACCAAAAGAAAGAGGACAACAAGCCTCCCCAAGAAAAAGATGGGAACCAAAATAAAAACAAAATTTCTTCGCTAGGCCCCGAAAAACCTCTTTAGGAGGGTGGGTTATAAGACTACTCACAGCCTAAAGGTGGGAACAAAGGTAGGAACTTTATTCCCAACAAGGCTTGGTGCCAGGATTACAAAAATAGAGGACACCAAACTGGAGACCCTAGCTGTAAAAAGAAGAAAAATGCCTTTAGTCCACCTGCAGCAAATGTAGTTGCCAGTCTACAGATAGGGTCACAGTTGTGGCTGGACTATGTCAATGAAACCACAGAGGCAACAATAATCACAAAGGGAGGGGTAGACTTATCTTGTGCTGCCTGGCCTACTAACTTACAAAAATACAAGCAGCGCCCTTTTTTAAATTTTTTATTTTTTTTATAATTTTATTTTTGTTGCAGGTGCAATCACATTACATAAATCGATGGAGCATAAATCTTACAACGTACAGCAACACTTGACCTTGTAGTATTGTCTACAAATCGATTTTGTGGACTTACATACTTTTCAATACCCTTGTCTCCGAAATATTCAAACCACTAACTCCTGGAGGAGAATCTCATAGCTAGATCCCAACTTCCCCCCTGCAAGCCTAATCCTTCTCTGAATTATACATCTTCTCCCATGTACCCTGGTATCTTCACCATGCTCCAATCCGTTGGGCATAGAATTTGTCTTTTGCCCGAGTTGCCTCCATTTTTGCCTCCTATGCCCCAGACGTGGGGAGCACTGGTGATTTCCACGCCTGGAGAATCAGTGATTTGGCAGTCAAAGTGTCCATGAATATTATTTGTCTAGAAGAACTGGGCAAATTTGTTCCTTGCGTCATACCCCATAATGCCACTAATGGGCTAGGGGCAAGTTTGTACGATATCACGGTACTGATCTGTTTGGAAAATCACCTCCCAATCTCCTGCCAGGTGGATGCATGCAAAGCACATGTGGAGCCACTCCCCCTGGGTCTTTTGGCAACGTGGACACCGACCTGATGCCTCTGGGTGCATTTCCTTGATTCTAGAGGGGGTGGAGAAGCAGCCATTTGGAATGCAATGCGATTTTTTTTTAATTCGCCCCTCTGAGTGCTTTATGAGACAGCTCGTTGTGTTTTCACCATTGTTGTATCCCTATTTTACATCCTGCAATACTTTCTACTCTAACCAAAAGTTGGGAGATTGCCTTGCTTGAGGTCCTGACCTGAAGTGTCTCATACCATCTGCCAATGCCTACTTGATTTTTATAGAAAGCCTGACCAATAGTTCCATTGGGACTATCTATTGCTTTTTCTGTTGTTTGTAAGAAATGTTGGATTTGACAGAAAGAACATTTAACATTTTCTGGGATGTCCCTTTGTCTCATTACACATTGCACCCATGTTTTGATATGGTTCCCTGTATGCACATCTGCTAGGGTCCTGAGCCCTACTTTCTCCAAATGCCTGGACATCTCATTGATTAAGTTCTAAGCCTTTCATCCATACATCCCTAACTCGGATTATTGGGTGGGTCCTAGGAATTTGGTACTTTGCCTGTACTTGCAGAATACTAAACTGCAGCATTCCCGGCAATTTATATCTTACCAATTTTTGGTAAACGAGGAATTTTGAGAAATCGAGAAAGCTGCATATTTGTTTCTACCAGCATCTGATTAAGGTAGAAATAAAGATTTGGATTTTGTGCTGCCCTTGACGCACAATCCAATATAGTAGCCTCATAATAAGTTTGAAAATTGGGGAGTATCAGACCCCCATCTTCCACTGAAAAAGTTAGTTTGCCTAACTGTAATCGAGGTTTCTTGTGGTTCTATATAAACTGTCGGATTAGTAGATCCAACTCATGAAAAAACTTTTTGGGAACTCTCAGAACTACAGTAGAGAAAACAAAAACTAACAACAGAAGAATCATCATTTTAATCAGTGCGGTCCTTCCTATAATCGTCATGGTAGATTCCTGCCGCTGCAAGAGTAATCCTTGAATCTTTTTTAAAACCCTCATGTAATTCAACAAATCTGCTGAGTCCCTGGACACATATACCTAAATATCTGATGGAACTGTAAGACGAAGATATTACCCAAATATCCTTTGGCAGGACTAATGTTTCTACATTGTACAAGAGAGCCTCTGATTTAGACCGATTGATTTTAAACCCCCCCAAAGTCCGAAAAAGCCTTGATCTTGGAAAAAGCTCTATCAATGTTGTGTGAATCGGCATGAAGGTACAGAATCATATCAACGTCAAATAACTTCACCCTTGGCGCTAGAGAGAGCGAAGCCTGTATACATTGATCCTGTTGAATTGCTGCAGCCAATGGCTCAATAAAAAGTGTAAACAGCACAGGGGACAGAGGAGAGCCTTGCCGCGTGCCCTGTGATATCTGTACCAGATCTGCTATGTGTGTGTTAACCAAAATCTTGGCTTGGGCCTCTGTGTATATCCAGCGTAATGCTTGGATAAATTTTGACAGGAAGCCAAACTTGCCTAACACCATAAACAGCAGCACCCTTTTATTAATGGGACTAAGATAGAAGCCTTGAGGGATACAGGAGCTAGTGGTGACCCAACACTTTGTCCACTCAGATCACTACCTGATAGGGAAAACTAATCCTGTCATCAATGCTGAAAACTAGGCCTGTACATGGAACTCTGCTCCGCTGGTGGAGTTTGTGAAATTTGGGCACTTTGAGTTAGGTGGAGTAGCATGGAGTTCCCGAATTCTGCACTCCGGCACAGAGTGGAGTTTGTGCTCGCAAGATTGGATTTTGGCACTCTCTTGCAAGCATGACAATACTCCTAGGCCACAAGCAAGCGAACGTAAGACTTTGCATAACCTTGCGTTGCTTTCAGCTTGCTGGTGACCAAAAGAGGGCTGCTTGTGAGAGCGAACTCACTTCTAAAGTAGATTTTTCTACTCCAGAGCCATTAAATCTAGTCAAAAAGAGATTTTGACTACGTTTTCTTCTCCAATAGACCCTACAATTTGTTTTTCATATTGTAAAGGCTTTTTTTTTTTCAAACAGGAAGTAAGTGTGCCAGAGACTCCAACTTCCTGTTCCTGTCTAGTAGGCTCCTCCCAGTGCTTTGTCCATCTTATGGTCACTTTTCACTTGGATTTCAAGGTGGGACGATCACTCTTTTTTTCTCTTGGATATATCTTTGGATAAGGACTTTGTTTTGTTGAATCACACAAGTAAGTTAGAAAACTATTGTATAAGGGTTTTGTGTTTGTTTGCTTGGGCCTGTACCAGCATTTCTTTGTACTTTCCTTTGATATTTTATTTAAAATTTTTATAGTGTTGGGTGGGCTGGCCTTTAGGTATGAGCCTAGTTATTACTTATTTTGCATTTCATTGATTTTTTTGTTTTTTTAAAAGGAAAATTGTTGCACACTTCATTACCTTTTCTTTAAGTTTGTAACATTTGCAATATTACTTTATTATGTGGCCTAGATTTCCAAAGGGTCATTTAGCCAGTCAGCCCAGAACTAGCAGTCATCAGTGCATGAAATAAGTGTTTCAGCTGTATATGTTTAAAATATTGGCTATTGTTTGCATTTCATTTTTTTGATATATATATATATATATATATATATATATATATATATATAGTGGGGTAATAATATTTTATGACACAGGAGGATGTTGTTTGACCATGTGGCAGGTGCCACGTTGTGCATGCAGCCAGTGTCCCTTTGCCATAGGCTTCCATGTGTTCTTTGTTTGCCATGCCCTTTTGCTCCTTGTTGTTGTTGTTTGACCATGCGGCAGACTGGCAGCCATTTTGTCAATCCAGCCAGTGTCTCTTGCCATAGGATTGCATGTGTTCTTTGTTCTCCATGCCTCATCCTAGTTGTTGTTTGACCATGTGACAGTCTGGCAGCCATTTTGTGTGTGCAGCCAGTGCATTTGTTTTTTAAGTTTCTATTTTTTCTATTGTAATTTTTACAATTTTATTTTTCATTTTTTATTTTATGCAATTTTTTAAATTTCTTGTTTTATTAAAATTTTTATGTTTTAGTTATTTTTTATAATTCTTTTTCTTTATTTTCACTTTTTTTATTTACATTTTTTAATTTCTTTTTATTTTAATTTGTATATTTTATTTTTTGTATAATTTTTAATTTGTATTTTAATTTTAATTTATTCTGCATTTTTCTTTGATCTATCCATCCACATCCATCTGATCCATTCGGTTCCACGATTTTTCCATCCATCCATCCACCAAAGGTGTAGAGCTGCACAACAGCATTCAGTTTTTTAGATGTAATTCCATTTCCTGCAGGGCACCCTGGCAGCAGAGCACAGGAGTCAAATCAACAGCATAATTAATTTTGTCAATGATTATTCCATTTCCCCTGGACCACCTTGCTGGCATAAGTTAGTTAAATGTGTTCCATTTACCCATGCACCACTCTCTGACTACCCCAGGTGTCACCTTTAAAACAGATGGATACAAAGCAAAGAGCTAAATCTGCCTGTTGTCTGTCCTGATTTAAAATGTAATTTTTCATGGTGTGGTAGTGTGGTTTGCCTTTACATTGTTTGAATAAATAGGTATATTACATAAGTAACCAACCGCACTAAGATTGCATTTCTCTGTACTATTTTCAACCTGCAACAGTGCCATGTTTCACTAACTACATGTTTTTCTTCCTTGGTTGTTTTTAGGTGCACAAGAGTAGAGACCCCACATCACTTGCAGTACTGCCAAAGAGAAGGCCTTACAGTTACTTCAGTCCACAGGCACCAAATAGTTTTGCTTGTGCATTTTAGTGGTACTGCCAACCTAGAGCTTAAGATGGCCCCAAGGAAAGTTGTTCCCAAGAAAGTGTCCAGTGAGGAGAAGCAGCTTTCTGCCAGTGGCGTGCCAACCACAACCTTTTTCAGAGACATGTGCCTGCCACACCAGCCTCCGGGGAGGAACCTGGGAGCAGCACTCCAGCATCAACAGCACCATCCCAACCCAAGCCCAAGACCATGTCTGTCAGTGAGGTAGCCACTACAATCATGGCGATGCTGACAAGCAGTGATTTTGAACTGAATTTGTCCTTTCACAAAGCAGTACCCAATTGGTTCAGGAAACAGAGTAAAGTAGACAGCAGCCACAACCAGATTTTCCTGAAGTTGGAGCAGAACAGGAGGTCAAGGTTCCTGCTAAGCAAAAAACTTTTCTTGTAGTAGCAATGCCTCCCAGATCTAAGCAAGGAAAAGGATGGGTACTACTCCAACATTTTCTCCAAGCACCACTTCTGAGGTCAATGATAGGGACATGGAATGGACCCGGGCAGAGTCCGAGAGACATCAGGAGAGACAAGGGAAAAGAAAAGTTCCAGAAAGCCTTAGAATCATGCAAGAGGATGATGATGAGGAGGATAATGATAACAAACTAGTCATTGTGGAAGCGGCACAGAGGAGTCTGACATTACTATATAACCTGCTCCGAGGGTTGTGCACAGGCAATACCACCAGCTCCCATATTGTTTAAGGACCCAACAGAGACCTGCACCATCCCGTACCTCAGTAGAAATATGCACTCCAGAGAAGCAATTGACACACCCATTGTCATCCAGTTCTTCTTTAGGCAGTGGCCCAAGAAGAAAGTACTCCTCCTCAGTTTGGGACTTTACCATTAGTAGACAGGAGGAGAACATTGCCGTATGCTCCATTTGCCACGCAAGTACTTGTCTAGGTAAGCCTGGTTCACATGTTGTCACTGGATGCCAGATGATCCATATGAAAAAAATCACGTAATCTGGGAGGAGGAGGCTCAACATGGTGGCTGTGGTGAAAGTGAGAAGAGTCAGGAAACATCAGCTACAACTGGTCAAATCATGGTGGAAGGTGAGAAAGAAAGGGTGAGATCCTCATGCAAAGCAGCTGTGTCTCCAGCAGTGCTCCAGAATCACCCACCTCAGCGACCTCACAATGGCACAGGAAGACTCAGAGTCAGATGGAGACACCATCTACAGTAATTGCACCACCACGATGGGCATTGAGTCCGCCATCACCTAAATCTCAATAGTTACCTGTGTCAGTGGCCCCACAAAGAATATCTAGACTACAATTACGGATATGTTTAGGAAGGAAGAGCACTACGACCGCAACCACTGATGCTACATTTTTACAATGGGAATCTGGCAAAATTGTTAGTGCTGGACCTTCTCCCGTTTAGCAGGATCCTTAGAGTTTGTGGCAGTCCTCTGCCTGAAATGGAAGGTTCCAAGTCAGACCTATTTTATGAGAGTTGTTGTTCCTGTGCTGCATCGGGATGTGCTGCAATTGATTGGACAAGCTTTGCAGCTAAGTGTTGTCCAAAATACCCACCTAAATATAGACATGTGGATCAGCTGGCAGGCCACTGATTACATTTGCATCACTGCACACTGGATCTCTTTTCTGAGGGGTAAAGCCAAATCTATCTACAGGTCTTAGCCCTGAAGACATTTTTATGAGCGATCAGCAGCATGCAACAGTACTCATTTTTGCCATATAGAAATCACTGCAGATGCAAAAATCTTGCTGGAATTTAGTAGCAAGGTATCTGAATGGCTGCGACCGAGTAACATAGTCAAGACCATGGCAGGCTGTAACTATTTCAGGGTCCTGGGCTTGGTGCACTGCATCAACCTGGTTGTGCAAGACTTTCTTAAAAAGGAAAACATAGTCAGCCACATACTGACCACCTGAAGACTCATCTGCACTCATTTCATCCATTTCTTTAAAGCCTGGAACAGTTGCGGATTATTCAGCATGATAACAAAGTAGTAGTTAAAGCCCAGATACAGGTGGTGCCAACGCGTTGGGAACTCAACCTATTATGTGTTGCAACATCTGTTTGAGCAGTAGAAACAGAACAATGACTAAGGGGGTCATTACAACCCTGGCGGTACAGGACCGCCAGGGCTGAAATGATGGAAGCATCGCCAACTGGCTGGCGGTGCTCCCCTGGTCATTACGACCGCGGCGGAAGCGCCGCAGTCGCACCGCCGGGGCCGGCGGTAGTAATCCGCCAGGGCAGCGCTGCCAGCAGCACTGCCCAGGGGATTACGAGTCCCCCTACCGCCAGCCTTTTCCTGGTGGAAAAGGCTGGTGGTATGGGGAGTTGCGGGGCCCCTGGCATGGGCAGTGCAGGGCCCCCCTGACAGGGCCCCATGAGGCTTTTCACTGTCTGCTCTGCAGACAGTGAAAAGCACGTCGGGTGCAACTGCACCTGTCGCACGGCCGCAACACTGCCGGCTCCATTTGGAGCCGGCTCCCATGTTGCGGCCCAGAGGGGATGTCATAATGGGCGCCGTGGGAGTGCGCATGGCGGCTACAACTTGGCGGGTGGCGGTTGCCGCCCGCCAATGTTGTAATGACCCCCTAAGTCATTAAAAGAGGAGCTGATGCAATTGGGAAATCTATGACCATGGATGCGGAAAAATGGGGTCTAGTAAAATGCCTCATGCAGATGCTGCTCCCTTTTGAGGTTTTCACATGGGAAGTTAACAAGGGGGACAGTGCAATGGGCGGAGCTATCCCATTATTATATCTGCTATAGGTGCATCTAAAGAAGGTATCTGAAAGGTTTGCATTCAGGGTTGTGAACAAAACCCAGAAGTGCATGCCTTGATTAATAGCCTAAGCTATCACTTGGCTTGTAAGGCAAGGCTGCAAAATGACATCATCTCGTCCAAAGAGTATCTGTGCCAGCATACTTGATCCATGCTACAAAAAAATTGTTTCCGCTATCATTCCTTTTTCTGAAGGGGATGTTTCACAATAAAAGATGTGGATTGTTGAGCAAGCAGGAGAACTGGTAGAAGAATGGCTGGAACTTAGAGTCCCACTCCGCCTGGGGTGCCACCTTCAACTTCCAGAGAGGGCAGTCTTGTCTCACATCCACCAACCCCACCAACAAGAAAAGTGGTGAGAGAAACAACAGGAGAATCAGACCCACCTCTGCATTGTCTTGATTTCAAGTGGCAGATCTTAAGTCCAGTGCAGGGGTGAAGGAAAAAGCAGATAAGCAGGTGGCAGAACCAATGACCATTCAGAGGATGTTCCAGAAGTATCTGGATGACCCAAAAGAGGAGTGTGTGGAACAAAACCTATTGATGTATTGGTCTGAGAAGATGCTCCAATGGCCAGAGCTCATCAAGCTGGCAAAAAAGTTTGGCTTGTCCTGTAGCCAGTGTGTCTGCTGAATTTGTATTCAGTGCAGCTGGTGCAGTTGGTAAAGTGAGAAGGACCAGTCTCTCACCTTAAAACGTGGAGCGATTAACCATGATCAAAATGAACCAGTATTTTAATACTGCCTGATTACACCATTCTTAAAACACCACAGGAGGAAGAGGATGATCGGTCAGAAACAAGCGTGCTAGCTGACCATCTTCTGGAAAAACCACCAGGGTTTGAGGACGAACTCTACTTCCTGAATTGAGCATGCCAGTGCTACCATAGAACTGTTTAATTATTTCTCATTCAGCTTCATTTTCTCTTTCTTTCTTTGCAAAAGAAATAAAAATATGCTTGTGCAACATTGTTTGTTTCGGTTTAATGCTGCCTCACCACTGATTTTATAGTCACATATAAGCCCAGATTGGAGTTAGACATGTGTGCAGTGTAGAAGCCCCCACACACCCTTCAGGACATTGGAGATGATGCCTGCCTCCCTCACATGCCATTGCCTATCCTATTTTTATACATCATCTAGCAGGGCTGTCCTATAAGATCATTGATTAAAAGTCTGCCAGTGCCAATGCCTAGTTCCACTGTATGGATATCATCAAAAAGGAGATGTTTTGTTCAACAACCATGCTTGCATTGGAAGAAATACTAAGTAACTATTGCGCCAATGAGTGGTGATATATTGATTGATTGTGATTGTGAATTTGTGAATAATGGCTGATTGTTTCTGATGATTTGCAATGTTTGGGGGCTGTTGGGTGATAATTGTGATTGGCTTTTCAAAAGTAGTGAATTTTGCCTGCAGGGTCTACTCCTTTTTTCTCGTTCATCATAACAAACCAGCCACTTTAGTTACCAAACAAAAATCTACACAACAAAAATCAAGTTCTGTTTCTCTATTTGTTCTTTATCAGAAGCTCACTTCACAGGTCTACTTTGCTTGCTTTGAGACTGGGATGGAGTTACACTGAATCTAGAGAAGGAGGATGGAAGGACTCAGGGTGGGACTACCTCAACAGATAGAGAGGAGAAAGTTATCTACTTCAAAGGGAAACCATGATGATGGTGAAGACTCTGAGTCCTAGTACTCACTCAGCTCGGTGAACTGGAGAGAGGTGCATTGATTTAGAAATGCTGCTTAGTATGTGTTTGCTGCATTGCTAGCCCATTTGTGATCTCTGTCCTCCTGACTCCTCATGAAGCTTACCCTGCTTTCTTTTTTCCATTACCTTTACTTTAAACCACCTACAGTTTTTCTTCAATACAAAGGCCTTCTCCTAGTCCTTTCCTGCGCAAACAACCTTTGAAAGCTCGAGACTCTAGCTTACCTACTGGCCAGGTTCAGACAGGCACCAGAGTGATAGAAATTCCAAGAAGAATGGAGAAGCGTCACTCAATTTGGCAATACATCATTTTTAGAACTGTGTGGGTTACATTCAATCTCCCATATTTAATAGAAGACATAACACTTAGGATATACTATCTGGGGTCTCTCTGGGGAAGAAGGACTGTTTCCAGTGAATTTACTGAACTGTGTCATACCTACTTATCCCTTGTTTCCTTCCACAACACATTGATGATGGTGTGCTGCTCAGTGCCCCAATGAATATTGTTGTGGTTTATTTTGTGTAGTGTTTGTCTTTGTTACACTTTTTCCCAAATATTCTTTTTCATCCATTCATTGAGCCCCTAACCCTCTTTCCCTGGGCTGCGTGATTTATTGAGGTGTGACTTAATTTTACACCGTAAATGAATTACACACTTGCTGGGGCGGATGTGGTGAAAGCAACACCAACTCAGTGCATGATCTGCTATTACCTGGGAAAATTTCCACACTGGCTCCATCAACATCTTCATTTATGCCTTGTGTTTTGTTCCACAAATGCGTAACCTAGTCCAAATACTCCTGATTCTGAGCCCACTTCTTCTGACTCCATGAATTTATTTCCTAAATTTAGTTTTATAGCTTCCCACTATTGCTCAGAAGAAATTGATATTGCTAGATTGTATTATCATATCAGATATTCTTTGCTGTGTGTCAAATACTGTCATTGTGGGTTCTTGTAGGCAAAATAGGCAATAGAAAGTATCCCCTAGTGGCCAATGTAGTTGCAGAGTGCAAAAAAGCAATGGATAAGTAAATGAGATACACATTGTTTTAGCAGATTTAACAATCAGGCCACACTAAAATACAGCAGTGCAAACTAAAACACCAAAATAAACATTTAAGGCATGAATCAAGTGAAATAAATTGTCCCCATGATTGTAAACTAATAAACAAACACACCCTCTCTACTCACAACATGCCCTCCCCTCTCCGCAAAGAAAGAAATAGCTCTGTCCTCAAAAAGTCCAATGAAAAGTCCAATATGAAATGTTCAAAAAGCCTGTCACAACTTTCTCCCCACGCTCTCCACCAACAACAAGTATCCCTCCCACTAAAACAAAAAGTGTAAAAAAGAGTTAGAAGAGGATGTTTTCAACACCAGTCCAAGGATCTTTGAGGTTAGTCTCCATATGTGCCATCCGGTGTACCAGGCTCACAAGGTGTTGGAGGATGCAGTGCTGGAAAATGCAGTCCAAGCACGATGTGGGGCAGCAGTGGTGGACCGTGGATTGGCTGATGCTGCCTGGTGGCTGTGATGGGGCTGCCGCTGGGAGGCTGGAGACTCTGTTGGCCAGTTGGGGGAACTAGAGCCAGCACCAGCAGCCATTGCTGCCTCGGCCTCATTCTCCTCCTCCTGGAGGGCCACCAGCTGCTGATATTCATTCCAGATCCCATCCAGCATCTGCAACCGCAGCCCGGCTGCTATCTCCTGGCGAGTTGGACGATGTCCACCAGGAGTAACTATAGCAGGAAAGAAAAAGGAAAATGACAAATTATAAACCATGCTCTGTGCAAACAATTTTTAAAAAAGTAGAGTGGCACAGTAGCAGTAAGTTGCCGGTCACTTAGGGCCATTGGAATTTGATGTGGTTGATTACGAAGATTCACAGGGACATTACCCACACATGTCTCACTGTAGTTGACGAATGTCAAAAGGGTAACATTTGAACTGGCATGAGTCCCTTATGGAGGCCTTGAAATATTAAATTATACATAAATGGGGCGCATGCAAAAAGTAATTAAATGTTTGGGGTGGTTGGGACAGAACTTTGGAAAGAATAAAGTACTAGCAGGTGACAGAGTGGTCACTGGGGTAGAAGTGAAAAACTCATTAAGTTTGCAATGCAATGACAACTCTGTAAATGTTGCATTAGCTGAAGCAGATGCACACATTGCACAGAAAACACTATTGTACACTGCCACACTACAGTTACGTCAAAGTAGCATCGGTGACTAATGGGGAAGGAGGTATGATGATGGGTGGGAGGATACATATCTGCCTTGCTTCAAGTAAAGTGAGTTAAGGAAAAAGACAGAAAATTAAAATACCCCCAGTTCAAACCAAAGCTTTGATAAACTTGCAAACCAAGCAAATTAGGAGAACAGAAGACATGTCCCTCTCCACAACAGCTCCGTTATTTCTTGATCCAAGCAATTATACATAAATTTTTTCATTCATCTATTCTATTCACCCTGCTTTGATACCCACCATTTGACTGAGGCTTACACATTCTTGTCCAGTCTTTCACTAATCCAATGCAGCCATCCATAATTAACCATCCCTCCATCCATAGACCCACCTATCCAGCATCCATCCTTTAAAATACCCCGCTTTCATCTATCCATCCATTTACCCACATATCGTTCATTACCATCCATCCACCCATTCCTCACCCAATCATCGGTTTCTACCCATCCACCCTTCATCCACTGAGGTATGTTTCACCCCTTTCCTCTATCTTCTCCCACCCATGCATCTCCATTCACTCATCTAATCATCTTTTCCTTTTACCCACACATCCGTTAGCTGTCTATACTTTGTTTGCTTTTCCATCAAACCATCATTTGTAGCATCCATTCATTATAAGCTTTTGCCTGCTGATTTGCAGAGAGAAGAAGGAATTAGCAATTCAATCCCTGGTGCAGTTGGTAAACCAGGGGTTCACAAGCAACATCCTTGCAGTGAGTATATTAGTGATTGTCAATGAGCAAGAGCAAAATGACTTACTAGCTTCCGTCCCTGCTGCTGCCGGTTCTCCTCCTCCTACCACTGCCCTGTGTAACGCACTGGTGCTGCCACTGGCCCCAGCACCAGTGGTCAGTGCGGCTGGAAAAAACATTACACAATTTAGATCTAACAAAATAAATACAAGCACAATAGATCATTACAGTTCTATCTTCTTTTGTCATTCACTTTAGTAATTTTGTCCGCTGTTCGAAAAGCAAGGTAGACAAATCAACCGCAAACAATTCAAAATGGAGGATCCAGGAGAACCTATGGTGAAGTCTTGGTTGGCAAATGCAATGAGCATGAGCAAGGCAAAGAAAATCTTCACAAACATGCATACAAAATCTGACTTGGGCATGCAATCTTGTCGGTAGAGGAGCTGTCCTAAAAGTCTGTCCTCTTATTAGCAAGTATCAGTCCGCCAGATATATAAGGCGAGAAAGTAAAGCTAAGCTTAGTAACAAAGCAGAAGAAAGCTAGTACATACAGGAGAAATTCAGGTAAAGAAGAAATGTAAAATAGATAAATGCAGGGAGAACCAGAATTTAACAAAGCTTACATAGAATGAATATATGTACAAAAAAGGTAGACAGGCACAGTAAAACTAAAATAAGTATTATTTGAAATGAGCAAATAAATTGGGGAATTAATAGTATTATAAGAGGAAGACTTTCTGGGGCAAGCAGATCCGCCAGCATCCACACTAGTGGTAGCACTGGCACCCTGGTCTCCTCTTGGACCCACTGACGATGTTGCACTCTTCTTCCCCTTGGGTGCTGAGGTGAGAAATAAAAAAAATGATTAGTAGAACACCTAATCTCCCCAAAGGAAACACAGTAAAGTTGTACTTTTCTATCAGTTGCCTAGTATGATGGACTCAACGTGAGTTGACCTATTACGTTTACTTTCCTAATTCATGCACCTAAATCCTACTCCAAAGCACTGCCCTGTGTCGAAAGGAGAGGGCAGGAATGTGCCGTATCTACAACAGATATGGCACATTCCTTTTCCCCTACGTTGGCACAAAATGGATACATACATACTATGATGATATCATACTGCACATTCACCGGGAGATTGCAATTGGGAGTTACCTCAAAAGCTATATAAAGAAAGGCACAGGGAACGGAATGCTAACTCACTAATATTAGTTATTAATACAACCACTATCTTATTCTTCTTGCTGATGACAGAAGGAGTCTCTGTCTGCATGGCTTCTTAAATAACTAGCCCAAATGCATGCTCACGAGTACAATTAGGAAGTGCAACCCTGACTCACCTTGTTAACTCAAACTACATCACATAATAAATAAACATAACGTTAGCATAACTCTGAGAGTCAGAACTGCAATTAGAAAAATAAAAGTTAGCATTGTGGAACAACAGGCACAACAATAAAAAACTATTATTCACCAAGCCCGACACCTGGACCCCCAGCAGATCGAGCAGGTGCTGATCCCAGTCGATTATGTCCACCCAATGGTGCATCAACTGCTGCTGGGTGCACTGGCCCCTGTGTGGTGACTAACCAACTGGCACACCCTCCCCCACAGAGGTTGATGCTCTTGAAGGGTGTAACCACTCCCAGCTCTGCCACCTGCTGCCAGCATGCAAGGAGGTCACGCTGACAACAAAAACAAGTACTGCCACCTCCTCCTTGCTAAAGGTAGGCCAAGGCCTCACCCCTAGATGGTGCCGCCATCCACAAGGTAGGTGGCTGCTTCTGTGTCCCTTCTCTGCCATGGTGCTGGGTAGGGTGGGGTAAAGAAGCAGAAAAGAAAGCAAGAGTGGAAGGAAAGAAGGAAGAAAATAAGGCAAAAATAAAAAAACACAAAAAGTTAATTAAAAAATAATAAAAAAAATATAGAAAGAAACAGCAATGAAATAACTAAAAAAGGGGGGTAGATTAATTCAGGAGGTGAAGGATTACAGAGATACATAGGGTCCAACACCATAAACAGAGTGAAAAACAAGATGGGCATGCCCTTGTGAACCGCGTGGTGCAGTTTGTGCACAATTTTCAATGTTAGTATATGCTTTGCGTTATGTTTGCACTCAAACACAATACAAACAGGTATCACAGAGAACTCTGTCGGCACGCAGAACTCCACGAAGCACAGCAGAGTTTTGACCACTTCACAGAGTTCTGCGTAGCGCGACTCTGCATGCTCCACCCAGGCCTACTGAAAATGTCACAAAGATCCATTCCATGGCAATGGTATCTTTTGACTGGGGGGGATGATGGACAAAGAAAGTGGCTGTGTGCCCATCCATCCCTGTAGACTGTCTGCTTGGAAATGACTTGAAGCAATCTTCCTGGCCAAAAGTTGAACTGAGGACTCATACAACAATGCTTGGGCTCCCAGAATGGGGTTGTGTCAAAACAAAGGCACAGAGGAATCTACAGAGTGAACAAAAGGTGTTGGATCCTGGAAGAATGGACCAACCCTCCAAGAAAAAAAGACAAGAAGACTGGGGACCAGCTTCTGAACAGACCACAAGTCAGAGCACCTCTTCCCAGTAGAGGATGTGTTAATCCCAGAGGGAACTGAGCATGCAGACCTTGGGCCTTACTATCCAGAGCTCTTGGGACCAGGGGAACCCACCAGGGTGGGTTTGAGCCAGGGACAATAAATCTGTCATGCTCTTGAAAGACTGTAGCAGAAAGCTGCATAGGTAGAAAAGGGCAGTGTCAGTGGTACCCACAGGGTTTATTGGGAGGATGGACTCCTGTTCACTGAGGCCAGAGTTCTCAAGAAAGGTGCAACCAGGAGGGTGTTCAGAGAGTTTCTTCTCTCTCTAGCCCATGACAATGCCCTAACTGGGTATCTGGGCCAAAACAAAACCTGGAGCAGGCTATTTAATCACTTTTACTGGCCTTGAATGTCCCAGAAGGTGAAGGACTTTTGTCAATTCTGTGTCACCTGTCAGGCAAGTAACAAGGCAGAATGCAACCTGTAGGCCCCCTTAATCCCAATACCTGTGGTTGGGATGTCCTTCAAAACGGTAGGGGTTGACATTGTAGTTCCCCTTAGCCATCACACAGCTTCAGGAAATAGATTTATCCTAAAGGTAGTGGATCAAGCCTCTATATACCCTGAAGCCATTCCTCTTCGGACCATCACTGCCCCTGCAGTAGCCAAGCCCTCATGATTATTTTTACTAGGGTTGGCTTTACTAACGGCATAGTATCAGTCAGGGGTTCAAACTTCAGGTGTGCATACTTAAAACACATGTGACAGAAATGTGGAGTGACGTATAAGTTCACTAACCCCTGCCATCCACAGACCAATGGACTGGTTAAAGGATTTAACCAGACTTTGAAAGGCATGATTGGAGGACTCCCTGAAAACCTCAGAAGGGGATGGTCTGTCTCACTTCCATGTGTGATTTTTGCATACAGGGAAGTGCCACAGGAGGGAGTGGGGTTTTCCCCCATTTAACTTTCATTTGGGCATCCTTTTGGGGGTCCAATGAGTATTGTAAGGGAAGGCTGGGAGAGGCCTCTCAAAGAGCCTTAGCAAGGAATTATTGACTATGTGCTTGGCTTTCTTTACTGGATGGGTGAGTATATGGAGAAACAAGCAAAATCGTTAGGCCAGCCAGGAGGTCCAGAAGCACTGACATAACCAACAAGCCTTTGCAATGCAATGGGTCTTGCGTTTGCTCGAGTTAGAGCTATTAGCGCTGTAAATTCCTAACTGGACTTTTCTTACCACACAAACTGAAAATAAAAAGTAAAACAGTTGACATAAGCAAGCTGATTCAAAGAGCCATGGCCGCCATGAGCATGAGTGCAAAGGAAAGACACAAAAGGAAAAAGAAGTTCACTCTCAGTTAAAGTTATTATCAAAAGTGCAATTATCTATGTAACAGGGCCGATAGCCAATAATGCAGTTAACAACGAAAACAAAGGATTTTTGAAAGGCAAGCCAATGAACGAGTGATAGTGATTAGTGTGCAGGGGGTGTGGTTTAAAGCCCAGATTCATACCAACACATCGGAAAAGCAGCGCTTGCGCACTGCTATGCTCAACCTAATAACACTCGGGTTCATTTAAAAAAAAAAAAAAAAGAAAACAAGCACTGGCAAAGCTGGTAGTATTGGCTTTGTCAATGTTGTCCTGGCCTTATTGTACAGCAATGAAGCTGCAGCTTTGGCTTTTTTGTTATTTTTTTTAATTGCTGGCGGGAAGGCGGTGTGTGAGGTAACATGTAGGGGGGGGTCAAGGCTATGATGTACTCAATGGTGTCCTGGTCATTGCTCTTTTTTGTTATGGTGAGTGGGAGGTGAAACACAGACAATGGAATCACAAATCACTATGAAAAGCCCATCGGTAGCTCACATGACCCCTGAAAACAGAACTGCCAATTTAAGGTGTAAGGAGCCAGTTACCGTTAACGTCTGGATTTATATATCTATCTCCAAGTTAGAGATGGGAATGTGTATCAGTACTTTACTGCTCATGTCCCCTTTTCTGGCTTCTGCTTCCATTGTGCCTACTATTATGGCACTCTGTACCAGGTAATGTCGGGGTTGAAAGGAAGGCACGGATGGTGCACCAAGTACTAACTTCAGCACATCTCTCTGTGATTTAGGAAGGATCTAGATGCTTCATCTGCCGCACAGCACACCCCATGAACGTAAAATGTTTGTGGGGACAAGATGAATGCATGCAAAGCAATTTGTGCACACACAACACATTCTGCACATGCAAATTTAGTTGTTATCTAAACCTGCATAGACCAAGAAGATAATTTGCGAATCTGGACCTATGTTACGTAAGATAATGATGAATATTTCAGGAGGGATAGTTTTCTTTTTTTTAAAAAACACAATACATTTCCAGTAACTGTAGTGAAATATCATTCAAATGCTATGAAATTGTGATGTTATTGATTAACAGACTTTTATGAATGTATCTGGTATGTTGTCCAGCACGGTAAGCAACTAATCGCGTGTGGCCAATTACCCACTGTTACTTAGGATAAAAAGAAACAAACCAGTTTAGCGAGCCATCAGCAAAGCAAACGGATCTCAGAAGAGCGACCGAGGTCTATGCTCTTAAACCTGGTGGATCACAATAGAGAAGTTTCACTGTTGCTGCATCTGATGTACCTGCCACTCAATGCTATATTTAAATTGAACACAAAGGTTAGAGAACATTAAGCAGACACTGTAGTGACAGGACATGCAGGGTATAACCAATAAGCAGATGTACAAAAAACATTCGCAAAGCCAAGAGTTTAAACTGCGGTGTACAATTTGTAGGAAAGTGTATTGCTGGAAAAGCAGAGAAAGCAATGGTGCTGTTCAACGTCATAAAAGTACGAGTCTGAATTTGTAAAAAAAATAGCATCTAACCTGTTTTTTGTTTTGCTAGTCACGCAGTTCATTTGAAGTCCAAATATACAAAGAATTAGGAAGCTTTTATGAAACCCCTCCACACCACAGAAGCTCATCTAATTAAAGGAGCATCAAGGCCACAGTTATTCTAAATCAAGTGAAGGCTCTGCATACCTAAAGACATACAGGGGCATATTTATACTCTGTTTGCGCCGAATGTGCGTCAAAGTTTTTGACGCACAATCGGCGCAAACCCTGCCCCATATTTACACTTTGACGTCCGACACCGCGGGCGTCAAAATTCCACCATGTGCATCATGTTTTGGAAGGGAGAACCAGCCTTGCGTTAATTATATGCAAGGTAGGCGTTCCCTTCCAAAAAATGACTTTAAGGCCTGTGCCCCATATTTATACTCTGACGTCATTTTGACGCACAGGAGGAGGTGGGCTTTAAAAAACGACACACAGCCTGATGGGCGTCGTTTTTTAACGCCTGGGTCAGGGCAGGCGTTAAGGGACCTGTGTGCTCGGAAGGAGCCCAGAGGTGCCCTCCCCTGCCCCCTGGGACACACCCTGCCACCCTGGCCCACCCCAGGAGGACACCCAAGGATGGAGGGACCCATCCCAGGGATGGAAAGGTACGTTCGGGTAACTATTTTTTTCTGAATTTTTTTGTGGCATAGGGGGGCCTGATTTGGGCCCCCCTACATGCCACTATGCCCAATGACCATATCCAGGGAACATAAGTCCCCTGGGCATGGCCATTGGGCAAGGGGGCATGACTCCTGTCTTTGCTATTTTCCCATACGCCGGCGCTGCCTGGTGTGAGTAATTTTTTTTTACGCACACCAGTCCGCAGCGCCGGCTAACGTCATTCCATAAATAAGGCGCCCGCATGGTGCGTTGGAATGGCGTTAGCCGGCGGTAAAATTTTTGACGCACAACTGCGTTGGCACAGTTGTGCATCAAAAAGTATAAATATGGGCCACAAAGTCTGCAACTATAATGGATAAGGCCTTGAACCCACTTCCAATTTTTCTTCCCGATTAATCACATGAGCCCACAAAATAGTTTCACATTTTTGCACGTGGAAAACAACAAAAAAACCTCTTGTATGTTAATTTTTATTTGCTGAAAAGCATCCCTCATTCTGCCCCAGATTAACTAAGAGATTTCCGAAATATGGTGCCAATAAAAAAAAAAGAAAAGTAAAACAGTTTCACATAAGCGAGCTGACAGCCTCCATGAGTGCAAAACAGACACACAAAAGGAAACAGAAGTTTGCTTGCAGTGAAACGTATTGGCAAAGTGTAATTATCCATGTAACCGGCAAAAGTGCAATTATCCATATAACTGACAAAAATGCAATTATCCATGTAACAGGGTCCATGTCCTGCAAAGCGCTCAATGACTGCCCAAAGAGTTTGCGCTGCCAACGAAATAAAGAGGAAAGGTAGTCCAGAAACCATATGGAAAACATGGAGCCTCGGATGTTTTCAGTTCCTGGCCGGTGCGCTAGAGGAGGGCTAAATACCGGAAAAGGCATGACACATGCATGCCTTCTGCTAATGAAATCAAGTAAAATTTTAAGAGGTAAGTGCATGAACCAATCAAACTCATTGGTGTGATGTGGGTGTGGCTTAAGGCCTACAGAAAGATTACACCAGGGACAGAGAGCTTTGTGCTCGACCCTAAAAAGCTGCACTGGTGGAATTCCAACCAGGGCAGAAAGTTTGGGTGTTGGAGCATGTTGCTCCTGCGGCTCTCCAAGATAGGTGGTCTGAACCCTACCCCATACTTGAAAGAAAAGGGGAAGTCACCTACCTGATTGACCTTGGTAGTTGCAAATTCCTAAAAGTATTATACATGTCAACTGCCTGAAGCCCTATTTTGACGGAGGTGATGTGACCAAGCTCATGGTTACAGATGAGGGAAAGGAGGAAGAGAAAGAATCTCTCCTTGATCTTCTCTCCAACAATCCACAAGATGGTTCTGTGGATGGAGTGGTCTTGTCAGATACCCTCAAGGACAACATCAGGCTGATGGCAGGCAAGTCCTCAACCAGTGTGCTGAACTATTCTCTCTGACCCCTGGTAGGACTAACTGGTGTACCCATGATGTGGACACTGGTGACAGCTTGCCTGTCAAAAACAAAAGTAATAGGCAGTCAGACCATGTCAGAGAAAGCGTCCAAGTTGAAGTCAACAATTTGGGTGTCATTGAACCTCTGAGAGCCCTTTGGCTAGCCCAGTAGTTTAAGTCCCCAAGTCTCACTCCAAGAGTGAGAAAAGGGAAATGAGGTTCTGTGGGGACTACTGGGGTCTCAACTCAGTCACAAAAACTGATGTACACCCAATTCCAAGATCTGGTGAGTTCATAGACAGATTAGGGGCAGCCAAATACCCTAGTAACTTTGATCTTACATCTGGGTACTGGCAGATTGGCCTGACTCCTGAGCAAAAGAGAGATCAGAATTCTACACCCCAAATGGGCACTGTCTTGCCCTTTGGATTAAAGAATGCCCATGCTACCTTCCAGATGTTTGTGAACGAAGTTCTGGATGGGTTGAAATCCTTTATTGCCGCTTATGTCAATGATTTTACTGTCTACAGCTCCACCTGGCAGGATCACCTGATCCACCTTGGAAAGGCCATTGAGGCTACGCAAAAGGCAGGTCTCCCTATCAAGGCCAGTAAGTGTCAGATAGGACAGAGAAAGGTTGTATACCTGGGCCACCTGGTAGGTGGAGACCAAGTTCACCGACTACAGCTCAAAATCCGGACAATTCTAGCTTGGGAAACTACAATTACCTATACTCAAGTCAGGGCATTCCTTGGCTTAACTGCGTACTATAGGAGGTTTGTGAAGGATTATGCACCATAGCAGCCCCCCTCACAGAACTTACTTCTAAGAAAATGCTGAAAAAGATTAACAGGCCAGTGAGTTGTCAAAAGGCTTTTGACACTCCGAAGGATGTAATTTGCTCTGCCCCACTCCTGCAAGCTCTAGATTACACCAGGCAGTTTATTGTCCAAACAGATGCTTCTGAACTTGGTACAGGAGTAGTCCTAGCCCAGACCAATGATGACTGACATGACCAGCCTGTTGCTCTTTTAAGCAGAAGACTACTCCCTAGAGAACAATAATGGAGTGCCTTTAAGAGGGAAGTCTTTGCTGCAGTCTGGGCCTTAAAGAAGCTGAGGCCTTACTTATTTGGGTATGACTTCATAGTTCAGACAGGCCACAGGTCTCTTGGGTGGCTTCAACAGATGAAAGGTGAAAACCCCAAACTGCTTTGGTGGTCTATAACCCTACAGGGAATAGACTTTAATGTGAAGCACAGACCTGGGACTCCCCATGCCAATGCAGATGGTCCTTCCAGGTTCTTCTACTTAGAGGATGGAGACTCCCCCAGTGGAAGGGTAGTTTCATCCACTTTCATCTCGGAGTGGGGCTAGTGTGAGAAGGGGCCTCTTTTGACATAGTAGCCCCTCACTTTTTGCCTGGAAAATTATGAGGTTTCAAACTATAAGAGAGCTGGGCCCCTGCTAAACAAGTTCCAAGGGTCAGATTTGTTTCCTCAAAACTGTACTATGTTTGGCAGTTTCAGCCACCCTTGTAAGTCTCTAGTAAATGGTACCCTTGTATGTAGGACATGGGTACTGAAGAGGGCCCCAGATTGTGCCACTCCGAAAGACCCTACTCAAATCTCAGGCTGACTGCCATTGCAAGTGCATGACAAGATGTGTTTAAAAGTTGCAAACGCGACATGGCACTGACAAAGAGAGCCATGCCCACTAACACTGCATGCAATATAGGTAAATCACTCCTCTCGCATACATTACAGCCCTAAGGCAGGGTGCATTATAATGTATGGGAGGGCATATGTGTGCATGAGCAAATATGCCCCTACTGTGTCTTTGTTAAACCTTAAGACATAGTAAGTGTGCAGGGAAGCCATAGCAAATACATATGCTGGACACTGGTCATTAAGAGTGCCCCACGACGGCCTCTCTGAATACTGGGATGTTTGGTATCAAACAACTCAGAAAAAATAACCCACACTGATGCCAGTTTTGTATCAATTATAAAGTGTATCCTGAGGGCACTTTAGAGGTGCCCCCTGCAATACCTAACAACCCTGGCATGGTTGCTGACTGCTTTAGTCAGCCTGCCACCAGCAGACACAAGTCAAGTCCTGGGTGGAGGGTGTTACATCTTCCTCAGCAGGCATCCTGCACCAGAGTTCAGCTTTAAAGGTTTTAATGCCTTTGAAATCTGACCCCAACTTCTGCTGCTAGCAGCAGATGGCCGTCCAACAGTTCATCCCCCACTTGCATCGGAAAAACGGTGGGAACACTTAGCCAGAGTAGGAGGAGTGGACCTCCTCAGCCTCCACCACCCAGGCAAGGTGACCACCCCATTTCATTTTTTCGCATCTTGGATGGCAGGAAAATAGCCAATCAGGGTTCACCCTGTGTGAACCCTTCCCACAAGAAGTAGTCGCTTATTGGGTGTTGCCACCCTAAGGTAGGTGATCCATTGGCCACTACGAGGTACTCACCCTAATGCCCATTAAATGCAGTATTTAGTGGGCATCCCTAGACCTACAGATTGGATTTGATGGACACAAAAAGATCAGGAACAAAGAAGATCCGATGCACGAGAACATAAGTCCTAATGCACAAAGAAAAAGGTGCCAAACCCTACCTGCTGCTCCTAGGACTCGACTCTCCTATAACCTGGAAGCAAGGAACCAGTGAAGTCCAGGTCACTGACCAGCCGCTGACCAACAAACTGTACCCAGCCCAGCATCCCAACCAAAATTCATACAACAAGCCTGCAGGACAAAACCTACCAGAGTGCCAAGTTAGGTGGCACTTTGTCTCTCAGGGTCTGAGACATCCCATTGGCTGGAGTACAAGACCCCCATCATTGGACAGCAGTGCTCTAAGGCTCCCTAACCCCTACCCTCCATGGGGACCCACCAGATATATCTTTAAGTCCACCTGGTCAGTGTGTTTCCAAGTGGACCCTTTCTCCGTTGTGCACCATCTCCAATCAATCAATCAATCAATCAGTGAATTTATAAAGCGCACTATGTACCCAACAGGGTTTCAAGGCGCTGGGGGGGGGGTGCTGCTAGCGTTCGAAGAGCCATGTCTTGAGGAGTCTCCTGAAGGTGAGGAGGTCCTGGGTCTGGCGTAGTGAGGTGGGGAGAGAGTTCGATGGTGTGTTTTTCGAGCGGAGCGTGTGTTGAGGAGGATGCAGTGCAGGTGGTTTGTGTTGGTTGTTGCTGGCTTCGTTGTTCTGTTGCAGGAGAAGTTGCAGGTGCGCCAGGAGAAAGGTCCTTTGGTGTGCTTTGGGGTGGCCAGGAAGCACTCTGTGGAGGGGCCAGGGTTGAGGGCGAGGAGTTCACGGGCCGAGTATCGGAAGCAGGAGGTGCGGGGGGCGTGAGGACCAGGGGGGGTGGCGCTGGGCGCAGTCCAGGCGCGGACGGGCGCAGACGGGAGGGAGCGGCGAATGGGATCGCGAGGGGGGCGGGGCCGCAGGGAGGCAGCCGCAGGGAGCGGAGAGCAAGGGGGAGCGCACAAGGGGTGAAAACACGAAAAACAAGGCAAAAAAAGTCGGGCACAATTTTAAAAACAGTCACAATTTGAAAACAGTCACAGAAATACACTAATGGCACAGTATACAATCGGGGAAACAGCAATCAGAGGGGCACAAGCGCAAGAGGCAAGGCGCTGAAAATAGAAAAACACTTACAGGACGGCGGAAAAACGGCACACGGGTCAAGTGAAGCCTCGAACACGCTAGCAGCAGCGTGGGCGGTGGTCAGAGGCAGGAGACAGCAGGTTGGTGCTGCGGACGTGGGGGGCGAGCTCTAGACCTAAAACAGGTCAGAGGTCGCTCCAAGACTTTCAGCCGCTCCTCCAGCTTGAACCGAAAACTGCCCAAATTTTTCTGGCTGGCCTACAGGATATCTCAACCATCTTGATCTAAAAATAGAAGGTGACACTTGTGAGAGCACTGCCTGATTTTATATGCATTTTTAAATATTTTCCCATTGATTCCTATGGTGCGTAAGTATGCACAAAAAGCATATATTTTCTAAACTTTGAAAAATCATGACAAAAGAAGTACTTACCATATGTTGATGCTCTTGGTCTTCAAAATTGTATAAAACAATCTGAAGTACTTTTGTAAATTGGTTTTGAGTTATTCTTCTGAGTGTATGTCCACATTTATGGATACTGTGAGTACAACAAATGCTTAGCACATCTCCAAGATAAGCCTAACTGCTCGCCCACACTACCACAAAAACGGAGCACTCACGTAAGAGTGTGAGCATAACTGTCCCAAAGAAGTGGGTATATCTTCATGGCATACTTAAGTGAAAAGCATTCGTAACCTTCTGTATAAGTCCAGTTATAGACAGAGGGCAGCTTAAACAAGGTGTTAAGTATTGTAAACCAAACACAGCCTGTAACATTTTTATCTGAAAAGAGTTGCTTGTTGCCTTAATCTTTTACATTACAAAGAAGAAAGCCTGAACCTGGACCTGATGTTTATTCATTGTAACTGGTGAAGTGTGATTTGCTAGCTTTCATTTAACATAAATAAATAAATAAAACTACCTCTTTCCCTCGTACTCCTGCTCCACAGCGTGCTACTGTCTCAAATATCATAGCACTGGAGCCTGAATGCAGCATGTAATAACATAAAAAGGTGCTGAGACTTCAATACACAAGGTATGGCCTGCTACACTTTCACAGCTCGTTGCAGTTTAGTGAGGCTTGCTGACCTCACCCCACCATGTAACAAGATGTGAAAAGGTGGGATGTCACAGTGCCGGTGTTTGATACTTAGCTCCTGCTGCTACAAGGATGCAGACTGAAGTGCCAGGTCAAAGTTTACCTCCTTATTAGGAGGGAGAGGTCCATAGCATTGTAAACTATGGCTTTGCCAGGCTAATGACACAACAAGTCTCAGAGATTGTCAGCCAGTTAATGTTGATTCAAGGCAACCTGGCTGCACATGGGCATTGGAACTTTAAATCATGTAAAAAGATAGAAGCGTGACTTGGGGTGAGTGTGTTTTGCACTGCCCTTAGCTGGTGTCGTTGTAAACCTTATTTCTTAATATAATCAAGTCAAAATCTCAATCTTTAAACTTAATTAAAAAAACTATTTGGAGGAGAAATAGTTAAAGAGGGATGATCTCCGATGCCATCATCAAGGAGCCGCAGCTGCCATACACTAATCACAAGAAGCGAGAAAAACTAACTCTTATTACAATAGTTTAGTTTATAATGATATTTTAATTCCATCCATCTATCCATCCATCCTTTCGCTCTTTCAGCTATTTATCCACCCAACTGTCTATCGCTTCACCTTTCCATCCTTCCATCCATGCTGTCACCCATCAATATATCCAGGCATCAGTGTATCCATCCTTTAACCCATCGATTGTTTAACTCCTCCATCCTTTCACTAATCTGTTCATTCTTCCATCCTCTCATCAATTAACCCTTTCACCTATCAATCCATTAACTTTTTTTTTAAACATCTGTTTTATTAATTTTCAATACAGATTTCATAACAGGATTTAGTTGATCCGCAGTAACATGTTACATTAAACAACAACTTAGGTCTGGTTACATCTCTCAATATATATATCTTCTTCAGTGTACAGCTGAGTCATAAATTATAATATTTGTAATGTTTGTAATGTGTATCAATTTAACGATGTTCTCCACTTGTTCTACGTATTGTGTGTGTGATAGTGAGGTCTCTTAGGGTGTTGCCTGTTGTGGTATACTTTGTGGCTGTGTTATTGTTAATATCTCTTGTTGTTTACCCATCTTATACTGTTTCCTATGCTATCTAGTGGATTGTGGGTTTGGGTGTGTTTTCCCTTGACGTGTCTCTGATTCGCCTACATCCCCACACATACTCCTTCATTCCTCCCCTGCTGGTCATGAAATCAGTGTTAGTCTGCTCGTGCTTGTGTGTTGAGTATGCTTTGCGAGTTTATTTCCCATGTGTGTTTAGTAGTGATCAGGGCCTACCTTATCCCCAGCTCTGTGGTATCATCAAGTTCATGGTGGGCGCTCATCGTTTTTAGCCTCTAGTTTAGTTACAAATATTTCCCAGGCTTCACATCCTGTATGTAATTGGCCCTTTTCTGATAGCTTTTGTAGTACTTGGTGTTCTGTGCGAGTCCAGTGCAATGTCAGGGCTCGCCATGCTAAATCTGGTGCTTTAGGCGCTTTCCAGTTCATAGCAATCAATCTTTTATACATTACGTACGCTAAGTCTGCAAACTTATGGATATGTCTGTGTTTTTTTTCCCTTGCCCTCACCCCCAGCAGGCAGGATTTGGGGTCTACTGCAAATAGATGATCCGTCAGTTCTGAGATTTCTGCCACCACTCCGCTCCACTCCCCTTTCAGACGATCACATTCCCAGACCATGTGGTAGAAGTGAGCCAATGGGGCATCACATCAAGGACAAACAGGATCCGATCCAGGGAACATGCGTTTAAGTCTAGCTGGTGATAGGTACCTCTGGTGCGTGTAATTGAATTGAGTGTAGCAGAATCTAGGGTTTCTCGATACCCCACGAGAATGGCATAGTGCTTTAGACCAGTCCTCCTGCGATAGCGGGTTCGGCAGGACTGTGTTCCATCTTTCTCTCACATTCTCCAGTTTAGCTTCGGGAAGTCTATTCAAAATTTTATATAAGTTTGTTACAATTTTAGTTTTAGTGTCATATTGCAGCATATGATGTAGTGTGGGGGAGATATCTGGTTCTCGGTTGACCACCATCCATGTCTTTTTAATTAAGTGACATATGGCATAATAAGCTATGAATTGCCCTGGCCCCACTGATGTGAGGTCCTTTATGGATTCAAATGACATTAATACCCCTTCTTCGAAACAGTCTCCTATTGTCAGAATTCCCACCTCCGTCCAAACTGCAGTCGAGTTTATTCTGGACATGTTGTCCCAGCCAGGGATCTGTCCTAGGGGGATAAGTGGAGAGTAGGGATAACGAGTAGGGATAACCTCTGCGGTCTTTTTGAACGTATCGCTTCCAACACTTGTGTGCAGCTACCATTAATAAGTTGTCATATGCCCTTTTCACTATTTTGTTCGTTAACCATGTAACCAGCGGTATTCCGTGCAACTGCGCTGTTATCCATGCAGAACACATTCCTCACTATAAAAAGTTTTCATAAGGTTTTCCTCTCATGCAAAATAGCCAAGCACTTCTTGTTTACGAGGGGTTAGAAAATAAGTGCCTGGTTCTTGATTGTATGGGGCGAAGATGGCTCTTATGTGGTGTAAATTGACATGAGTCTAGGCCTGGTTTAACTCATGCGCTGCTTTTTATTCATAATTATTTGCCTTGCTAAATCTGCTGTGTAGAATTGATTATAAATCACACTGTGCAAGTCATATTTTTCTTTTTTACCTTGTTATTTGTGAAGTAACGTGAGCTGTGCGCTGTCAGTTAGGCGATATAACGGCCAGAGCTGCATGCTTTGAAACCAGGGAAGCAGGTTCAAGTCTTGGCTTAGGTATTGCCATTCATTGAATACTTATTTATGTGCCCTAATGCTCCTTTGCCAAATATG
This sequence comes from Pleurodeles waltl, assembly GCF_031143425.1. Classification (NCBI taxonomy): domain Eukaryota; kingdom Metazoa; phylum Chordata; class Amphibia; order Caudata; family Salamandridae; genus Pleurodeles; species Pleurodeles waltl. The sequence goes on from NC_090439.1 coordinate 827,393,883, forward strand.
CAGTATATAACCCTACCAAAAAAGAAGCCTGTTATGGACCTGCAGTTCGTCTAGCTAGACAGCATTTGAAAGTCTGTACCACAATATTTGTTTTAACATGTTTTCCTCAGAACATAGAGCACAAAGGCCATATTGTATTGCCAAGCAGCAGTGGTCTAAATATCCCTTTTAAGGATGCAGCACAGACTTTAGCTATATTAAAACAAAGAAAACAGCAGTGTATTAAAAAAACAAGCAAGAAAAGTAATATGAGGTGGGTGGGAAGGGAGGTTTAGGCAAACACAGGGGATTTAATAATGAAGTCAGGAAAGCAAATACAGCATGCTTGAGCAGACAGACTGCAGACACATGCATTCCTAGAGAGTGCATTTGTAAAAGATAAAACAAAAATGAACTTCGGAAGTATGTGGTCAGTGGAAGCAAACTTGGCAGTGGCCAGAACCCAGTGGGATAGAAGAAGCATACTTGGTACCGGCTTCACACAACCACATGCTCAGCAAAGCAGAGAGCAAGAAGTGAAAGCAGATGACGTCAGTCGCGGCTTGCTCCTATTTTATTTAAATGGGCAGGGCAGGCGTGGTGCATGGGGACAGGTGGGATGTGGGGGGCAGTTAATAAAAAATATAGAAGCTTCAGCTGCAGGCACAGGCTCCCAGCCTGCCCTGTGGCCAATCCTGATGCTGCTCAGAGAAGCGTCAGGATTGGCTGAGAGCACCCAGCCAGGGAGTCCCAGGCAGACTGGGAGCCTGTGCAGGCTCTCTCCAGCCTGGCAACACAGTGCCCGAGACGGCAGGCCAAACACACATGCACTCTGAGGGGAGTGCTCTGTGCAGTCCCCTCCATAGCTATCACACCCAATGCCCTGGCCCTTGCAACACAAGGGATAATAAACCTGGTTTATTATCCCTTTGTGTTGAAAGGGTTGTAGCTTCTGCTACTGACGGGGGCGGCGCTCCTCCTCCCTAATAGAGGAGCCACCCCTGGATGATGTGCTGGCCAATCAGAAGCACGTAAATTAGATCAACGTTGGAGTAAGCCAATGGTAAGTTCAGATAAGTAAGGTACTGGTTCTAAATCCCTTTTAAGTTTTTTTTTCAACTCACAAATAATTTCCCAAACACAGCGTGCAAGTGTGCACATGCCTACAAAACCTAAAATAAGAGGAGCTCCATGGCTAACATTTCAGCCAGCTCCAATGTAATTTCCGAGAAAAGGGAAGTAGTAGACTCAATGTGCATCTTGGGGCAATCACTATAAGCCATGGTGTCTCCATCTGACTCGTGCCATTTTGAGGTCGCAGAGGCAGGTGCTGCTTACACACTGCTGAAGGTAGGGCAGCTTTGCATAAATATGTCACCCTCTTCTTCCTCATGACCTCCCACCGTGATTGGACTTGGAGTTGATGTTTCTTGGCTCTTCTCCCCTCCAACATGACCTCGTTCAGCAATTTTGTAAGGTGCTCCTCCCACCGTATTGGGTGATTTTTTTATATGGTTCATTTGGCCTCCAGTATCATAGTGTGAACCAGGCTTACCTTGATGAACACTTGGGTGTCAAATGGAGCATATTGCAATGTTCTCCTGCTGCTTGCTAAGTGTATATCAGTCCCAAACTGAGGAGGAGTACCTTTATAGTGGGCCAGTGCACATGCCTGAAGAAGAACTGGAGATAGGTGGGTATGTCGTTCAGTGCCTCTCTGCAGTGCATACGTCTATTAAGGTAGGGGTTAGTGCAGGTCTCAGCTGGGACTCTGCAAATATGGGAGCTGGTGGAGGTACCTGTGCCACATCCCTCTGAGCAGCTTGACTAAGAAGGGTAATGTCGGAATCCTCTGTGCCAGCTTCCACAATAGCTGGCTCATCATCATCCTCCTCATCATGCCCTTCCATAATTCTAAGATTTTCAGAAACTTTTCTTTTTGGCATTTGTGTCACCAAAATAAAGTACCTTTATTTTTGTAACACTGAGTATTTTCTTTCATGCGTGTGAGTACTGTGTGACTACAGTGGTATTGCAAGAGCTTTGCATGTCTCCTAGTTTAGTCTTGGCTGCTCAGCTACAGCTTCCTCTAGATGGCCTAGCTGCTAGACACTGACTACATTTCACTAATAAGGGATAAATGGACCTGGAAAAAAGTGTTGTTACCTTAGGAAACCAATATATACCAGGCCAGCCTCCTACATTGGTGGCAGAGGTAGGATTACTACTTGCAATTGCCTTATCACTCTGTCACCGGTGCTTTCCACAGGAAAGTGTACAATATCCCTAGAGCTATACAAAGGTATACCTAGTTTTATCACTTTCTTTCTAAAAGACTAAAAGTTAGGTAAAGTAGGTCTTTTTCTTTCCTTTCACTTTACTCTAACTCACTACAATATGGCCCTCATTGTGACCCTAGTGGTCGGCGGTAATATGGTAGAAAGTACTGCCAACAGGCTGCCGGTACTTTCCACCATATTATGAAATTGTCGGTTTGGCTGGAGCCAATCCGCCAATGTCCTACACCGACCGCCACGGCGGTAACCGCCATGGCTGTACGGGCTGGAGATATCAATCTGCAGCCCGGCGGCCGCCACTGTACCACCTGCAGGATAATGACCCCGCCTACCATCATGGTTTCCATGGCTTCCTTACCGCCACGCAAACCATGGTGATAGGCACTATCAGTGACAGGCAATCCCGTCCCTGTCACTGATAGAGGTCTTCACCATCCCCACCCCTTGTCCAGATACTCCCCTTCCTCTCCAAACCCCCCCACATTCACACCCCTTCACACACACATCCGCACACACTTTCATGCATACACGCAGACACCCCTTCACAGACCACCACGTACACGCACTCACACCTTCATACATGCACGCACATTCAACATGGAACACACACCCGCATACACGCACGCACAAACTTTCACACACACACACCCACACACACACACAACACACCCCACCCTCCTCCCCTGTCAGAGCACCCACTTACCTGTGTTCAGGGGTCCTCCGGCAGGAGACGGACGGGGCGCTGCTGACACCAGCAGCATCCACCAGCAGAACACTGCAAAATGGGTCATAATACAGCAGGCGATGGTCTACTGGTGTGGTGCTGCTGGTGGCAACAGGGCCACCTTACCGCCATCCATTGGCATGGCCACAGCTGGATTTCCGCCATTCTTCTGGAAGCAATCCAGCTGTGGTCATAATATGGCGGACGGCTGGTAGCCGCGGCGACGGTCTTTTGGCAGCCGTCGCTGTGGCGGTAGGCAGTTTTTACTGTCTTCCTCTGAGGCCACCCTTGGAGTCATGGGAACTCCCTATGAGAATATGACTTTCAAAGTCTTAAGGGGGGTTTGCTCAGAGAGAAGCCTAGAGGTAGGGAAGAACCTAACAAGAATTTCCTTTCAAGTCTCCTTCTTCAGAATGACCAGGAGCATTCTGGTAACCAAGAGAAGGAGTGGGAGGAGGATTCTAACCCTTTAGAATCAGGGGAGCAACCTGAGCATTCAGGGGAGGGTCCTTCACAAAATCTTCCTTCTAGCAAACCATCTAGTGTAGCTGGCAGTGGGAGGGGTTCACATACAGGCAGAGCTCCCTTCACACCTAGACTTGAGGTCACTAGGGTTACCAATGCTAGGGAAAGATCTGCCTCTGCACATTAACATGTCACCTCAGTCTCTGAGGGGTCCCACACATACAATCCAGGGGATGACTCCCTAGACAGGGAACTCAGAAAGATGAGATTGAAGGAGGCTAGACTGAGGCTGCAACAGCAACAGCTGGCCCTAGATAGGGAAGTCTTAGCTGTGAAAAGGGAAAGGCAGGGTTTGGGGTTAGTTCCCCATGGTCGCAGCAGCACCACCACAGTTTCAGGAGTTATGGTGTTAGAGAGAACACCTTTGTTTCCAGGAACATGCACAAAAGTGTTCCCCCTTACAAGGAGGGGGTGGCATCTACAAGTGGTTTACTGCACTTGACAGGGCCTGTAAGGTACAGAGAGTCACTCAGATGCAGTGGGCTGCTATTCTGTGATTGTCCTTTTCTGGCAAAGGGAGAGTGATACTTCTCAATGTCAGGGAGGAAGATTCAGATAATTACAATGTTTTGAAGACAGCACTCTTGGATGGATTTGGCTTTACCACTGAACCATATAGAATTCAGAGAAACCTGAAAAGAGTCCTCACAAGATTGGATAGACTTTGTGGACTGTTGAGTAAAGGCTTTAGAAGGTTGGTTACATGTCAGCAAAGTGTCTGACTATGCGGGTCTTTATAATCTGATTTTGAGGGAGCATATTCTTAACAATTATGTGTCTGACTTGTTGCACCAGTACTTGGTAGACTCAGATCTGACCTCTTCCCAAGAACTGGGAAAGAAGGCAGACAAATGGGTCAGAACAAGGGTGAGCAGAAAAGCTCATACAGGGGCTGACAAGGACAAGAAGAAGGATGGTAAGTTACATGATAAGGGTGGGGACAAATATAAAATGTCAGTCTTCATCAGGCCCACAAAAATGTTCTGGGGGTGGGCACATATCGTCTTCCAACCAACAGAAAAAGCTTTTGTGTTATATGTAGAAAAACAAAGGCCATTGGGAAAGTGATCCCACTTCTCCCAAGAAAAACACCAAAGCTCCCGCACCACAACTCCCACTGCTTCCACTTGTGCCCCTAGTAATAGCAGTGGTGATGGAAAAATACTACAAATAACCAGTTTAAGGGTGTATCTGGGCTCACTTTGGGTAATGTAGTGGCAGTTGGTTTAGTTAGGGAAACCACTGAGGCTGTTTTAGTCTCAGATGACATTGACCTTGCCACCTTTGTTGCTTGTCACCTTAACATGTATATGTACAAGCAATAACCCCTAATCAATGGTGTTCAGGTTGAGGCTTACAGAGACACAGGTGCCATTGTCACTATGGCGATGGAGAACCTGGTACCCCCTGAGCAACACCTAATTGGTCATCAGTACCAAGTGACTGACGCCCATAATAACACTGTTAGCCACCACATTGCTGCTGTGAATCTCAACTGGGGGGGTTACTGGTCCAAAGAAAGTTGTGGTATCCAGTGACCTACCAGTAGAATGTCTACTGGGCAATGATTTGGAGACTTCAGCTTGGGCTGAAGTGGAATTGGAGGCTCATGCAGCAATGCCGGGCATTCCAGTGGACACTTTTGCTCTTACCAGGGCTCAGGCCAAGAAGCAAAGAGGACAGGGAAACTTGGATCCTGGAACAATGGATCAAGTGCTCCCAAAAACTAGGGGTAGAAAGGGCAAACCCTTATCCACTGTCCCTACCTCTCCTGAAGATTCCCCTTTTGATGAGGAGGACTCTACTCCCTGTGCAGAACCTACACCAGAGGAGCTCCAAGCTGACACAGCTGAGCTTCTGGGTGCAATGGGGCCTGTCAGAGAGGAATTGAGTGTGGCACAGCAGACCTGTCCCACCCTAGAGGGTTTGAGATAGCAAGCTGTCAAACAAGAAGCAGAGGACGTCAGTTACTCTCACAGGGTTTACTAGGAGAACAATATCTTTTATACAGAGGCAAGGGGCCCAAACCCTGGTGCTACCAGGAGACTGGTCAGTCCCTTGCAGTGTAGGGAATTCCTCCTAACACTGGCACATGACATTCCCCTTGCTGGACCTTTGGGGCAAAGCAAGACTTGGGACGGACTGGTCCCTCACTTTCACTGGCCTCATATGTCAGAGGACACAAAGAAGTTTTGTCGCTCATGTGTCACTTGCCAAGCCAGTGGCAAGACTGGTGGCACGCCAAAGGCCCCCTTGATCCCACTGCCTGTGGTTGGGGTACACTTTGAGAGGGATGGGGTTGACATTGTTGGCCCCCTTGACCCACCCACTGCTTCTGGCAATAGAGTTATCTTGGTGGTAGTGGACCATGCCACTTGATATCCAGAAGCCATCCCTCTAAGGCCCACTACAGCTCCTGCAGTTGCAAAGGCCCTCCTGGGAATATTTTCCAGGGTGGGCTTCCCCAAAGAGATAGTATCAGACAGGGGTAGTAACTTCAAGTCTGCATACTTGAAGGCCGTGTGAAAGGAATGTGGTGTAACATATAAATTCACCACCCCTTACCACCCTCAGACAAATGGATTGGTTGAGAGGTTTAATAAAACCCTCAAAGGTATGATCATGGGACTATCAGAAAAGCTCAGAATGAGATGGGATGTCCTATTGCCATGCCTCTATTTGCCTACAGGGAGGTACCCCAGAAAGGAGTGGGCCCCTTTGAACTCCTTTTTGGTCACCATGTTAGGGGTCCAGTTCCACTTGTGAAGTAGCGGTGGGAGCAAATCCTGAAGCCCCCTAAACAATACATTGTGGAATATGAGTGCGGGGATGCCATTTTACACATGCACTGGACATAGGTCAATACCTATGTCCATCTTCACAATGGTAACCCAAAATATGAACATATAAGGGGTCTAAAAACTGGGAAGTGTACCCCAATACTGATTCCAGTAATGATTGAACAATCCCATGCACTCTAGGGGCTCCACAGTGGACCCCAGTACTGCAACACCAGCTTTCTGAGGTTTTTCCAGGCAGCCCAGCTGCTGCCAACTCACAGACAGGTTTTTGTCCTCTTGTTGCTAGAGTAGCTCCAACCCGGGGAAGCAGAACAAAGAAGTTCCTTTGGGGGAGGGGTGTTACACCGTCTCACTTTGGAAATAGGTGTTACAGGCCTGGGATGGGTAGCCTCCCAGAGCCTCTGGAAATGCTTTGAAGGGCACAGATAGTACCCTCCTTGCATAATCCAGTTTACACTGGTTCAGGGACCCCCAGTCCCTGCTCTGACATGAAACTGGACAAAGGAAAGGGGAGTGACCACTCCCCTGTCCATCACCACCCCAGGGCTCCTCCAAAGTGTCCCTTGGTTTTACCATCTTGGATTCCCAGGTGGTGGGGTACTCTGGGAGCCTCTGAGTGGCCAGTGCCAGCAGGTGACGTCAGAGTCCTCCCCTGATAGGTGCTTACCTAGTTAGGTGACCAATCCCCCGTTCAGGGCTATTTCTGGTCTCTCTTCTGGGTGTTTCTTCAGATTCAGATTGCAGGACTCCAGACAAAGTCAGTTGTGCTCACAAGAAGATAGATGCGGGTTCCTGTTTGGTGCAGAAGATCTCCTACACCGGATGGAGGATTGCAGTCTGTTTCGCATCGCTGGATTCCACAACCAAGCCTTGGCACACGCAAAGCTCACTCTTCATGGAAAATGGCACTGCCCGGGACCAGGAGGGACCTGGTGGCTCTCTTCCCAGGAGGGGGAGACAGAGGAGGCTTTCAGCGACTCAGATCAGGCAGCGCACACAGGAGTCCTACAGCATGGGGACAAAGAAGGTGCAAATGGAGGCCCGTGCAGCATGGCACAAAGGGATGCCACGCTGCTGGAGAACCACTCAGGAAGCTAGGCATCGCAGGATGGAGTGCTGTGGGTCTAAGCTGTGCTGTGCATGAGGAACTTCTTGGAAGGTCGCACACAAGCCTTGGCAACTGCAAATCACAATGTGCATGGGGGTACTGTCTTGCGTGGGAAGGCAAGTTCTTACCTCAACCCAAGATGGACAGCTAGACCTTGGGACTGTAGGGGCACCTTAGTCTACCACCTGTGTTGCAAGATCCACGCTTGTCATATGGAGAGGCAACCCACACCACTGGTCGTCGTTGCAGAGAGGTGCCTGCAGAAGCAGGGAAGTGACTCTGTCACTCCACGAGGGATTCCTTCGGTTCTTCAGGCTGAAGACAGGCAGTCCACGGAGGATGCACAACCTAAAAACTTTTGCAGTTGCTGGCAGGAGCTGAAGTTACAATGTTGCAGAAGTCGTCTTTGCTTCTTTGTCCGTCTGTAGAAGATGAAGTAAAGGATGCAGAGGATTCCTGCTGGAGTCTTGCAGAGATCCTGGGAGCATACCAACATTCCCAGGACACGATGGGCCAGATCCTGGACAATGTGCAGTAGAACAGGTGGCTGCAGGAGGGACAGTACCAGGGTATCAGGGAGGACTTGCAGGCCATCAACACCACCCTGGTTTCCATTGCAGGGGTGCTGGCTGACATGGCCAATATTATGAGGGAGGCAGTCACACAACAGTGGGCCACTGCCACTAGCTAGACATCTGAACTGCCTTCTACCTCTGCTACCGCTGGTGGCAAGGAGGCCCCGCCACAAGACTCACAGGCCACCAGCACCCTTCCCCCTGCAGAAGGAGAACCACCCCACAAACGTTCCCTGCAATCCAGACAGAAGCCAGAGACTATTGCCAAGAACCCCACAAGGAAATGAGACTCTCCTGATTGTCACCCTTGTGTCCCACTCAGTCACCCTGTCCACCTTGAACTGTCATTGCTCTCCTTTCTATGTCCCCTTGGACAATGCATCTGTGCTACAAATAGACTGGAACAATACCCTGGATTTTCCTCCATCATCACCTCATCCCATTGCACTTGCCCCTCAATATCTTAGCACTTCAATAAACATCCTTGGAAAAAATAGAAGAATGGAGTATGTCACATATTTTAAGTATGTATTCGTTTAAGTAGGTTCAAAGATTGCAATTCGTCTGTACAGGAAATGAGCATATATGAATGATCTGTAGCTGGCTGCAGTGATCACACCAGGAACTATTGTGAGGCACCAACATCTGTAAAATGAATTGCCAAAGGGTACAGTAATTGGGCATAGATGTGGGAAATAACAGCATGCCGGTGCCAAAAAACTTCAAAATAATGACAATGAAATGTGAAGTAACACTGTCTTACCTGTGTGTCATTGGAAGTATTGTCTGATCACTGCTGTTCTGTTTTCATCATCCTCATCCTCTGCCTCCTCATCCTCACTGTCCACAGGGTGCACTGCTGCCACATGGGCATCTCCAGCCTCCCCCTCCTGCAGAAAAGGCACATGCCGTCTCAGGGCAAGGTTGTGCAACATGCAGCTTGCCACTGTTATCTGGCATACCTTCTTCGGTGAGTAGCACAGTGATCCACATGTTAGATGGAGGCACCTTAACCTGGGCTTCAGGAGGCCAAAGGTTCTTTCAATTATCCTTCTGGTTCGCCCATGTTCCTCATTGTAACGCTATTCTGCCCTTGTCCTGGCATTCCTCACAGGGGTCAGCAGCCAAGATAGGTTGGGGTAACGAGAGTCACCTGCAAATATTGAGGCCCACACCATACCCAATCACCAACATCTACTGGGTGGGGACAAGGGCTCACATTTTAGCCACACCCTGTGCCTCTGCAGTTGGCCCATCATATTTGGGATGCTGCTATTCCTCAAGACAAAGGCATCATGCACCAACCCTGGATACTTAGCATTGACGTGGAAGATGTACTGGTCTGCCAAGCACACCATCTGTACATCTATTGAGTGGAAACTCTTACCATTTCTGAACACCTGTTCATTTTGATGGGGGAACAAATGCAATATGTGTTCAATCAATTGCCCCAATCATGTTGGGGATATGTCCCATTGCATAGAAATTGGCCTTTACTGTGGCCAAATCTTCCACCTGGGGAAATACAATCTACCTGCACATGTGTTTAATCAGGGAAGACAACACTCTTGTCAGCACTATTGAGAACATTGGCTGTGACATTCCTGCTGCCAAGCCCACTGTCACTTGGAAAGAACCAGTTGACAAGAAATGGAGCACTGATAGAACTTACACATGAACAGGGATCCCAGTGGGGTGACGGATAGCAGATATCAGGTCAGGATTCAATTGGGCACACAGCTCTGTGATTGTGGCCCTGTCCAGTCTATAGGTGAGGATGATGTGCCTGTCATCCATTGGTGCCAAGTCCACCAGGAGTCTGTACACAGGGGTATGTCTCCATCTCCTGTTCATCTGCAGCGGTAGCAATCTATGGGAAAAAGAGTGAGGAGGCGGTCACAAACTGAACAATGGGGCAACAACAGTACAATGCATGCTGTCAACTTGTAATGGGTCAGTGAGAATTGTCCTGTATGTCCAAATTTAAACAGTGACACAGAAGTTATCCAGGGCCTGCCCTCCCCTGAAATGGTGTCCACCTGTCCTGTGTAGAGGGATAGGTGAAAGTGAGGTAATTCCGCTGCCGTTGTGAGGCGGTCAGGAACTACTGTACAACTCCTCATTGGTTGACATTGGGCCCTCTGGGTTACAGTGGCCAATGGTGATCTACGCCGGCGGTGCCGGTATGCACCACCATGGACATAACCGCCATTTTCTATTTGATCTCTCACTTGCTACCTGACCTTCAAAAGGAGAGGACCTACACTGCAGGTACTGCTGTGACCTGTGTCTGGAACATACCGTGGCCCTTGTGACTGGGGAAAGGGCCCCTGCCTTCACTTCGGTGGAGTTGGAGAGACTGGTGGATTGGTCCTACTCCAGTACGGACTACTGTATGGGCCTCCAGACCAACAGGTGAGTACACTGTGGGCACAATGCATGTGGCATGAATGCATGAATGCATGGAGTGGTGTGTGAAGGCCTCATGTTAGGGGTCTGGGTGGATGTCCCCTGGGCAGCATACAGGTTGTGTGCTGGGCCATGTGTGTGGAAATGGTGATGTAAAGGGGCATGGTGGGCCATATGTGTAACAAGCAGGACTGTCTGACTAATACTATTTTCCTGTGTGTATTTCCTCTGAAGGTCAGCACCCATCAATAGAAGGGTATATGGTGTGCCATCACTAAGGACGTGCAGACCTAGCGTGTGTATGGCAGGTGGAGCACCCACTGTCGAAATCGGTAGGAGGACCTGAGACGCTGGGCCCAGAAGACGGTTGAGGCCCAGCTGGGGATGGCCTCCCAACGAGGAAGGGGTGCCCAACGACCCCAGACCCACCTGATGGCCCGCATACTGGCGGTGGCCTATCATGAGCTGGATGGGCGTTTGAGGGCATCACAGCAGCCACAAAGGGGTGAGTACAGCGACCATCATTACAACTTATGCATGGTAGGATGGTGTCCGGGTAGGGGATGTGTGTCAGTACGTGCCCCTAGGCCAGGGCTGACATGGCACTGTAGGTACACAGGGATACACAGGGATGATCCTGCCATCTACCTCATAAGCGTCCACTACTGGTGAAGGCTGCGTGGGTCCTAGGTGTACTGAATTTGCCAGTGTGTGCCCCTCCCCATACCTTGGTGGCTAGCAATATCACTGGTAGTGCAATGCATAGTGCGTAGGGCTGTTCCTTGTGTGTGAGTGTGCTGTGTACTCCAACGATAGTGTTGGCACAGCCATTGACCAAGTGTATCCTTTGTTTCTCCCCCCCCTTTTTTTTGTCACCCTGTCCTTATGTGCATTAGCATCATCTGGTGGAGGAGCAGAGGCACCGGTGACTGATGGAGCTGTACCCCACATGACCCAGGAGGCGGAGTCCACCCACGCTGAAGGCACCTGTGGGACAAAGGGATAGGGGAGCACCACAGCGGAGACTGGAGGGGACAGTTCAGACACAGATACCTTCTCCGATGGAAGCTCCCTGGTGGTGGCAGACACTTCTGTGACCACCCCAGCTACAGGTACAGCCACTACCCACACTCCAGATCCATCTTTGTAGAGCAGTCAACCATTGTGAATGCCATCCAGGGGCTGGCAGCCCAGATGCAACAGACTAATGCATTCCTGGAGGGCATTCACAGTGGCATGGTGGGCAAACAGAGATCGATCCAGGCTCTGGCCTCCTCTCTGATGGCAGCCATTGTCCCTGTTTCCCCCCTCACCCCTCCAACGTCCACTTCCCAATCCCATTCCCCTCAACCCCAACCTATCCCAAGCACACAAGCGGACGAGCATGCACACAAGACAACACACAAGAGTGGCAGAGGCAAACACAAGGACCACATATCATCCCACAGGCACTTACACAAGCACCATCCAGATGCAGACATACCAATATCCAATATTTCCACTGTCTTCTCCTCCTCCTCTTCCTCCTCCACCTCCCTCCCAATTCCATGTACACTAACACCTGCATGCACTACATCATCATCCACCACCAGCATCACCACCACCACACCTAGCAGAACACACACCTCACTGGCAGACACCTCCACAACAGCCATGCACACGTCCCCGGTGTCATCTCCCACTGTGTCTGTACCCCCTTCCAAGGTACACAAACTCAAGCACTCAGACACCCAACTGCTATCCACCTTACAACAGCAGCCAGCCCCTTCATCTGCACCCAAAATCAGCAAACAGACACCTCCTACAACCGCTCCCTCTTCCTCCACTCCCAAAACCTTCTCCCTCTTTCTGCCCCAATGTCCCTAAAAAACTTTTCCTATCCACCATTGACCTCTTCCCTCCCCCTACCCCTCCCATCCTGCACATCTGGCCAGGGTGGCAAAAACCCAGCCAAGCACCTCAGCCACCCAGTTCACGGGCCCAGTAGTCACCACACCTACTCGTGGTGGGAAAGGATCCAGGGCACATGTCCTGAAGGTGAAGGAGCCTGCACCAGGCAGCCTCAAGGGTAAGGAGCCTGCCCTAGCTGCTGCCAGGAAGACAAAGGAACCTGCCCCAGCTGCTGCCAGGAAAGCTAAGGAGCCTGCCCCAGTTGCTGCCAGGAAGACAAAGGAGCCTGCCCCAGCTGCTGCCAGGAAGACAAAGGAGCCTGCCCTAGCTGCTGCCAGGAAGACAAAGGAGCCTGCCACAGCTGCTGCCAGGAAGACTAAGGAGCCTGCTCCAGCTGCTGCCAGGAAGATTAAGGAGCCTGCCCCTGCTGCTGCCATGAAGACCAAGGAGCCAGTACCAGCAGGCAGGAAGGGCAAGGGATCTGGGCAGGAACTCTGACGGAACCCCCACCACCAACCATGGTTCTGCAGCCATCCGAGGCTGCAGGGGATGGGCTGGAGCCTCCCCCGACCAGCAGCAGCACCACCACCTCCAGTGGGAAGCCATCTGAGGCTGCTGGGGATGGGCAGGAGCCTCCCCCCACCAGCAGCAGCAGTACCACCACCATTGAGCAGCTGTCACCACCAGCGGATGGTATGTAATCCTGCCTCCATGGGCTGCTGTGCGGCCTGCCCCCTGCAAAGCCAGTGGGTATGACACCCACCTGAGATAATGTGACCTTGTACTCCCCAGGATCAAGAGCACAGGGCACAATGTCCCCTCCAGAACCAGTGGGTAAGGTACCCACCTACCCCAGCCTCCCCAGGATCAAGAGCACAGGCCACAATTCCCCCTAAGGAACCAGTGTCGAAGACACCCACTTGAGAGACTGTGGCCTTGCACTCTCCAGGACCAAGCACAGGGCATGTTGCCCCCTCCAGAGCATGTGGGCAAGTCACATACTTGAGAACCTGTGGCTTGCACTCCCCAGGACCAAGCACAGGGCATGTTGCCTCCTCCAGGACCAGTAGTCTTGTTCCATCTGCCAGCTGAAGGGCACCCCTGTCTCCCATCCCCCTGAGGTGCCTGCCTATTTCCCAACTGATGCCCTTGCAGTGTTCTCTCCATGTTGAGGCTGGTGCCATGTGTGGCAGTGGAATTTGGCCTGTGGCCATGTGTACATTGTACATTGTGGACTGGGTTGTGTCCCTTTTTATGTACGTATGTGTATATCTATGATCTTGCCTCACTTATTTACCCTTATGTGTTGGTCTCATTACATTCCCTTTTCCAAATAGTTTTGTCCTTGCAATATTCATCTGAGGTAAAGGGTAAATTTGTTTTAGTACTGCAGTTGATTGTGTGTATGGTGTTGGGGGGAGGGGTGTGTGGTACGTGGGTGTGTCACTCTCTTTTTCCTCCCTCCTCCCTTGTGTGCTAGACGGCTGTCCTCACCGTCGTCGTCTTCCCCAGCATTGGTGTTCATGGTGGAGCAGCACGTAGAAGACCATGGGGAAGACATACAGCTCGGGCTCCATGGCGGCGTGGTTGTTCCTTGTGTCTCCATTTGTGAGACCTTTCACGTCTGTGCAGTGTTTCCGCCAGGCTTTTGATGTCTTTGGTACCACCCCAAAAAAGGTGGCAGATTGCAGATTCTTAATGTGGTGGGCGGAACATTGACTTCCGCCTGGCTGTATGCGGCTACCGCCCCAGTGTCTGTTGTTTCCTCCCTGGTGGTCGGTGTGGTAAAGTGGCTGTCTATCTGAGATCTATCCGCCATGGTCATAATTTGGCGGTAATTACCGCCAGCCTGTTAGCGGTATTACCACCACTTTAACACCAACTGCCAGGGTTGTAATGAGGGCCTCAGTGTTACAAAAATAAAGGTACTTTATTTCTGTGACACAAATACCAAAAAATACCATAGAGACCATACTCCCTTATGAGGTAAGTAATACACCCATTATATACACTAGTATGCAGAAATAGGCATAAAAACAGTTAGAAAACAGTGCAATTAGTGAAAAACACAATAGTTAGAAATGGGCCTAGGTGGAGCACAAACCAAATACTGAGAAAGTGGAATGCAAAATTTGGTCTCCCACCTTGGCAAGTGTAGAGTGTAGAGGGGAGCTGGAAATACTTAGAAAGCCCTAAGGTAAGTAACAGAACCCAGCCCAGTGACCAGGGAAGCAGGAACAAATCACAGTGCATTTCCTAAAACACGCACACAAATGAGAAGAAGAATTATGCAAGAACCAGAAGAGACTGCAAGACACCAATAGTGGATTCCTGGACATGAAGACCTGTGGAAGAAGGGGACCAAGGCAAAGAAGCACAGAAGAGTTTCAGGAATAGCAGGAGCCCCTGCTAACCTGGATGAAGGTAAAAAAAGTGAACCACCACTGAATAAGAAAAGTCAGCACTTGACCCAAGAAGATGAAATCACATTCTTAGAGAGTGCAAGTGATGTCCTACGCTGGATGGAGGATTGCAGTTGGGTTTGCATTGTTGGATTATGCCAACAAGCCTTGGCACAAGCAAAGTTTACCGTTAGCGAACAATTGTGCTGTCTGGGACCAGGAAGGACCAGGTGGACTCTACCCAGTAGGGGGATTCAGGGGGGCCTCAGCAACTCAGAGAGCACAAAGAAGACCAGGCAGTGCTCACAGGAGTCCCACAGGACTTGGACAAGAAAGTTGCAGAAGAGGCCCAAGTAACACTAAGACAAAGGCTTCCACAACGCTGGAGAACCACTCAGGAAGCTGTGCATCACAGAATAGAGTGCAGGGGGCCAGAGCAACAAGATGCACAAGGAATTGGAGGAAGGGTGACAACAAGCCTTGGCAGCTGCAAAAGATGTGGTGCACGAGGGTACTGTCTTGTGTGGGAAGGCAAGGTCTTTACCTCCAACAAAGTGGGACAGCTGGAAGAGAGGACAATCGGGAGCACTTCAGTCTACCACCTGTGATGCAAGATCCACGCAGCTCTGCAGGAGAGGGGGTCCATGCAGCTGGTCATCGTCGCAATTGGTACCTTCTGAAGCAGGGGAGTGACTCCTTCACCCCAAGGGAGATTCCTCCACTCTTCTGGTGGAAGCAGGGTGTCCTCAGAGGATTCACGACCAGGAAACAGTTGCAGTTGCTGGCAGGAGCCGGAGATACAATGTTGCAGAAGGCTGCTTGCTTCTTTGTTGCAGATTAAAGAGTTCCTGGAGGATCCAGATGCAGATTCCTCAGTGTGAAGTCAAAGTGGAGGATGCAGAGGATTCCTGCTGGAGTCTTGCAATCCGATTCTGAGGAACCACCCAAAGTAGAGACCCTAAATATCCCTGAAAGGAGGGTTGGTCACCTAACCAGGTAGACACCTATTAGGGGAGAGCTCTGATGTCACCTGCTGACACTGGCCACTCAGATGATCTCAGAGTTCCCTGCCAACTTGGAATCCAAGATGGCAACACCCATGGTCCCTTCTGGAGGAGCTCTGAGTACCACCCCTGGGGTGGTGATGGACAGGGGAGTGGTCACTCCACTTTCTTTTGTCTAGTTTTTGCCAGAGCAGGACTAGGTCTCCCTGAACCGGTGTAGACTGCTTAATGCAAGGAGGGCACCAGATGTGCCCTTCAAAGCATTGCCAGTGGTTTGGAGAGGCTACCCCTCCCCAGCCTATAACACCTATTTCCAAAGGGAGAGGGTGTAACACCCCTCTCTCAAAGAAAATCCTTTGTTCTGCCTTCCTGGGCTTGTGCTTCTCAAGCAACAGGAGGGCAGAACCCTGTCTGTGGGGTGGCAGAAGCCTGGAAACCCTCATAAGGCTGAAATACCAATACTGGGGGTCCTCTAAGGAGCCCCCAGAGTGAATGGAATCATACAACCAATGCTTGCAAAAGCCTTGGGGTATGATTCCAACATGTTTGATACCAAACATGTCTATGTTTGGAGTTACCATTATGTAGCTGGACATAGGTAGTGACTTATGTCCAGTACATGTGTAAAATGGCATCCCACTCATGAAGTCTGGAAAAATAGGCCTGGAGTTCGTGGGGGCACCTCTGCTAGTGAAGGGGTGCCCTCACAAACAGGTACTTTTCCCCCTTCCCTCTGGGCTGGAAGGCCTGCCATAGTGGTGACTTATAAGTGACCTGGTGTCGTGAAAAATGGCAGTGAAAGGGTGCTTGCACATTTTCACGTAGGCTGCAATGGCAGTCCTGAAGAAGCCTTGGCAAAGGCTCCCTATTGTTGGCAAAATATATGCTGCAGCCCATAGGTACTCCCTGGAACGCCAATGCCCTAGGTACCTATTTACCATATACTAGGGACTTATAAGGGGGCACCAGTGTGCCAATCGTGGGTGAAATACTGTGATAACAGTAACCAAAAACCAATTTTATTGGAGAGAGCATAACTACTGGGGTTCTGATTAGCAGGATCCCAGTAGAAACAGTCAAACACACTGACAAACAGGCCAAAAGTGGGGGTAACCAAGCTAGAAAGATGCTAATTTCCTATAGGGATGGTGATCCATCACCTACGTACCTTTGGCCTGGAACACTGGGGAGTAGTGGTTTGTTGTATAGAAAACTACACACACTACGACAACAAACAGTACATGTTTGATCAAGGCACACAGCAATTTGTGGTCCTTTTAGAGCAAGTGGTTTGAGGATTCCACCCAGTTTTGCCCTAGGCCCCTGGTCCAATAGGCAAGGCACATCAGTGTAAAACACATGACATGTTAACACAACAAGCTCTCATCTACTGAGTGATACGTGGCTCATCCTTAATTGTCTGGGGGAATAGCAGTCAGAACCTCACTCAATCACCTGGCAATGGGCCAGGCAGGTATATACCCTTTACTCACCCCCTTGTGGCTGCTGTGCTGCCCTCAAACCCCATCAACCTCCGTATAGGCCACTGCCAGAATGAGGGCCATTAGTTGGGTCATGGTCCGACGGACACCCCACCCACATTGGGAGGACAGCCCCAGCTTGGCCTCCAAGATCCTCCGGGGCCAGCGTCTCAGGTCCTCCCACCTTTTCCTGCAGTGGGACCTCTTCCGGCTGTGGAGCCCTACGGTCCACACCTTCTTGGTGATGGCTCTCCATATCCCTTTCTTTCGATGGTTGTTGACCTGCATGGATACAAAAGACGAATTAAGAGATCTTGAGCACAAGTTTCATCACAAATTGTTGAGTCACATACATGTCAGTAACATCACGCTATGACTTCTCTATTTTGTCCATACTCTCCAAGTGCGACACATACAAGCCATTAAGTACAGGGACATTACTACAGACACACGTTTCCCAATCTGCAGTCCAACCCACCACCCTGCTCAGGCCCTACAGGGGGTGGGGTTCTTTGCCATGTATCTGTACCATGTAACACGCTTTTGCACAGATGGCTGGCAGCCAACAAACAAAGGAATACATTGTCCATTTTGTGCTATGTGACCAACTACTGAGTCACATATCATGGCCTCCAAGGAATCAACACACTGTCTGCACTGTGGAAATGTCAGTAATGCAATGAGCCTGCACAGGACAAATATGACCTGTAGGAAGGTGATAACAGGGCTGTGGGAGTAAGAGACCTGTTAGGAGTCAGAGACACACATTGACAAGGATGCCAAGTGCACATCTGTGACAGATCAGTAACTCACCCCTGTATGCATTCACAATCTGATCAAAGGAATTATACTTTTTAAGAAACATATTACCACATAGTCTCATATTGGCCACATGGCAGGATCTGCTGGGGTGCAGGGAGTGTGCACAGTACCACAGTTGCAGAGCAACAGTGACTTCACCACAGCCTAGACTAGGACCCATACTGGGAGGTACATAAGACAGGCCCTGGTCTCTGCTGGCTGAGCAGACAGAACCTACATGACACTATGGTGGTCATTATGACAATGGCGGTGGCTGTTAAAGTGGCGGTGACACCGCCAACAGGATGGAGGTAATTATCGCCAAATTATGACCATGGTGGTGATAACCCCCATAGACAGCCAATGTACCACACCAACTGCCAGGGTGTAAACACCACTGACCACTGCGGTAGCCATCAACAGCCAGGCGGAAGTCAAGGTACCACCCACCAGATTATTACATAGCAAACTGCCACAATTTCCGGGGCGGTACCAACGCCATCAAAAGTCTGGCAGAAACACTTCACAGAAGACAAAAGACTCACCATCAAAGACACAGAGAAGATCAATGACACCTTGGAACCGGAACTTTAGGTCTTCCCGATGCTCATCTACGCCCTGCTCCACCTAGAACACCAACGTGACGACTACGGTGAATACAGCCACCTAGCACACAATGGAGGGAGGGAGGAAAAGGAGAGCGACACACACACACGCACAACACACACCATACACACACACCATATACACAACCAGCGGCAGAGGAAAACCAGTCACACAGGACACACGTCCTAATAATGCAAGGACAACATGCAGCCAGAACTGATAGTGTAATTTGATGCCAATAGCCACCATATTGTCCATGTGACAAGAGATATTTGAGTCACTGTTCAGAAAGGGCCAATGGCCAGTCCAAAGTACAAAAGGCCCACATGGCCACAGGGCACAGTCCAAGCCCCCAACTTGTTCCCTGATGAAATCTGCACAACACTGTGCAGGGGCATCATGTTGGGAATAGCTAGGCACCTCATGGGGAAGAGGGGTTGGGGACTCCTCAGCTGAAGTGTGGAACCAGCCTACCGGTTCTAGAGGGGGCTCCATGCCCATTTCTCTTTGCTGGGGAGTACAAGGTCACACTCTCTGAGGTGGGGAACTTGCCCACGGGTTCTGGAGGGGGCTCCATGCCCATTTCTCTTTGCTGGGGAGTGCAAGGTCACAGTCTATGAGGTGGGGAACCTGCCCATTGGTTCTGGAGGGGTATCCTTGTCCAACAGTCCCTGCAAGGTGGCCTAAATGCCCTCTGCTAGAAGTGAGGGCTGCTGTGTCCTAGCTGGAGGAGGGGGGTGCTGTGTCCCAGCTGGAGGTGAGGGATGCTGTGTCCCAGCTGGATGTGCGGGTTCCTTGCCTACTGTTGTTGGAGGGTAAACCCTGTCAGCCTCTGCTGGAGGTGAGGGCTCCTTGCTTGCCCACTGCTGTTGGAGGGGAAACTCTGCCAGACTCTGCTGGGGGGTGAGGGTTCCTTGTCCATTGCTGGTGGAAGGGAAACCCTGCCAGCCTCTGCTGGAGGTGAGAGCTATTTGCCCACTGCAGGTGGAGGGGTTCTCTTGCCTCTCTTAGTTGGTGGAGTGGAAACGTTCCATTTCTTGGGTGGTGGAGTGGGATCCTTCCCTCTCTTGGGTGGTTGAGTGGGACCCTTCAATCTCTTGGGTGATGTAGTGGGATCCTTCCCTTTCTTGCCTCCACAACTAGGAGATGCCTCCACTATCCTCGTGGACTGCTTTGCTGAGGTGCTGGGCTGGTTCATTGTGACCCTGCTCTTACAGGCAGGACAGGGGGGAGGGGGACGGAAGAGGTCAAATTGGGCAAGGAGAAGCTTCTTAGGGACAGTGGAGTGGGATGAGGGAGGAGGGATGGGAGTGGAGGTTGAGGGAGTGGTTGTTGGAGGTATATGACTGTTGGACTTGGGTGCAGGTGCATGGGCAGTGTGCTGATGTGAGGTGGATGGCTCTTGGATGTCTGAGTGCGTGTGTTTGAGTCACTTGGGAGGGGGCAAACAGGTTTGGGAGAGGACACAGGGGACACGTGGATGGATGTTGTGGAGGTGTCTGCAAGTGAGGTGTGTGTGCAGCTTGGTGTAGTGATGGTGGTGGTGGCTATTGATGCAGTGCATGATGGTGTGAGTGTGGATGTGACAGTGAGGGAGGAGGAGGAGGAGGGGGAGGCAGTGGAGGCAGTGGATGTTGTTGTGTATACAACTGTCTGTTGTTTGTGTGAGTGCTTGTGGCCTGAAGCGCGCTGCCTGTGTCTGTGCCACTCTTACATGATGTTTTGTGTGCATGCTTGTCTGTATGTGTGCATGGGATGGGTTGGGGTTGAGGTGATTGTGATTGGAAGTGTTAGTAGGAACAGGGACAATGACTGCCATTAGTCAGGAGACCAGAGACTGGAACGATCTCTGTCAGGCCGCCAATCCACCATGAATGCCCTCCAGGAATGCATTGCATTGCTGCATCTGGAATGCCAGCCCCAGGATGGCATTCACAATGGTTGACTGCCCTACAGAGATGGATCTCAGGAGGTCAGTAGCCTCCTCAAGGAGGGCAGCAGGGTTCACCGGGGCAGGGCCTGAGGTGCCTGGGGCAAAGGAGATGCCCACGCTCCTGGGTGAGTAATACAATGAGGCAAGTGCCCACTAACCCTCATGACCAGGGTAATAAATGTAATAGTCTTTAAGGTCAGTACACTGACCTTAAAGACTATTACACACTCCTGGGTGAGCGGGCACGGGACACACGCTGAGGTGCTTCTGTGAGGGAGATGCTGGTATGGGGTGGCAGCTGTACCTGTATCTGGGGTGGTCCCAGAGGCCACCACCAGGGAGCTTCCATCGGAGGAGGAATCAGAGTCAGTGCTGTCACCTACTGTCCCTGCCGCAATGCTACCCTTGCCCTCTGCCCCACTGGTCCCCTCGGTGTCAGTGGACTCTGCCTCCTGGGTGCTGTGGGATGCAGCTGCCTCTGTCACCGGTGCCCCTGCTCCTCTGCCGGATGATGCTAATGCACACATTGACAGGATGACAGAAGAAAAAAGGCGGGAGGGAGAAAGGGAGCACTGGGTCAATTACAGCACCAACACCACAGATGACATACACATTACCGTCACACACAGGGATCAGGATTGACCACCATGCATCGCACTGGCATTACATTGGCTAGGTACCACAGGAAGATGTGAGCCAACCCACGCCAACTGCACCCCTCCTGGGAGTCACTAAGCCCTGTCTGATATGGAATGCAACCTAACTAGTTTACCATATTCTGCAATGCAATCATTACCCTTGAGTTGGATCATGCTGCAATGTCTGACCTGGCATTAAGGGTCACCAACTACCTGACACCTACCACCAGGATCCGATGCCACCTACCAATTATAGTTGTAACACCCACTGTACTTACCCCCTTGTGGCTGCTGTGATGCCCTCAAGTGCCCATCCAGGTCTAGGCATGCTACTGCCAGTGTGCGGGCCATCTGGGGGGACCGGTTCCGATGGGGACCCCGTCCTCATTGGGAGGCCATCACCAGCTGGGTATCCGCTGTTTCCGGGCCCAGCGTCTCAGATCCTCCCACATTTTTCTACATTGAGTGCTCCACCTGCTGTAGACCCCAAGGGTCCACAAGTTCTTGGCAATGGCACGCCACAATTCCTTCTTCTGATGGGCGCTGGCCTGCAGAGGAAACACAGACAGGAGGACACCATTACAAATACAATCCAGCCAGTCACACATATGGCCCACAAATCCCATTTCTAGCTCCATTGGCACACACATCACCCAGCGCCCACCATGTACACTACCACCAGACATACCATCCCCCCAAATGACACGATGCTTGCACACACATCTCTATGAAACCTTGTCACATGCATTGTGCCCAAGGTGTACTCACCTGTTGGGCTGGAGGCCCATACAGCTGTCCATATTGGGGTAAGACCCCATCCACCAAGCGCTCCACATCCTCCGAAGTGAAGGCAGGGGCCCTTTTCCCAGTCACACGGGCCATGGCAGGATCCAGACACAGGTCATAGCAGCACACGAAGTGTAGGTCCTGTGGATAGTCAGGAATCAAGTGAGGATTTAGATAGAAAATGGCGGTCATGTGCGCAGCGATGTTCACCGCCACTGCCGCCGCTGACCCCCCTTCGGCACTGTACACCATAGAGCCCCATATTAGCCAATGAGGATTTGCACGGCAGTGCAAGACCACCTTCCACCATGATGCCCAACGTCGGCAGAGATACCTCACTTCTGCCTGTCCCTAGATACAGGACAGGTGGACGCCATTTCAAGGTGATTGACTAAATTTAGATAATCCATAACTGCACCATTGCTACAGTTTGCATATACATTGACATTCCCATTGTCCCATTAGATCAATGCTCAATGTGTACTGAGGAGGTGGTTCCATTGTTCAAATTGTGACACCCTACTCACTCTTGTGTCCCTTAGATACCTACCACTACGGAAGAATAGAAGGAGGAGACAAGACCCCATGTACAGAACCCTTGTGGACTTGGTTACACTAGAGGACAAGCACATAATACTGACCTATAGACTGGACAGGGCCACAATCACAGCGCTGTGTGCTCAATTGGAGCCTGATCTGATTTCAGCTATCCGTCATCCCACTGGGATCCTCCCTCTTGTTCAGGTTCTATCAGTGCTCCGTTTCCTGGCAACTGGTTATTTTCAAGTGGAAATGGGCTTGGCAGCAGGAATGTCACAGCCCATGTTCTCAATCGTGCTGGCAAGGGTTATGTCTGCCTTGGTCAAACACATGTGCAGCTACATTGCTTTTCCCCAGATTGAAGATTTGGCCACTGTGAAGGCAGGATTCTTTGCAATAGGACATATACCCAATATTATCGGGGCAATTGACAGTACACATGTTGTATTTGTCCCCCCCTGCCAGAATAAACAGGTGTTCAGGAATTGGAAGAGTTTCAATTCACTCAATGTACAAATGTAGTGCCTGGCGGACCAGTACATCTCCCACGTCACTGCCAAGTATCCTGCTTCGGTGCATGACACCTTCATCCTGAGGAATAGCAGCATCCCAAATGTGATGCACAACTACAGAGGCACAGGGTGTGACTAATAGGTGAGACTGACTCCCCACCCTATGTATGTCAGTGTATGCCTTCTGGTGTTAACCCCATACCATTGTGTAAGGCTAATGTTTGTCCCTCAATACTTGCAGGTGACTCCGGCAACCAAAACCTATTGTGGCTCCTGATCCCTGTGAGGAATGCCAGGACAGGGGCTGAGAATAGTTATAATGATGCACATGGGGGAACCAGGAGAATTATTGAAAGGACCTTCGGCCTCCTGAAGGGCAGGTTCAGATGTCTCCATCTAACAGGTGGATCCCTGTGCTACTCACCGAAGAAGGTCTTCCAGATAGTAGTGGCATGCTCCATGTTGCACAACCTGGCCCTCAGACAACATGTGCCTTATCTGCAGGAGGAGGAGACTGAAAATGCCCCTGTGGCAGCAGTGGACCCTGAGGACAGTGAGGATAAGGAGGCAGAGGATGAGGATGTGGACAACAGAACATGAGTTATACATCAATACTTCCAATCAAACACAGGTGAGACAGTGGAACTGACCATTCCTCTGATTATTTATGTTTTCTTGGTGGCTGTAGCAGGATGGCATTCACTTCCTTTGCATCTCTACTTACTGTCACCTATGGTTTCTTATTTTGCAGATGTTGGGGAGATAACAACTGTGTACTGATGTGATGACTACAGACAGCTACAGGTCATTAAATGTATGCTATCACAGTGTTCAGATCATTTGCACATGATGTGACTGTTTCCTTAAATGCACATTTTGATCACATAAAACACTTTCACTCAAGTTGTGTTCAAGGGTGGTTATTGTAGTACAAATAAATGATGAAAAAGTGCTATGGAATCGGATGATGATAGAGGAAAGTCCAGGGTACTGTTCCAGTCTGTTTGTAGCACAGGTTGAGTGTCCAAGGGGCCATAGGAAGGGGAGCAAAGGTAATTCAAAGGGGACAAGGTGACAGGGTGGGACACAACGGGGACATTCAGGAGGGTCTCATTTCCTAGCAGTGGTCTCGGTCTTGGCAAGTGTCTCTGGCTGCTGGACGTGGCATGATTGCTCTCAGAGGTGGTACACAGTAGCTCAGTAGCGGAGGTGTTACTGGCAGCAGTGTCAGGAGTCAAGTGAGGGATTTTGCAGAACATGGTGATGACGTCCACCACGTACGTGGTCGTCACCGGCGGCAGACACAGCCATTTGCCTGTGACCACCACTGGGCAACAGCGTTAGCCTATGGCTGTGTCTGCCATGGTTGCAACCGCCTATTGCCATTACAATATCCCCTGGTGGTGGCGGACAGTTCCCAATGTCCAGTGGAGTAGGTGAGGCAGTCGCCATTTTAGAGGCCTGATATGCAGTACTGGGCATCCAAAAATGTGTCACACCTCTAAAAATATTGTTTTGACCACAAAAACCTGCTTTTCTTGTCTTTACATGTAGGTCCTACTACTCAAACACCATTGTGACATGTTGCTGGGTACAGATGGCAATTTAAAGTGGGCCACAATCCATCCCCGCAACCCCTGTCAGCCCATGATACATGCATTATGCGAAACAGCAGGATCCCCCAGCTGAAGTCACAATTGTATCCCGAGAGGGTCTGGCTGGTTGGCGAGTCACATCTGACCCGTTTGTGTGTGTACAATGTCTACTGGAACAATTCTGATAAGAGAGACTCATAGTTGTGCTTATGTCCCATTCCTTAACAGGAGACTCTGCATATCCAAACCATCCATGGTTGTTGATGCCACTAAGAAATCCAACTATGCCAGGGGAAGTCTGCTTCAATGAGGCCCATGTAAGAACAAGTTGGGAAATGAAGCAGGATTTTGGGATCCTGAAGGCCAGATTTAGGTGTCTAGATTGGACTGGTGGAGCCCTCCAATATCCCATACATCCCACATGAGGGAGAGCCAGTAGTGCCACCGGGTGAGCCGACTGAAATGAAGTGAGGATAACAGTGCGGAAGAGGAAGGAGCTGACTTGCAGGAAGATCTCATCAGTAACTACTTTACTTGAGTGTAAGTATGTCATGTGATGTAATGACTCTGACTGTACAATGAACTGTAGTTTTTAGGATGTGTGAAGTAGAATGTTATGACAGACCACTGAGGAGCTAGTGCTTGCAATATTCAGCCAAATGCCTTTGACATTTCCCCACCTTGATGTAGCTGATTTGTTTGTGTCGGTCTCATTACAAGGTAGGTTAATTTACTGAGGCTTGGTATGTGATTTGTGTAATAGGCATTCTTTTCAAGCCTATACCCCTTGTTTTGTCTTCGTTCAGGTACCTTCACCATGACATCCTCATGTGGGCATTTCAGAGTTGTGACATTGCAAAGTATCTGATGCTGTTTTGACATAGGAAGTGGACATGGATTGATCCAGGTAATGTAGGTCACAGATTTGGGGGGCATGAGACCTGTGACAAGGCAGCTTAGACAGTGTTTGTGTAGAATTCTGAAGTGCACAATCTACTTGTCTTTTGTGCTGTGTTGGGTCTATTACATAATGTATGTGATATGAAATATGTTGTGATCAAGTGCAAGCCAGGCATTCACCCGTCACATTGTCTAAGCACTATTCTTGTATGACCTGTCTATAGCTGTAGATATATTTCATCATTGCAGGCCACAGTGCTTGTGCCACAACACTGACATATGTTTTTGTGATACCACCAGATGCATGGTCATTGGATTATGATGAGCCTGTGATCAGCGACTGTTGTATTGCCCTCTGTCTGAATCACAGTTTATGTGATGTTGGAATATTTGGTTTTGGTATGTGATAAGGCTGAAGCTGGAAGCACCATTGACTTCTCTAGTTGCCTATTCTAAAGGAAATTGTCTGACAAGACCCTTCCTTCTGTGGTCTGGGGGACTGTACTTCCACATAGCTACCTTGACAATATGAGGCAGCCATTCGAGGTTAAGACAGTCCAGACATTTTGACAGCCTATGTGCTGTACAGTGAAATAAATCTTTGGTGTGACCAGACACTTGTAGCAATATGTTTGTGTGTGTTGGTTGTAATCCTTAGCAGGACACTGTACCTGTAACACATGCATCTTTGTACTAGTAGCTTGTATCTACATCATTTGCTTCACATGATCTTATATCTCTACATGACAAATATTGAAACAGAAAGGAGGAGACACATGATGGAACAGAAAATGAAGGGTTCAGTCATGGTGGATGAAATCATTTAAGTTGATGCCACAGCATTGGAAGTCCAAAGTCTAGTGTACTCCTCCTATAATAAATGGAAGGTGGTTGAAGAACAGTCAACAGAGTAAATAATTGGCACATAAAGAAGTTCATTCAGGAATAAGTCACTTGCTGGCAGTGGTCCGTGTCTTGCCATCTGTACCTCCTGGCTCCTTAGCTGGATGTCCACGCTTGCAGGGGAAGGGGTGATCTGCAACTATAGGTTCTTCCCTGACAGGGCCCCCCTTTCAGCGGCTGGCACAGATGATGAAGGGCCTTGTGTTGCTGGGCCAAAGGAAGGGGTATGGTGTTCCTCATAATTGGCCCATGCGCTGGGACTCTTGATAGTCCCCCAAGACATGGCTGATGGTGTCCTGGCCTGGAAAATCCCCAGTGGTGTCATCCCGCTGGCCCACAGCATCCCTCCCACGTAACCTACTGCCACGGGCCTGTGCCCTTGCCACAGGGTGCCCCCTCCTACTGGTTCCAGAAACATCATTGGTTGTTTTTTTGCAACTCAAGACCCTGGCCTGGGGGGCACAATATGGTTGCCACTGTCCTAGAGACACAGGTTGGATGGTGAATATTGCCTGTGGTGTTGATAAAACTGGGCTGGGAGGTCTTGATGTAGGCACAGTGAGAATCACCAGGTTGCCCAAATGGGCTAGACTTGTCCTCCACATCTACAAGTGCAAGAGTGTCTTCTTCACTGAGGGCTTGATCCATGGGGTAGTGGCAGTCTCTTCTGTGGCCTTTGTGTCTCCAGTGGCAGGTAGACCTGGTGATGTAAAAGGTTCAATGTTACTGGTTGTATTGTGACATCTGCTGCCAGAAAATTACAGTATCATTTTGATAAGCCACTGTACATAGATGATTTGCAGGTTTTCCTATTGTGACAGGTACCCTTGCTATTGGTTGTATTGGCCTGCCTTTTGTGAAACAAGACAATTTAATTGATGTGAAACAGCAGCTGAATTAAGCAGTTTATTGGCACTTGGGAGGATGGGGTGAGAATTACATCTTGCCACCAGTGCAGGCAAAGCAGTGGCTAGGCAAGATATGGCTTTGGCCATTTTGAGGCCTAGTTGATTTTTATGCAGGCAGACCAAGGAGTTTGTTGAATATGTGACTGGAGACATCATGTTGTCAGTGCATTGCGAATGTGTCTGCAGACAGTTCCATTTTGGTGATGCATCTTCAGGCCTTGTGGATCATATATGTTGCACACTGGGTGTGCTGTCTTTCCTGTCCTCAATGGTTTCTTCTTGGCTCAGCATTTCAAGATGGAGCAAGGTGACCAGACACATGTCTGAGTTAAGCACGATCTGTATCTTGGTCTTTCCTAGGTGAGTAAACTTCCTTTGACAGGTCACCAACAGATGCATTCAGGCTAGCAGACATTGGGCTGGCATTTGGAGTTAGCAAAACAGGGTCCATAAGGCTTTGCATTCAGGTCATTGCAGTATGTCATGAGAATGTATTAGTAATACTTATTATATATTCTTTTTTTTATTGTGTATATTTTATTGTTTGTATTTTATGGTTTGCATAGTAATGATTGGTATAGTCCGTCTCCCCCTCCAACTGTGAACATCTTTGTCCCTTCTGGACTGAGTGTTCCATGTAGATGACAGTTGGAGAGGTGAAGGCTGGATGAAGTCTGGATCTACTGTGGATGGAGTTTCTAAAGCATCATCTTTGGATGTCTTGGATTGCTAGAAGCATACTTCACTTTTGGCGACGACTGGGTTCTCCGAACCTACTTCGACTTTGAAAGAGACTTCAACACAGATTTATTTTATGAGACTAAAGGTACTTTAATTCTTGTGTTATTCTTTGATGAAAATTTTTCAAATGAAACCTTTTTGTTTCCATGTGCTTTTATTCCCTTTTTATTTCGTACAAAGATTTTTTTTTGAAGGTACGGTAAACAAGCGCAATGTTCAACACTTGTTGTTTCCTAGCAACGCTTCCGCATGCTAGGAAACATTGACGCGGCCTCCGCAAAGCACAAGGAACAACAACACTTGTTGTTTCCTAGTAACGCTTCCGTGTACTAGGAAACATAGAAACATTTAGTTTCAAAATGTTTTTTTCTTTGTAGAAGGAATTGCGTATTGGTATAAACCAAGCGCAATGTTCAATGCTTGTTGTTTCCTAGCAATGCCTTCGCGTGCTAGGAAACATTAACACGGCTTTCAGCACGTTCTAGGAGCAGCGCGTGCCGCATCTAAGCATCGCACTCACGTGCTTAGCAACGAGGGAACACTGCTTGTTTTCTAGCACAGCTTCCGCGTGCTAGGAAACATTAAAACTCGGCCGTGGCACGTTCTAGTAATAGCGTGCAGCATCTAAGCATTTAACCAAAGATTTTTGCAGCTGAGTTAAAACTTTTGAACGCTTGTGAAGATAATTTGCACATCATACTTTCCTAACTCTGATGTGCACAGTACAATAAGGATTCTTGCACAGTACAATAAGGATTCTTCCAAGTTTTTCAAGCAACATACTTAACTCTTTGGAACAAAACTGATATTTATGCTTATCAACTTAACTGTGTTTTTCTGTCTATCTCTTGCATTTCTAGTGTGCATACGTGGAGTATGTACATAAAGTGTAACATGTATATAAAGTAGAAAATGTCTTCATCTTTATTTTTGGTCTTTAGAGTTTGGTGATGTTTTTAGCGACAAAATTGGGTGTGTCAAGGGCTACAAACATCGGATAATATTGAAGGAGAATGCTTCACCTATAGCGTGTAAGGTTAGGAACATTCCTCTTAGCTTAAGAGATAAGGTCAAACAGGAACTTCAGAGACTGTTGTCAGAGGGAATAATTGCTGAGGTAGAAGCTTCTCCATGGATTGCACCCATTGTTGTTGCCACAAAGAGCTCAGGTGACATCAGGCTCTGTGTAGACTTGCGCAATTTGAATAAAGTGGTAGTTGAAGATAAGTTTCCTTTTCCCAATCTTGCTGAAATGGTTGGGTCATTGGGCAATACTAAATATTTCACAACTTTAGATCTCAGTTCTGCTTACCACCAAGTGCCATTGTGTGATGAGTCTAAATTGTTGACTTCATTCATCACTCCATTTGGTGTTTATAAATTCATTGCATGCCTTTTGGTCTTTGCTCTGCCGCCTCTGTGTTTCAGAGACTCATGAATGAGATTTTGGGTGGTATGACTTGTGTTAAGTTCTTTCAGGATGATGTTCTCATCTTCACTGACACACTTGAGCGACATGTCCAGTGTGTTAGGGAGGTTTTAAAGATTTTCCGACTGAAAGGCATTACTCTTAAGGAAACCAAATGCAAGTTTTATAAATCTGAAATTACGTACTTAGGTCATGTCGTTTCGGACAATGGAGTAAAACCTAAAGGGGATTTAGTGAAGGCTATTGTTGATTTGTCTGCTCCTGTGAAAAAAGAGGATGTGCAGGTATTTTTAGGCATGGAAGAATTTTATTCTAAGTTTGTGCCAAATTTTGCTAAGAGAAGTTTGTCGATCAGGAATTTGCTCAGGAAAGGTGTAGAGTTTGACTGGTCTACCAAATGCCAAGAAGAATTTGATGATTTAAAAAAGGCCTTATCCTCTGCCCAAGCCCTAAGTAGTTTTCAACCGGGTTTGCCTTACTATGTTGCTACTGATGCTTCAGAAAAAGGTCTTGGATGTGTGTTGAAACAGCTGAAAAATGGTGAGTTTAATAATATTGTCTTTGCATCCAGAAGTTTGCGTGGAGCAGAGTGTAAATATTCCACTATTGAAAAGTAAGCTTTGGCTATATACTGGGCAGTTAAAAAATGTAAGCAGTTTTTGTGGGGAACATTTTTCGAAGTGCAGATCGATCATAAGCCTTTGTGTGAGGTTTTTGAGAAGAAAGGTTTAGACAACATCTCCTCTCGCATATGCAAATGGGTGGTAGGACTTCAAGATTTTCATTTTGTGGTGAAGTATTTACCAGGGTGTGTGAATAATACTGCTGACTGTCGGTCTAGATTGACAAGAAAGGATTACATTGAAGATGAAAATGACTCTTCATGGTGGGTCGATGATGAAGTTAAGATTTGTGTGGTTACCGCTGGTTGCATTTCTGAGGAGGAATGGCTGCAGGAGACAGAGAATGATGAGGAGATGTGTGAAATCAAAAGGTTTCTCAATTCTGGTATTGTTCCTGGCAATGGTGAGAATATTGGGTTGCAATTTAAGAAAGTCTGGAATGAAATGTCTGTTTATGGGGGAGTGATAATGAGAGGAAGTAAGTTAACCGCTTCGCTGCCAGGCCTTTTCCCCCTCCTGTGCCAGGCCTTTTTTTGCCTATTTGGGGCAGTTCGTGCTTAGGCCCTCATAACTTTTTGTCCACATAAGCTAACCAAGCCAAATTTGCATCCTTTTTTTCCAACATCCTAGGGATTCTAGAGGTACCCAGACTTTGTGGGATCCCCTGAAGGAGGCCAAGAAATTAGCCAAAATACAGTGAAAATTTAGTTTTTTACAAACAAATGGGAAAAAGTGGCTGCAGAAGAAGGCTTGTGGTTCATCCCCTGAAAATGGCATCAACAAAGGGTTTGCGGTGCTAAACTCACCAGCTTCCCAGCTTTCGGGAACAGGCAGACTTGAATCAGAAAACCCAATTTTTCAACACAAATTTGCCATTTTACTGGGACATACCCCATTTTTACAATTTTTTGTGCTTTCAGCCTCCTTCCAGTCAGTGACAGAAATGGGCATGAAACCAATGCTGGATCCCAGAAACCTAAACATTTCTGAAAAGTAGACACAATTCTAAATTCAGCAAGGGGTCATTTGTGTAGATCCTACAAGGGTTTCCTACAGAAAATAACAACTGAATACGAAAAATATTGAAATTGATGTGAAAAAAACATCAATTTTTCTCTACCTTTTAGTCTGTAACTTTTTCCTGCAATGTCAGATTATCGAAAGCAATATACCGTTACGTCTGCTGGACTCCTCTGGCTGCAGGGATATATAGGGCTTGTAGGTTCATCAAGAACCCTAGGTACCCAGAGCCAATAAATGAGCTGCACCCTGCAGTGCGTTTTCATTCTATACCGGGTATACAGCAATTCATTTGCTGAAATATAAAGAGTAAAAAATAGCTATCAAGAAAACCTTTGTATTTCCAAAAAGGGCACAAGATAAGGTGTTGAGGAGCAGTGGTTATTTGCACATCTCTGAATTCCGGGGTGACCATACTAGCATGTGAATTACAAGGCATTTCTCAAATAGATGTCTTTTTTACACACTCTCCTATATTTGGAAGGAAAAAATGTAGAGAAAGACAAGGGGCAATAACACTTGTTTTGCTAATTTATGTTCCCCCAAGCCTCCCGATAAAAATGATACCTCACTTGTGTGGTAGGCCTAGCGTCCGCAACAGGAAACGCACCAAAACGCAACGTGGACACATCCCATTTTTTTTAAAGAAAAAAGAGGTGTTTTTTGCAAAGTGCCTATCTGTAGATTTTGGCCTCTAGCTCAGCCCGCACCTAGGGAAACCTACCAAACCTGTGCATTTCTGAAAACTAGAGACCTAGGGGAATCCAAGATGGGGTGACTTGTGGGGCTCTGACCAGGTTCTGTTACCCAGACTCCTTTGCAAACCTCAAAATTTGGCTAAAAAAACACATGTTCCTCACATTTCTGTGGCAGAAAGTTCTGGAATCTGAGAGGAGGCACAAATTTCCTTTCACCCAGCGTTCCCCCAAGTCTCCCGATAAAAATGATACCTCACTTTTGTGGGTAGGCCTAGCACACGCGACAGGAAATGCCCCAAAGCACAACGTGGACACATCCCATTTTTTGACAGAAAACAGAGCTGTTTTTTGCAAAGTGCCTACCTGTAGATTTTGGCCTCTAGCTCAGCCGGCACCTAGGGAAACCTACCAAACCTGTGCATGTTTGAAAACTAGAGACCTGGGGGAATCCAGGATGGGGTGACTTGTGGGGCTCTGACTACGTTTTGTTACCCAGAATCCTTTGCAAACCTCAAAATTTGGCTAAAAAAACACATTTTCCTCACATTTTGGTGACAGAAAGTTCTGGAATTAGAGAGGAGCCACACATTTCCTTCCACTCAGCGTTCCCCCAAGTCTCCCGATAAAAATGATACCTCACTTGTGTGGGTAGAACTAGCGCCCACGACGGGAAATGGCCCAAAACACAACGTGGACACATCACATTTTTCCATAGAAAACAGTGCCTACCTGTGGATTTTGGCCTGTAGCTCAGCCGGCACCTGGGGAAACCTAGCAAACCAGTGCATTTTTTAAAACTAGAAACCCAGGGGAATCCAAGATTGGGTGACTTACGGGGCTCTGACCAGGTTATGTTACCCAGAATCCTTTGCAAACATCAACATTTTGCCAAAAAAACACTTTTTCCTCTCATTTCGGTGACAGAAAGTTCTGGAATCTGAGAGGAGCCACAAATTTCCTTCCACCCAGCGTCCCCCTAAGTCTCTCGATAAAAATGGTTCCTCACTTCTGTGGGTAGGCCTAGCGCCCACGAAAGGAAATGGCCCAAAACACAACGTGGACACAACAGATGTGTTTTTTGCAAAGTGCCTACCTGTGGATTTTGGCCTCTAGCTCAGCCGGCCCCAGGGGGGGGGCAGAAATGCCCTAAAATAAATTTGAACCCCCACCCCCACAAACCCCCATGCCCGGGAGCGACCCTTGCCTACGGTGCCGCTCCCCCTACGTGACATTGGTGCCAAAAGACAAATCCCCGGTGCCTAGTGGTTTCTGCCCCCTTGGGGGCAGATTGACCTAAAATCGGCCAAATGGTCTAAATACAATTTGCCACCCTTGCCTGATGGGTCGCTCACCATCTCTAAAAAAACAAACAAACAAAAAAAAAACACCCAAAAAATTTTGCCCTGGCGCCTAGAGGTTTCTGACCACCCTGGGGGCAGATCGGCCTAATAATAGGCAATGGCCTAAAATAAATTTGCCCCCGTAACCCCCCCCCCCCAGGGAGCGACCCTTGCCTACGGGATCGCTCCCCCTGCGTGACATTGGCGCCAAAAAACGAATCCCCGGTGCCTAGTGGTTTCTTCCCCCTTGGGGGCAGATTGACTTAAAATCGGCCAATCTGCCCCCAAGGGGGGCAGAAATGGTCTAAATACAATTTGCCCCCCAGGTCAGAGACCCTTGCCTGATGGGTCGCTCCCCATCTCTAAAAAAACAAAAAAAAACAAAAATAAAAACACCCAAAAAAATTTGCCCTGGTGCCTAGAGGTTTCTGACAGGGGAGGGCAGAAATGGCCTAAAATAAATTTGCCTCCCCAACCCCCACCCCCCCCGGGAGCAACCCCTGCCTACGGGGTCGCTCCACCTGCGTTATATTGGTGCCAAAATCAGCCAATCTGCCCCCAAGAGGGGCAGAAATGGTCTAAATACAATTTGCCCCCCAGGGAAGCGACCCTTGCCTAATGGGTCGCTCCCCACCTCTAAAAAAACAAACAAACAAAGTTGAGCTCAAGGATAAAGCAGTGAGAAGCAAGAAAAGGAGGACAGCAGGCACACACAAAACTGGACTGAGAGCAGGGAGAAAGCAGTGAGAATGAGGGAGAGGCAAGCAGCATGTATGCACAAAAATGGGATGAGCGCAAGCAGAAAGGAGTGAGAAGGAGGGAGAGTGGGCAGCAGGCACGCACAAAACTGGGCAAAGGGCAAGTAGAAAGCAGTGAGAAGGAGGGAGAGGTGGGCAAGAAGCATGTACAAAACTGGGCTAATCAAAAACAGAAAGAAGTTAGAAGGTGGGAAAGGCGGACAGCAGGCATACACAAAACTGGGCTGTGAACAAGCAGCAAGTAGTGAGATGGAGGGAGAAGCAGGCACACACAAAATCAGGCTGAGTGCAAGAACACAGCAGTGAGAAGACGGGGAAAGAAGGACACCAGGAACGCACAAAACTGGGCTAAGAGCAAGTATAAAGCAGTGAGAATGAGGGAGAGGCAGGACGCAAGCATGCACACACAAAACCAGGATCAGAACAAGCAGAAATCAGTGAGAAGGAGGGAGAGGCAGGCACACACAATACTGGGCTGTTTGGAAGGATAAACAAGTTAGAAGAAGGGAAAGGAGGGCAGCAGGAATGCACAAAAATGGGCTGAGTGCTAGTAGAAAACACCGAGAAGGAGGGGGCGGCAGGCAGCAGGCAGGCACGAAAGCGGGCTGAGTGCAAGGAGAAAGCAGTGAGAAGGAGGGAAAGGAGGACAGCAGGCAGGCTCAAAACCGGACTGAGCACAAAGAGAAACCAGGGAGAATGAGGGAGAGGAAGACAGCAGGTATGCACAAAACCGGGCTGAGCGCACGCAGGAAGCAGTGAGAAGGAGGGAGAAGCAGCCACGCACAGAACTGGGCTGGGTGGAAGGGTAAAGCAGTGAGAGGAAGGGAAAGGAGAAAAGCAGGCATGTGAATGGCTGTGCGTAAGCAGAAATCAAGGAGAAGGAGGGAGAGGCAGGCATGTACAAAAATGGTATGAGTGCAAGGACAAAGCAGTGAGGAGGGAGGAGAGGCAGGGATGCACAAAACTGGGATGAGTGCAAGCATAAAGCAGTGAGAAGAAGGGAGAGGCAGGCAACAGGCATGCACAAAACCAAACTGAGGGCAAGGAGACAGCAGTAAAAAGGAAGGAGAGGCAGGCATAGACAAAACCAAGTTGAATGCAAAGATAAAGCAGTGAGAAGCAAGAAAAGGAAGACAGCAGGCACACACAAAACTGGACTGAGAGCAGGAAGAAAGCAGTGAGAATGAGGGAGAGGCAAGCAGCAGGTATGCACAAAAACGGGCTGAGCGCAAGCAGAAAATAGTGAGAAGGATGGAGGGTGGGGAGCAGGCACGCACCAAACCAGGCTAGTGCAAGGAAAAAGCAGTGGGAAGGAGGGAAAGGCATGCAGCAGTCATGGACAAAGCTAGGCTAGGTGCAAGGAGAAAGCAGTGATAAGGAGGAAAAGAGGGGCAGCAGGCATACACAAATCCGGGCTGAGTGTAAGGTAAAAGCAATGAAAGTAGAGGAAAGGCAGGCAGCAGGCACAGACAAAATTGGGATGAGTGAAAGGACAAAGCAGTGAGAAGGAGGGAAAGGAGGACAGCAGGCACGCACAAAACCAAGCTGAACACAAGTAGAAAGAAGTGAGAAGGAGGAAAAGGTACGCAGCAGGAAGGGACAAAAGTGGGCTGAGTGCAAGGAAAAAACAGTGCAAAGGAGGGAGAGGAAGGTAGCAGCCATGGCTAAAACCGGGAGTAGCACAAGGCTAAAGCAGTGACAAGGAGGGAGAGGCAGCCAGCAGAGATGCACAAAACCAGGCTAAACGCAAGGAAAAAGCAATGAGAAGGATGGAAAGGCGGGCAGCAGGTACTGCAAAAACCAGGCGGAACGCAAGGAGAAAGCCGTGAGAAGAAGGAAAGGAGGGCTGCAGAAATGCACAAACTGAGGCTGAGCTCAGGGAGAAAGCAGTGAGAAGGAAGATAAAGTGTTCAGCAGTCACAGACCATACCAGGCTGAGAGCAAGGAGAAAACATTGAGAATGAGGGAGGGGAAGACAGCAGATATGCACAGAACCGGGCTGAGCGCAAGCAGGAAGCAGTGAGAAGTAGGGAGAGGCAACCATGCATAGAACTGGGCTGAGTGAAAGAGTAAAGCAGTGCGAAGAAGGGAAAAGAGAAAAAGCAGGCACGCACAAAAAAGGGCTAAGTGTAAGCAGAAAACAGTGAGAAGGAGGGAGAGGCAGGCAGCAGGCATGCACAAAAATGGTCTGAGCGCAAGGACAAAGCAGCCAGAAGGTGGGAAAGCCATGCAGCAGTCAAAGACAATACTGGGCTGAGAGCAAGGAGAAAACAGTGAGAAGGAGGGAAAAGAGGACAGCAGGTATGCACAAAAATGGGCTGAGAGCAAGAAGAAAGCAGTGAAAATGAGAGAAAGGCTGGAAGAAGGCATACCCAAAACCAGGCAGAGCACAAACAGAAAGCAGTGAAAAGGAGGGAAAGTAGGACAGGAAGCATGCACCAAGTTTTACTGAGAGTGAGGAGAAAATAATGAAAAAAGGGAGTGTCAGGTAGCCGGCACACACAAAACCGGGGGAAGCAAAATCAGAAGCAATGAGAAGGAGGGAGAAGCAGACACACACAAAACTAGGCTGAGCGCAAGGAGTGAGAAGGGAGGAAATATGTGGAGTAGGCACAGACAAAACCAGGTAAAGTGCATGGAAATTATAGTTTGATGGATGGAAAGGAAGCCAGCGGCCATGCAAAAAAACGGATTGAGAGTAGGAAAAAAGCAATAAGAAGGAGGGAAAGGCAGACAGCAGGCACGGACAAAACTGGAAAGAGCGCAAAGGCAAAGCAGTGAGAAGGAGGGAAATATGAAAAGCAGGCGTGTACAAACCAGGGCTGAGAGCAAGGGGAAAGCAGTGAGAAGGAGGGTGAGGTGAGCAGCAGGAATGCACAAACCAGGGCTGAGAGCAAGGGAAAATCAGTGAGGAAGAGGGAACAATGAGCAACAGGCAAAAACAACATGGGGCTGAGTGCAAGGAGAAAGTAGTGAGAAGAAGGGAAAGGAGGGCAGCAGTCATTCACAAAACTAGGCTCAGCGCAAGAAGAAAGCAGTGAGAACGACAGAAAGTTGTGCAGTAGGCGCAGGCAAAACCAGGCTGAGTGCAAGGAGAAAACAGAGAGACGGATGGAAAGGAGGGCAGCAGGCATGCTGAAAAAGTGGGCTCAGCACACGTAAAGCAAACATAACCAAGCTGTGAGCAAGCATCGAAAAAGAGGGAGAGGCAGGCAGCAGGGATGCACAAAACTGGGAAGAGCAGAAGCAGTGAGAAGGAGAGTTAGGCGTGGTGCAGGGATGGACCAAACCGGAATAAGCACAGTGAGAAGAAGGGAAATGACGGCAGCAGGAAGACATGAAACTGGGCTGTGTATCAGAAAAAACAGTCAGAAGGAGGAAAAGGTGGGCAACAGGCAAGCACAAAACCAGGCTTGGCTCAAGGAGAAAGAGGTTAGATGGAGGGAAAAGTGTGTATCAGGCATGGACAACAAAGTGCTGAGCTCAAGGAGAAAACAGTGAGAAGGAATGACAGGAAGGAAGTAGGCATACAGGGAAACAGGGCTGAGCACAAGGAAAAAGCAATGAGAAGGGGTGGAAGGACAAAGCAGTAAGAAGGATGGAAAGAAGGACACCAGGCACACACAAAACTGAGCTGAGAGTAAGGGTTGAGGATGGAGCCGCAAGCAGAAGACACACACAAAACCGGCAAAGCAAAAGCAGAAGCAGTGAGAAGGAGGGAGAGGCAGGAAGCAGGCACAGACAAAACCGGCCTGAGCACAATGAGAAAGCAATGAGAAGAAGGTGAAGGAGGAACGCAGGCATGCACAAAACCAGGCTGACCTCAAGGAGAAAGCAATGAGAAGAAGAAAAATGAGTGCAGCAGGCACAAACAAAACCGGACTGAGAGAAAGGAAAAAGCAGTGAAAAGGATGGAAAAGAGGTCAGCAGGCAACCACAAAACAGGGCTGAACACAAGGAAAAAGCAAGGAGAAGAAGAGAAAGGCAGGTAACAGGCACTGACAAAACTGGGTTAGGCGCAAGGACAAAGAAAATTGAGAAGCAGGCACAGGAGGACAGCAGACACGCAAAAACTGAGGCTGACAGAAAGGAGAAAGCAGTGAGAAGGAAGGGGAGGCAGGCAGCAGGCATGCACAAAACCAGGCTGAGCGTAAGCAGAAAGCAGTGAGAAGGAGGGAAAGGAGGACAGCAGGCATGCGCAAGCAGAAAGAAGTGAAAATAGGACAGCAGGCAAGCAGAAAACATGGCTGAGCGCAAGGAGAAATCAGTAAAAAGGATGGAGACGCAGGCATGAACAAAACTGAGCTGAATGCAAAAACATAGCAGTGAGAAGGAGGGAAAAGAGGACAGGAGGCATGTACAAATCCCAGTTGAGAGCAAGGAGAAAGGAGTGAGAAGGAGCTAGAGGCAGAGAGCAGGCATGCACAAAACTGAACTGAGTGCGTCTGAAAGCAGTGAGAAAGTGGGGAGATGCTGGCAACAGGCACCAACAAAACCAGCCTGTGAGCTCACAGAAAGCAGTGAGAAGAAGGGAGATGGGCAGTAGACATGCTTAAAACTGGGGTGAGAGTAAGGAGAAAGCAGTGACAAAGAGGGAAAAATGGGCAGCAGGCATGCACAAAACCGGGCTGAGCCCAAGGCGAACTCAGTGAAAAGGAGCAAAAGGAGGGCAGCAGGCATGCACAAAACTGGGCTGAGCACAAGGAGAAAGCAGTGAGAAGGAAGGAAAGATGGGACGCAGGCATCGACAAAACAGGCTGAGTGCAGAGAAAAAGCAATGAGAAGGAAAGAAAGGAAGACTGCAAGCATGGACACAACTGGGCTGAGAGCAAGGAGAAAGCAGGGAGAAGTAGGGATAGGTAGGCAGCAGGCATGGACAAAACTGAGCTAAACAAAAGTACAAAGCAACAAGAAGGAGGGAAAGGAGGACAGCAAGCATGCACAAAACTGTGCTGAGAGCAAGGAGAAAGCAGTGAGAAGGAAGGCGAGATGGGCAGCAGGAATGCACAAAACTTGGCTGAGAGCAAGGAAAATGAAGTGAGAGGAGAGAAAGGTGAGCAGCAGGCAAGAACAAAATGGGGCGGCGTGCAAGGAGAAAGCAGTGAGAGGAAGGGAAAGGAGGGCCGCAGGCACGTACAAAACGCACCTCAGCATGAGCAGAAAGCAGTGAGAAGAAGAGAAAGGCTCACAGCAGAAACTGAGAAAACCGGACGGAGTTCAAGGAGAAAACAGTGAGAAGGAGGGGAAGGAGGGCAGCAGGCATGTAGAAAAACCGGGCTGAGCACAAGGTAAAACAATGAGAAGAAAGGAAAGACAGGCACGTACAGAAATAGGCTGAGCACTAGGACAAAGCAGTGAGAAGGAGGGAAAGGAAGACAGCAGGCACACATAAAACTAGGCTGAGTGCAAGCATTGAGAAGGAGGGAGAGGCAGGCAGCAGGCACGCACAAAACCGGGATGAGCACAAGCAGAAGCAGTGAGAAAGAGGAAGAGGCAGGTTTCAGGCATGGACAAAACCTACCTGAGCACAATGAGAAAGCAGGGAAAAGGTGAGACAGGGGCACAGTAGGCATGCACAAAACTGACATGAGAGCAAGGAGAAAGCAGTGAGAATGAGGGAGAGGCAGGCAGCAGACATGCACAAAACCAGGCTGAGCGTAACAAGAAAGTAGTGAGAAGGTGGGAGAGATAGGCAGCCGGCACACACAAAACTGGACTTAAAGGCAAGAGAAAGCAGTGAGATGGAGGGAGAGGTTGGCAGCAGACACACACACATAAAGACTGAAAGCACAGAAAAAGCAGTGAGAAGGAGGAAAAGGTGGGCAGCAGGTACTGCAGAAACTGGGCTGAACGCAAGGAGAAAGCCGTGAGAAGGGAAGGGAGGTCAGCAGACATGTACAAACCAGGGAGAAAACAGTGAGAAGGAGGAAAAAGTGTGCAGCAGTCATGGACAATACCGGGCTGAGAGCAAGGAGAAAGCAGTCAGAAGGAGGGAACGAAGGGCAGCAACTATGTAGAAAAATCGGGCTGATTGCAAGGAAAAAGCAATGAGAAGCAGAGAAAGGTGAGCAGCAGGCACACACAAAACCAGCCTGAGCGCAAGGACAAAGTAGTGTGAAGGAGAGAAAGGAGGACAGCAGTCACGTACAAAAATGGGCTGAGAGCAAGAAGAAAGCAGTGAGAAGGAGGGAGAGGCTGGCAGCAGGCATGCCCAAAACCAGGCTGAGCACAAACAGAAAGCAATGGAAAGGAGGGAAAGGAGGAGAGACATGAACAAAGTTGTACTGAGAGTAAAGAGAAAACAATGGGAACAAGAGACTACCAGGTAGAAGGCATGCACAAAACCAGGAGGAGCAAAATCAAAAGCAGTGAAAATGAGGGAGATGCAGACACACACAAAACGGCTGAAAGCAAGGAGAAACCAATGAGAATGAAGGAAAGATGGGCAGCAGGCACAGACAAAACTGAGCAGAGTTCAAGGAAAAATGGGGGGAAGGAAGCCAGCAGGAATGCACAAAACCAAACTGAGTGCAGATAAAAAGCAATGAGAAGGAGGGAAAGGCAGGTAGGAGGCATGGCCTAAAGTAGAATGAGTGCAAGGACAAAGCAGTGAGAAGGAGGGAAAGGAGAACAGCACGCTGTACCAAACTGGGCTGAGAGCAAGGAGAAAGCAGTGAGAAGGAGGGTGAGGTGAGCACCCATGCTTAAAACTGGGGTGAGAGCAAAGAGAAAGCAGTGAGAAGCAGTGATAGGTGGGCAGCAGGCACGCACAAAACTGGGCTGAGCCCAAAGATAACTCAGCAAAAAGGAGCAAATGGAGGACAGCAGGCATGCACAAAACCGGGCGAAGCACAAGGAGAAAGCAGTGAGAAGGAAGAAAAGATGAGCAGCAGGCATACACAAAACTAGGCTGAGCGAAGGGAAAAAGCAATGAG
This sequence comes from Pleurodeles waltl, assembly GCF_031143425.1. Classification (NCBI taxonomy): domain Eukaryota; kingdom Metazoa; phylum Chordata; class Amphibia; order Caudata; family Salamandridae; genus Pleurodeles; species Pleurodeles waltl. Next base: position 827,434,744 of record NC_090439.1, read on the forward strand.
GAGGGAAAGGCAGACAGCAGGCACAGACAAAACTGGGGTAAGTGCAAGGACAAAGGAGTGAGAAGAAGGCAAAGGAGGACAACAGGTACACACAAAGCCAGGCTGAGAGCAAAGAGAAAGCCAGGAGAAGTAGGGTGAGGTGGCCAGCAGGCATACACAAAACCCGGCCTAGCATAAGGAGAAAGCAGTGAGAACGAGAGAAAGGCTTGCAGCAGGCACGGACAAAACCGGACTGAGCACAAGGAGAAAACAGTGAAAAGTGGGGACAGGGTGACAGAAGGCATGCAGAAAAAACAGGCTGAGCACAAGGAAAAAGCGATGAGAAGAAGGGAAAGACAGGCACTGACAAAACCAAGGACAAAGCAGTGAGAAGGAGGCAAAGGAAAACAGTGGGAACACACAAAACTAGGCTGAGAGCAAGCATTGAGATGAAGGGAGAAACAGTCAGCAGGCACATACAAAACCGGAATGAGCACAAGCAGTGAGAAAGAGGGAGAGGCAGTGATCAGCCATGGACAAAACATGCCTGAGCACAATGAGAAAGCAATGAGAAGAAGGAGAAGGAGGACAACAAGCATGCACAAAACCAGGCTGAACGCAAGGAGAAAGCAGTGAGAAGGACGGTAATGAGGCTAGCAGGCATGCACAAAACTGGTCTGAGCTCAAAGAGAAGGAGGTGAGAAGGAATGAAAGGCAAGCAGCAGCCACGGACAAAACCGAGCTGAGTGCAAGGAGAAGGACGTGAGAAGATGGGTAAGGAGGGCAGCAGGTATACACAAATCTGGGCTGAGAACAAGGAGAAAGCAGAGAGGAGGGAGAGGAAGGCAGCAGGCATGGACAAAACCTAGTTGAGCACAAGAACAAAGCTGTGAGAAAGAGAGAAAGAAGAACATGATGGCACGCACAATACCAGGCTGAGCACAAGGAAAAAGCATTGAGAAGGAGGAAAAGGTGGGCAGCAGGCACACACAAAACTGGGTTGAGGCCAAGGAAAAAGCAGTAGGAAAGGTACACAGCAGCCAAAAACAGAAACCGGGCTGAGCGCAAGGAGAAAGTAGTTAGAAGGAGGGACAAAACGGTAGCAGGCACTGACAAAACCGGGCTGAGTGCAAGGAAAAAGCAATGAGAAGTAGATACATTAGGATTAGAGGCACACACAAAACCAGGCTGAGAGCAAGGCTAGAGCAGTGAGAAGCAGGGAGAGCAGACAGCAGGCATGCACAAAACCTGATGAGTGTAAGCAGATAACAGTGGGAAGGAAATAGATGCATGTAGCAGACACCAACAAAACCGGGCTGTGAGCTTAGAGCCAGCAGTGAGAAGGAGGGAGACGCAGGCAGCAGGCACACACAAAACTGGGCTGAGTGCAAGGAAATAGCAGTGAGAAGGAATCAAAGGTGTGCAGCAGGCATGGACAAAACCAGCACATAGATTCCACACTGAGAAGGATGGAGAGGCAGGCTGCAGTCTCACACAAAAACAGGCTTAGTCTAAGTAGAAAGCAGTGAGTAGGAGGGAGAGATGCCAGCAGGCACGCACAAAACCATGCTTTACTAAAGTTGATAGAAGTTACAAGGAGAGAGAGGCGGACAGCAGACACACATAAAACCTGGCTTAGCTCAAGGAGAAAGCAATGAGAGGAGGGAAAGGAGAACTGCAGGCAGCAGGCATTCACAAAACAGGTCTGAGTACAAGCAGAAAGCAGTTTTAAGGATGTAGAGACTGGCAGCAGACAATTATGAAATGGGTCTGAGCGCCAAGAGATAGCAGTGAGAAGGACAGAAAGGCAGGCAGCAGGTATGCACAAAACCTAGCTGAGATCAAGGAGAAAGCAGGGAGAAGGAGGGAGAGGCAGGCAGCAGGCAAGCACAAAACCTGAATAGGCGCAAGCAGAAAGTAATGAGGAGGAGGGAGATGTGGGCACCACAAACCTACAAAACTGGGCTGAGCGCAAGCAGAAAGCAGTGACAAGGAGGGAGAGGCGGGCAGCGGGCTGCACAAAACTGAGCTGAATGTAAGCAGAAAGCAGTAAGAAAGAGGTAGAGGCAGGCAGCAGGCACACACAAAATCGGGCAGAGCATAAGCAGTGAGAAGGAGGGAGAGGTGGGTAACAGGCATGAACAAACCCAGCTGAGCACAAGGAGAACACAATGAGGAGAAGGGTCTAAGCCCAAGGAAAATGGTCGAGAAAGAGGGAAAGGCAGCCAGCTGGTTTCAAGAAAACAGGGCTGAGAGCAAGCACAAAGCAGTGAGAAGGAGAGAGAGGCAGGCAACGGGCAATCACAAACATGGCCTGAGAGGCCTTTTCTCACAATGCACCCATTCACAGACCCACTCAGACACTCATTCATCCACTCACAGACCCACTCAGGTACTACTGCACCTGCTCACCGACCCACTCAGAAACTCATGCACTCACTCACAGATCCACTCAGGTACTCATGCGCCTACTCACTGACTCACTGAGTCACTCATGAAACTACTCACAGACCCATTGAGGCACTCATGCACACACTCACAGACCCACTCATAGACTCATGCACAAACTCACTGACTCATAGACTCAAGCACCCGGTCACAGTTCTACTTATACACTCTTGCACCCACTCACCTAACCACTCAGGAACTCATGCATTCACTCACAGGCCCACTCAGGTATTCATACACCCATTCACAGACCTACTTAGAACTCATGCACCCACCCAAAGACTCAATCAGACTCTCACGCACCTGCTCACAGACTCTTTGAGGCACTCTTGCACATACTCAGAGACCCACTCAGGTACTCATCCACGTGCTCACAGACACACTGACATGCTCATGCACCTACTCACAGACCCATTGAGGCACTCATGCACACACCCACACACCCACTCATAGACTTGTGCACACTCTCATAGACTCATAAACGCAGTCACAGATCTACTCAGACACTCATGCACCCAGTCACAGACCCAATCAGACACTCATGCACCCACTTACAGACACACTCATATACTTTGCATGTACTCATAGATTCATAGACTAATGCACCCACTCATAGTCCTACTTAGACACTCATGTACTCACTCACATACCCACTCTGGAACTCATGCACCCAGTCAGAGATGCATTCAGACACTCATGTACCCAATCAGAGACCACTCAAGTACTCATGCACCTACTCACAGACTCACTGAGGCACTCATGCACCTACTCACAGGTCCACTCATGTACTCATGCACCTGCTCATAGACTCACTGAGGCACTCATGCACCTTCTCACAGGTCCACTAAGGCACTTAGCCCACAGTCAAATAACCAGTATTGGACTCATGCAGGTATTCATAGACTCATAGACTCATGCACCCAGTCACAGATCCACTTAGACACTCATGTAGGCACTCACAGACCCACTCAGATACTTCTACACATACGCACAGACCCTCTAAGGTCTCATGCACCCAGTTACAGATCCACTCAGACACTCATGCAACCACTCACAGACCCACTCAGGTGCTCATGCACCCACTCACAGACCCACTCAGGTACTCATGCACCTTCTCACAGACTCACCGAGGCACTTATGCACACGCTCACAGACTCACTCAGTCCCTCATGCACCCAGTCAAGACCTACTCAGACACTCACACACCCACTCACAGACCCACTAAGACACTGATGCACCTGTTCACAGATTCACTGAAACACTTATGCACCTTCCCAAAGACCCACTTAGGTAATGATGCAGCGGATCACAGACTCACTGAGGCACTCATGCACCTACTCACAGACCCATTGAGGCATTCATGCACAAACTCACAGACCCACTCACAGACTCATAGACTCATGCACTCAATCAACCAATCAGTTCTTGTAAAGTGCGACTTATCACCCATGATGGTATCCAGGTGCTGGGCTGAGGGTCTCAGTCAAAAGCCCGGTCTTGAGTTCCTTCCTGAAGTCTGCCAATGAGAGTGATGTATGAAGGTAGAGGGAAAGGACAATCCAGAATTTGGTGGCAAGGTGGGAGAAGGATCGTCCTCGGGTATGGCACCGGCGTATGCGAGGTGTCTGTGCAAGGGCTAGGTGGGCAGAGAGGAGGTTTCTGGGTGGCTGGTGGAATTTTACACCATGATTCATGTAGGCTGGTCTCTGGTCATGGAGGACTTTCTTAACCAGTGGTACCGGCATAGAGTATGGTGCTTAGTCCAGACAGCTGTTGAGGAGCACCTGCATCACTGTTTTTTTGGTGCTGGAAGAAAGCCATTTGAAAATCCTGCAGAGCATGTGGAAGCAGCCTGAGAGACAGCATTCACCTGTTTTTTTCATTTACAGTACGCTGTCTAGGATAATGACAAGGTTGGGGGCATGATCTGTCAAGGTGGGTCCGAGTTTCGAAGACCACCAGGAGTTTTTGAGACACAGGTGTGGCTGCCGAAGATCAGTATTTCAGTTGTGTTTGTGTTGAGCTTCAGGCAGTTGCATTTCATCCAGGATGTGATGTTCTTCATGCAGTTGTGAAAGTTGGTTTTCATGGTGGTGGAGTCTGCTGAGAGTAAGGGGACGAGCTGGGTGTCAGCATAGGAGATTATGATGTTCTGGGCTCGGACAATGTCTTGCAGTATTGTCATGTAGATGTTGAAGAGGGTGGGACTGAATCCTGAGCCTTGCAGGATGCTGCAAGTGGTGTGCTTTGGCTGAGAGGTGAATCAAGGGAGATGGATCTTCAGAGTGCACCCCAAGAGGAAGGATGCCATCCGCCTAGGAGCATCATCTTTGATTCTGCACCAATGCAGTTGGTTGATAAGTGTGAGGTGGGAGACAGTGTCGAAGGCAGCAGAGAGGTGGAGAAGAATTAGGGCGATGGATTTTCCTCTATCGAGTAGGGTGCATATGTCATTTGTCTGGCAATCAGGGCTGTTTCTGTGCTGTGATTGGCTTTGAATCCTGATTGGGAGGGGCCAGCAGGATGTAGATTTCCAGGTGTTCAGTCAGTTTGTGGTTGACATATTTCTCTAGGACTTTGGCAGGAAATAGGAGCAGCGAGATGGGGCATTAGTTCTGCAGGTTGTTGGGGTCCGCAGAAAGTTTCTTAATGAGGGGTCAGACTTCTGTGTGTTTCCATGTATTGGGGAAAGTGGTTGAGGTGATAGATGTGTTGAGAAGGGTGATGAGCTGGTGGCTGACCACATCTCTTCCGAGATTAAACAATCAAGGGGGGCATGGGTCGATGGGTGCTCCTGAGTGGATGGAGTTCATTAAGGCTCTGGTGTTTGCAGAGTTGAGCTGTTCCAATGTGGTGAGCGAGTGGGCAGAGACTGTTTCTGTGGAGTTTTTGATGATGAGGAGATCGGTGGCTTGGGGCTCAAAGTTCCTGTAGATGATGGCTATCTTGTTGTGGAAGTGGTGTGCAAGAACATCACAGAGTTGTTGTGAATACAGGGTTGTGTTTCCTGGCCGAAGGGCAGGTGAACTCCCTGACGATGTTGAAAAGTTCCTCGGTCTATTTGGTGCTGGCCTCTATGAGGTATGTCAGGGCCTTCTTTTTGTCTGCTTTGAGTAGGTGCTGGTAGTTTTTGAAGGCAGACTTGAAGGTCATTTGATCGCTGTCTTTTTGTTGGAGCACCACTTTCTTTCCAGTTGTTTGCATGCACGTTTAGCTGCGCTGAACTCTGGGGTGTATCAGCTGGCTCTTTTGGTGGGTCTGTTCATCCTGGCTGGTTTGGTGCAGGCGACTCAGTCACCATCTCTGGTAATCCAGGCGTTGAAATTCTCAATAGCTTTGTTTAAGTTGGTGGAGAGAGGCTGAGGGTGTCTGTCCATAGATGTTGGGTGACCTTTGGTCCACCTGCGCAGAGGGGCACTGAGATTAGATTATTTTTATTGGAGCACCACTTTCTTTCCAGTTGTTTGCATGCATGTTTAGCTGCGCTGATCTCTGGGGTGTATCAGTTGGCTCTTTTGGTGGGTCTGTTCATCCTGGCTGGTTTGGTGCAGGCGACTCGGTCGGCATCTCTGGTAATCCAGACGTTGAAATTCTCAATAGCTTTGTTTAGGTTGGTGGAGAGAAGCTGAGGGTGTCTGTCCATAGATGTTGGGTGACCTTTGGTCCACCTGCGCAGAGGGGCACTGAGATTAGATTATTTTTTCCTAAAAAGTGCAATTTAAAATGTATATCTGTATCTGACGTAGGTAATAGTTGCTATGAAACACAGGGATCTGTGAGTGGTTGTGTAAATGTTGTTATACACAGGTCCATCCATGATGTGATTATGTACACTAAGGTTTTTGTTTGAATACTGACAGTTGTAGACTTCTTCCATAAATGAATACTAAAAGTCCCAAATTTATTGTAAAATACTACAGTGAAACAGTATAGCACACATTTATATGTGAAACTTGCCAGCTATGTACCAGATACCATTTAAGTAGGGTATAGATATATCATAGGCCAGGCTTGAATGTGTTTAGATAGAAGTTACCCTTTTAAGTCATACTGAGTCAAATGTGTGTTTTTTGGCATCTATCCATATCAAACTATGCAGTGTTTGTCCTATACTATAAGTTATATACAATGTAGAAAAACATTCTTATTTACAGAGCTATGTAAATATTCAGTAAAATGAGTATACATCACTCTTGTATGGAGCATTCAGACATATCGGAAACTACAGAAACAACCTAGTCACCCATTCAGACAAGTAGTCATTTAAACAGGGGTCAGGTTACTTCTACAAAGCCTGTTTCTGTAGTTTTACTGGCAACTTGACTTGGCATGAAAAATCCCTTTGCCAAGCCTTAAACCCACATTTTAATACACATAAATCACCTTGGAGGTAGGCTGTAGGTATGTTATACATTACAAAGCCTTGTGTGTATAAGGTTAGAGATGTCTTTTTGAATTTTACAAAGTAATTCTTATGATAAATACTACATTCAGCATTCTACCAAAAATACTACATCCATATACGTTTTAAAAAGCATAGAGCCTCTCTCTCATCCAGTAACACTGCAACAGTGTCACTTATATAATGACTGACACACCCACACAGCAGTTATGTATCACTCAGCATCAAAACCAGTTGTATTCAGTTACATACTCCTGCACTCAGCAACACAGCCAGCAAATGATTCATATAGTCAGTTTCAAACACATTTAGAGGCCTATAGACTTACCAAAAAGCCAGTGATATATTGGCATATTTAGTTAAACATCTGGTGGCACAGTTCTGGCACAGTTCTGGAGGTACTCATACAATCACAGAGATATGTAGTCATGCACTGATTCAACCTAGTCACCTGTCTAGACAGCTAATCTGTTAAACAAGGGTTTGGCCTACTACTGCTCAGCCTGAGTGTGCCCTTTTGCTGAAAAGTCGACTTGGCATTACAGAACCTCCTCAACGAACCATAAAGTATCTTTTTACTACGGAAAACTCATTCCTCAGCTAGGCTGTAGGTAGGCCATAGCACAGGGTTCTTTGGGATTAAAAGGTAAAACGTGTCCTTTTGAGTATCAATGACAGATGTTCTCACCTATACTACACCTCACTTATCTATTTACTAAAGCATACAACCACTCACACACCCAGTCAGGCATCAACAGAGACACTTATATATACACTCCTACACACCTAGACAACAGTTATGTATCCATCTGTAGTAGAGCCAGTTGAACATACAGTTATATCCCCTGTAGTCACCAATGCAGCCAGGAAGTGATTCATGTAGCCACTTGGATGCATGCTTGAGGAGTGATGATCAAAAGTTCTAGCTGGCGACAAACTGTTTGTTGGCACGACCACAGCACTCTAGACTACAGACACTTGTCTGCATCACAAATTTGTTTTTTGACTTATCATGGTCCACCGTACTGACTACCCTGCATCTACCTTGGACGTTTTCGCTACCTGGAACGTTTGATTTTGGATAGCCTAATTTCAGACGCAAAGACTTACATTACTTTTAAGATTGACTTATTGACTTTGTCGTGCTATCATCACGCACAAATAGCCTTGAAAAAGTCACCAGCGTGATGAAAGACGTGTTGGCTGTGTCTGCAATGAAATACTTTGTTTACTGAAATACAACGCTTTTGACAATAAAGACATCATATTCCAAGGAAATTGATGTGAACACCGACGTGCATGTTTGTCTCATCTATCCAATGGAAACTAGACATTACTTATTGCAAAAGACTTGTGTCATACTAGTATCGATTGTGTGCGGTGGTCTAACTTTGCTTATCATTACTTGTGTAAAGGTTTTACACTTGATTTTGCCCATGGGTGGTAGGGCATTCAGTTCACCTGCACCACTTCTTATCGTAGAATATACTTGACTATTTGTGTTTACCTTCCTAGGAGTGCGGCCATCTTCACCCTTACTACCCCTGAGTTAAAAAGGCACTTAGACATTCATGCACACACCCAGACAACAGTTATGTAACCAGCGGTATGGGAGGCAGTTGCACACATGGCTACTTACCCCTGTACTCACCGAGACAGCCAGGAATCCATTTTATAGTCACTTACATGCTCACGTGGGGGCCTACAGACGTAGTTAAAGAGCCAGTGATGTGCTGGTATGTTTGCTTAAAAATCTGGTGGCACTCTCATTGAGGGACTCATACAATCACTGAGTTATGTAGGCAGGTACTGACACAACCTAGTTACCTATCCAGAGATTTAGGCCCAGATTTACACTCTGTTTGCGCTGAATGAACGTAATTGTTTTTAGGCTAATTCAGTGCAAACTTAACTCCATATTTATATTTTGACACTAGACTAGTCTAAAGTCAAATTATTGGAGTTTAAGCCATTTTTTGGATGTGTGAACCCACCTTGCGTCAATGAGATGCAACGTAGGCGTTCCCGTTCAAAAAATGACTCTAAGGCCCTTGTGTGTTATTTATCCTCCTGTGCAAAAATGGTGCACAGGAGGGAGGCGGGCCAAAATAATGGCGCTAAACCTGCTTAGCGCCATTATTTAACGCCTGGGTCAGGGCAGGCGTTAGGGGACCTGTGGGCCCATTTCTATGGTGGAACACCATGGAATAAGTCCACAGGTGCCCCCCCACCCACACCAGAGGGACACCAGAGAATGGGGGACCCCATCCCACATAAGTAGGGTAAGTATAGGTAAGTATTTCTAAAAATATTTGAAGTGCCATTGGGGGCCCTGAAATGGGCCCCCTACATGGTAATGAGTGCAATGGCCCTTGTCCCCTGTGCTGGCCATTGGGGTGGTGGGCATGACTCCTATCTTTTATATAGCAGGAGTCATGTAGTATGGTAGGTTTTGCGTCAAGAAATGACGCTAGGCTGGTTAGAGTCATCTTTTTTACTCTAACCAGTTTAACACCATTTTTCTGTGCAAAACCCCCTTCTCCCATAGCGCCACCCCAACCCGGCTAATGTCCTTTTGCTTGACGTTAGCCTACCATTTGCGCCGGATTGCACCATTCCATAAATAAGATGCCCAGCCGGCGTCTTGGAATGGCGCTAGCTGGCGCTAAACGTTTTCATGCAAAACTGCATGAGCGCAGTTTTGCATGAAAAAGTATAAATCTGGGCCTTAGTCTTTTAAACATAGGTCGGGCCTTCTACTGCTGAGCTTTAGTTTTACTGTGAGCTTGAGTTGCCATTAGAAAGACCCTTGAGCAACACAGTCAGTGAGCCATTCATGCAGCCAGTTACAAACCCATTTAGAGATCATGGAGTTACTAAAAGAACCAATCATATACCAGCATACTTACTTCTACATCTGGTGGCACAGCCATAGAGTTACTCCTTGTAGGAGGCTGGCCTCACTTGTAGTGGGTACCTTGGGTACTTACACCTTATACCAGGTCCAGTTATCCCTTATTAGTGAAATGTAGTAGTGTTCTAGCAGCTTAGGCTGTTAGAGGTAGCCGTAGCAGAGCAGCTTAGGCTGACCTAGGAGACATGCAAAGCTCCTGCAATACCACTATAGTTATACGGTACTTATACACAATAAAAGACAATACTCAGTGTTACCAAAAATAAAGGCAATTTACTTTAGTGACACAAGGCCAAAAATATCTTAGAGGCAATACTCCTTCTGGAGGTCAGTATTAATCACAATATATACTCTAGAGACCAAAATCAGGTCAGTAAATCATCACAGAATAGTGCAAACAGTAGCAAATACCATAGAATGCAATAGGAAGAAATAGACCTAGGGGCAACACAAACCATATACTAAGAAAGTGGAATGCAAATCACAAATTCCCCACTAGGCAAGTGTAGTGTGTAGAGGGGCGCTGGAAGTGTAAGAAAACCACAAAGGTGAGTAAAATACCCCACCCCAGAGCCCAGGAAAGTAGGAGTGAAGTACTGTAAGTTTCCTCTGGACACACTACAAGTCGTGAATAGAGTTATTGCAAGAACCAAGCAAGACTGCAAACAACAAATGGTGGATTCCTCGACCTGAAGACATGTAAAGAGAGGAGACCAAGTCCAGAAGTCGCAGAAGATTTCAGGAAGGACAGGAACCCCTGCCATCCTACAGGATGGTGCAAAAGAGGATTCTCCTGTTAGAAGAAGTCTGCACAAGAGAAACAAAGATGATGACTGCGGGTTCCTGCATGATGCAAAGGATGTCCCACTTCGAGATGTTGGATGCATGTGAGTTGCAGTGCTGGATTTGTCCAACAAGCCCTGGTTCAAACAAAGTGGCAGTTTGCTTCAAAATGGTGATGCCTGGACCCGGGAGGGACCTGGGGGCCTCAACTTAGACTGAGGAGGCAGAGGGGGCTCCCAACACTGGAGGGAACCCACAAATGACCAGGCAGCACCCACGGAGGTCCCAGGACATGGGGACAAAGAAGGTGCAAATTGCGGTTGCTGCAGCACTATAAAAGAAGGTCCCACGCCGCCGGAGAACAACTCAGCAAGTTGAGCGTCACAGGAGAGAATGCTGGGGACCTGGGCCAGGCTGTGCATGAAGGATTCTTGCAAAAAGTGCACAGAGGCCTCAGGAGGAAGAGATGACGTGGTGCACAGGGGTACTGTCGCAAACCGGGAAGGTAAGCTCTTACTCCACCAAATTTGGACAGCTGGACCTTAGGACAGTCTGTGTCAAAGGGATCTACCACCTGTGTTCCAGGGAGCATGCTCGTTGCCAGGAGAGGAGTCCCAGAGAACAGGTCGTCGTCTTAGAAGGTGCCTGCTGGAGCAGGGAGGTGACTCTGCCCCTCCATGGAAGATTTCTTTGGTCCTTCTGGTGCACGATGAAGACAGGGAGTCCTCAGAGCATGCACACCTTGGAAACTGTTGCAGTTGCTGGCTGGAGCTGAAGTTGCAGGTTCACAGTAGCCTTTCTGGATACTTTGTTACAGTTACAGTGGTTCCTGGAGCAGTCTGAGTTTGATCCAATGGTCAGAGGATGAAGCAGGAGTTGCAGAGGATTCCTGGTGGAAACCTGCAAGCTGAATCTGAAGAGGAACCCACAGGAGAGACCCTAAATAGCCAGAGGGGAACTAGCTACCTAACCAGGTATGCACCTGTCAGGAGGGGTCTCTGACATCACCTGCTGGCACTGGCCACTGAGAGATCTCCAGAGTGTCACCACATCTTGGAAAACAAGATGGCTAATGCCAGGGACACACTGGAAGAGCTCTGGGCGGTGATGGACAGAGAGTTGGTCACTCCCCTTTCCTTTGTCCAGTTTCGCGCTAGAGCGGGGACTGGAGGTCCCTGAACCGGTGTAGACTGGCCTATGCAAGGAAGGCACCATCTGTGCCCTTCAAAACATTTCCAGAGGCTCTGGGAGGCTACCTTTCCCAAGTGTGTAACACCTATTTCCAAAGGGAGAGGGTGTAACACCCTCCTCCCAAAGGAAATGCTTTGTTCTGCCTTTCTGGGATTGAGCTGCTCAGACCCCAGGAGGGCAGAACCCTGTCTGTGAGGTGGCAGCAGCTGTAGCTGCAGTGCAAGCCTCAGAGAGCTGGTTTGGCAGTACTGGGGGTTCATAGTTCTACATCTGGTGGCACAGCCATAGAGTTACTCATTGTAGGAGGCTGGCCTCACTTGTAGTGGGTACCTTGGGTACTTACACCTTATACCAGGTCCAGTTATCCCTTATTAGTGAAATGTAGTAGTGTTCTAGCAGCTTAGGCTGTTAGAGGTAGCTGTAGCAGAGCAGCTTAGGCTGACCTAGGAGACATGCAAAGCTCCTGCAATACCACTATAGTTATACGGTACTTATACACAATAAAAGACAATACTCAGTGTTACCAAAAATAAAGGCAATTTACTTTAGTGACACAAGGCCAAAAATATCTTAGAGGCAATACTCCTTCTGGAGGTCAGTATTATACACAATATATACTCTAGAGACCAAAATCAGGTCAGTAAATCATCACAGAATAGTGCAAACAGTAGCAAATACCATAGAATGCAATAGGAAGAAATAGACCTAGGGGCAACACAAACCATATACTAAGAAAGTGGAATGCAAATCACAAATTCCCCACTAGGCAAGTGTAGTGTGTAGAGGGGCGCTGGAAGTGTAAGAAAACCACAAAGGTGAGTAAAATACCCCACCCCAGAGCCCAGGAAAGTAGGAGTGAAGTACTGTAAGTTTCCTCTGGACACACTACAAGTCGTGAATAGAGTTATTGCAAGAACCAAGCAAGACTGCAAACAACAAATGGTGGATTCCTCGACCTGAAGACATGTAAAGAGAGGAGACCAAGTCCAGAAGTCGCAGAAGATTTCAGGAAGGACAGGAACCCCTGCCATCCTACAGGATGGTGCAAAAGAGTATTCTCCTGTTAGAAGAAGTCTGCACAAGAGAAACAAAGATGATGACTGCGGGTTCCTGCATGATGCAAAGGATGTCCCACTTCGAGATGTTGGATGCATGTGAGTTGCAGTGCTGGATTTGTCCAACAAGCCCTGGTTCAAACAAAGTGGCAGTTTGCTTCAAAATGGTGATGCCTGGACCCGGGAGGGACCTGGGGCACTCAACTTAGACTGAGGAGGCAGAGGGGGCTCCCAACACTGGAGGGAACCCACAAATGACCAGGCAGCACCCACGGAGGTCCCAGGACATGGGGACAAAGAAGGTGCAAATTGCGGTTGCTGCAGCACTATAAAAGAAGGTCCCACGCCGCCGGAGAACAACTCAGCAAGTTGAGCGTCACAGGAGAGAATGCTGGGGACCTGGGCCAGGCTGTGCATGAAGGATTCTTGCAAAAAGTGCACAGAGGCCTCAGGAGGAAGAGATGACGTGGTGCACAGGGGTACTGTCGCAAACCGGGAAGGTAAGCTCTTACTCCACCAAATTTGGACAGCTGGACCTTAGGACAGTCTGTGTCAAAGGGATCTACCACCTGTGTTCCAGGGAGCATGCTCGTTGCCAGGAGAGGAGTCCCAGAGAACAGGTCGTCGTCTTAGAAGGTGCCTGCTGGAGCAGGGAGGTGACTCTGCCCCTCCATGGAAGATTTCTTTGGTCCTTCTGGTGCACGATGAAGACAGGGAGTCCTCAGAGCATGCACACCTTGGAAACTGTTGCAGTTGCTGGCTGGAGCTGAAGTTGCAGGTTCACAGTAGCCTTTCTGGATACTTTGTTACAGTTACAGCGGTTCCTGGAGCAGTCTGAGTTTGATCCAATGGTCAGAGGATGAAGCAGGAGTTGCAGAGGATTCCTGGTGGAAACCTGCAAGCTGAATCTGAAGAGGAACCCACAGGAGAGACCCTAAATAGCCAGAGGGGAACTAGCTACCTAACCAGGTATGCACCTGTCAGGAGGGGTCTCTGACGTCACCTGCTGGCACTGGCCACTGAGAGATCTCCAGAGTGTCACCACATCTTGGAAAACAAGATGGCTAATGCCAGGGACACACTGGAAGAGCTCTGGGCGGTGATGGACAGAGAGTTGGTCACTCCCCTTTCCTTTGTCCAGTTTCGCGCTAGAGCGGGTACTGGAGGTCCCTGAACCGGTGTAGACTGGCCTATGCAAGGAAGGCACCATCTGTGCCCTTCAAAGCATTTCCAGAGGCTCTGGGAGGCTACCTTTCCCAAGTGTGTAACACCTATTTCCAAAGGGAGAGGGTGTAACACCCTCCTCCCAAAGGAAATGCTTTGTTCTGCCTTTCTGGGATTGAGCTGCTCAGACCCCAGGAGGGCAGAACCCTGTCTGTGAGGTGGCAGCAGCTGTAGCTGCAGTGCAAGCCTCAGAGAGCTGGTTTGGCAGTACTGGGGGTTCATAGTTCTACATCTGGTGGCACAGCCATAGAGTTACTCATTGTAGGAGGCTGGCCTCACTTGTAGTGGGTACCTTGGGTACTTACACCTTATACCAGGTCCAGTTATCCCTTATTAGTGAAATGTAGTAGTGTTCTAGCAGCTTAGGCTGTTAGAGGTAGCCGTAGCAGAGCAGCTTAGGCTGACCTAGGAGACATGCAAAGCTCCTGCAATACCACTATAGTTATACGGTACTTATACACAATAAAAGACAATACTCAGTGTTACCAAAAATAAAGGCAATTTACTTTAGTGACACAAGGCCAAAAATATCTTAGAGGCAATACTCCTTCTGGAGGTCAGTATTAATCACAATATATACTCTAGAGACCAAAATCAGGTCAGTAAATCATCACAGAATAGTGCAAACAGTAGCAAATACCATAGAATGCAATAGGAAGAAATAGACCTAGGGGCAACACAAACCATATACTAAGAAAGTGGAATGCAAATCACAAATTCCCCACTAGGCAAGTGTAGTGTGTAGAGGGGCGCTGGAAGTGTAAGAAAACCACAAAGGTGAGTAAAATACCCCACCCCAGAGCCCAGGAAAGTAGGAGTGAAGTACTGTAAGTTTCCTCTGGACACACTACAAGTCGTGAATAGAGTTATTGCAAGAACCAAGCAAGACTGCAAACAACAAATGGTGGATTCCTCGACCTGAAGACATGTAAAGAGAGGAGACCAAGTCCAGAAGTCGCAGAAGATTTCAGGAAGGACAGGAACCCCTGCCATCCTACAGGATGGTGCAAAAGAGGATTCTCCTGTTAGAAGAAGTCTGCACAAGAGAAACAAAGATGATGACTGCGGGTTCCTGCATGATGCAAAGGATGTCCCACTTCGAGATGTTGGATGCATGTGAGTTGCAGTGCTGGATTTGTCCAACAAGCCCTGGTTCAAACAAAGTTGCAGTTTGCTTCAAAATGGTGATGCCTGGACCCGGGAGGGACCTGGGGGCCTCAACTTAGACTGAGGAGGCAGAGGGGGCTCCCAACACTGGAGGGAACCCACAAATGACCAGGCAGCACCCACGGAGGTCCCAGGACATGGGGACAAAGAAGGTGCAAATTGCGGTTGCTGCAGCACTATAAAAGAAGGTCCCACGCCGCCGGAGAACAACTCAGCAAGTTGAGCGTCACAGGAGAGAATGCTGGGGACCTGGGCCAGGCTGTGCATGAAGGATTCTTGCAAAAAGTGCACAGAGGCCTCAGGAGGAAGAGATGACGTGGTGCACAGGGGTACTGTCGCAAACCGGGAAGGTAAGCTCTTACTCCACCAAATTTGGACAGCTGGACCTTAGGACAGTCTGTGTCAAAGGGATCTACCACCTGTGTTCCAGGGAGCATGCTCGTTGCCAGGAGAGGAGTCCCAGAGAACAGGTCGTCGTCTTAGAAGGTGCCTGCTGGAGCAGGGAGGTGACTCTGCCCCTCCATGGAAGATTTCTTTGGTCCTTCTGGTGCACGATGAAGACAGGGAGTCCTCAGAGCATGCACACCTTGGAAACTGTTGCAGTTGTTGGCTGGAGCTGAAGTTGCAGGTTCACAGTAGCCTTTCTGGATACTTTGTTACAGTTACAGTGGTTCCTGGAGCAGTCTGAGTTTGATCCAATGGTCAGAGGATGAAGCAGGAGTTGCAGAGGATTCCTGGTGGAAACCTGCAAGCTGAATCTGAAGAGGAACCCACAGGAGAGACCCTAAATAGCCAGAGGGGAACTAGCTACCTAACCAGGTATGCACCTGTCAGGAGGGGTCTCTGACATCACCTGCTGGCACTGGCCACTGAGAGATCTCCAGAGTGTCACCACATCTTGGAAAACAAGATGGCTAATGCCAGGGACACACTGGAAGAGCTCTGGGCGGTGATGGACAGAGAGTTGGTCACTCCCCTTTCCTTTGTCCAGTTTCGCGCTAGAGCGGGGACTGGAGGTCCCTGAACCGGTGTAGACTGGCCTATGCAAGGAAGGCACCATCTGTGCCCTTCAAAACATTTCCAGAGGCTCTGGGAGGCTACCTTTCCCAAGTGTGTAACACCTATTTCCAAAGGGAGAGGGTGTAACACCCTCCTCCCAAAGGAAATGCTTTGTTCTGCCTTTCTGGGATTGAGCTGCTCAGACCCCAGGAGGGCAGAACCCTGTCTGTGAGGTGGCAGCAGCTGTAGCTGCAGTGCAAGCCTCAGAGAGCTGGTTTGGCAGTACTGGGGGTTCATAGTTCTACATCTGGTGGCACAGCCATAGAGTTACTCATTGTAGGAGGCTGGCCTCACTTGTAGTGGGTACCTTGGGTACTTACACCTTATACCAGGTCCAGTTATCCCTTATTAGTGAAATGTAGTGGTGTTCTAGCAGCTTAGGCTGTTAGAGGTAGCTGTAGCAGAGCAGCTTAGGCTGACCTAGGAGACATGCAAAGCTCCTGCAATACCACTATAGTTATACGGTACTTATACACAATAAAAGACAATACTCAGTGTTACCAAAAATAAAGGCAATTTACTTTAGTGACACAAGGCCAAAAATATCTTAGAGGCAATACTCCTTCTGGAGGTCAGTATTATACACAATATATACTCTAGAGACCAAAATCAGGTCAGTAAATCATCACAGAATAGTGCAAACAGTAGCAAATACCATAGAATGCAATAGGAAGAAATAGACCTAGGGGCAACACAAACCATATACTAAGAAAGTGGAATGCAAATCACAAATTCCCCACTAGGCAAGTGTAGTGTGTAGAGGGGCGCTGGAAGTGTAAGAAAACCACAAAGGTGAGTAAAATACCCCACCCCAGAGCCCAGGAAAGTAGGAGTGAAGTACTGTAAGTTTCCTCTGGACACACTACAAGTCGTGAATAGAGTTATTGCAAGAACCAAGCAAGACTGCAAACAACAAATGGTGGATTCCTCGACCTGAAGACATGTAAAGAGAGGAGACCAAGTCCAGAAGTCGCAGAAGATTTCAGGAAGGACAAGAACCCCTGCCATCCTACAGGATGGTGCAAAAGAGGATTCTCCTGTTAGAAGAAGTCTGCACAAGAGAAACAAAGATGATGACTGCGGGTTCCTGCATGATGCAAAGGATGTCCCACTTCGAGATGTTGGATGCATGTGAGTTGCAGTGCTGGATTTGTCCAACAAGCCCTGGTTCAAACAAAGTGGCAGTTTGCTTCAAAATGGTGATGCCTGGACCCGGGAGGGACCTGGGGCACTCAACTTAGACTGAGGAGGCAGAGGGGGCTCCCAACACTGGAGGGAACCCACAAATGACCAGGCAGCACCCACGGAGGTCCCAGGACATGGGGACAAAGAAGGTGCAAATTGCGGTTGCTGCAGCACTATAAAAGAAGGTCCCACGCCGCCGGAGAACAACTCAGCAAGTTGAGCGTCACAGGAGAGAATGCTGGGGACCTGGGCCAGGCTGTGCATGAAGGATTCTTGCAAAAAGTGCACAGAGGCCTCAGGAGGAAGAGATGACGTGGTGCACAGGGGTACTGTCGCAAACCGGGAAGGTAAGCTCTTACTCCACCAAATTTGGACAGCTGGACCTTAGGACAGTCTGTGTCAAAGGGATCTACCACCTGTGTTCCAGGGAGCATGCTCGTTGCCAGGAGAGGAGTCCCAGAGAACAGGTCGTCGTCTTAGAAGGTGCCTGCTGGAGCAGGGAGGTGACTCTGCCCCTCCATGGAAGATTTCTTTGGTCCTTCTGGTGCACGATGAAGACAGGGAGTCCTCAGAGCATGCACACCTTGGAAACTGTTGCAGTTGCTGGCTGGAGCTGAAGTTGCAGGTTCACAGTAGCCTTTCTGGATACTTTGTTACAGTTACAGCGGTTCCTGGAGCAGTCTGAGTTTGATCCAATGGTCAGAGGATGAAGCAGGAGTTGCAGAGGATTCCTGGTGGAAACCTGCAAGCTGAATCTGAAGAGGAACCCACAGGAGAGACCCTAAATAGCCAGAGGGGAACTAGCTACCTAACCAGGTATGCACCTGTCAGGAGGGGTCTCTGACGTCACCTGCTGGCACTGGCCACTGAGAGATCTCCAGAGTGTCACCACATCTTGGAAAACAAGATGGCTAATGCCAGGGACACACTGGAAGAGCTCTGGGCGGTGATGGACAGAGAGTTGGTCACTCCCCTTTCCTTTGTCCAGTTTCGCGCTAGAGCGGGTACTGGAGGTCCCTGAACCGGTGTAGACTGGCCTATGCAAGGAAGGCACCATCTGTGCCCTTCAAAGCATTTCCAGAGGCTCTGGGAGGCTACCTTTCCCAAGTGTGTAACACCTATTTCCAAAGGGAGAGGGTGTAACACCCTCCTCCCAAAGGAAATGCTTTGTTCTGCCTTTCTGGGATTGAGCTGCTCAGACCCCAGGAGGGCAGAACCCTGTCTGTGAGGTGGCAGCAGCTGTAGCTGCAGTGCAAGCCTCAGAGAGCTGGTTTGGCAGTACTGGGGGTTCATAGTTCTACATCTGGTGGCACAGCCATAGAGTTACTCATTGTAGGAGGCTGGCCTCACTTGTAGTGGGTACCTTGGGTACTTACACCTTATACCAGGTCCAGTTATCCCTTATTAGTGAAATGTAGTAGTGTTCTAGCAGCTTAGGCTGTTAGAGGTAGCCGTAGCAGAGCAGCTTAGGCTGACCTAGGAGACATGCAAAGCTCCTGCAATACCACTATAGTTATACGGTACTTATACACAATAAAAGACAATACTCAGTGTTACCAAAAATAAAGGCAATTTACTTTAGTGACACAAGGCCAAAAATATCTTAGAGGCAATACTCCTTCTGGAGGTCAGTATTATACACAATATATACTCTAGAGACCAAAATCAGGTCAGTAAATCATCACAGAATAGTGCAAACAGTAGCAAATACCATAGAATGCAATAGGAAGAAATAGACCTAGGGGCAACACAAACCATATACTAAGAAAGTGGAATGCAAATCACAAATTCCCCTCTAGGCAAGTGTAGTGTGTAGAGGGGCGCTGGAAGTGTAAGAAAACCACAAAGGTGAGTAAAATACCCCACCCCAGAGCCCAGGAAAGTAGGAGTGAAGTACTGTAAGTTTCCTCTGGACACACTACAAGTCGTGAATAGAGTTATTGCAAGAACCAAGCAAGACTGCAAACAACAAATGGTGGATTCCTCGACCTGAAGACATGTAAAGAGAGGAGACCAAGTCCAGAAGTCGCAGAAGATTTCAGGAAGGACAGGAACCCCTGCCATCCTACAGGATGGTGCAAAAGAGGATTCTCCTGTTAGAAGAAGTCTGCACAAGAGAAACAAAGATGATGACTGCGGGTTCCTGCATGATGCAAAGGATGTCCCACTTCGAGATGTTGGATGCATGTGAGTTGCAGTGCTGGATTTGTCCAACAAGCCCTGGTTCAAACAAAGTGGCAGTTTGCTTCAAAATGGTGATGCCTGGACCCGGGAGGGACCTGGGGGCCTCAACTTAGACTGAGGAGGCAGAGGGGGCTCCCAACACTGGAGGGAACCCACAAATGACCAGGCAGCACCCACGGAGGTCCCAGGACATGGGGACAAAGAAGGTGCAAATTGCGGTTGCTGCAGCACTATAAAAGAAGGTCCCACGCCGCCGGAGAACAACTCAGCAAGTTGAGCGTCACAGGAGAGAATGCTGGGGACCTGGGCCAGGCTGTGCATGAAGGATTCTTGCAAAAAGTGCACAGAGGCCTCAGGAGGAAGAGATGACGTGGTGCACAGGGGTACTGTCGCAAACCGGGAAGGTAAGCTCTTACTCCACCAAATTTGGACAGCTGGACCTTAGGACAGTCTGTGTCAAAGGGATCTACCACCTGTGTTCCAGGGAGCATGCTTGTTGCCAGGAGAGGAGTCCCAGAGAACAGGTCGTCGTCTTAGAAGGTGCCTGCTGGAGCAGGGAGGTGACTCTGCCCCTCCATGGAAGATTTCTTTGGTCCTTCTGGTGCACGATGAAGACAGGGAGTCCTCAGAGCATGCACACCTTGGAAACTGTTGCAGTTGCTGGCTGGAGCTGAAGTTGCAGGTTCACAGTAGCCTTTCTGGATACTTTGTTACAGTTACAGCGGTTCCTGGAGCAGTCTGAGTTTGATCCAATGGTCAGAGGATGAAGCAGGAGTTGCAGAGGATTCCTGGTGGAAACCTGCAAGCTGAATCTGAAGAGGAACCCACAGGAGAGACCCTAAATAGCCAGAGGGGAACTAGCTACCTAACCAGGTATGCACCTGTCAGGAGGGGTCTCTGACGTCACCTGCTGGCACTGGCCACTGAGAGATCTCCAGAGTGTCACCACATCTTGGAAAACAAGATGGCTAATGCCAGGGACACACTGGAAGAGCTCTGGGCGGTGATGGACAGAGAGTTGGTCACTCCCTTTCCTTTGTCCAGTTTCGCGCTAGAGGGGGACTGGAGGTCCCTGAACCGGTGTAGACTGGCCTATGCAAGGAAGGCACCATCTGTGCCCTTCAAAGCATTTCCAGAGGCTCTGGGAGGCTACCTTTCCCAAGTGTGTAACACCTATTTCCAAAGGGAGAGGGTGTAACACCCTCCTCCCAAAGGAAATGCTTTGTTCTGCCTTTCTGGGATTGAGCTGCTCAGACCCCAGGAGGGAAGAACCCTGTCTGTGAGGTGGCAGCAGCTGTAGCTGCAGAGCAAGCCTCAGAGAGCTGGTTTGGCAGTACTGGGGGTTCATAGTGGAGCCCCAGGATGAATGGGATTGGCCCCCCAATACCAGATTTGGAATGGGGGGACAATTCCATGATCTTAGACCCCTTACATGGCCCCATTTGGAGTTACCATTGTGAAGCTACATATAGGTATTGACCTATATGTAGTGCACACATGTAATGGTCTCCCAGCACTCACAAAGTCCGGGGATTCTGCCCTGGACAGCATGGGGGCACCTTTGCTATTGCAAGGGTGCCCTCACACTTAGTAACTTTGCAATTTGCCTTCAGGAAATGAAGATTAGACATAAAGGTGACTTCTAAGTTACTTAAGTGCAGTGAAAATGGGTGTGAAATAGTGTGTGCACTATTTAACACAAGCTGCAGTGACAGTTCTGTGAAATGGTTTGTCAGAGCTCCTTATGGGTGGCAAAAAAAAATGCTGCAGCCCCTAATGATCTCCTGGAGCACCAATGCCCTGGGTACCTAGGTACCATATACTAGGGACTTATAAGAGATGGGGTCCAGTGTGCCATTTGGAATTGGAAATTGAAGTCACTAAACTATAGTGACTAATTTGGAAGCAGAGAGAGCATAAGTACTGAAGTTCTGGTTAGCAGAACTTCAGTGACACAGTTAAGCACTACTGACAACACACACTTTATGCCACAAACTATGAACACTGGGGCCCTAATAGCAGGATCCCAGTGAGATAGGCAAAACACACTGACAAATAGGGTTTTCACTATGAGCACTGGGGTCCTGGCTAGCAGGATCTCAGTGAGACAGTAAAAACACATTGACACACACTCACAAACAGGCCAAACGGGGACGTAACCATGCTAGAAAGAGGCTACTTTCTCATACTCATACTTTCACTTAGGGCCTGATTATGAGTATGGCGATCCCTTGGACTGCTGTACTCGCTGTGGCAGTCTGACCACCTCATCCCTGGCGGTCTACCCGCCAGATACAGATGCTGGCAGGCGGACTGCCACAACACCGTCGCCACTGTCAGGATCAGAGATCCCGATGGGTTGGCAGCAGTGAAAGTCGTGGTCAGCAACGGCCATGCCAAGTGATCACAACTTTCCTTTCTGGCAGCCTTTTCATGGTGCGGTCCCTACCATGAAAAGGCAGATGGAACGACAGAGTTGGGGACACAGAGGGGCCCCTGCACTGCCCACAACCATGTCTTGGGCAATTCAGGGCTCCCTCCTGTCAGCACACTTGGAATGTGCACTGTCTATCTTGGCACATTCTGTGTGTGCTGTGTGTGGCGGCATTTGCCTCAGCTCTTTGTGAGAGCCAAGGCCAATGACATTGCACTGTTTCTGCGAGTAAGCCCAGCAGAACTATTGCACTATGGCAGTGAGGAGGCCGACAGTTTAGCAGCCACCTCCCCACCAGCGTATTGGGGGTCCAGCGGTTTCACCGTTGCAATCATAATCAGACCCTTAGATAAGCAGTGATGCAACCTACTCACTGTAGGAGGCTGGCCTGGCTTATAGTGGGTACCTGATGATACTTACACCTTGTACCAGGTCCAGTTATCCCTTAATAGTAGATTAGTAGTGTTCTAGCAGCTTAGGCTGATAGAGGTAGCTATAGCAGAGCAACTTAGGCTGAACTAGGAGACATGCAAAGCTCCTACTATACCACTTATATCATATAGCACTATATCATAAGAAACACAATACTCAGAGTTACTAAAAATAAAGAAACTTATTTTAGTGACAATGTGCCCAAAATATCTCAGAGGATATACTCCCTTAGGACGTAAAGTACACAAAATATACATACAAACCAAAAATCTGGTAAGTAAGCAGTTAGAAAAGTAGTGCTCACACTGTAGAATACAATAGGATGCAATAGGCACAGGGGCAAAACAAACCATATACTCCAAAAGTGGAATGCGAACCACGAATGAACCCCAGGCCTAGTGTAGTGTGTAGAGGGTCGCTGGGAGTGTAAAAAAACACTAAGGGTGTCCAAGATACCCCACCCCAAGACCCTGAAAAGTAGGAGTAAAGTTACCCTACTAACCCAGAAACACAGTAGAGTTGTGATAGTGGATTCTTCAAGGACAACAACTGACTGCAAAGTACTTAAGACGGATTCCTGGACCTGAGGACCTGCAAAGGAAGGGGACCAAGTCCAAGAGTCACGCAAGTGTTCAGGGGGGGCAGGATCCCACTAAACCCCAGATGAAGATGCAAAAGGGCTGCCTCTGGATGGAAGAAGCTGAAGATTCTGCAACAACGGAAGGTGCCAGGAACTTCTCCTTTGCACAGAAGATGTCTCACGGTGTGCTGGAGGATGCAGAGTTGATCCCATACAGAAATGCTGCAAACAAGCCTTTCCAGCTGCAAGAGTCGCCGTTGAAGAAAATGAGTGCTGCCCGGGCCCAGGAAGGACCAGGGGGTCGCCCCTTGGAGGAGGAGACAGAGGGAGCACTCAGGAGCACAGAGAGCCCACGCAGAAGCAGGCAGCATCCACAGAAGTACTTGAACAGGTGTTCAAGAAATCTGAGCACAGCGGTCACCTCAACACTACAAAAGAGGGTCCCACGAAGCCAGTGGTCAACTCAGCGAGTTGAACAATGCATGGCAGAGTGCTGGGGACCTGGGCTATGCTGTGCATGAAGGATTCCTTGCAAAAGTGCACAGAAGCCCTAGCAGCTTCAGTTCATGCAGGACACAGGATTACTGTCTGGCGTGGGGAGGCAAGGACTTACCTCCACCAAATTTGGACAGAAGGACTTCTGGACTGTTGGGGTCACTCAGATCTAGCTCCTGTGTTCGAGGGACCATGTTTGTCAAGATGAGAGGGGACCCAGGGGACTGGTGATGCAGAAGTTTGGTGCCTGCGTTATCAGGGGGAATATTCCGTCGACCCATGGGAGATTTCTTCTTGGCTTCCAGTGCAGGGTGAAGGCAGACAGCCTTCAGAGCATACACTACCAGGAAATAGTCGAGAAAGCTGGCAGGATTATTCACTACAATGTTGCTGGTAGTCGTCTTGCTACTTTGTTGTGGTTTTGCAGGTGTCCTGGAGCAGTCAGCGGTTGATCCTTGGCAGAAGTCGAAGAGGGAGATGCAGAGGAACTCTGGTGAGCTCTTGCATTCATGATCAGATGAGGAACCCACAGGAGAGACGCTAAATAGCCCTCAGAGGAGGATTGGTCACCTAACCAGGTAAGCACCTATCAGGACGGATCTCTGACATCACCTGCTGGCACTGGCCACTCAGAGGCCTCCATTGTGCCCTCACACCTCTGCATTCAAGATGGCAGAGGTCTGGGACACACTGGAGGTGCTCTGGGCGCCCCCCTGGGATGGTGATGGACAGGGGAGTGGTCACTCCCCTTTCCTTTGTACAGATGGGGGATCCCTGAACTGGTGTAGACTGGTTTATTCAAGGAGGGCACCATCTGTGCCCTTCAAAGCATTCCCAGAGACCAGGAGAGGCTACTCCTCTCAGGCCCTTAACACCTATTTCCAAAGGGAGAGGGTGTAATACCCTCTCTCAGAGGAAATCCTTTGTTCTGCCTTCCTGGGACTAGGCTGCCCAGACCCCAGGAGGGCAGAAACCTGTCTCTGGGTTGGCAGCAGCGGTAGCTGCAGTGAAAACCCCAGAGAGCTAGTTTGGCAGTACCCGAGGTCCATGCTGGAGCCCCGGGGATGCATGGGATTGGCACCCCAATACCAGATTTGGCATGGGGAACAATTCCATGATCTTAGACATGTTACATGGCCATGTTCGGAGTTACCATTGTGAAGCTACATATAGGTATTGACCTATATGTAGTGCACACGTGTAATGGTGTCCCCGCACTCACAAAGTGTGGGGAAATTGCCCTGAAGAATGTGGGGGCACCTTGGCTAGTACCAGGGTGCCCTCACACCTAGTAACTTTGCACCTAACCTTCACTAAGTGAGGGGTAGACATATATGGTGACTTATAAGTTACTTAAGTACAGTGTGAAATGGCTGTGAAATAACATGGATGTTCTTTCACTCAGGCTGCAGTGGCAGTCCTGTGTAAGAATTGTCTGAGCTCCCTATGGGTGGCAAAAGAAATGTTGAAGCCCAGAGGGATCTCCTGGAA
The DNA here is from genome assembly GCF_031143425.1 of Pleurodeles waltl. Taxonomy (NCBI): domain Eukaryota; kingdom Metazoa; phylum Chordata; class Amphibia; order Caudata; family Salamandridae; genus Pleurodeles; species Pleurodeles waltl. The sequence continues at coordinate 827,459,767 of NC_090439.1, forward strand.
CCCCAATACCCTGGGTACCTAGGTACCATATACTAAGAAATTATAAAGGTGTTCCAGTATGCCAATCAGAATTGGTAAAAATGGTCACTAGCCTGCAGTGACAATTTTAAAAGCAGAGAGAGCATAAACACTGAGGTTCTGGTTAGCAGAGCCTCAGTGATACAGTTAGGTACCACACAGGGAACATATTTAGGCCATAAACTATGAGCACTGGGGTCCTGGCTAGCAGGATCCCAGTGACACAGGCAAAAACAAACTGACACACAAGTAAAAATGGGGTTAACATGCCAGGCAAGATGGTACTTTCCTACACTCACCCATTCAGACAAGTAGTACTTTAAACTTGACTCTGGCCTACTAATGCAGAGCCTGTGTGTTCAGTTTTAATGCCAGTTCAATTTGAAAGTAGAAAACCCCCTTCCCAAGCCTTAAACTCTTGCTCTACTACACATAACTCACCCCTCAGCTAGACTGTAGGTTTGGGATAGAGCATAGGGCTTTGTGGTTAAAATGTAAGACATGTTCGTTCAGATTTACTCAGTTCTAAGTGGAATTGCAGATCCCTATGCCCAGTAATACATACAGTGTCTCACCTGTATTGCAACACACATACCTATTTACAGAAGCATAGAAGCATGATATAGAGATACATGATATATGAGCACAGAGCATGAGTCTGTCACTCTGAGTGTGTGCATGAGAATCTGAGTGAGTCTCTCTATATGTGCATGAGTACCTCAGTGGATCTGTCAGTGCGTACATGAATGTCTGAGTGGGTCTCTGAGTGTGCGTGAGTACCTCAGTGGGTCTGTGGGCGACTGCATGAGTGTCTGAGTCTATTAGTGCATGCATTCATCTCTGAGTGTATCTCTGAGTGTGTGTAATAGCATCTCATTGAGTCTGTGAGTATGTACATCAGTTAAATGTTTAAAAAAAAACAAAAATTGTCAAAGTAAGGTAAATGTAGACATCTACTAATACTTTAAAGTAGAAAATTAGAATGCCATCAAAAAGTCAAACAAGAAAGCAAGAGAGGAAAGGTTATTTATTATCTCCTCACAACTAAGAAACAAAAGGGGCAAAATGCAGAGAATAGAATGAAAGAGAAACAAGCTGCTGGTAAGAAAAAAAAAAGTTTCTTCAAATAATATGTGGAAAACTGCAAAGTGAGCAAAAGTAAGTAAATAAAAACCAAAGATTTAAGTTATTTAATATAGGAGAACAAGTATGACTTTAAGAGTAAAACACTGAACAATAAATCAGATACTTTAAGCAGAAGTTAGAAGTAGTTCAAGGAAATAGGAGTTAAAATGTTTCACAGTAGAGTAATTCAGAATCTTGTAAAAACTATGAAGCAGTATAAAATCAGAAGGGAAGCAATCAAACAAAAGGAATGTGTTGAAGCTATTGCTGATAAAGCCTTTACCCTCAAAAGGGAGCTATTTATTTTGTTTCTGGGCAGAATTAGAACACTGGAAAAAACGGTGTTGACTATGTAGAACAGAAGCAAAAGGAAAAGACTGGTGAATAGGTGTCACTTTTGCAAACTTTTCAGTGGTGAATGGAAGCCTACTTACAGTACTGAGCCTTATTTTAATGAAGAAAGCTACCTCCAGGAGAACACATTAGTGCATGCAGTTAAAACATCTGGATAATGTTATGAGATGAAGGATGGTAGTCCTATTGCAAAAGAGGAGATGGTACCTAGAAATGTAGGAGAAGTGATGATTGCTGAAGAGGCACAGTGAAGGTGTATACAGGCTCCTGTGTATAAGTGGGACTGCAGCAGTATTTACAGTGGACCGCAAGAATCAATTGATATATTGAAATCTTTGCTTTGTATATTTCCCTGCAAAAGTCTGGAAAAGAAAAAAGGCATATTGCAAGGATTAGATTCATGCAAAGTAAGAAAGTGCACAAATTTACAAGGTCTCTCCCTAGCATGTCTCTCAAAGAAAGTGTGCAAAAGCACCTTTCTACATTTTAGAATGTTAGCTATACGCCAATTGAAAATGCAGATTTTAGATAGGAGGCTTTACTATGTCAAAAGACCTGCTCTATGTTTAGGAGAAATGAAAAGAGTACTTTTACATGGTACAGCAGCAGATGTGGAAAGAGTTTGTGAAGAGGATGACTTTAGTTTCTTTGGTCCTAAACAGCGGTGTAGGGAACATGAAGAGTTGGTAGTGCATCTGTAGAGGAACAGGATTCAGGTGTTAATGTTGATATCTTTACAGATAAGATTAGAAAGTTCAACACAGTTTCATCAGAGAAACCAAACTGTGTTTGTATTTGTTGTTGATGTACTCACTACAAAATTCAAACTCAAAATGTTTTTATGTACTCTAAAACTGAAGAAGAGAACAGAGATAAGTTTCAAGAATTTGCTGCCTATTTGAAGAAGAACGGTTTGATTTGTCATTGCGACACATTTTATGTAAGTACTGCTGTGATAAGTTAGAGGATAAAATGCCAGCTAGAGCAGTGCATAACAAGTTAGAATTAGTTTCAATTCCACAAGAACTTCAAGATTTGAATGTTTATGAATCCATTCTTATATAAAGTGTACATGCTTTCCAGGCTAAAGTTTGTATGGAACCAAAAACAGGGAAATTACCTCCACGAGAACTACAAAAAGGTCTGAAGAGTAGAGTTGTTTACTTGCCACTAGATGCCAAAAAGAATGTTGAAGCTATGGGGATACAGAAAGATTTTAAAAATGCTCTTATTATTTTAGTGAATGGTGTTCCAACAAAGAACAAAAAGGAATGGTAAAGATTAGTGGATATGAATAAAGTAAAAAAAAAGCAATGATATGCTGTTGTGTAGCCATTTTAGTTATAGCTTCATGCACGTTATTTTAGCAAACTAAGCCTGCTGCTGCGCACTTTAACTTAGATATATTTTATTCAGCTTTGTTTTATTATTCTTACAATAGCCACTTTTGTGGTCTTGCTTTATTTTTCTTTATCTAGCTGTTTTTGCCTAGGCCAGCCCCACCTTCTCAAACAAGATATTCTTGCTCACTCTGTGCTTTTTTCAAGACTGCAGTAAGATAGGTTGCCGGTGAACATGGTACAAGTTTTGTCTCTGACATTCATAGAAACTACACATCCTTATGTAGGGCCATTTTCTCAGAACATCAGCTGTTTTATTTTAAAAATACTTCCCTGTCCCTTACACGTTAGAGGGAGATTACAGCCATAGAACCACAACTGTATGCTGATTGCTGAACGCTTCGCTACAGCTGCTTATGCAGACTTCAGGCCTTTGCTCAGGTATGGGTGATGATGTCTCCCAGGGGAGCCTGAAGGGTTAACATGCTTTGCTCTATTATAGCCTAGGTAGGAATTAGTCTATTGATTCTAGTGACAACATGTTAGCGTTATTCCTATGCTTTACTCTCCTTGTCACAATTTTAATCTTGTCATGCTGCATCATCCTGGTTAGTGCAGCCCATGCTTTGCTATCTAAGGTGCAGTCGCTTCATTAAAACCTTATTGAAACCTATACTGCCTCTGTTTGTCATTGTGTATGTGAGACTAATGTAACTGAGAAAAACGGATGAGACCTGAGTGACCACGATTTCCCTGAGAAATCAATTAAGTCATGCGCTCGGCTGCGCAATCATCCCTGCCCTTGGGTAGAGATAAGGCACTGATAGTTAGCAGGAGCAAAACACAGATTAGGCCGACAGGCATCACGTGTAGTGGGTCAGACTCAGTCTCCCACACTGCAGGCGATTCAGCAGCTTAAAATCCAGTAGTCTCATTAGAATAATGAGAGCCTACACGACAATGCCCGGTGCAAAATAACACTTGTTATAAAAATGCTGATGCTTTTCAAGATATAACACAAATAGAGGATGAAGCGTTACCATCAAGAGGTCAAATTGAAAAGGTCGATCAATCAAATCAGATAAAATTTGTGAACACTACAGTACAGCATCCAGCCTCTTCATTCTAAAGAAGTTATTGGTGATGCAATTGACCTATTTCAAGTGAAGCAAGTAAAAGGCGTCCAAAATAGTGTGTGGGAGTAAAGTTTAGAAGCTTGCTGTTTTTCACAACTGTTTGCCACTGGAAAAGGCCAATGCTATGATGACTGCCCCATACAGATACCAGCATCTGAATACCGGTCAGCCAGATTATATTCAGAAGATCCTAGACTTCACCTGTGTATTCCATATATTTTTCATCTTCTCTTTGAGAGTGACTTTTCTGGAATTTTTTACACTGTAACCCATATACTGAAGACAGAAGTAAAGCTTCAAAACCTTTCTGAAACTGAGTTTGTCAAAAAAGTTCCTGAAAAGAATGAAACGTTGGAGTACAGCTTGATTAATTTGTTGGCATGCCAGCATGGCACCAACGAGTATTCATATCATTGTCAAGGTGAGCTGAAATGCATGTTGAGAAATTTAGTGGCACCTTCTTGGTTCCTGAGAGTCAGATGTGCTGGATATGCATGGGATGACATGCTTGAATTTTTTAGAGAAGTGAGAGGCATGGACATTTGGACCCCTTCCCATTTCTTGCAAACCCAGACAACCAGGTGCCCCCTTGTTTAGATTAGGAGAGGGCTGAAAAGAGGTATATTAAGGAATTTTAGCCACACCAGTGGGTGGACTAAGCCAGACGTAACCTCCAAAATTTAGATTCTGCCATTTTGGATTTTTAAAGAATGTTGCTTCCTGGGATTGATTTTTACGGCACTTCTCAGGAAGTGGTCATTCAAGAGGGGGGTGATCTGCCTGTGATTGGGCAGTTGTTCCCCCCTGCTTTACACCCCATGGGCAAGGATAAATATAGCAGAGCTCCACCCACACCTCAGATCCCTACAAGGAACAAGACAAGAAGAAGGACTGCCCTGCTGGACCCCTGACCTGCACCTAGACACTGCACTCTGAAGGACTTCACCACAAAAAGGACTTCGTCTAGCTTCGACTGGTTCAAGATGGGACTCCATGTTTGCTACAGGTAGACAATAGCTAACCAGAGAATCCCTGCATGAAATCCTGAAGAAACTGACCTGCTGACCACTGTGCAGTGGTCATTTTTGAGTTTGAGCCAGGTGCATTTTGGGAGTTGGAGTCCTAACCCTCAAGGAGCAACTCAAACCTTCTGGAACCTTGGGTGAGCTTTGGGCCCCTAAAGTACCTTCAAAGAAATTCTGGAAGAAGATCCAGATGTTGGGAGAAGATTAGAGAACGTTTTGTAAAAATATCCATAAAGGGAACCTTCGTGCATCAAGCTGGTTTACGTCGACCGTGACCCTGCCTGACTTGCAGGTTCTGCCCACTGAAAAGCTCCAGAGCCCCAGACTTCCAGAATTTCACTGGGGGCTCCTGGAAAGGCAATCCGATGACGTTGACTCGAAATCGGCTTGCTGTGGGGGGTCATCTTATGTCGGAGAGAAAAAGCTCCAAAAAAGTGACAAAGTCCAAACATAAAAAGTTGACCGTGACTTTCCATGCAGCATATCTGAGGAGGGCTCCAGGGACGTTGGATCCAATTTCAAGTTCGGCCCGGATGAGGATTTCCGTCCCCAAAAATCTTCTCAGTCTGAAGGTAGAATTCTTCATCGAGGTCTCCTGCGATGCTTATCTGAAAAGGGCTCCAGGAAGGTCAGATCAAATTGGTGACTTTGTTAGCAACGCCACAAAAACCATGGCAGTAGGCCCTACTTGTGACAGGGATTTTTTTCCTTGTCACCGGTAGGCAGCTTCCTCACCCCCCAGCACTTACCTGACACCCCCAACCCCTTCTGATCCTAACACACATGCCTACCGCTCCGATTCCTTACACACACACACCTCCCCACTCCCCATTCATGCACACACTCGCAGACACGTACCACGCATACACCCAATCAAACACACTGGCATACATGCATTCATACACACATTGGTATATACATATACTTCCAGACATGCTCACACACATTCTTTCAGCGATCACATTGACATGCAGACATGCACTCACTTTACTATTCTTACATGCATTCACTCACACCCACACAACCACACAAACAACACAACACACACAGACGCATTCACACACACACTCCCACATTCATGCACACACTCAGACACACATACACAACACCCCCACCCTCCCACCCCCTCACCATACCTTGGTTGAGGAGGTCTTCCGACAGAGAACGGGAAGGGGCACTGCTATTGCCAGCATCGCCCAACCAGCAGAACACCGCCAGGCTGTATTTCTGGACATAATACGGCTGGCTGCGTTCTACTGGAGTGGCAGTGCTGGTGGTAGCAGCACCAGCTTACCACCATCCGCCAGTATGATCAGTGCCGGATTTCAACCTCTGTTGTAGTGGAAGTCACAGAGTGCTCATAGTATGGCGGACGGATGATAGCTACGGTGACAGTATGTTGGCAGCTGTCACCGCAGCAGTAGGCGGTTTTTACCACCATTGTCTCCTAAGTTAAGCCTTACTGCTCGTTTCCAAGCTACCAAGGGTTGAGCTGGGGTTAATTTATTGAGACCTAACTAGACCTAGTGGATGATTGTTAAGTGTAGGTATTACCTGCCCTTAACAATAATCCACTTTCCAACAACAATATAGAAGCAAACATACATTTTTTTAAAGAGGGTGTTTTGGATTCCCTTGACCTGTCATTTCACAAGGAAGAGTAAACAGCTTTCTATCTGCAGTCAAACATACATTCACATGAACATCACCAAAAAATGCTTACAACCTGAAAAGCACAGAGCCTCGAAATTCATTAATTATTTTAATCCAGTCATTTTAAAGATGTGGAACTCAAATATGGACATACAATTTGTTGCAAATAACTAAATTGCTGTTGCTCGGTTCATTACTTCATATATCATAAAATCTGAGAAGACAGAGATGAAGGAGAGTGAGAGGAGATTTTGCAGAAAAGAGTCTTCTTAAAAAAATGTAGAGTTTTAGCTTGAAAATGTTTTCCCTCAGAGAAATAAGATTTTGTGAGTGCACAGACAGGTTAAGCTCATCGGGTTTATTCTCAAAGTCAAGGGGAATTGTTTGGGTAAGTCTAGAGCTTGCAAATACACCAAAAAGAGTGCTAAAGTATTTCTCAGAAATTCAGTATCAAGCAGAGCTTGATCCAGAAAATAGAGAGAGTGTCAAATCTAAAATAGTTAGACACATATTACCCAAAAAGAATTCCACATCTAGAGAACATGTGCCTTTACAAAGTACTTCACTACTACTGGTATAGATGCAATGTAGTGGAAAATATAAAAGAAGGTAAATATGAAGTGTTGGATGTGACAGTTGCTTGGTCAGACACACCAAAGGAAATCTAATTCACCATAAAAAAACATGGTTGTCAAAGAGAATGTTTCTACCTGCACTTCTACAACTGTTCAAACCCTGGGGTACTGAATCAGAACTACTTAGGGACTAAGGGCCTCATTTGAGTTTGGTGGTCGGAATACTTAGACCGCCAAAGCCGCGGGGAGAAGGCAGCCATCAATCCGGATGCCTCCCCCCGGTCGTATTACGATGTTCCCACTGGGCTGACTGGCAGGAACATCGTATTATGACATTCCTGCCGGTCAATCCGGTGGAAACAGTGCTACTGTATTGGAGCCAAGGCCAATAACATAGCACCCCAACACCCTCAGAATTCATACTGTCTGCAAACCAGAGTGGTCGCATTCTGAGGGTGTTGGGCAGGGGCCGGGGCAGAGTCCCAGCCATAGAAAGGCTGGCGAAACAGGAGTCAAGATCAGCATGGCGGCGCTGAGTTCAGTCCTCATCAGCCTGGAGACCTTGATCCATGCTGTGATGGTCGTCCCCTGGTGGTGCAACCACTAGGGTCATAATGTGGCGGTCAAACCGCCTGGAGTGCAGCAGTCTGACCATCACCACGAGGCTGGCGGTCTTAAGATCCCCATCCTCATAATGAGGGCCTATGACTGCCATGAAGATACCTTCAACACTGTAAAAGACAGCATTGAATGTTCAGTCTTTCCACACTGCTTGCAAATGTTGAAAGTTGAGATTGAATAGGAAGAAACGGTTGCAGCTGAGATAGCTAAAGAGAGTTCACAAAGTACCCAAAGTTCTGGACCGCTAAGTCAAGATCCTCTTAGAGAACCACTCATTCAACATTAAGCAGCCATAGCTATAAATGAGGGGACATTGCAATGCAGCAAGCCCGAGAAAAAAATGTTAATTTCAAACAGTTAGTACAACACCTAAACAACAAACAGAAAGAAATCCATTACGAAATAAGAGGTATAAGAGAGGACATATTTCTCCATGATAAAAATAATGTGCATGCTCTTCATTTAAAACACTAATACTATACATCTGTGGTCAAGCTGGCTTGGGAAAAGGCTTTCTAATTAAAGTTCTCACTCCTTCTCTACAGAAGACTACCAGATTCCAATTCATCATGTGTAATAACAGCACGAATAGGATTAGCTGCCCACAACAGCAAAATGAATACTTTACGTCGGTGTTAGAAATGGGGTTTCTGGTTGGCTAGGGTATGCACCTAAGCCAGACACAACCCACCCACTCTAGTCAGGGTAAGGGGGTTACATGTCCAAGATAACCCCTGCTCACCCCCTTGGTAGCTTGGCAAGAGCAGTCAGGCCTAACTCAGAGGCAATGTGTAAAGCGTTAGCAAAATTTAAACAACACACGTGACGCAATAGGTATACCACAAAGTAAACACAACACTGAGCTATGTAAAAGTAAACTTTATTGCACAAAACATAATTAGACCAAACATTACATGACAGTAATACTCTGCTACCTTAGCAGTTGTCAGAACGTTACACAGGTTACTAATACTCTGCAAGAATACGCAGTAGTCACATTAGAACACGTAAATACTCAGGATTCTGCAACATAGGCAGTAGTCAGGAATCACAGTAACGAAATAAATGCACTTGTCATAAAAGTATCAGACATGCCTACATGAGGAACATTATAAAACCATATGGCAAGTAATCAACACAAAACAGCATGTCCGGCCCCTAAAAGGCACATCAGCAAGTATGGCGCCAAAAAGACACAAGCTAACATAATCCATTCACCACACCTAAACTAGGAACATTTGAAGTCTTATGAGCTTTTGAAAGTATCTGTTTTATGCTGCCTAGGCTCCTCTAGTGCTGCAATGTGGACAGGCAGGGCCCCCGGCGATCCTTGTGCAAGACAGGGCTGTGTGTTGATCCTGGGGAAGGGGGACACTATGCAGCCACTCCGATTCTCATATCCTCCTGGGACCCCCAGTTTCTGAGGGCTCCCCCGGGCCTCCACTGGCCCTCCAACCAAGGGGGGGGGGGTAAAACAATGCCCCAAAACAATAAGTGGGGCCCAAAGAAGGAGACCTACGGTGTGGGGGGCCTCCAGAGAGGCTTCCACCCCACCTGCGGTCCCAGAGGAGAAAATGAGGGCTCCTCGGGCAGGGGGAGCCTTTGATGAGGCTTCCTTTCCCCTGCCAGTCCTGCCTAAGGAGAGTTAAAGGGACCGGTGGGGCGGGGAGCCTCCGATGAGGCTTCCTTCTCTGCCCGTCTTTGTAGACATGAGCAGGCACCGAAGCGGGTGCCTGCTCCTGCCCTGGGGCCACTTCTTGGAGCTTGCTTCATGCCGGGGGTACGATGGGTGTATGCTAGCTCCTTTCCTTTCTTCTAGTGGTGCCCCGGGGGCACCGGGGACAGCGCGACTCTGGCGTGATTGAATAAACAAAAGAGCAGGGGGGCATTCCACAAGACAGGGTCTTGTCGGCGATTTCAGGATCCCAGCAGGTGCTTTACCAAGCGCCAATGCACCACCTAGGATGCACTTTGAATCGCAAATGCACCACGAAGGAAGCACTTTCACAGTGCTTCAGGGACAGATGATAAAGTGCTCTCTAGGCACTATGGGCTTGTTACATGGGTCCAGGGCCACGGCACCCAGCCCCTGGGGGACTACAGGATCAAAGAGGAGCACAGGGTGGCAGGGCCCAGCAGCAGGCAAGCGCAAGGTGGAAACAGGCAAGTGGCAGTTCCTCCAAGTGACCAGGCAGGTCACAGGTCAGCACAGCAGCAGCAGTCCATGGCGGTTCCTGGTGAGTCCCTCCAGCATCATTGTGTCCAGTTCCAAAATGTCACCCCATTGTGGGGAAAAAAAAAACATACTTATACTCAGTTTACAGTGTGTTTCAGAAAGAGATGGGAGAGGAGGTTCTAACCAGTTATATCTGGTTCTGGGAGTGCCCCCTCTCTCCTCCAGCACAGGCTCCAAACATCAGTTGGGGTAAACAACCCTACTGTGTGAGGCCAGGGCACAGCCTTTACAAATGCAGGTGTGCCCCTCCTCTCCCTTCTCTCAGCCTAGGAAGAGTATTCAGTATGTAAATGCACCTCTGTGATACCTCCACCCTCCCTGTGTACAGGCTGTCTGAAAAATATGCACAAAGCCCAGCTGTCACTCTGCCCAGATGTGGATTGGAGTCAAGCTGCAAAACACCAGTCACAGAGAAATGCTCACTTTCTAGAAGTGCCATTTCTGTAATGATAACAAATCCACCTACACCGGTAAGCAGCATTTCTCACTACCATTACAACCATACCAACAGGCCTACACCACCCCTCATAAATCAGACAGTACCCCCTAGACATAAGGAAGGGCATATCCAATGCAATCCTATGAGAAGGCAGCACTCACAGCAGTCAGGAACCAAATAGGCTGTTTGTCACTGCCAGGACAAGCCACATTACTAGGCACATGTCCTGCCTTCTACATACATGGCACCCTGCCCATAGGGCTAGCTAGGGCCTACCTTAGGGGTGACCTACATGTAGTAAAAGGGGAGTTCTGGTAAGTAAATTTAGATGCCAGGTCCCTGTGGCAGAAAACTTCACAAACAGGCTCTGTGCTAGCAGACCTGAGACAGGCTTCAAAGGCTACTTCAGTGGGTGGCACAAGGAGTGCTGCAGGCTCAATAGTAGAATTTAATTTACAGGCCCTGGGTACCACTTTACAAGGGACTTATAGGTAAATTAAATATGCCAATTAGCTATAAGCCAATCATACCTAATATTTACAAGAGAGATCACATGCACTTTAGCACTGATTAGCAGTGAAGCAGTGCTCAGAGTCATAACGTCAGCCAACAAGGGTCAGAAAAATAAGGAGGAAAAGGCAAAAAGTTTGGGGAATGACCCTATTAAAGGGCCAGGTCCAACAATCGGCTACTTATGCTTCCTGTTGAACATGATAATAAACTGGAATACCTGAAATAATCTGGTGAAGCTTGTCACAAAGTTTCCAGAGTTATGAAGAAACTAAGGGCCAGATGTAGCAAGGGTTTTGCGAGTCGCAAACGGCGAAAAACGCCGTTTGTGACTCGCAAAAGCCACTTTGCTATGTTGAAATGCATTTTGCGAGTCGGATCCGACTCGCAAAATGCATTTCCGAATCGCAAATAGGAAGGGGTGTTCCCTTCCTATTTGCGATTCGCAATGGTATGCAATTCCATTTGTGACCGCGTATGCGGTCGCAAATGGAGTCGCAGTTACCATCCACTTGAAGTGGATGGTAACCCATTCGCAAACGGGAAGGGGTCCCCATGGGACCCCTTCCCCTTTGTGAATGGACCCCAAAACATTTTTTCAGGGCAGGGAGTGGACCAAGGGACCACTCCCTGCCCTGAAAAAACCGAAACAAAAGGTTTCGGATTTTTTGAAATGCAGCTCGTTTTCCCTTAGGGAAAACGGGCTACATTTAAAAAAAAAAAAAACTGCTTTATTTAAAAGCAGGTCGCTAACATGGAGGCCTGCTGACTACAGCAGGCCTCCATGTTAGCGAGTGCCTATACTCGCAATGGGGTCGCAAACTGCGACCCACCTCATAAATATTTATGAGGTGGGTCTTTGCGACCCCATTGCGAGTTGCAGAAGGTGTCTGAGACACCTTTCTGCATAGCAAATTGCGACTTGCAATTTGCGAGTCACACGGACTCGCAAATTGCAAGTCGCAATTTGCTTTCTTCCTGCATCTGGCCCTAAAGCTTTTAATTATTGATGAGATGACCATGGCGTCACCTCAATGCTTGCCTTCATACACCTAAAAAAGCAACACATTTTAAAAGCATACTATGATGTACACATTGGAAGAAAGCATTTATATCTCTTTGGTGACCTACTGCAACACAAAATTATTTGGGAAGTATTAGAAATATAAATATTTGGTTACATTTTGAATACACAGAATCAGTGAAGAATATGCATCAAGCATCAAACATAGAATATGGAAATATCCTGAAGGACATTAGAGTCGGAGTTTTGACAAAGGATAGAAAATATGTTTTTGAAAGTTGTCTTATCAATAAATTATTTTCATCAAATAGTACAGCAGCCCAGCTAATGGTCAAATGTATTAAAGATGAAAATCCATACTCTGTTCAATGTACACACTTCAAGGGTGTTCTAACTTCAACAAACAATTATTGAAACTGGAGAAAAAAAGATATTTTGGAAATTACGTCATCCATAACATGGAACATCAGAGAGTCACAATCTTTGCAAAAGTCTGTGTCAAAGACTGCAGTATTAGGAAAGTGTTTACAAGTCTCCAAAAACTGTCCAGTAATTTTGCAGCATGATTTAAGTGTTGAGGACGGGCTAGTAGATGGTGCAATGGGTAAAGTTCTTGAGTTTATTAATTTGCCAAATAGAGATGAGATTGAATATTTGGCTATTAAATTTGATCAGATTTATGGTGTGAAGTAGATTGGCCAATGTACTGTACATTGTTTGCTTGTAAAGGATTTATATATCTGGCATCAATAGTTTCTATTTTCTCTCACTATTCATAAATCACAAGGTTTAAGCGTAGATACAGATTTTAATTATATTGGAAGTACAGTATTCAAAGAAGGTATGTCATATGTAGCATTATCACGTGTTAGAACATGGCCAGTTTGTTCTTGGTTGAATTTGATTAAAGCAAAGTTAGTGCTGATGTAAGCTGTGTGAGAGAGTATAATCATTTAAAATGTTTTTACACTTCTTACTTAGCTGAATATCCTATATATGAGAAACAGATAATCTGCACAAAGAGAAAGTTTCTAAAAAAGTTGACGGATGTTGAAGAAAAGAAGAAAAAGGAGGACGATCTAAAAAGTGCTAAAATGAAATTAGAACATAAGGGAAATAGTGTTGTTTACCAATTGGAAAATAGTCCAGGTGTCAACTGCTATTCAAATGATGTTATCAATCTACTTTTTCATTTACTACAAATTGTAAATGGAAATCAACAGAAAGGAGATAAGAGTTTGTGTTCTGCACTGTATCATTTGTTACAACACAGCGAAAAGACAATACATTCTGCTTTAGCTATTCAAGACCTTGCAGACACGTGGAATGGATCATAGTGTTTACTCTCACTAGACAACAAGGTGCACAAGAATGTATAATGGTCATCCTGGGAGTATTAGAAGATGAATGAGTAAACATTGATGAATTATTTGGACTCCTTTCAAAGTGTACCATGACAATGAGGTCTGTTGTTTTAAGTTGTGTAGTCAAATAGATTGTGAGCAATTTCTGTACTTGAAAATACCGGATAGCTAAACTGTGTCTTTTGATAGATTGATTAAAAATGCAAACCAAAATATGACATCCTCAAATTGCAGATCAGATGTTATGGCTACATAGTATGTACAAAGAACTGGAAAATTCCTTATACTAATGTTATAACAATGCAGAGCAGATGGATCTAAATTAGAAACCAAAATTACAAACTTCAAAGATGGACAAATTTCCATTTCTGTAAACACTTATACAACTGTAGCTATTATTTTTCATGAAGGAATTAATATGATATCTGGACACTACACTGTCTTTCTAACAAGTGTGTTAGAAATGGAGTGTTTGGTTGGCAGTCAGGTTACCCCCTTCCCAGCAAGGACCCTCACTCTAGTCAGGCTAAAAGAGAATCACCCTCAGCTAACCCCCGCTCACCCCCTTGGTAGCTTGGCACGAACAGGCAGGCTTAACTTTAGAGTGCTATGTGTAAAGTACCAACACACACACAGTAAGTTGCTGAAAACACTACAAAATGATACAACACAGGTTTAGAAAAATAGAAAATATTTTTCTAAACAAAACAAGACCAAAATGAAAAAAATCCACAATACACAAATCAAGTTATCAATTAAAAAACAAAAGGAGTCTCCATGTAATTTTAAACACAACGCTAATGCTGTTAGCATGGAAATGTACCTGGGTGTGTCAAAAATAACCTCGCACTGGCGATTGTGCATCAAAAAGAGCTTGCAATGCATCGATATTATTCACGAGCGAGACCTTGCGTTGTTTCTTCTTCAGTCAGGTCAGTGTGTGTCATTTCTTCTCTCTGCAGGAGAGTGATGTATCGATCCGGTCAGCACTCTTGGGTCCGGGCAGGCCTTGCATCGTTTTCACACGCCCAGTGGAAATCCAGTCGAACAATGGTCCGAAAACCACACAGCACGGTTTGCGATCTCACCAGCCTCCATCAGCGATGCTACGTGTTGTTTCTCCAGCCGCGTGTGTCGATCTTTCAGTCGTGCTGCAGGCCAGCATTGATTTTCAGCCACAATGCCGGCGGCATGTCGATTTTTCAGCCGTAGATCGGAGTTGCATCGATCTTTTCCCCGCACGGCGGTCTGTGCATGGATTTCACACCACTGTCCTGCCAGCTTCTCCTTTCAGGGTCCCAGAAACTGGATGGGCACCACTTGGTAGAGTAGGAGTCTCAGCAGAAGTTCCAGGTGCTGACAGAGAGAAGTCTTTGCTGTCCCTGAGACTTCAATAACAGGAGGCAAGCTCTTTGTCCTCTAGCACAGACAGAACAGCAACTGCAGGATAGCTCCACAAAGCACAGTCACAGACAGGGCAGCTCTTCTTTCTCAGCTCTTCACCTCTTCTCCAGGCAGAGGTTCCTCTTGATTTCCAGAAGTGTTCTAAAGTCTGTGGTTTTAGGTACCCTTCTTTTTCCCATTTTACACCCCAGCTCCCTTTGTGTCACTGTCTAGAGAGAGGTGCAAACAGCCCAACTGTCAAACTGACCCAGACAGGGAATCCACAAACAGGCAGAGTTACAGAAATGGTTTAAGCAAGAAAATGTTCACTTTCTAAAAGTGGCATTTTCAAACACACAATCTTAAAACCAACTTTACTAAAGGATGTATTTGTAAATTGTGAGCTCAGAGACCCCAAACTCCATATATCTATCCGCTCCCAAAGGGAATCTATACTTTAATCATATTTAAATGTAGCCCCCATGTTAACCTATGAGAGGGACAAGCCTTGCAACAGTGAAAAATTAATTCAGCAATATTTCACTGTCAGGACTTATAAAACACATTACTATATGTCTACCTTAACCATGCACTGCATCCTGCCCATGGGGCTACCTAGGGCCTACCTTAGGAGTGTCTTACATGTAAGAAAAGGGAAGGTTCCAGCCTGGCAAGTGGGTATACTTGCCAAGTTGAACTTACAGTTTAAAACTGCACACACAGACACTGCAGTCGCAGGTCTGAGCCATGTTTACAGAGCTACTAATATGGGTGGTACAACCAGTGCTGCAGGCTCACTAGTAGTATTTGATTTACAGGCCCTCTGCACCTCTAGTGCACTGTACTATTGAATTGCTAGTAAATCAAATATACCAGTCATGGATGAACCAATTACGTACACCTTTTGTATAGGAGCACTTGCACTTTAGCACTGGTTAGCAGTGGTAAAGTGCCCAGAGTAACAAAAACAGCAAAAACAGAGTTCAGCACACATCAACAACCTGGGAAACAGAGGCAAAAGGTTAAGGGAGACCACGCCAAGGATAAAAAGTCTAACAAAGTGAAACTAGATGGACAGAGTGCAGTGACAAAAACCTTATATTCAAACCAAAACTACCTTTCAAACTATGAAATTCTTATCTTCTCTTTCTTCAACCAAAATTCTAACATGTATTTGTTGGAAAAACTAATATATGATACTTCTTATACAGAGATTCTTATTGATTTAGACATCATTGAGCCCACCAGGGATGATGTCTTTAAAGACATCTGCAAAATTTAAGAAACCTTGTATCTCAAAAAAAGAGGTTAATATAACATCTACACACTACCTACATTCAAGCAGAGATTACCTTATAAACTACCATATTATTACCTTCCCTTTCTTCAACCAAATTTCTAAGCAGGATTGTTACTAAAAAATGGAATACTTTACTTCTGGGACTTCTAATACAATAAATTGTGAGATCATTCGGACTACTAAGGGTGATATTTTCATTAAGGATTCTAAATATTGAAATGGACTTACTCCTGGAACAAAACAATAGACAATTAGATCAGAAACTAAAAGCAGTACAAACAACTGTTTTATATAGAAACAAAAACTAATAAAGTTAATAAAGTTAAACACCTCATTGGATATCCAACTAGTTTTTAGAAAGTAAAATTCAATGGAATAGAAATAATATGTATAATTGGCATAGATTGAAATACATTTCCTGTGTTTTATTATTAACAATCTTTGTTTTATTAGATTGTGAAACTTTAATGGACAGAGGTAGAAGATGAAACTTTAACTTCTATTTATGTTTTCTTTCTTTTTACACAGAATAACAGACCCATTTACTGCGGTAAAGTAGGTAACTAATTACATGTATCTTCATTCATACACTATCCATAAATATACCCAACTGAAGAGAGGTAATTATAGTGACACACTAATACACACTAATAAAAACATTAATATATCTACATCTGCACTTGCACATAGACTAACTCATCAAGGCATACGCTCATCCATACTCTGACACACCCAACTATACACTCATGGAGCCACTCACACACCGATACACACATTTATGGACACATTAACACAGAAAGGTACACATTGATGCATACACTAAGACACCCAGGTACATACTAGTACATACAGTAATACGCCCAGGCACACACTGATGCATATACTGACACACTCTTGCATACACAGATACATACACTTAGATACACAGGCATCGACTGAAACATAGACTAACATACCCAGGCACACACTGATGCATACACTAACATACCCAGGCACATACAAATGTATACGCTGAGACACTCTGGTACACACTTATCCATACATTGATAAATCTAGGCACATACTGATGCAGAGACTAACACAACCAGGCACACACTGAAGCGTATACTGACACACCCAGGCAGAAACTGATGCATACGCTACCACACCCAGGCCCACATATCCTCATGCATACACTGATACACTCAGGCACACACTGATGCATACACTAGCACACCCAGGTACACACTGATGCATATGCTTTAACACCCATACATATCCTAATACATACAGTACCACACCAAGGCAAAGACTCATGAATACACTGACATACTTTTGCACCCACTGATGCATGTAGAAACACACCCAGGCAGACTCTGATGCATACATTAAGGCACCCAGACTCACACTCAAACATAAACTAATACACCCCGGCCCACACTAATGTATATACTAACAAAGCCACACACATAGCAATCTATACGCTAACACACTCAGGCACACACTGACGTATATGCTGACACACCAAGGCACTAATTAATGCGTACACTACCATACCTGGGCACACACTTATACATACGCTGACATACTCTGGCACCCATTAATGCTTATATTAACACACCCAGGCACACACAGATGCCTACACTGACATACCCATGCACATGCTAATCCATATGCTGACACACCCAGGCATAAACAGATATGATCAGAAACCCAGTGACACATATATTACCATACTCAGGCACACAGTGATGCATGCGTTGACATACCCAGACCATACTGATATATACACTGACACATCCAGGTACACACCACCATGTAAATGCTGGTGGAGACAGGGTGCCAGGAGCCCCCTGGGGGCTTTCACTGTCTGCTTAGCAGCCTGTGAAAAGCGCAATGGGTGTTGCTGCACCCGACGCACCACAACGATGCCGCCGGATCGATTACGAGCCGGCTTCAATGTTGTGGGCTGTTTCTTGCTGGGCCAGCGGACAGAAACTCTGTTTCTGCCTGCTGACCCAGTGGGAAACTCGTAATAGGGGCCATGGGAAGGAAACCTCACTGGCGGTCTCCTGAATGCAGGAGTTTGGCTGGTGGCATTTTCCACCCATTTTCCACCGCCAAACTCATAATGAAGGCCTCAGACACACATTGACACATATGCTGACACACCCAGGCAAAAACTGAGGCATAGACTACCACACCTAGGCACACACTCATGAATACACTTACATACTCAGGCACCCACTGAAGCATATACTAACACATCCAGGCACACACTGCTGCATACACGATGACAGCCAGGCACACACTCATGCGTACACTAACAGACTCATGCACACACTAATACATGGACTGACATACCCACGCACATATTATCCCATACACTCACACACTCAAGTAAACACCCAACCATACTAAGACATACCCACTCAATCACACATACAAGCCATTACATATGCTTTTATCTACACATGAGCTGTTACTGTAACATTCATTCAAGAAACATATATAAACATATATAAACACACATACTAATAGGTGTATACAAAGACATATAAACACATATAGTTAATTTTGTAACAAGATAAGGCAATTCTAAAAACAACATTTTTGGGGGGTTTCTGGAGCTTCTTGTTTTTTTATTTTCAAATTTTTGAGGATGGGGGTTTGCTTTTTAAAATGGAAAACCTGCAACAAAAAACTACAAAACCAGTGTGCACAGAACTAGTGCATACAGATTCAACTTTAAAAAAACTACAAATTAGCACTTACTGCAATGCTTGGCTGCTAGGATGGCAAAAAAAGATTGCTACCCAACAGAAATATATTTGCTACACCTTCGACAAAAATGTCCTTTAACTCTGGAATAATGGCCAGAAAAACTTCAGTGCCAGGCAACACAACAGTGTCCCCATCTGTAACTCTCCAGCTTTTGGCTGAGGTGCTTCTTCAAGGTCTTTTTCTGCACAAAATAAATGTCTAGGGTGAATCACCTGTTGATGCTTTAACACAGAGGTGCTCCCTTGACTGTATTTCTTTGCAGTACCCCTAGACAAAAATGTATTGCACAGCTTACACTGCACTTGCTGTGCCATGCCCTTCTTTTCACCTGATGGGATGGAAAAATAATTCCAAGCAATACTTTCCTTGCATCTCGGTTCTTGTTCTTCAGAGGGCGTGGCTGAAGATTCCTCTGGCTCTGGAGCCTGAGAAGATGTGGAGGCTGCCATTTTAGCAAGCAAAACCACCCAAAAGAAAAAAATTCTGAAAGGTATGAAACAGCTGTTCCAACCTCACAGCAAAAGGTAAATGGGAAAAAAACTGGTTGTGGACTTCCTTTTCACACATGAAGTCTGTTTTAGCCCATCAGATTTCTTTATTCTTATGTCACATGATTTTTGTGAAGACATTGTGATGATATCGCCACATCACAGTGAATACTGAAATACATATCAAAATGCATTTATAAAGATGTTTCTTAAGTTTACATATCAAAAACATTAAATTAAAAAATCTCCCACATCCAATCTATTTTTAAGAATATCTATATATCATTTTATCACTTTGTAAAAATCATGTTAAGTTTCACAAATCTACCACAAAACCAGAACCTAGGTGACAAGACAGTTTGAGAAGGATTCATGAATGCCGGAAAATAAAAAATACATAAATATATCCAGCACATTTTGAGGGCCACATTTTGGGAACCCGAACCAGATCTACAAATTGTGTAATACAAGCCCCATATGGTGCATATCAAGTGTGCCCCACCACTATTATGGGGCTTGGGATGTTCCCCCCATGACAAAATCTTGAATCATTTTTAAAAATGTGCATTTTTCAATATGTTTTTCATTATATATTGAATAATGGCTGTGTGTCACACAAAATAAACATTGACCTTAATGTGCACCAGAATACAGTAATCGTTATTGTGTTTCTTTTATGGTTCACACCATAATGCTCTTACAGTGCCTCATATCTATCCATATCCCTTCTCTCACATGTATATCATTTGTTTTAAACTACCTCTCTTACCAGCGTAGGGTGTTAGAGCATTTTACATCTCACAAATAGAGAGACAATAAATCATACATGTGTACATTAATGTATAGAAAATTTTGACAAGGGGACTATAGGATGCACTATCCATATGTCATCCATACCCATTTTTAAGGACTGCTTGGTCTGGGAAAGCATAAACTCAAGTTTCAAAATGAAAGACAATGGTTACAGCTAACTTTAATAAACAAAGAAATAATTTTTTAGTAAAATTAGGATAGTAATTGACTGGGAAAAAACATAACTTTAGAATGTGGGCCATACAATTTGAATGAAGCTGTTTCATGGTAGTTTGCAGTACATTCTGCCACATTATGATTGTGAATTATGAACTGCACAGATAAAAATGAGCTCTGTGACAAAAGCAGTATCCCACTGACGTAGACAACTAAAATGCCGCATAATACACATTCTCTGCAGAAAACATTTTAACTCTCTGCACAACCCTGCATAAGTAAAACATGACACTAGACAAAACTTGATATCTCTTCAGCAGCCACATTAATAACCAGACTTATCTTGATACTTTTTCTATTGCCTGAAAACTGTTAGAGAGACAAGGAACTGGGCAGTGCTTTTAAAACTGCTGCACTGCTATAAAACTGCCAACAGTAGAAAAGTGACACCCTACCCCACCAGTTTCCCAAACAAATACCTGATGCCTTGTTTGGCCTGTCCGGCCTTGCACACTTTCATTTCACTTATTTGTGACATGTGTTTTGACAACCATTAACCAATTAAATGTTAGTTTAGTATATTTGATGTATTTTACAAAATGTTACAAATTCAGTTAAAAACAAACATTACAGTGACATTGTAGTTAGAAATGATAATTAAAAACACATAGGAAATTCACTGAAAAAATGCAAAGGTTACAGGAACGTTATAATTAGATATTACAATAAATAAAATATTAGAAATTCACTAAAAAAAGTTTACAGTGATAGTATATTAGTAATAGAATTAAATAAAAAACATTGACATTCTCTTCAAAAAGAAGAAAGGTTACAGGGATGTTATAATTAGGCTCACATTTTAAACATACAAAACCATAGAAACTCAGCTGTTAGAGTTATTTCAAGGAACTATAACTCACACCCTAAGGTAACTATTATTACATATATATATATATGTATATATATATAGATATATATACACACACACATATATATATATATATATATATATATTTATTTATATATATACATATATGTATGTATATATATATATATATATATATATATACATATATGTATATATATAATTATAAATATATGTATATATATATATATATGTGTATATGTATATATATATATATATATATATATAGACACACACACTAGGGTACCTGCTTTATTTATATTTGTAAGTGCTTCCTGTGGAGGTTTTATTTCTGTGAAATGAGCATTGGTACCAGAATGCAGACTGACCTACTTATTTATCCAGGGAGAGACCACAGTTTTGCACAAAATGTCTACCCATCTGGAGCACTTTCTACTGGCTAATTAGTAAGTGCTACTTTGTTGGAGAAATGTATAGTGCATATTCCACAATACAGCTGCATAAAGGACCCTGAGGTAATGTTTCCAGTGATCTTGTGCCTCTCTAATTTTGGCAATGGGAACCAAGGGGGAGCCTCAAGGCCCTCATGGTTTCTGCCTGCTCACCAACTCCAGCAGGAGCCAACATTGCTCCCACATGCAGGGAGCAGCTAAAATGCTGATCCCTGCATGTGGAAGCAATACTTTCATCTTAAGGTCCACTCCCATTGAGTGACCTGGCCACTGGGAGCGGACCTACAGCTTTTTCTGACTGGGCAGGAGCTGTGAAAGCACCCGCCAAGCAAAAAAAAAAAAAAAAAAAAAATGCTATTGCCCGAGGCTGGGCACCCCAGGAAAGAGGGAGCTGACCCTGTGAGGTGGCAGTCCCCAGGGCCATTATTGGTTCCAGGGGGGGCCCACAGCCCCATCTCCATTTCAGTTTGCACAGGTCAACCCTGTGGAGGTGGTGGTCCATGGGGCGGAATATGGTCCAGGATCGGGGCCGCGTGTCCTCCCTCCCCCTTTATTTGGATTTGTTGCTCTGAGATGGTGGTGGTTCCTGGGGCCCCACAGGGCCAGAAAGGGCGGTCTGTGCGGGCCCCCTCCAATTTAGTTGTAAAGCCTGGGAAGGTAGTGGTCCCTGGGGCTCTTCAGATACAGGAAGGAGGTCTGTGCAGCCCCCTTCCAAGTGTGGAATAATACCTCACCTCAGGCAGGTAGGTGGTGGTCCCTGGGGCTCTAACAAGCACAAGGAAGGGGAGGCTGCTCTGCCCACTCCAATATATTAATGCCCAGGGAGGTGGTGGTCCCCAGAGCTCCTTATAGCCTCTGTGCTCCTCCCAGGTTTTTACTATACTGCGTGTCCCCAGGACCTGGCCCATCAAGGGGCTAATACTTGAAGCTCAGGAGACCATGCTTGCTTTTTTTTAAAAACATTTTCAAGATTTGCAGATCCTCTGGGATTTTGCAGCAAAAAAAAAAAATGTAAATGTTTTTTTCCACATGGGTGGGATCCCTGGAGGACCCCTTTACCAGGCCTGGGTGTCAGGGTATTTGAATCATGACACCTATTTTTAACTTGATTTTTGGGACTTGGCTCAGTCCGAGCTCCAAAATGGCTGTCAACGCTTCCTGGTTGAAGTCTTGGTGGGCAATCAGATATCAGCATAGAGACTGCTGGATCCACAGAGGACCTGATTCTCGTTATATCTATATTTCTCTTTCCTTCAATAGCACAAAACCTATTAAATAGATATATATCTAAAAAATAAAAGGGTTCTTTCTGGACCAAGAGCTAACTTTCTGCCAAATTTGGTGTAATTCTGTCTAGTAGTTTCGGGCTGTGGATGTGTTCAAAATCACTATAGGAAATTGCAAGGGGGAAAAGCGTTTTGGGGCCCTCCCTTTTTCCTGGCTACTGCTTGACGAACCACTCTGAAAATTTCAAGACAGCAGCTGAAGTGAGTGGCAAACTAGTAGTAAAGAGTTAAAAGACTAGGAAGAATTAATCTGCATCTTGCCTTAAGCAATTTTGTACAAAGAATCGTGTGATTTTCTGTTCCCATGATACAAAGAGGGTAAATGAGCATCTATTATTTCTCAGCTTTCTAATTAGCAGAGAACAGTCTTTGAAATTCAAATAAAAACACCACCTGTTCAAATTCATAAAAATTAGAGATACAACCAAATGGTCACATTTCTAAAACCTTAGGCCCAAAATTATGGGGATTTGGTGAAGGGCAGTGCAGCAAATCACCTTGCTGTGCAGTCTTGTGTCAAACTGAAAGGGCAGGAATGTGCAGTTTCTATGGCACACATTACATTCCTATCCTTCCCCCGTACTGGCGCCACTTCAGCAGCCTAACACCAACCCAGGCAACCTTGCACCATGGTCCTGGGAGGGTTTTTCCTCCTGCTATGTGTGCTGCAATATTCACCACACATAGAAACAGGAAACAACAGGGAGAAATAAAGATATTTCTTCTTGTTGTGCCTACCTTGGCAAAGCATGAGGTTTTGGCACATCCCTAGGTTTACATGGCCTCACAAATATGGGGATGTGTCACAATCCATGGGTCTTGTGTAGGAACACCCACCACAATGCCCATGGCATAAGGCAGAGCAAGGCAACTCAGCTATTTGCGCTACTATGGACTTACTCCATATCTATGGGGCCATTCTAAGATATGCAAACTGACTTTGAGTGGCCTCATAGATATAGTTGAAAGGTTTGCGCCACTTTTGCATCACTTTTGTGGAACAGCAGCGCAACCCTCTTATAAATATGTCGGAGTGTCTACAAGAAATATCAAAATCATATCTACAACCCCTTTTTCTTACTCCCTATACCTTTATTTCTATTAAAATCTGCTTACACCTCAGCTCAACTCAACTTGTGCTTATAAAATGCAGTTCATCACCTGAGAGGGTATCCAGGTATTGCATCCCTGATGTGCTCAGTCGGAAAGCCAAGTCTTGAGCCCCTTTTTGAATTCTTGTAGTGAGTCTGCTGTTGGAAGTGAAGGGGGAGGTTGTTCCAGGACTTGGTGGTGAGGTAGGAGAAGGAACGTCTTCCACTGTAGCTACGGTAGATGTGGGAAGTTTGGGCAAGGGAACTGGAACTCAGGTGTCTGGAGGGTTGGTGGAAGTTCAGGCAGTGGTTGGTGTCTGTTGGTCCTATGTCATGGATACGGAGTAAAATGCAGCTGAGACATTGAGAAGGATCTGTTTCCCCCTGGACCAGGAGGGTTTTTATGTTGATGGTGGTGAACATGGCAGTCTTGGTGCTGTGTTTTGTGTAGAAGCTGGATTGGGAGCTGTCCAGCAATTGTTCCTCTCCAGGTGTTCAGTAAGTTGGTGGTTGATGACCTTCTAAAGGACTTTGGTGGGGAAGGGGAGCAGAGAGATGGGGCAGTAGTTATTGAGATCTGTGGAGTTGGTGGAAGGTTTCTTGAGAAGGGATCTAACTTCATTGTGTGTTTCCATCTGTCAAAGAAGGTGACAGTGGTGATGGAAGTGTTGAGGATGTTGGCACCATTGCTCCCCCTGTGGGCCTTCCACCCCCCTCCCCTGGGCAGGGATAGCAGGGGAAGCACTTCTTACCCCAACCCCCGTGACATCTGATGACGTCAGCTCGCAATCGCTTGCTGACTTCATCAGAGGTCGCCCCCATCTAGCTGGAAGCTCAGCTTCCAGCATGATCGGAAGAGAACAGCTTTTGTTTCTCTTCCGGTTGGGGGTGGGGTAGATCAGAGAGATATGAAAGGAAAGGCTTTACCTTTCCTTTCATGTTTTTCTGAGCATTCCTACAGCATGATTTGATAGGGATCGTGCTACAGGAATGCCACTAGACACCAGGGAGTTTTTTGTTTTTTAATATAAACAATGAAGGAGAGCGATCTTGGGCAAGGGTCGTCACCTTGGTGGCATTTTTGACCCCCTAGGGGGCAGATAGGCCTATTTTAAGTAGGCTGAAGAAGCCACAAGGTACTAGGGCTAACTTTTTAAAACATTTTTAGAGGTGGGAAGCGAACTCTTAGGCAAAGATCTCTCTCCTGTGGGGGGCAGATCAGCCTATTTTAATTAGGCCGATATGCCCCCAAGGGGGGCAGAAAACACTAGGCACCAGCAATCTTTTTTGAACATTTTTTTTACAGATGGGGAGCGACCGCTTATGCAAGGGTTTGTTCCCCTGGCGGTAAATTTTATTTTAGGCCATTTCCGGCTCCCTTGGGGCAGATAGGCCTATTTTTATTAGGCTAATTTTCCCACAAGGGGGGCAGAAACCACTAGACATCTGGGATTTTTTTTTGCGCCCTAAGGCAAAGGTTGCTCCTCTAGGGGGTAATTTTATTTTAGGCCATTTCTGCCCCCCTTGGAAGCAGACCGGCCTACTTTTATTAGGCCAATCTGCCCTCAAAGGGATTTTTTTCTTTACTATTTTACGTAAAGGGAACGGCCCCTTGGGCAAAGGCCTTTCCAAATAGGGGCAAATCATTTTAGGTGCCATGTCTGCCCCCCTCGGGGCAGATCTGCCTATTTCTATTAGGCCCATCTGCCCCCCAGGGAGAAAGAAACTATTTAGGCACCAAGGATTGGTGTCTGTGTTTTGTTTGGGGGGGCACCCCTTTGGGCAAGAGTCGCTCCCATGGGGGCACATTACTGTTGGCCATTTCTGCCCCCTTTTGGGGGAGGATCGGCATATTTTTGTAAAGACCATCTGACCAAAAGGGGGACAGAAAGCGCCCACTAGACACCAGGGAAGATTTTTTCTTTTTTTGAAAGAGGATGGTGGGATGGCCATACCCCCACTCCAAATAAATGGGGACAAAGTTTTTCAGCCCACCGATAGGCAGATGGGTCAATTACCCCCGATCCACTCCCCGGGGAGGCAGAAATACTACTAGATGCCAGGGAATAAAAAAAAAAAAAATAGTAGTGTGGTGGCTATCAACCAGTATGGGCATGGATATGCCCCCCTACCCCAACTGAAGGGGGTAAGAGTCTTTCAGCTCCCCAGCACACTAAAAGATTTTATCCCAATAGCAAGCAAGAGATCATTAGATTAGTTTGGGTTTTGATTTTACATTTGGGCCATGAGAGGTTTTCTAACTCTCAAAATTGTCCCACTTGGAATGGTCAGCCTGCACTTTTTGGACTTTGGGACACTGCCATCTTGAAAAATCTATGAGACCTAGACACATCTGAAAACTAAACATCTGGGTGAGCTCAGGGTGGTGTGCTTCACATGCACCCCACACCATTTTCTTACCCACAATGCCCTGCAAAACTCCAACTTTGCTTGAAATCACACATTTTCCCCACATTTTTGTGATGGAACCTTCCAGAATCTACAGGAATCAACAAATTTCCTACCACTCAGCATTGTCGCATAAAATTTCTGCCCCACTTATCAGCCTAAAATGTTTTTTTTCAAACTGCCTTTTTGGACCCACTTTGGTTCTTACTCAATTTCGACATGTTTTTGGCTCTTCCCTGTCACAGGCACTTGTCCCACCTACACAAGTGAGGTATCATTTTTTGAGGGGAGGCCGAGAGGAACATTGGGTAGTAGGAAATGTGTGCCGGTACGGTGATCCTACAGAGAAATGTTGGGAAAATATGTTTTTTTTGCTAAATTTGAGGTTTGCTGAGGATTCTGGGTAAGAAAACACTGGGGGATCCATGCAAGTCATACCTCCCAGAACTCCCTCAGGTGTCTAGGTTTTAGTAATGTCTGGGAGGGTGATTCTCACCCTGGCGGGCGGCGGAGGTCGCCCGCCAGAGTTCCCCCCTCCAAAATACCGCTCCACGGTCGAAAGACCGCTGAGGGTATTTTGGGTTTTGCACTGGGCTGGCGGGCGACCGCCAAAAGGCCACCCGCCAGCCCAGTGCAAAACGGCCTTCCCACGAGGACGCCGGCTCAGAATTGAGCCGGCGGAGTGGGAAGGTGCGACGGGTGCAGTGGCACCCGTCGCGTATTTCAGTGTCTGCAAAGCAGACACTGAAATACAAAGTGGGGCCCTCTTACGGGGGCCCCTGCAGTGCCCATGCCATTGGCATGGGCACTGCAGGGGCCCCCAGGTGCCCCACGACACCCCATACCGCCATCCTGTTCCTGGCGGCTCTGCCGCCAGGAACAGGATGGCGGTATGGGGTGTCAGAATCCCCATGGCGGCGCAGCAAGCTGCGCCGCCATGGAGGATTCTACAGGGCAGCGGAAAACCGGCGGGAGACCGCCGGTTTTCCCTTTCTGGCCGCGGCTGAACCGCCACGGTCAGAATACCCTGTGGAGCACCGCCAGCCTGTTGGCGGTGCTCCCTCCAACCCTGGCCCCGGCGGTCCATGACCGCCGGGGTCAGAATGACCCCCTGGGTTTGGTCGGTTTCCCTAGATGGCTGGTGACCCAGGAACAAAAACGCAGGTGCCCTCAGCAAAAACAGGTAGCTTGTAATTGATCATTTTGATGTGTCCATGTAGGTTTTTTGGGGGGCATTTCCTGTTGCGGGCACTGGGCATAACCACACAAGTGAGGTACCATTTTTATTGGAATATGTGGAGGAATTCTGGGTAGAAGGAAGTTTGTGGCTCCCCTCAGATTCCAGAACTTTTCAGCACCAAAATGTGAGGGAAAGGTGTTTTTTGCCAAATTTTGAGGTTTGCAAAGGATTCTGGGTAACAGAACCTGCTGAGAGCACCACAAGTTACCCCATCCTGGGTTCCCCTGGGTGTCTGTTTTCCAGAAATGCCCAAAATTGCTAGGTTTTCCTAGGTGTCAAATGAGCTAGAAGCCAAAATTCACAGCTAGGCACTGTGCAAAAAACAGGTCAGTTTTCATAAGAAAAATTTGATGTGTCCATGTTGAGTTTTGGACCCCTCCCTTTCACAGTCACTAGGCCTACCCACACAAGTGAGGGACCATTTTTATTGCGAGTTTGGGGGAATGCTGCATGGATGGAAATTTGTGGTTCCTCTCAGATTCCAGAACTTTCCATCACCAAAATATGAGGAAAAGGTGACTTTGTTGCTATATTTTGACGTTTGCAAAGAATTCTGGGTACCAGAACCTGGTGAGAGAACCACAAGTCACCCTATCCTAGGTTTCCCTTGGTGTCTAGTTTGAAAAAAATTACAGTTTTGGTAGGTTTTCCTGGGTACTGGCTGAGCTAAAGGCCAAAATCCACAGCTAGGCACTTTCCAAAAAACACATCAGTTTTCAATGTAAAAATTTGATGTGTCCATGTTGTGTTTTGTGGTGTTTCCTGTTGCGGGCACTAGGTGTTTCATCAAGAGACTTGGGGAAATGCTGGGTGGAAAGAAGTTTGTGGCTCCTCTCAGATTCCAGAACTTTGCAGCACCGAAATAGGAGGGAACATTTTTTTTTTAGACATATTTTGAGGTTTGCAAAGGATTCTGGGTGCCAGATCCTGGCTAGAGCCCCACAAGTCACCCTATTCTGAATTTCTAGTTTTAAAAAATGTATGGGTTTCCTAGGTTTCCTTAGGTGCAGGCTGCCTTAGAGGCCAAACTCCACAGCTAGGCACTTTGCAAAAAACAGGTCTGTTTTCTTTGGGAAAATGTGATGTGTCCACGTTGTGTTTTGGGGTGTTTCCTGTCGAAGGCACTAGGCCTACCCACACAAGTGAAATACCATTTCTATCAGGAGACGTGGAGGAACACAGAATAGAAGAACAAGTGTTATTGTGCCTTATTTTTCACATGCTAGAATGGGGACCCCAAAATTCAAAGATGTGCAAATAATCATTGCTCCTCAACACCTTATCTTGTGGTCATTTTGGAAATACAAAGGTTTCCTTGATACCTATTTTTCACTCTTTATATTTCACCAAATGAAGTGCTGTATACCTGGTATACAATGAAAACCCATTGCAAGGTGCTGTTCTTTTATTGGCTCTGGGTTCCTAGGGTTCTTGATGAACCTACAAGCCCTATATATCCTCCCAACCAGAAGAGTCCATCAGATGTAACAGTGTATTGCTTTTAAAAATCTGCCATAGGTGGAAAAAGTTATAGAAAAAAACGTGAATAGAAATGGCTCTTCTTTCACCTCATTTTCCATATTTTTTTATTTTAGCGGTTACTTTCTGTAGCAAAACCTTGAAGGATCTACACAAATGACCCCTTGCTGAATTCAGAATGTTGTCTACTTTTTCAGAAATGTTTAGCTGTCTGGGATCTACCATTAGTTTCACTCCCATTCCTGTCACTAACTGGAAGGGGGCTGAAAGCACAAAAAATAGTAAAAATGGGGTATGTCCCAGTAAAATGCTGAAATTGTGTTGAAAAATGTGGTTTTCTGATTCAAGTCTGCCTGTTCCTGGACAATGGGAAGATGGTAATTTTAGCACCAGAAACCCTTTGTTGATGCCATTTTCAGGGAAAAAACATGCTTTCATCTGCAGCACTTTTTTCTCATTTTTCTGAAAAAAACTCAATTTTAGCAGAATTTTGGCTAATTTCCTGGCCTCCTCCAGGGGAACTCACAAAATCTGGGTACCTTTAGAATCCATAGGATGTTGGAAAACAAGGATGCAAATTTGGTGTGGACAGCTTATGTGGACAAAAAGTTATGAGGCTCGAAACAGGAACTACCCAAATAGCCAAAAAAAGGCTCTGCACCTGATGGGGAAAAGGCCTGATAGCGAAGGGGTTAAAATACATTTTATGAGCAGCAGCACACTAGATTACAGGAGTTAGAAAATCCAATTATATCACAACCAATCTAAGACACATCCGATCAGATAGCAAGAAAGGATTTCAAGATAGCTTGCATATCATATAATGTGATATACTCAACATACCTTGACAGCAAACCACCTCACCAGCAAGTCATAGAAACATCATAAGTAAAAGGTGACTACTCTTTGAAATCCTGAAAGCCAGAAAAATAAAAATATCTAAACAGACCTTCAATTGTCTAGATCCTAGACTATAGATATCAATCCTTGATCAGATTAAAAAACATCACACTCTCCAAGCCACCCACAAAAAAGTTAAAACTCAGTTACTGAGACTGTGTCTGACTAATTTACTACTTTTTGTAAACAAACGTCCATCCTCACCCAGCTGCCACTGGGACTAGACCCAATCTATGGAAATACTGTGGCCAAATAAAAATAAATAAAATACTGATATGTTTGTTTACAATCATGCCCAACATCTTAAATATTCATGTATTATTAATCCTCTGGATACTCACAATTTGTATTCTTTTTCTCCTTTCCTCATCTTTTGCTAGGTAAGTCACCTACTTGAAGTTCTAATTGGTTGGTGTCTATGTAAGCATTCTCCCTAAAATTAGGAAGGTGCTTTGTGTAATTTCACAGCTCTCTAAGCAGAAGACATATGAGGGATTCTGCCACAACCATATTCTTTGACAGACACATATAATTGTGGTTTCTCTTTTTCAGTTAATGCAAATCAAAGCTGATAAAACAACACTGAAGAAAAAAATTGCTTTTCAATATTAACTAGGAAACATTGGGACCGATTCATGAAGGGAACTTACATTTAGTATAGTTATGAAAGCAGAATCTACATACATGTGGCAGAGTCTCTGCACTTGGAGTGGAATCTATGCATTCAGGATGGAATATCCACACTGCATATTCTCTGCAGTGTGCAGTGTGGAGTTTCTGTCCCAAGTGTGGAGATTTGCCTGTGAGTGCGGAGGTTCTGCACTCATAACATTACTACACAATTTACCTTTGTGAATTAGGCCAACTGGCTTTTGATGCATTTCTACTTCTTAGGACCCTTCTGGTGTCCAAGCAGTACAAGTACAGCCTCTATCTCTAAGCACCTTTCTTTCATGGATGCCCCTGTAAGAAAATGAGTTACTGGTTGAAGAGGGTGGAAGCCTTACTCAAGCAACAATGACAGTACTTGTCAAGGGGAACCACAAAAGTCACTAGACTAACATATGCTTAACCATCTGGTAGCCTGGCACAAAAGCAGTCAGGCTTAACTTAGAGGCACTGTGTAAAGAAGGCATGCAGCACACAAACAGTAATAAAGTGAAAACACAATACAAGAAAAATCCTAAACCAATATAAAACATTAAAGAAAATTTGAATGAATAAAATGTGACAGAAACAACAAAAATCAAATCCAGACATATCTAATTTGAAAGTTTTAGGTATGCATAGCGTTGAAAAGTAAAAAGTGCCAATCGCAGCCATCTGTTTGTGTTAGACGAGAGGGAAGTTCAGGCAGACCATGAAGAGGAGGTGGCTCATTATAGGAACCAGGTTTGTCCTGCTGAAAATGTTATCATATCAAAGTCTGAGGCAATGAGTTCCGCTCAGGGTGGAGGAGACCACAAGGAGCAGGGAGAGCATTGCAGATGGTAATATACTATAGTGCGAAGAGCAGACCGGACAGTGTGAGCTCTTGTTAACGTGGCGCAAAGAGCTGGTCCGGCATCATAAACAGTTGTTTCTAGTGTTTGAAAATGGCGGTAAGTGCAGGATGATGTTTCTGGTAGTCACGGTGGTCACTTTAACATGAGTAGCCAAGCTCACCAAAGCCTCAAGTTGGCAATTGGCACAGGAGGCAGGATCATAGTGTCAATGGGTTTGTTCATATCACAAAGTGTCCAAAACTTCAGGATTTCTCCTTTATTCATAGGTGGAGCTCCACTGATGCTAGTGAGGGGCAAGGACCTAGGAGGCCTGTCTTCGGGATATGGAACTCACTACCATAGAGGCTATTATGTCCATTTGCAGTTCCTAGGCTGTAGCCTAGGAACTGCAACCTAGGTAACCTAGGCAGTTGCAGATAGGCCTCTGGAGCTTGTTGTGTCCCTGTAGCTTAGAAGAGGTGGTCAGTCAAATCACCATTGGAATCATCCACAAAGTCTTGGATGAAGGGAGTGCAGGTCTAAGCTTTCTTCTCAGAGTACAGGACAGGACTCAAGCAGCATGGAAGTCCTCTGGGAAAAAAGGCAGGCCTCATACATCAGGGCAGTCCTCTGGAAACAAAGCAAGCCTCAAGCAGCAGGACAGTCCTCTGGTAACAGTAGGCCATTACTATGAGGAACAAGACAGACCTCAAGTGGCAGCAAAATCTTGTGGAGGAACAAGGCAGTCCTTCTTCTGTAATGTCCACAGGTACATGAGTGCACTGAATAGGTGTTCTGAAGGTCCAATATGTATACCTTGTGCCAGACTTTGAGCTAGAGGGCTTTCCTACACTACCCCCACATCTGGTTCCAGAAAGGCCTTCCCTTCTCTTGGCAAAGCTCTAAAAAGTCTAGGATGAGAGAATACTTGTGTCAGGATGCTTTGTGTATGCTGGAGTTAAGCCCTTTGAAGTGTAAGTGACATGGCACGGTTCTGCTCCCAGCTATCCTGGCAGAATGGCCCATCTTGCCCACATCTTGTCACTTTGGTTGTCACTGTCTAAGAGGAATACACAAATCAGTGAAACAGGGGTCTTTGTTATTATATCCCTCAGTCATGTTGGGGTTTAGAGTACAAAGGAGCAGCAGAAAGGAGGAGGATGCTGATATGGTGAAAGAATGTCTTAAATGATCACAAAATATCAAACTTCCTGCTCCTATATGTAATTTCCTGTTTGTTGTGGCAGATTCAAAACTCTGCACAGGGGGGAGGGTGATCCCTACATGTAGAAAAACCCAAAACACCTTTGATCATAAAAAAGTATTAAAGGGAGTTGTAGTATATATGATTTAAGTGACAATGATAGGGTCTATAGGTTGCATGTTCTGAAAAATGATTGTACTATGTGAAAGGTTCTACTTAATTGTTGTAAGTGAAAAGTGTTTGGATGTTATTGTAATTATAAGTGAAGTGTCAATTTAGCATTGGTTAAAGCATAGCATGTTTGTCAATGATATTCTGTTAAATAGTGTTGTCTTGGGGTAGTATATATGGACTGTGTGGTAGTCCTTAATTTATCATTGAGAAGAGACTCTCTGACCACATAAATGCTGTAACCCAACTAGCAGCTCAAATGAAAAGTGAATTAGCTAGTTGATTCAGCACCAGTATACCCTGACCTCTTTACTGTAATCTAACCTGGGTACCTTGATTTGGGTGGAGATCAGGGCAATGTATGTGTTAACCCCACCAATTGGCAATGTGATACAACCAACAATGTGATACAACCATCTTGCACACACCATTTGGGGAGTACACCAGCACCACTCTGTACAGTCAAAATATCTGATTTGCCACTTAAGTTTCCCAAACGTACATTTAAGAATGGCTTGTATACATATGTGTGCCCTATTGTACCACTGACGAGGTTGTGTGATTGGATGCATGTAGGGTGTGAGGAGATGGTAGGAGAGTGGACAAAGACATGATATTTCTTAATAGGTAGTTCTATTTTAAATGGAACACATCTTCCCCCCTATGTTGGTGCATGTAAGTGATTGAGTTACTGGTTGAGGGGGCTGTTAAATGCCTACTCAAGTAGAAACCACAATCCTTGTCAGAGTGAAGTCATAAGCAAACCCCAAATTTACCTGTGTTCAGCCCTCTGCTAGCTTGGCACAGAGGAGTCAGGCTTAACTTTAAGGCAATGTGTAAAGTATTTATGAAACACTTCAAACAGTAACAAAGTAACAACACCACACAAAAGGCTCCAAAATCAGAGTAGCAAAATAGTGTCATTTTTAATTATTGAAACAAGACCAACATGACAAACATCCGAAGATATGCAAGTTTAAAGATGTAATTGAAAATAGTGCAAAAAGCACGAAGCACCACCTGCGGTTATCTGGTCGTGAGACACTGAGTGAAGGTCATAACGTTAGACCAACCACAATGGAGTGCAGGCCAGA
This sequence comes from Pleurodeles waltl, assembly GCF_031143425.1. Lineage (NCBI taxonomy): Eukaryota > Metazoa > Chordata > Amphibia > Caudata > Salamandridae > Pleurodeles > Pleurodeles waltl. The sequence continues at coordinate 827,493,786 of NC_090439.1, forward strand.
TACAGAGACCAGGTTAGTCCCACTGAAAGTGCTACCATCAATTCCAGCACAACAATTTCTATTGGCAGTGAAAGTGGCAGGCTGGATGTAATGGACGGTCATCACTTCAAATCAAAGTTCCTGTTGGAGTCATGAATGGTCCTTGCTGGTGGTTTGCCTTGGCAGGTCCGGTGAGCAGTCAATGATCTGGCGTTAGGAGTTGGTTCACTGGTATGTCACATTGCAGATGGGTACAAACTGAAAGAATTTGGCGCCAGCGGACTTGTTCTTTTTCAGGAAGAACCCAAAAGCTTCAGGGGAGTTCAACAAAGGCCATACCAAGGGAGCAAGGGACCATGACATGAGAGGAACCACTTGGGGATCAACAACTCACTCCGGCAGTCGCATGGAGCCTCTAGAGCTTGATATATCACTGTAACTCAGAACAGGAGGTCAGGTGGCTGACCCTAAGAGTCACTTCAGCCTGGAATTAAGGATGCAGATCCAATCTCCCTTCTCAGCAAGCAGGGCAGCAGGCTTCAGAGCAGCACAGTAGCAGGGCAGCAGAGTGACAGTCCCGCTGGCAGCAAAGCAGCACAGAAGTCCTTCATCTGTAGTATCCACAGGCCCAGGAGTATACTAAAGATTTGAGGATTGATTCACTAAGGTAACTTAGGTCTGAAGTCTAAGGTTACACCTGAAGTCATAGAGCCCGACTGACAAAGGTAAACTTTGACCTGAAGTCTAAGTTTAGTCTTGAAGTTAAGTTTAGGCCTGAAGTCAAAGGCCCTAATTCACAAACGTAAACTTAGACATCAGATTTAAGTTTATCTCTCTATTTTGTGTGTTTGTCTAGGAGGAATATACAAAGACAATTTGCCAACTACACCGAGTCATGTGACCAAGAGACGGGCTGCAAGCACTAGATGGCTAAGGCAGAAAAACAGCAACTTTCTAAAAGTGACATTTTCAAATCTGTAACCAAAAATCTGACTTCACCACAAAAGAGGATTTTTCATTACAGTTCCAAATATACCAAACATGACATGTTTACCTAATCCCATTTCGAAGTTGAAGCTTATTTAATGTATTAAGGTAACTCCAATGCTAGCCTATGGTAGAATCAGGCCTGGCAGTAGTGAAAAATGAATTTAAAAGTTTTTCAATATTAAAATATGTAAAACTTAAAATTACGTTTATTAAGTTTTGAATACTTTGCACCCTGTCCTGTGGGGTGTTTAGGGTCTACCACATGGGTAATTTATATGTATTAAAAAGTTAGGTTTGAGCCTGACAAAAAGTTTATTTTGCCAGGTCAAAATGGCAGTATAAAACCACACATGCAGGCTGCAATGGCAGTCCTGAGACAGGTTTGCAAGACTACTTAAGTGGGTGGCACAACAAGTACTGCAGGCCAACTGGCAGCATTCAATTCACAGGCCATGGGTTCATGTAGTAGCTCTTTACTAGGAACTTATACGTACATTTAATATGCCAATTTGGGGCAAGTCAATGCTACCATGTTTTAGGAGTGAGCTTGGGTACTATTGTACTGGTTAGCAGTGGCAAAGTGGTCAAAGTCCTAGGACAACAGAAACAAGACCAGAACAATATAGAGGAGTAAGGCAAAAAGTTTAGGTGAAGGACACCCTAGGGCTGACAGGTTTAGGTGACATCTTTCTGTTTTATTGTAATATAGCAAGTATTTAGTATGTTTGAGAGGCCACCTCCCACTTGTAAATGTTTCACCAGTGAGATATTTTCTTACTTACTACTGATCCATAGGCCCCAAAAAAATCTCTTGCAACCAACAGATGCAATAGTCAATCTACTCAGGTGTGTTTTCAGGAAAGATAGAGTACACCAGTTGAGTAGTCTATGCTGTCTCAGACAGCATAGCTTGTATGGTGTTGGAGTGCCACTAGTGTCTGTGGCAGAAAAGGTGTTCTGCATGATGAGGTGCCTGACGTGCCACTTCATTGCAAATCAATGGCACAAACCACATGAGGAGAGTGGACAAAAATGTAAAATTCCCTTTCTAGAGTGTCCCTTTTTGGCAGTTACTGTGACATGGTGATAAACCAGTGCATTCTTGTATCAATGTATCTCAGTAGCTGAGGCAGAAATTAAGAATAGCATGCCTATGAGATGTCTATATTGTCAGAGCTGACCCATTGGGCATATCCAGTGGCCATTAAATGGGGTGTGGCCAGTATTTTGACATAGGCAGGGAGAGCCTGGAGCAGGCTTTTGGAGAATCATCTCATGCTTCCACTTTGCAACTCTGTCAAGGATCACTACAAATGAAAAGTGGTATTTGGCATTGACTGCCTCTCTGGGCATCTCAAAGATGTGAATTCTATGACTATAAACCCTCTCTCTCCTCCTCAAATATCTGTTCCCTCAAAATGAGAGGCCATGGAGTAAACACATTCACTAACATTGTGAAGACTGAAAGAAAATTCATTTTGTGTGTGGAAGTGTGATCAGCCTTTATGTGATTGGTTTATAATGTAATGTATTTCATCTTAAATGGATGGTGGAGTCCACAGTCATCACTGCTTGCCTTACCAGTTGTGCTGAAAGTGCTGTAAACCTTATAATAACATTTTCAGTTATTAATTGTAAAATAAATGTATATTAGAACTTAGAAAACTAAAAACATTTGAAACAAAAGTTAACATTTTACTTTTCAATATATTTATATTGTTACTTGGTGCTTTCATTTTTTTCTATAGAAGTGTGTTGAAGTGCCCGTGACTGGCCATGTGTGGTGCTGAACGTACTCCATGGCTTGGCTAAACTACATTTACTACAGTTTCATGCCCTTTCTGGCTGCAGTTATTTTAGAAGTGCAGCTTGAGAAGCAATTGTCTTACTCTTTTGTGGGGTGGTGTTTGTAGTTGCAAGTCTCTTCCTAGGCCATTCTTACCCCTTCCGGAGCCCCCTCTTACTCCACCTTAATCCCCTCCCATTAAGCAATAAGTACTCCCCATTTTCCAGCATACCCACAGCTTCCTCTCACATTTAATACTAAACCATATGTCTATGTGTGAGATTTCTGCAAACATGGTGGGAAATCTGCATGGCAACAACAGGAGAGGGTGAAGACTCTACACATAGGTTTGTGTATAGCATTTTCTATTATGAGTTGTATTTTTGTACTTTTACTTTTTTTACTTTTACTTTTAAACATACTACAAAATGCAGTTTGTGAATGGACTCCTTATATAATTGGTAGCAAAAGGTCAGCAGGCTATTGTGCTGCCATGCCAGACCTATAATATAACACAAAGAAGTTAGCTGTTGAATGAACATTAGAGAAGCACATGAGGGCCTCATTTATGAGTCCAATGGCACTTGGCAGAAATGCACCATATCTACAAGACATGGTGTATTTCTGTCCTCTTCCCCTGAACCAGCACACAAATTGCTGCCTAACGCCAATACAGGCACTCTGACACTATGGTGCAAGGGTGTCTGAGTTGTGGGGATGATTGCTTTTGTGTAGGAAGGGATACCTTCCTGCACAAAAACAACCACAAGAGTTTTTTTTCCCTCTTCCTTTGTGTGCTGCAGAATGTATCAAACACAGAAAGAGGAAAAAATGGGAAGAAGTAAAGATAATTGTCCCCGTTGTGTCATTATTACTCCACCCCTGAGGTGGCGTAGGAATCTAACGCATTCCCAGACTTGTCAATCTGGAATACTTCAGATTCTTTCGGGTTCCACCCCAAGCAAGACCCATGGAGCATCACTTTCATGCAGTGTTATGCGTGAAATGCAGCCATATCTATAAGGTCATGAAAAGCCACCCAAGGTGGTTTGGTGGTGAAGTGTGCTGCTAGGACCTCCTTAATGAGGCCCATAGTGTCTGGCATTTGTTCTTAACACAGAGGAAGCTATCTGAAACTAACAGTTTCATCCCACAAATTGTTACAGACTTCATTGGATGGTGGTCAACAATAACCTTTTTGCCATTGCCGAAGATCTTCCAATGCTATCACATATTTTGCAGATCTCAGCGAGAGTTAGATGAACTTTCCCCTCCCCTCCTCCCTTCCCTTGCAACTTGATGTGGACACCTAGGGGCAGATTTATGGAAAGTGGTGCTGTACTGAGTGTAGTGCCACTTTCCCTGCGCCCTTAGCACCCCCCTACCACCACCATGTGTGTGCCATATTTAAAATACAGTGCACCAGGGTGTAGAGTAGAGGTCACATTCTATGTGACGCTATTGATGTACTCTGCAGGAGTAGTGCCAAAATGTTGGTGCTTCTCCTGCAGTGTACATAGGGGCCCATTCAAAATAATGGAAGCCCCCTTTTAACGCCTGTTGTGAGCAGGCGTTACAAGTGCTGTAAAAACGGTGCAAGGAAATCTCATGGATTTCCTTGCAACATTTTTTCAGCCCCTCTAATGGGGGAATGCCCCCATTGCATACATTATGCCTGGCACAGGTATAATGTGGCGCAAGGCTTTAAAATGTGGTGCAATGCAAGCCTTGCACCACTTAGTAAATATGGCACACAGGAAATGCCACCTTAACGCCACATTTGTGTCTAAATAAATATTGCAAAGGTGGAGCAAGGTGGAGCTAGGGGCTCATAAATATGCCCCCAGGGAGCTTATTTACAAGCTCCTCTGCACTGCCAGAACATCACTTTTATGATGGTCCAACAGGTCACACTGCAGATCCATTTCTACAAGGCCACGTAAAGCCACCCTGCGTGGTTTTACTTGTCCTTGTAGATATGGAGTGAGGCAATACAGTGCAAGTCACTGCATCGCCTCGTACTGCGATAGGGAGGCGTGCCATGGGCGTTACGGTGTGTGTTCCCACATAACACCGAAAGCATTTGACACATTCCCAGATTTAGGAGATTTGGTAAACCTGGGAATGCGTCTAAAGTCCTCGCCTCCTGAGGGGAGGCGTAACGAGGAGAAATAACTTTATTTCTCCTTGTTTGTTTATCAGTACCTTCATTTTTTCGGCTTGATGTGAAGAATAGTCTCCAGGAGGAGTACACACTGGTGAATAACAGTCTCACCTTGTGTTTTTGTTTTTGCATGGGTGCTTCAGATGCACTTCAGATAGACTAGAAACATTCCTCTTCCGAGCTCATTCTAGCGGTACCATAACATATACAATACCATTCGTCATTGTTCTAGCCATCAACGCACTCCATGTACATTTCATCAGCATCCAATTATACCTAGAGAAATATACACAATAGTAACGAAGAGGCATACGTTATTTACAATGGTCTGTCATTTGGGAAAAAAAAACATTCTTGAATTTCTGAGCTGCATTGTTAGAATGCTTAATGATAAATAAGCATCTTCAGAGGAATTCGCTTTTGAGTGTAAAACCTATTTTCTTTCTTTTTCTTCTAGGGTAACTAGTCGCATAAACAACAATTAAGTAAAGGTGTGGCAGGTAATTTTAGGGTTTGTGCCGTGCGTACATAATCAACACGTATGACGAATTTTAAAAACGCTGACAGGTTGTACTTGCCCGTTCAATCACAGCAACAACAAAGCTTGATTTATTTATTGTTAAGCGGTGATTAATAGTAAAACATCGAAAATGCACCATTTTCATTTTATGCATCTTTTTGAAAATAAGAGCAACGCAAGGATACTCTTTAATAGTTTTGATCCCAGATCTGCAAGCTGCAGTTTGTGGAAGCATTGTGCGTCCTTTGAATGAAGTAACACATTATAGCTCTGTGTTTAAATGTCACAGAAGGAACAAATAATAGAAATTATCATTATCTGTCTCGGAAGAACTTTGAGGAATTTATATCGTGGCGTTAGGCTGATTTTTCAGAACCTCGTCTTTGTTATTCGCAGGCAGGAGTACGGTGTGCGTTATATAGTACATTATCGCCATCTTGTGTTGAAACGGTATCCGAATGGAGGCAGCAGTTTTTGTTAACATAAATCAACTGAAAAACGTAAATTGGACCAAACATATCGTATCTTTGTTGCCCATACATGCATATTAACAAGTGAATTTGGAGCGACGACGAAGCTAGCTGCAGGAGCTCTCTTGCTTCTGTATGAAAGATTTCCGTCAAAAACGTAACTAAAATCAGGTGTCCTTACCACCTATGCAAGGCATAATTTCGAAGCACGCTTATTCACCTTATCAACAAACTGGGAAGATCTGTTTATGCGCATCTCACGGGACCATACTCATGTCAATGGTTGGGAATTGATAGAAGTGTTTAACTTTCTTTGTAATTCACAGCCTCTTTCTTACGATAATTGCATTACTCCTAGTCCTACTCCCTCGCCTTCCTTTTAACCAATGAGGTTTCCTGCCTCCCTCTAGACCCTCCCTTCCCCTTTTAAGCCCCCCCTACCCCTACCACCTCCTGTACAAAAAACAAGCCCAAGCAGCAACTCAGACAGTCCGTACTGGGGGGGGGGAGGGAACAGAAAGGAAGGCGAGGGAGTAGGACTAGGAGTAATGCCATTATCGTAAGAAATGGATGCATTACCTCCTGTCTCTCCCTCGCCTTCCTTTTAACCAATGAAACATAGCAAGAAAAAGGAGACGGACACCGAGTTGCAAGAAGTTTATTATAATGCACACAGACCACCGAGACCCAACCCCCATTACCGCATAGAGGATAAGACCCGGTGACCTAACACCGACTCCAAACTACCCAAGTCCGTCAACCTATAATGCCGAACAAAGGTTGAGGGAGAGGCCCAAGTTGCGGCCCTGCAAATCTCCACCACTGAAGTCCCCTGAAGCTCAGCCACTGTAGCCGCCATACCCCTGGTAGAACGGCCCTGAATCCCCTGGGGAGGAACCACCCCTTTCAACGAATACGCCAACAGAATCAGAGATCACACCCACCGACTCAACGAAGTTGTGGAAGGTTTCTCACCCTTCCGGGCCGGACCAAAATTCACAAAAAGCGAATCACCTTTACGGAAAGGAGCCACCACACGCAGATACTCCAACAATGCCCTGCGCACATCCAAAGAATGTAACCGCACCTCCTCAACCGAGGAGGGATTCGGACAAAACGAAGGAAGGATGACCTCCTGGCGAGTATGAAAAGAAGAATTAACTTTCTTAACAAAAGAAGGAACCGGAACAAGCACCACACGATCCGGAAATACTTTACAAAAAGGAAAAGAACAGGCCAAGGCCCCCAATTCCCCTAAACAGCGGGCCGAAGTAATGGCCACCAAAAAGGACGTCTTCAAAGAAAGATGGCGCAAGTCACAGTCCCCCAGAGGTTCAAAAGGGGCAGCCGTCAACGCATCCAAACCTAAAGACAGATCCCAAGAAGGAAAAGAGCTTACAGGGCGAGGAAATAAATTAAGAAGCCCCTGAAAAAATCTAGGTATCAAATGACCCTCATCCGACAGATTACGCCAAGGACCCCTAAACGCCTGAATAGCCGCCCACTGCACCGGCAGAGAAGCCACCGACAACCCCAAGTGTGCCCCATCCTGTAAAAATTGCATCACATCAAATATAGAAGTGAAGGTAGGATCCAATTTATGCCGGACGCACCAAGAAGAAAAAACTTTCCACTGTCTACGATACGAAATCAAAGTGGAACGCCGCCTTGAAGCCAGCAAAGTAGAACTCAAAGCCACTGGTACCCCCAGACCCTTCAAACCCCGCCATTCAACTTCCAGGCCATCAAGTGTAACCTCCTCAATGACCCCATTGAGAGGCAAGGATACTCCAGGGGAGACGGACAAAGAGGAAGAGGCCACATCCGACCGGATGCCATCAGCTGCAACAATGGAAACCAATTCGCCCTCGGCCAATGGGGCGCAACCAAGACAACCCTGGACCCCAGATGCCTCACTCTCAACAGAAAGGACCGGATCAGCTGAAACGGCGGGAAAGCGTACAAAAGGCCCCGAGGCCAAGGACACGACATCCCGTCCACCTCCCAAGCCTGAGGACACCGAAACCGGGAGCAGAAGCGACTGAGTTTCGCATTCTCCGGGGATGCAAACACATCCAACACCGGAAGACCCCAGAGACGAACAAGATGAAGAAACAGCGACCTCCGGAGGGAGAAAAGTTGTGAGGAAGGAATCATCCTGCTGAGCAGATCCACCCGAACATTGACCACCCCCCGAATGTAGGTAGCCCGGAGAGAAGGAACCCATTCCTGAGCCCACACAAAAATCTTCCTGGCCAGAATGAACAAAGCCCTCGACCTGGTCCCCCCTGTCGGTTGACATAAGCCTTGGCTACTAAGTTGTCTGTCCGAATAAGAACCGCAACACCCTTCAGGGACCCCTGGAAATGAATCAGAGCCAACAACACTGCCCTCAACTCGCGCCAATTTGACGATCGATTGGCCTCCAGCGGGGACCAAAATCCCTGAATCTGTGCCGACCCCATCCAAGCCCCCCATCCTGAGAGGCTGGCATCCATTGTTACCACCACAGGGCTCAGAGGAGACAAAGACACCCCTACCCGAAGATGATTGGACCCCAACCACCATCTCAACTCCCTGCGAATCCACCCTGACCCCGGAATCCGGGTCATCAGAGAACCAGACCCTGGCACCCACCTTCTCAGGAACCAGTTCATCAAGCAAAGAAGATGGAATCGCGCCCAAGGAACCAGAAATATTATGGAGGCCGAAAGGCAGTACACAAAACTGATAATGTTCCAGACCCACAGCAAACCGTAGGAACCGCTGAGAATCTTTGCCACAGGCACATGTAGGTATGCATCCTGCAGATCCAGCGACACCAGAAAATCCCACTGACTGACCATCGGAAAAATAGTCTGAATTGACAGCATGCGGAAATGCATTGTCTTGATCCAAGCATTCACTCCTTTCAGATTGAGCACAGGCCGAAAACCCCCTGACACCTTCTGAAATAGAAACAAGACAGAATAAGTGCCCAGACCCCTTTCTTCTAGGGGAACGCGGGAAATGGCCCCTTTCAAAAGTAAGTCCCGGACTCCATCCAACAACGCCTCTCTCCGTGCCCCGACCGCAGGCAGAGGAGTGGGACGCACCCCGAATCTGGAAGCACCACATCGAAATCTATGACGTAACCATTGGTCACAATGTCCAGCACCCAATGATCGCTGACACTCTCCTGCCAAGCGGAAAGAAAGTGTCTCAGCCTTCCCCCAACCTGCCCTATGCCAGGCCCACAGTGATTGTCAGGACCCCTTCTTGAACTCACCCCGGTTCGAAGGAGCAGCTTTCTTAGGGGAAAAACGGGGCTGAAAACGACGTTTCCTGAAAGAAAAAGATTTTGCATCCATCTTGGGAGAACGAGAATGCTTCTTCCACCCTTTGCCAGAAGCAGATCCCCCTTTATAAAGTAAGGCATGCTTCCTTTCCTTAAACACCTTAGAAAGCATTGAAGGCAATTGATCTCCAAACAAGCTATGATCCTCAAAGGGCAGTCTCAGGAGAGCAGACTTCTCCCCAGGATCCGCCTTCCAAGACCGCAACCATAGGGACCTACGGGCCCCAATCAAAGGCCCAGATGCCAGAGCCGAAGTACGGACCACATCCGACGATACGTCCGCCAGCAACCTGGCCTGTTGCTCCATACCAGCCAGAAGTTCAGAGCACTCCGCACCTTCCTGAACAGCAACTGCCAGTTTATCAAAGTCCTGTACCAACGACTGGGCCGCATAAGCAGAATATATACCTGCTCTCAGGGCCAGATTCTCAGCTGCAAAAGCCCTCTTAAGCCCAGAATCCACCTTACGGTCAGTGGCACCAGTAGGCACACAATCCTCCGGATTGACCGTCGTGTTGCCAATCAGGGTAGCCAAAATTGAATCCAGGCGAACAGAGGAAGGCAGTACATCCTCCCCCTCTAGCAAATAAAGTTTCTGAAGGAATCGTGGAACTTGAGCTTTATCCACATCCTTCCACTCCCGAAACACCATATCCTTCACAGGTCCCTGAAAAGGCATGGCAAACTTAGAAGGCGTCTGATACTGCGGGAACAAGTGGGAGTCAGAGCTCGTAGGCTGAAAAACTGGAAAACCTAAATTGTCCCGTACATGTGCCATCACCTCCCACATCTCTTCCCTGGAGACATATTTACCCCCAGAGGAAGTGGATGGAGCCTCCCCCTCCTCATCATTCGAAGAGGACCTTTCCGCAGTAGTAGGAGGATGTGATGCTTTAGACCGAGTAGGCCTGGCCATCCCTGCCTGGAGAGCCCTAGAAACAGCCACCTCTATCATGTCCTGCACCTCCTCCCTGGACATGAGTGGCGCAGCACCCCCCGGCACCTGGCGACCCCCAGGGGTCGACATGGTAGCAGTACCCTCCTCCCCTGAGGAGGAGAAAGAAACAATCCTGCGTCGTTTAGCAGGAACCTTTGGCATGGTAAACCCAAATATAACTACCATCTCACTGACCCCGACCACCAAATATACAGGATACAGGACCTCCCATAAAAAATCCTGTAACCAATCAAAAATGAACCCAAACAGTTAAAAATGCGGGCAGAACGCCACAGAGGGCCAGTTCCAGAAGTCCAAAAACGCCAACCGGCACCTCTGCGCGGCTACGCGGGCCGAGAAACCGGAAATAGATGCCCTAGCCGCAAAGAGCCGACTGACCTCGTCAGCCGACTCCCAAGACGCGACCAGCCAGAGCACACCTCGAGGAGCCCCGCGCCCCGAGGAGTGCAGGAATCGATGCCCCCCAGGCCCCGCCATGGAAGAAAGGAGAAAAGGTAAGTCTAGCGTGGGCTAGACAGAAAAAACAGGAGGTGGTAGGGGTGGGGGGGGGTTTAAAAGGGGAAGGGAGGGTCTAGAGGGAGGCAGGAAGCCTCATTGGTTAAAAGGAAGGCGAGGGAGGGATGGGAGGTAATGCTACAATGCAGCTGCAGAAAGGACCTCTCTACCCGGATTTCAAATTTAGCCAAAAAGACTTGTTGCTCTTCAGGGAATCGTTTTGAAGGCGCAATTGGATTACACAGAAGTATGTGTCTGAAGTCCGGCTGCTGATGAAAGTGAATTTGAACTATTCTCTTGAAAATTTGTAAACTATTTCGACCAGGGTTTTTTTACCAGGTTATCCTGTGATATGTCTTGATGTGGATTATTGTAAGTGTATTTAAAATGTCATGTATAAAGCATTAGAGCTTCAGCAAACTCATTCTAAGTCCAGGACTAGGAAACAGCACATTAGTAATAATATTGCTTATTTTGCAGTTCCACAGGAGTCAAGTAGAAACCATAACTCATCCTTTCCCAAAGATTATGCAGTAACAAAGCTTTGGACAGATATTTTAATAAGAGATTGAGAGCTGTAGTGAGAAGTTGTAGACACAGTCTAGGTGTGGATTTTGGGCCCTAGCTCAGCAGACACCTAGAAAAACCTAGCAAACCTGCATATTTTTGAAAACTTGACACCTAAGGCAATATATAGTGGGGTGACTTGTGTGGTCCCCATCATGTTTTTGTACCTAAAAGCCTTGGCAAACCTCAAAGGTTGAAAAAAACATACATATTCCTCATATTTCTATGAAAAAACTTTTGGAATTTGCAGAAAGTCACAGATTTCCTAACACATATCAATTTTCCCTAAGTATCCCAATAAAAATGGTACCTCACTTGTGTGGGTAGGGCTAATGCCTGTGACAGAAAAGGCTCCAAAACGCACCATGGACACACCACATTTTTCATGGAAAACACACCATATTTTAGCATTGCGGTCAGCTGTGGATTTTGGGCCCTAGCTCAAATGGTACCTAGGAATACCCAGCAAACCTGCACATTTTTGAAAACTACATGCCTAGGGGAATTTAGGGTGGGGCGACTTGTGTGGCTCTCATGAGGTTTTCATACCCAGGAACCCTTGTAAACTTCATACCTTGACGACAGAACACATTTTAACCATATTTCAGTATTGGAAAGCTTTGGAATCCGTAGGGAGCAACACATGTGCTACCACCTAGCATTCCCCCAAGTCTCTCAATAAAAACAACACCTCACTGGTGTGGGTAGGCCTGGTGCCGGTGAAAGAAAAGCCCCCAAAATACAATGAGTAGACATCAGCATTCACAGTAACAAAATTGACCCGTTTACAATAGGGTAGCCGTCTTTTTTTAGCTGGGAATCAGCAGTCACCCAGTAAAACTGACCAAACCCTGTCATTTCTGAAAACGAAACAGTGAGGGAAGTCAAGAGTGGTGTGCCTCATGAAGACCCCACAAGGTGTGTGTACCCACAATGCATTACAAATCTTAAGCTTTGCCTAAAATGAAGCATTTCCATTTCTACATTTTCAAAATCCACTCCCTAGGGGTCTAGACCAACTATTGGCATCAGATTGGAAAAAAAAACGCCTCCAATCTGCCCCTAACAGGGGTCATTTGGGAGGGGTGCGTGCCAGGCCCGAGAACCGGGGTGAGACACCCTCGCCCATTTATTCCTCTATTAAAATATGGTGTCTAGTGGGCTTTCTGCTCCCCGGGGCAGATTGTACATGAACAGTCTACAACAGCGATTTGGCACTTCTATGTGTGCTACAGAATGAAGCACACATAGAAATAACAAATCATCATTATTTAAAGATTGTTTATCTGCAGGACGGGACACCTTCCTTCACATAAACTTTCATTATGGCCTTTTGCTCTTTCTATGTGTGCTGTAGAATGGAGTGCACATAGAAAAAGCAAAAACGAGGAGAAATAAAAGCATTTCTCCTCATTGCATCATGCTAACCCCACCCCTGGGGTGGCATTAGTTTTTGGCGCTGCCTCAGATTTACGTTTCCTTGTAAGTCTGGGGCAGCGCCAAAAGCAATGGGTGTTCTAGTAGAACGCCCACAGCAACACTCAATGCATGCCCCTCTGCCGCAGAAAACTGCATCGGAGGGGCCCATATTTACGAGGCAGCATTAAGTCACAAAAAGTGGCTTAGCAATGCCTTGTAAATATGGTGCAGTGCACAGCGCCACTGGAGCGTCACAGAAAGTTATGTTCCGGTGACACTAGGGGCTTGTATATATATGCACCTAAGTACGTTGATAATATGAACCTGAGACTGCATTGACCAGATCCATTATTTCTGATTGTTTAGCACAGGAAAATGTGTTTGCAATCACATGTTTAGCATATATGAAACATTGATTTCATTTTTAGGGTTTCACCTAGCTGTTTTCCAATCAGAAATGTATTACTAATATCACAAGTGTCCTAGTCAAAAGCCTGTATCTTACTTTTCATTATTTCATCATTTAGACTAATACTTTTCAGAACTCACAGACCCTTAGGGGCACATTTCTATAAAAATAAAAAAAAGTCACCCAGCCTAGCGAACAGTCACCTTGCTGTGCTGCATGATAGAGAAAGGGCAGGAATGTGTGATAGTTAACGTTGTACAGCTCCTTGAGAGGTGTAGAAGTTTTGATGCACTCCCCGGTCTAGCTCTTATGGTAAATCTAGGACTGTGTCAAAACTTATGGGTGTTGCATGGGAACACCTATGCACCAACAATTAAATGCCTCCCTAGAGTGAAATGACACAACCCTTTGATAAATCTGCTCCTTAGTAACCTTAGGCAACCACATTTTTCTACAATCCCTATTTTTCTGCCTGGTTGTCATTTATAATATCTACCATAGATACCTTCATACTCGTTTCAGATTTAATACTGTCCATTTTTTCTCAATCCAGGAACCATAGTTTCAAACACTTTCTTGGTGCCCCTGTAATAACATTTCCACACAAAGCACTGTTCATTTTATATTGTTTTGTTCTATGTACACCTCATACTAGAAACATGTTAGCTCCACTTTTATGTGAATCAAATATAATACTACTAAGAAGCTTTTAGATATTTACAGTAGTTTTAAAGTCTTCACGTTTGCTGCATTGTTTTAAGCTATATAAGGTGTGCCATAAGGACAAAAAGGGAACAATATGGAGTATATGTTGAGCACTAGCCACTATTAAGAAATGGCTGACAGCCAAGTTTATTGTTTATTTTTAATGCATTTAGCTTGACTCGTATTGTTTTTATGTGTAATGGGTCATAATAATGTATTTGCACAAAGCACTGTTCACTTTACGTTGTTTTGCATGGCTGCACATTTTACACTGGAAATGCCTTTTAGCTCCTTTTAAGAAAATTAACTACTTGATGTTAAAAATAAGCTTTTAGTTATCTATTGCAGCCTGATAACCTTTGAGTTTGCTATGCCACCTTAAGTGACATAAAGCCAAGAACCTTACTCTATTATAAGGATAAGAAAGAGATTAGGGGCATCTGATGCAATTTAGCTTTTTTGATCACGCTTTGGATAGACTTTCTCCTGTTTACTTATAAATGCATTATAAATTGATTACAATTTTCTATTTTTAACAAGGTTTCTTGATCTTATAATGTTACTTTTTCAATCTTTTTGCTTTTTTACCCATATGCATCTGTATTGGCAATTGTATGCATTTTTATTTTTGATTCATTTATTAATTTTGCACACATTTATGGCTAGTATTAGCTGAATACCGATCATTTGACTCACTGACTGATCATAAATCAATTAATGTCATATTGAGTATGATAAAGAAATAAAGCACTATGCTCAAAGAAGCAAAGGTGTTTAATTAATAAACAGCAGAGTTATGTCAAGATGTAGCATACTGATGCGATGCGCACTAGGACCCTGGAGGATCTAGGCAGACTCTCAACAAGAACTACGTAAAATGTGGGGGAGCAGTTAGAATGTGGTCTAGGAAGTATGACATAATGGGCAGAGTGTGAATGAAGGTTGGAGAAGAAAGACCTACTCAACTACAGCTCCAGTGTGTGGCGTAATCTATATTGCATGCTCCAGGGCTAAGGAAGATAATACACCTTAGTAGGGGATACATCCCCATGAAAAAAAACAGATTGCTCTCACTGAGGGTTTGCAAGCACACCACAAGCTGCTTGTGCATGCCGCATGTGCCTAAATCGAGGCAAAGCAGTCTGAGACTGGCACATGTGGAGTGAAAGCCCTGCTCAAGCCCACACACTGCTGTGAAAGCAGTCAGAGGGCCCTGCAGAGAAGCATGTTCAAAATGCCCACTAACACAGCAGGTGAGGTTGTTGGCAAAGACGCTGCACTGTGCCCTGAACGTACAGTGACTAGGGAGAGGCCTGAAGCAGAGCATTGCTCTGAACGCTTCAACATTGCAGAAGAGACCTGAACTCTACATGATGACATGTGCATGTGCGTACTTAGAAATTGAATCAATCAAAGAATGTTTGAAACATGCATGAGAGGCATGACAATCAATTCTTCACTGAAGTATCAGCACAGGCCAAGGGAGCAACTATCCATACAATGGAAGAAACATAAGATTAGCTATAACATAGTACAAGAAGCAGAAAGCAAAAGAGCACACTCATGTTCATAAACAATTAGAGTGCACTGCATCACATGCACCTGCACATGACTGACAATTGCAGTGCTTGCGAAGTGACACTGCACAGTGCAACAAGTTGAAAGTCCCTTATTGATGCCATGGAAAAGGAAGGGAACATGAAGTACAATGCAGCAACATTTTTAAAGCCACTGCCAACATTTGGCCCAGCCAAGAAAGAAAACATTGGTGCCACGTGGGCTGGGTGGATTCAAACATTTGATTACTTTGTCGAAGCTCTTGAAGGATGACACGAAAATCATCAAATATTTTAAAGGTCTGGCAAGGGATGGAGTGAAAGAAGTGCTAAAGAAAGTTACACACACTAATACAACATCGTACCGAAAAGTGAAAAAAGCTTTGGAAGCCAAACTCAATCCAATGCCTAATGTTGATTATGAAAGGTATATTTTCAGTATGGAACAGACTGGAAAAGCAATGGAAGGGTTTGTTGAGAGACTTGACTCGCTTATCAAACATTGCAAATTCTGTCTCAAGCCAGAGAGAAGTCAAGTGCATCAGGATGAAGAGAAAATATGGATGCTAGAGTTAGCCGAAAGCACTCTCATCACACTCACAAGACAAAAAAGCCACATCATGCCAGGCAAGAAACCAAGCAAAGTCAATCATCATCAGGTTTGTCACAAAATCGGCTTTTCAATGTCACTATCAAGTACCAGTGAAGAGGATGGGTGCTTGCTGATGATGTCCACCAAAGGACAATATCCCCATGTGGGGTAAGACTAAGATCGCTGTTGCAGAATTACGTTGCAGGTAAAGGGGCACCCCATAACAGTCATCATCCACAGTGAGGCATCAATTAACATCATACCAGTGGTTAAACAGCCTTTCACCTGTGCTACGGCTCACTCATTTCAACACAAAAGTATATACCTGGGCAGGCTTTAAACTGTTACAAAGCCAAGGGTCATTCACAGCAACAATGCAATTCAGTACGAACCACTCGTCTAGTGCATGTCAACTCATTTTCACCACAACGGCTGACATGGGGTTGATATCCCTCAACTACCCCCTTGGTGCCCAGTCTGACATTATGAGGCAATTCCCGTTGCTGTTTCATGTCTTGGGTAAATTCAAGAAGATGAGCGTACAGCTTCACATCAACAAAGACATTCATCCTCTTGCCCAGCAGCACCACAGAGTACTTTTTCATTTGTAAGAAACTGTAGAGAAAGAGGTTGCAACAATTCTGAAACACAACATTATACAACGCTCCACAGGCCCCATGCTGTGGGTCTCGCCCATACTGGTGGTACATAAGAAAGACAATAGTGGAGCAGTGCATATTGGTGTTGACATGCGCCAGTCAAACAAGCGCATAGGGAGGGAGAGACATCCTGTTCTTCAAATAGCAGACATGATCATATAACTAAACAGAAGTAAAGTATTTTCCCACCGTAACCTAAACAAAGGGTATCACCAACTTGAGATAGAAGAGAACTGCCAATATGTTACCACTTTTTCCACTCATGTTGGTTTATTCAGGTATAAGAGACTAGGGGCCAGATGTAGGAAAGTCCGAGTTTGCGACTTGCAAATTGCGAGTCTGAGCGACTCGCAATTTGCAAGTCACAAACCCGGATGCAGGAAGGTGTCCCTGACACCATCTGCGAATCACAAGGGGGTCGCAAAGACCCACCTCATTAATATTAATGAGGTGGGTCGCAATTTGCAGCCCCCTTCTGATTCGCAGCACTCACAGGGATGGTGGCCTGCTGGAGACAGCAGACCACCATGTCTGTGACTGCTTTTGAATAAAGCAGTTTTTTTTTTTTTTGTATTGCAGCCCGTTTTCCTTAAAGGAAAACGAGTTGCAATACAAACAAAAAAATGAAACGTTTTTGTTTAATTTTTTCAGAGCAGGCAGTGCCTGCTCTGAAATTTTTTTTACAGGGACATTCACAAAGGGAAAGGGGTTGGGAATGGGTTACCACCAGTGTGACACGGGTGATAACTGCGAATTGCTTTGCGACTGCGTTCGCGTTCACAAAGCAATTCTACATCGAGATGCGAATCGCAAATAGGAAGGGGAACACCCCTTCCTATTTGCGAGTCGCATTTCCAATTTGCGAGTCGGTAACCAGGTTACCGACTCGCAAAATGGGAATGAGCATCGCGATGCGCTTTTTGTATGGTGCAAACAGCGAATTTCGCTGTTTGCACCATGCAAAAAGCTTCGTACATCTGGCCCTAAGCTGTGGAGTATCTTCACCGCTTAGATAGTTCAAGATGTTGTCCGCAGAGTAATTCAACATGTTTCCCATGCTTTTATTTACTACGATGACACACTGGTTTTTGGAAGCCACAAAAGCCCTCACCCAAGTATGCCAGTACTTGCTGATGCTGTCCTTACATTGAATGCAGTGAAATACGAGTAGCATAAACCCAACTCAACTTGGGCGCATATTCTCTGATGGGGCATGACTCCAAATTCCATACAAGATGCAAGCACTGTCATTCACTTGCTGCTCCCCACCCCATCAAGATGTTGCCATGCTGTGG
Organism: Pleurodeles waltl; assembly: GCF_031143425.1. Classification (NCBI taxonomy): domain Eukaryota; kingdom Metazoa; phylum Chordata; class Amphibia; order Caudata; family Salamandridae; genus Pleurodeles; species Pleurodeles waltl. The sequence continues at coordinate 827,511,687 of NC_090439.1, forward strand.
CCCTTTCTAGGCATGGTCAGGTATTGCTCAAAATACATTCACAATTTTACCACTGTGACAGCTCCATTGAGAAACCTGAGAAGGCAACTGTTCCCTCTCAGGGGTCACCTGAATGCAACTGAAGTTTCAAAAAGATAAAATGTGCAATTGAGAATGTGACTGAAATGGCCTACTTCGGCCCCAGGCTACACACTGAAGTCACAGTAGATGCGAGTCCGGTGGGGCTAGGGGCCATTCTTTCTCAACACTGTGGCCATTCCAGTGCTCAGGAACATATTGTGGCCTATGCCAGTTGAAGCTTATCAAAAACAGACATGCCTATTCTCAACCTGAGAAGGATAGTTTGGCTGTGGTGTGGGCCTGCAAACATTTTCATGTATTCCTTTATGGAAATCAATTTACTGTTGTCACAGACCACCAGGCACTATTCACCATATTTGGGAACCAGAAGGCCAAGATGCCTCCTCACATTAAAAGGTGAGGGTTGAAGCTGCAGGAATATGATTATGAAACTATACACAAACCTGGGAAGGATCAAAGTCCAGCAGATTACTTTTCACGAGCCCAGCTACATCATCCAAGTTCGACATCAAGGACAGCTGAAGGATATCTCAGTTTCATTGTTAGGTCCAGCACACCTGCAGCTCTGTCTGTGGAACAAATCCTTACTGTCACAAAAAAAGACGTGGCCATAGTTAAAGAACTCATTGAGACACAATAATGAGGCGAAGCACCCGGCCTCTAGCCGACAATACTGAATTCCAGAATTTCAAATATGTACAAGGTGAGTTAGCAGTCAATCAAGAAGGAATACTACTGAGATGGTCAATAATCTGCATACCTGAAAGTCTTACGCAACAGGTGATAGAGTTTGCCCATGTAGAATACCCTGCCACTGTAGCCATGAAAAGGGCTTTAAGAGATAGGGTGTGATTCTCTGCCTAGATGAGCGAGTAGAAAAGGAGTTAAAAGCATGCCACATCTGTAGTTGCTTGTCCTTCAAGGTGACTCAGCATCTTGTGACAAGGTCTGATCTCCCTGTCCATTCCTGTGAGAGAGTCGCCATCAACTACTTCAGACCATTAGGAGATGGACAGTATCACATGGTAGTCATAGATGAATATTCATGTTTCCTCTTGGTGGAGCTGCTTTCTTCAATGACTCATGACAAAGTCATTGAAAGACCTAATTACATCGTTGCAGCCAGGGGCATCCCAGAGATTCTCAAGTCAGACAACGGTCGCCATTCAACAGCAAAGAATAAAAAGAGTTTCTTGTACAGCTCAACCTCAACCATGAAAAGAGTACACCTCCCTGGCCCTAAACTACGGATATAGTTTAATGATTTCTGGCCACCCTTAAAAGGGTAATTTAACGAGCCTCAATGGAAGGGATTGACTTGAGCCAAGCTCTCTGCCAGATCCTCTGGGCCTATTGATCAACCCCTCATTCCAAAATGGGTGCACTGCTGTTTGGAAGAACAATCAGAACAAAACGACCCTAATGGATGTCAGATCTGTCAGTGAGCACTGACAAACTTTATGACACCGACTGCTCATTAGAGCAAAATGAAAGTGTCCAGGAAACAGCCTTTGACAAAGGGAACTGGGTACTGGTAATGCAGAGACAGAAGTGAAAGAGGGTTACCCCCTTCGCTACCAATCCATTACAGGTGGTGGTGTGCAAAGGACACATGCCGATAACACTTAGTCCACATTGTCTCTTGCTGGCTCATGATGCTCCCTCAGAAGTGAACATGCAATCATGTCCAGCTCCAGAGCCTGACCCTGTGCCACCATTGCCCAATGAAGGTGGACCACAAAGCTCCTCGCATACTTATTGAAGAAATGTGATTGATGCCTGACACTTTTTTGTTTAACAAGGGGAGAGGTGAAGCATATTGAAGAGATACGCACTAGGAGCCTGGTGGTTCTAGGCAGAATTTAAACAGGAACTATGTAAGATGTGGGGGTGGTGTTAGGGTGTGGTCTAGGAAGTATGACGTAATGGGCAGAGTGTGCATGAAGGTTGGAGAATAAAGACCTGTTCAACTACAGCACCAAGTATGTGACATAATTTATATCTCATGCTTCAGGGCTGAAGAAGACTCTACACAAAAGACAAGAAAATTTGAGTGGGGCACATATTCCAGTACACAAAATACACTGACTACAAATGGTGTAGCAATAGCACAATAAATCTGTGCTCAACAATCTTTTTTAGAAGTGTAATTTTTCACTCTTGACAAAAAAGTCCATCAAAGGAATCACATTGATTTTGGATGATATTGCTGTTTTACATTTAGACAAGAACAGAAATGATTATCAGCATTTTGTTCTGTCTCTTAATGAATAAATGAGACTACTCTCAGAACTGCATTACTTAGGGTGTGGGTAATTGACCCTTGAATGTTCAAAATAGTTGAGATATTCTAGTTCAATTTGTTGGAAATTAATGAAAGCAACTTCTCACTAGAACAAGCTAATGATTTTAAGGCTTTTTGATTATATCTACATGATCTGGACACTTATTGAAGATGCTGTGTAAAGAGGCATCTCTTCCTTGCATTTAATGGTGCAATGAATCAAAAAGGTGGAAGTAGTTCGGGGTATTCACCTTCAGCTAGTAATAATACAACAATCATTGATAGATCCAGTCAAGACTCAGTAAATCAAATGTTGCTTAACCCTTGGTAGCTTAGCAAAAACGCAGTCAGGCCTAATTTGGGAGACAGGTATGTGTAAAGCATTTGATACCACCAAAACAGTAAATAAGTAAATGCACAATACAATAAAAAATCTAACACCAGTTTATACAAATAGTGAATCTTTTTATCTTCAAAATGACACCAAAATGATAAAAGTCTAAAGCAGGGAACCAGAGATATGAATTTTTGAAGATTAAATTAAAAAATGTGCATTCTAGGGCAAAAAAGCTTAAAGCACCATTCACAGCTATCTAATTTAACTGGGCCACAATGGAGTGTAGGTCGGATAGGTTGAGGGCTCGGTACCAGTCAAAAGTTTACCTTTCAACTTAGGCCCTGAATTATGGGATTTGTGGCACAGGGCAGTGCAGCAAGTCACCTTGATGCGCTACACTGCAGCCACAGGAAAGGGCAGGAATGTTCAGTATTTAAATGAATACTGCACATTCCCGTACTTTCCCCATGCACTCACTGGTGTCCTTTATGCAGCCTTGCCTCAACACAGGCACCATTGCACCATGGTAAAAGGATTCCTATGTTGCATGCAGGATTGTTTTTGTGCATGAAGGCACACCTTCCACACAAACACAATCCTGAGAGGCTTTTTCCTCTTTCTGTGTGTGCTGCAGAATCCATAGAACGAGATAAAAACAAGGAGAAAGAGAGATATTTATCCTCATTACGCTTCTCCTAGGGATGCAAATCATTTTTGGCACATTCCCAGGTCTACAAGTTCTTGTAAGTCTGGGAATATGTCAAAATCCATAGATGTTGTGTAGGGACACCCAGGCAACATCCATGGAAATGCCATCCTGAAACAGAGTAATCTAATGGAGCGATTTGCACTGTGTTACAGTACTCAAGATTTATGAAGCCATGCAGGGCCCCACAAGGTGGTCGTCATAAATCTAACTTAAGGTTTGCATTGCCCTTGCACCAAGCTGCTTGGTGTGAGAGTGATGCAAAGTGGGTGGTAAATATGGCCCTCAGTTTGTTTCTTGGAGATTTTCTCTTGACGACAAGTCCCCTGGTTCCTTCGATCCAATGTGCGATTCAATGACAGCAGCCTGCTGCAGCTCAATGCCATGATGGGCCTCTGGATGTTTTTGGCCTCAACACAAACTCTGAAGCTGTCAGCAGGACAAACCAGCATGGTCAAGACGGTTAATGAGTCTATGATGTCTGCTTGAATCTCGACATTGAGCCACTCTCCTCCAGGAGTTTTTCTACAAAACATTACAGAACGTTTCCAAAGATCGAGTTCTTTCAGTTTCTTGGGTCTTTTCAGGAAAACAAGGGTCCAGTAGCACCAGACAAGGGTTTAGATACTCTGGATTGCCCCTTGAAGGTTAGGACTCAATTTCTCACAATGCACCTGCACAGTCTAGGAAGATTCCAGTTGCTACTGGTCAGTTGGAGTGATTCTTTCTTTGGCTTGGCAGGGGACTTCTAACAGCTATATTGTACCTTTTACTGACCACTGAGTCCACTCCTTTTCCTTTGAGCCAGGCACAGTCCTTTCTTGGTGAAGCCTTGTGAGTGCAGCAGGAGCAGCCTTTGTGACTGCAAGACTTCTGTGGTGCAGCCAAGGGTCCAGCTGGGCACTCCTTCTTCTTCTCTTGTTCCAGACAGTGCTCTGCAGCTCTCCCATATTTATCCTCCATTCTGGGCTGGTAGGAGGGGGGCATCCTAACCAATAGGGGTAAAGCAACATCTCCCTGCTCTGACCATTTCCTGAGAAGTGTGGCATTATTCTGACTCATAATGCACTGTTCCCTCAACAATCAAAATAGAGAAATTCTTTCTTTGGTATGTGTGTCTGTGTAACCCAACCAAAAGGTGTGGCTTACAACTGACTACACTCCCCTTCCAGCTCCTCTCCTAATCTAATTAGGTAGCTCCCGTCTGGTTAGAGATCAAGGAAGAGGGGGTGGTCTGGGTCCTGCAACATCTGTCTTCTGCAGAGGCTCCTGCCTCTGAAGACAGCTTAAATTCCCAGCCCCTTCCTCTCTCTGGCTTCTCCAGGAAGCAGATTTCCTCTCACCAAATTGCTGTATTTTTGCAGCCACAGGCTTCTTGACACCTGCTCAGGAAGCAGCTTGGCTTAGACTTGGCTTAGGCTCTCAAAGGCTGACCTATCAGAAGAGGGTACCACAGGGCTGCTTTAGGTAATTTCAAAACAGCAAGTTCTAAAACTACTTTCCTGCAGTAGTTATAAAACTTCTGACCTTGGCAGGTTGTTGGACTAATTCTAATCATTATTTTGATACTCTGAATGATATGTCTGCCTAGCTCCAAATAAACTTTAGACATTATTAAATTCAATAAAACCTTACCATGTTAGCCTATAGTGCTAGCAGTACTATAATAGGGAAAGGTGACTTTGACTGTTTTTCCTTACCAGGGCATATAAAACATATTTTACCTTAGGGATGACTTATAAGTTATAAAAATGTACCTTTAATTCCAAAGAACAATTTATTTTAAATCCCCTTAGGTGCATTAAGTCAACTAAGGTCTCTAAACATACGTGTACTATCATATACTAGGGACTTACAGATATATTGTCTTTGCCAATTAAAATGATACCAATTACCATTAACCTTGTGAGGGCACCTGCCTGGGCCTGGGTTAGCAGAACACAGGGAACTTTCAGAGTCAGTGACCACCAGCATCAGTCAAAAAATGAGGGCGATCAAAGCAAAAAGGTTGTCTTTCCTACACTGACATAGTAGAGGATCTGCTGTGTGTCTGGTAATTGTATACCTGATTCCTGGCAGAAAACTACTTGATGTTATGAAGTCGACATATCAAGAATGGTAAACACTGAAGCACCAAGAAGTCTACTTAACATTTAATTTCTATTGGATCAATGTTCTTTACCAATGCATATAGTCTTATTTAGATCACACAAATCGACACACAGGCATAAATAATTATTACCCTTGTGAGCTATGACTACAGGAGCCAACCAATCTGATCCTTCTATTGACTCAATTACACCCATGTCACACAAATTACCCAGTTCCATTCACAAAACAGCTGTCAAGCATAATGGCACTCTTTGCACCTTGTGTTCAACTGATGTGGACACTGGTGTATTACTATTCTGTGTTGAAAGTCTCTAAACTTTTCCAGACGTTCAGCAAACACATTGGGACATTTTTCCACCAACTGGTTTTGGGCATAACATAATACATTAACTATGACTTACACATCTCGCATTCAGGACTATGGGGTTCCACAATTATGTCCAGTTGTCCCTGATCACTCCATTCTAAGAGATTTGATCCCTCTTTCGTGACATACACTATACACTGAGCTTTATTTCCCTAAAACACGAGTAAGACATAAAACTGCCCTTTAATCTTTTAATTTGCTTTGTCCATGGACACACACTTTCATGCTTGACCAATGAAAGTAAAGGGTGACTCAGAATCAGCCATTATTCTCATATCTACACCATTGATTGTAATTTGCATTATGGGGTCTTCCTTCTAACTGGTTTCAACAATGCAACAATATTGAAATCCCTCACAGTCCCAATTGCATTAAATGATTCAACAGTCACCAGTACAGCCACTCCCAATATCAGACTCAAAGCAGTGTACTTCCAATTTAGTTACTGTAGATCTGAAATCTCCCAAGAACTATTTAAAAGGGAGACAGAGCAGCAATACCATCCATATTCCCCCATGCTTATGATAGTGGAAGTATCATGTAAGAATGTGTTTGGTTCTTATTTATCTTTTTTGTTATGGTGAGCAATATGCCAGAAAAGGTAGAATTTTCCTTGCATCTCATTCAGATGTACATTTCTATGGATGTATAGTCGTTTTGAAAACATGTCCAATGCCAAAATACATACTGCAGCTTGTATGCCACTGAATACCAATAGGAATAATCACTGTAGGCTGCCCACTTGTGAACGTTTGTATGGGCTATTGAAACCAGTTCCAAATTACTGGCATGCCATGTTAACAAATCAGAATGATGGCTGAGCTCCAGAAGTTCCTGAAATGGAGGTGGCCAGCAATGTATGACACCACGCACAAGCGCAGGTGTCAGTCATTTTCTGCTTTTCTTTGTTTTCCACCATCCAATATGGCAGATGCACGGCTTGTAATATGATTGGCACGTGTTGACAGACTCACTTTCCAAAAGCCAGGTGGGGCGACATGCAGGGAGGCTCACCTGTGAACCTATTCTAATTTCAGCCTGTTTCCACATGGTAATACTTATAATGATGACTTTCACAATCGAGTTTAGCTGGACGGCATGATTGCTCACAACTTGCTCCAGCCAGTGTACCTCTGAAGCACAGCAGATGCACCAGGCAGCGAGAGGCTGAAGAACAGGAGGAAGGGAGCAAATTGGTGGGTATTTTGGCACCCTTCAACCTTTAGTTTCAATGTATTTATCCATTGTTATATAGCCTTTGTGTTATTCCTTGTTTTGTTTATTAAGGGGCATGATATGTTGCGATTTCAGCTCCTGTTGGAATATGAAATGGTTTGTAGAATTTTGGGTGTGACAAACATAAGCTGTGAGTAGCATGACTTATAGTCCCCTAGTGACCATCTCTACCATGCTACAGCATGGCTTACAAAATTTGCTCCACCAAACTATTCACCTTGGCCACCTAGGCAATTTCACATAGCAATCTAAAGTTTAATGAAGGCGTTGAGGGAAACAAGGAAGAGGCAAAGCAGCTGTCCATAGACAGAGGCAGACGGTAAAGGAGTAGAGAGATCAAGCACTTGGGTAACTTGAAAGGAAAAAAGCATTTGCATTTTGTCACATCAATATTATTTTTTAATATGTAGGGCCCACACCTCACCACACCACAGTGCTTGAAGAGGGAGGCACTATAGTGCCAACCCCAGTCATAGAGGAGAGCACACAGAACTTGAGGTCCACCTTTAAAAGGAAGTTTTATTCAGAGTATGATTTTCTTGAAGCAGCAGGAGAATAATTATGTGAAATATCAGCAAAATTACGCATAATTACATGAAATGCGTATCTGTCATTTGGTGCTATATTTTAGTACAAAAGTCATCTTTTTATCAGTTTGTAGATGTATTTAAGCAAAGTGCAGTGAACAACAGCCTGCCACATTCTTTTGTTTGTTTGTGTTCACTGTAATTGTTGGGGTAAATTTTTACCGTAAATGGCGCACAATTATGTAAGCTGTTATAATGAAATTTTCCATGGCAAGCGAAATGTATTATTCCTGAAATTAAGAGAATTACTTTAGCATAATTTAAAGTTTGCCCAGACCTACTTTCAATAGGTTTATGAACTAAGAAACAGTTTGGCTCAGTCAGTGTAGATAACTGGATGCCCATTATCACAAACAAAGCAATTTAAGCTTCTCAAATATGTCTCACAATAAAGGAAATCCTCAAGAAGGCCAAATCTGAGGAACTGACCAAAGGCATGGCATCACATCTCAATACAATGAAGTAAAGCAAAGAAAAGTGGTAAACTCATGCACCCTGAATATGAGCACACACGACTGAAAGAAAAGCAAAGAAAGATCTGTCAGCATTTAAACATTACAACCAAAGGCATGGCACATAAGTCCATCTTCTAACACTGCGTACACCGGAATAGGGAAGCAAAGCAGAGACCCTTGAGTTATGACCAGACTAAGGAGCTGCACGTCACATGGTGAGTCAAGCCTCAGAAACTTCAGAAGAGATTTCTAGTTCCAGTGCAGTTCACAAAAGTGGCAGAGATAATAGCAGATACAGGAGTCATGAGGAAAAATTAGCTGCAGAAGATCTGTTATTGTAAACACACACCGAAAATCAAAATATGAACGTTCCTAAAAAGTACACTACCAACGGGGGAGAAATCACAAGCTTGCAGCATCACACATGATGAATTAGCATATGATCATGAAAGAGATGTGACAACCCAGAAAAATACCCCAAAACAAAGGAACATTTGATCGTGTTCTTTTGAATCGGACCCAAAGAGCTTGCTACTATGGTTCCTTGGATCAACCCAATCATCAATCCAATCAAGAAAACAGTCCTGCTGCCAAACACCAAGGTCAAGGAGAGTCCCAAACCCTCTTCTGATGGCCCAATGCAACCAGCATCTACTGGCCTGTACACACAGCTTCAGTTGGAGCCCCACAAAAACATGATCTCTCACCATCCCCAGCAAACAAAGCGCCAGTGCTAAGGGAAACACAGGGGTGTGCCATATATGTTCATAAATACAGTGCATCCCTGCGTTTCTGAAGTAATACCATGCTTCCAATTTTGCTGCAGCACTGCGCTGCACCACTTTCTTGTAAATGAGGCCCATAGTGTTTGGAAGAGATAGAATGTTCTTTGAGTGTTTTTACTGAAAATTAAAAGGACATATTTGATTAAAATATATGCATGTTGAAAAAAGTGGCAAGCTCATATTTATAGCAAAACGTTTAAATATCCAAAGTATATTTAAAACCTATCTTTAAATGATCCTCCAGGTTGTCTATAAGTGGCTTATAGCCAAAGATATTCCCTTTGTGCCCGTTGGCTCATTCTGCTGTTGCTGTTATTTCAAAATCACGTGGAGGCATTATGTAGTGATAAAGCTTTTCTGTAAATTGGTGTGGGTAATCCTACCTTATGTGTTGTGGTTGTAGATATTTTATCACAATATTAAGTTTTAAATATCATCATCAAATATTGTTTACAGAAAATTGACTATTCCATCATCATAATGTTAATAATATATATGTATGTTTTATTTACTACATTCCTAATTCCTCATCTATGTGTTTTCAAGATATATCTATAGCTCATATATATATCAAGGTGGATAAAGAAGGATGGGTTTGAATGCTACTTTGAGCGATTGCCAGTGGTTAGGCTTTCCCATCAGTGCAAGCATCCTTCCATCCCCTTTTGTGTGTTTAATGTAATGGCCTAAGTAATCTAGGGTATGCCCAGACATGTGTCCCGTGCTCACTGTGCTACTAGAATGAAGCTACACCTGACTGCAGTCTTCAATCAGGGTGAAATAGGTCTCTGGCTGCTTCTGTTCCAGTTCAGGGATGACTTGGGCTGTCAGTTCATGCTGGACTGTTCGTATTTGAGCACAGTCTAGAATGATTTTTATATGGCTGGGCTCAAACTGAGGGAGCATGATGGAGAAAAGAATGATGGATTGGAATGCTATCCTGAACTATTGTCAGTGGTTAGACCTATAGCAAGAATTTTCCCATCACCTTTTGTGTGCATGATGTAATGATCCATGAGCTCAAGGGTATGCTTAAACATGGGCCCGTTGCTCACTGTACCACTGGAAACAAGCTACACACACTTGGATTCTCTTGTTCTGGAAAGACCTGGCCTGGTACTTTGGCCTGGACTGTTTCTATGGGAGCGAGGTCAAGAATTATTTGCATATGGCTGTGTCCAAACTGAGGTGCGTGGTGAGCAAAAGAATGCCAGTGATTGCCAGTGGTTAGGCTTACTGCAAACATCCTCCCATCACCATTTGTGTGTTTTGTTGTCATTTTCTAAGTGGCCAAGAGTATCCACAGATGGGGGTCGTTTGCTAACTCTGCCACTGGAAAGAAGCTACACCCACTTGAAGAGCCTTAATCAGTGAAAAACTGGTCTTTGCTCAGGTTTGGAGTAGGGGGGCTGGACTGGTAGTTTGGTCCAGACTGTTCCTTTTAGAGCAGGGTCAAAACTGGTTTGACTTATTGCAAGCATCCACCCATCACCTTTAGTGTGTTTAAACAATTTAATAACCTCCACGAAGCAAAGGAATAACAATGGGTGACCTGATGAAAAGAGAAGACATTGCAATAAAGTAGGTCTACAAAGGGGGCACCATAATCCTGCAGGAGGAATAATCATATAGAACCGGATGCCATTTGAAATTGAAAGCCACAAAACATTAAGGCCCTCATTATAACAATGGTGGTAAAAACCACCTACCGCTGCGGTGACGGCCGTCAACATACTGTCACCACAGCTAGTATCCGACTGCCATATTATGATCACTGCCGTACTTCCGCCACAAAAAGGGTGGAAATCCAGCAGTGATCATGCTGGCGGACGGTGGTAAGCTGGTTCTGCTACCACAAGCACCGCCACGCCAGTTGAATGCCACCAGCCGTGTCATGACCTGTGATATGGCCTAGTGGTGTTCTACTGGCAGGGCGCTTCTGGTGGTAGCAGTGCCCCTTCCCTTTCCCTGCCGGAAGACCTCCTCGCCCAAGGTAAGACAGGCTTCTGACAGGGGAGGAGGGTGGGAGGGTGGGGGGTGTTGTGTGTGTGTGTCTGAGTGTGTGCATGAATGTCTGAGTGTGTGTGTGAATGCGTCTGTGTGTGTTGTGTTGTTTGTGTCGTTGTATGCGTGTGAGTGTATGCGTGTAAGAATGGTGAATGTGGTGGTATCTACTGCCAGCCTGTTGGCGATAATGGCGCCACATTACTACTCACCGCTGGGGTCATAATGACCCCCTAAATAATGATCCCACTGAAACTATAAGGATTAAAATCAGCCTCTTTACTGGCGAAGGAGCAATGGTGGGTTCGAATACAAGCAGGATGTACATTTTCCTGAAACCAATGACAAAGGGATCCCATGCTGCCTAAGATTCATAAAACAACAACCCTCAACCTCTGTGTCTAGAATATTGTCCATGTTTCCTTGATTTTATGAACATTTTGCGATTAATTCCTTCTCCCAGCAGTGGAAAATTGGCAATATATTGTAAAGATACAAAATCATCTTTAACCTTATTAAGGGCCTTTTTTGATATCAGAAGGGACGGGTAGAGCACTCTACACTAACATAGCTCTTAAAAGATTTAAAGCCACTAAATGGACATTTATGGCACCTATTAGATTTGTAATTGATTGTGAATTAATATCACAACTTTTTAACTACAAAGAAACATTCTACTATCAAATAAAAGGGACCTATGAGTACCTCAGTTTATGAATCAAATATATCATTGAAAAAGTATAGCATCTCTCACCCCGAAGGCATGTGAATGGACATCATTCAGGGGTCACCAGGGGTCATGGCTGCGACTCCTGGCTTGCCCCTTGTGACCTCTGGCACTGTCTTTGCGGCCCCTGGCTTCAGAGGTGGCAAAAGCAGTGCCAGAAACACAGTGGCAGCACGTCGTTATGGACATTGGTTGGTGCTCCTTTCACTTTGTTTTCTCTCATTTTTTATTATACTGATAGTGTATAATGTTTAATTAGACACTTTTAGTGTAATAAAAAAATGGAGTGCAATTAGTTGGCTTAGACCCTCCTTCACAACTGAGGTAAACAAGAAAATTGCTTTTAAATGTATGCTGTGCGGGTGCTTGAGAGTGTGTGTGTGTGCAAGTGTAAATGTGTAAGCATGTATTTGTGAGTGAAACTGAAGATCATTACGTGCATAGGCATGTGACAAATTTAGCATGACCCAAATTCACATTAATATAACAATAGAGCCACATGGGCCTCTTCCAATCTGCATTAGTAAGCTTAGATTTTGATGATGTAGCACCGCCAGAAGCACGTTAGTGAAAAGCCCCTAACACACTCCACTAAAGTAGTATTTGGTCAAAGTGCAATTTCACTTGATCTAAAAGTATCACCTAAGAACTTTCAGTTATCTAGAACCTAAGTTCAGTGAATTCATATAAGAAATAGGACAAAATAGGTGACCATTCATTCTTGTATACTTTTGATTTTTTTCTATTGATAGAGTTAGTTTTTCCATCCAAAGAAGGTCCTACACCCTGTTTGCCAAGCTCTATGCGCCAAGGCCCAAACCTTCTCCTATAGTCTAGGTATAGCGTGCCTAGACCTTAATGTGAGTGGTATCTCTCTGTCTGTAGGTGAATATAATGGAAAGGTTTGTTTGTTGTTGGGGAGATCTAGAAGTGTGTGTGCTGGGTATCTAGGCATGGCTACGTTGAACCTGTCATCAATGACATCTAGGGTGCCTGCCCAGTAAGTATGGGTATGTGGGCAGTTCCACTTCAAGTGCATCAATATGGCTGTACTTTTACATCCACTCCAATAGTTTGTTTGACTGGTTTCTGTCCCTTTTATTCTAGTCTCTGTATGGAGAGTACCACTAAGGAGTTGACGTTGCGAGTGCTTCTCTACCACTAGCACTTTTAGCTGCTGTATGTGTTTTGAGCCCAATTGAACTTCCCACCCGTTCAACCGAGAGCCTTTCCTTGTTTAGAATCATTTACTAGGCGTGTGTACAGTCCTGTCATACGTTTCTCATCTTCTGCTTTCATCAGTGTTTTCAATTTTGTGATATATAGATAATATTTTTTTAGTATCTGTTTTTGTCACCCTTTAGCAGTTCACATACCCTTATAAGCTTGTCAAATGAACTGATGCGTGTTTCTGCAAAGTGATTTCCCGCTCTGCAGTATGCCCTACTCTTACATTTCATAAAGGACACTACATTCTGAGACTGCTGGGATATACCTCATCCATATAGCTAAGTGTCTTTGGTAACAAGGAGAGAGTATAGGCTCCAGCTATGGTATTTCTTCATAAGCCATGATATTTTCCTGATGTGTGTACCCTTTTAGGAATTGATCCTTAAAGCACCCCTGTTTTTTTAATTCTGGTCTCTCCCATTCAACCAATCAAATGTGACCATTATAGCTTTTCTCTGTATACCTTTCAAACACAAAAAACAGTCCTCTGAATAATATAGTTTTATAATCTTGTAGTAGATTTGAAACGCTGACTCCTCCCTGAGTAATGCTAATTGCACTACAGGCCCCTCATAACAACCCTGGAAATCAGGTTACCCGGTATTGCTTGATGCAGGAGGGCTTTAAAGCTAATAGAACATTACATTTACTGGAGGTAGAGTGTTCTAAATTAAAAAGGGCAAAACAGAAAGTCAAACATTGGAATGTTGGAACAGAAGGCCTATGCCAGTTACTTTTAGTGCTGAGCCAATCTATTGTCTTCAGTGGAGATCTCACCATCCCAATGTGCGAATTTAGCCTTATAGTTCATGATAGTGCGCTATACCAGCCACTAAAGACTTGAGCCAAGCACCACAATGATCTAACACTATTAGAACATTTTTCACACATGAGAGTGGACTGTCCTAATAAAAAAACTGCCTTCTGGGAGACACAGGGAGGTTACAACCCCCTTGTGCCTCCAAAGCTTCAGTTCATTTCACTGCCCCTGCTGTGAGAGCCAGGCAATTGCTAGAGCATTCACACAGCAGGATCTGTTAAAGAAGGCTGAAGTCTTCCCTGGTTCTCCTTTGTCTCTGCCACACTGCTCTTCATTCTGCAGAGCCAGGGGAGACCCAAGAGCTCAGAAGAGCCCCCCCTTTCTTTTTCCCAGCATCTCAAGCTACTGGTTGAGGGAAGGGTGAAGCTTGCTTTGTGCTCTAGTCCACAGCCTCTGCCTATCACTTTCCCCTGTATAATGCACCTAGCCTCTGGAGACACAGGGGAAAGGGAGAATCAGAGGCTGTAGATTCCGACACTGAAAAGTTGACAGCAAAAGGCTTATACCAATGTTTATAGACGGCTGCTGTCTCATTTTTCTCAATGGAGTTCAAAGCATTCTAATAAGAGAAAATAATAGGAGTTAATTTAAAATTAGACGATCAATAAACTAGAGTTGACAAATGCCTCAATTTGGCTATTACAAGCTATTCTTGTCGGGACAGTGAACAATAACTAAAATAATTGTGGCTACAACATTTCTTACAATGCAAGTCCGTTGAGATACCAAAGATACAGATTTTAAATGCACTTTTAGGCTGTCTTATAGAATGGGTGTGTTGCTCAAATTGCACTTTCCCTACTTAGTATATACCACTTTTCAATCAAAATACATCATTGTCTTGTTGTCTCCTGTTGGCGAGCAGGTCCTGTTCACAAGACTAGGGAAGAAATTGACAGCCCCCGCTCAGTTGCTGGTAATGCCATTGCACTTAACCAATTGTGTATGTTGATAATACATGCATGTTCTAACACTGTTTTGGGTATGTGTCTATTTTTATGATCCACATTTATCTTCATATGTAACAGTGCTAGTTTTTTTTAAGATAATGCCCATTAGTCATTTGACTTTAGAACTACTGTATGACCAAAACCATTTCTTGGGATGTACTGTAGTCTACAATAAATGAGATAATTGGAACCCTCACTTCTTCATTTATGCTAGATTAGCAGCCTGATTCTGGAAAGTATTGCCTACCTTCCCATGGAAATCTAGGGCGAGATGTATCAAAAAAGCCTTTTGTGATTCGGAAATAGCGATTTTTAAGAAATCACTATTTCTGGGTCGCAAAATGCTATGTATCATATTTGCGATTCGGTAATAGCGATTTCTTAAAAATCGCAAATGCTATTACCGAATCGCAAATTGTGATACAGCCCCCATTCGCACCTATGGGCCTGTTGGCCCATATTTGCAAATGTTTTGCATTTCCCAAATTGCGAATTTCTAACTGGAATTCACAATTTGGGTAATGCAAATTGGAGGGTGCTGGGGGGCCTAAGGCCCGCTCTGCTGCACCCCAAAACAATTTTAGAAGACATGTAAGGTGCACATATGCCAAAAGGGCATGTGTGTGTTAAATGTCAATTATAAAAATGCATTTTTTTAATTTGCACATGGTTACCACCAAGTTCAACTTGGTGGTAATAGTGATTCCTTAATGCCCAATTTGCATTAAGGAATTGCTTCATACATGTGCTTAAGAAATCGCAAATAAGTCCTTATTTGCTATTTCTTATTTAGAGAATCGGAAATTTCAATTTTCTAAACGGGCTCGCAATTTTCAGGAATCACTATTTTAGCGATTCCTTTAAATTGCGTTCAGAATGCCTTTCATACATTCTGAAAGTCCTTTTTGCATTCGCAAACGGGCATTCGCACCGTTTGCGAATGCAAAAAGGCTTGATACATCTGGCCCCTAATGACTACACAGTCAATACAACTTTCCTGAATCTAGTGAATGGGTAAGACTCATTTCTGAAGTTTAGAAGATACGAATGTAAAGAATAAGCTACAAAAAAAGAGAGGGTTGGGTTGATCTGATGATCCTAAACGGATAACGCAGTTTTGTGGAGGTTGTACAGCAGGGCTATGTTTCAAATATTTTGACATTATAAATATGGACTGCACAATATATGCATTGATTAATTTGACCTTCAGTGTGAATTGTACTAAACGCAAAGTGGAAATTGGCTTGCAAGTTCACATTTGGTGGTCATGTACAGTGATTATGCTTCTAGGACAGTACAATGGTATATTTGTCTGAAGTATCAGCGTTGCCACTGCCATCAATTAAATTATCTTCACTCAGATTAGTGCTGATGAATAAAATTGGTAAAGTAATCACTAGGGGTTTCTCCTGCTCCAGACAAAGTGCTACAGTGGTTTACACTAGAGATGGTCTACTATACTCTTGATTTGCCAAAATAAGTAAAGGCAGGTTACAGCCTAAGAAAGAGTCTAAGACACTAAGGATGAGACATAGGAAAGCTATATTTGAAATTTGGTAATATGGGTCCCACATCAGTGAAGACTGAGAAATGAGTCTGATTCCCAGGGTTGAGTTTGTTAACTGTCAATTCCCCTTCCTATGTTCAGGAACAAGAACCAGGAAGTTCAACAAATGAACAAGAAGAGTTGCCTTAAAACCATCTTTGTGGAGGAAGTTCAGTGAATGCTGAGGAGAGTTGCTAAATGTACCTTACATGAATGAAAGGAGAGGGATTATGGGAGTGTTGCCTGCGCCCTGCTCATATGCCACCTACCTCTAAGCACACATAGGGGGTGATTCTAACCCTGGCGGTCGGTGTTAAAAGGGCGGCTAACCCGCCAACAGCCTGGCGGTCCAAAAAAAGACATTCTGACCCTGGCGGGAACCGCCAACAGAGACCGCCACTTTAACACTCCGCCCGCCACGGCGGGACAGACAAACAGGTTGGCAGTCACCGCCAACAGGCAGGCGGCAGACAATGTACCGCCCACACTATCACGACTCACCAATCCGCCACCTTTTCCGGGGCGGGAGCCCCGCCGATAAAAACACGGCGGAAACAGACTACGAACGGGAAAACGCTCACCGAAACACACTCCACGAGGAAGGAGGACAGCATGGAACCCGAATTAAACATCCTACCTGCTCTCGTCTACCTGCTCATCTACCATGAGTACGAACGCCGGCGCAGACGACAACGGTGAGTACTGCACCTACGACACACAGGAGGGGGGAGGACGAAAGGTTACGGCATACACATATGCGACCCCCCCCCCCAAACCATGTACACACCAATGCAGAGCAACAAGTCACAGTGACACCACCCAAACCCCCCGGAAAAATGCAAAGACATCATTAAATAGAGAAACTAAATTTATGTAAAAAATAGACTCAGAAAAGTATTGGTTAACTAGCCAAAAAAATTACAAAAATAAAAACTATATACATTGCAAGGGATAACCGAGGCAATTAGTCCTGCACAACAAAAGAAAAACGAAGTGTCCGTGGGCCAAAGTGTAACAACACAAGGGCAAAGCCCACACAGGAGACCTGAGTCCTTTGGAGAGAACACTGCAGGGGCATCTGATGACAAAACTACAGGCACCTCAGGGGGAAGGGAAGGGGGGGGCACCACAGCCACATGAGTCCACGACGCCAGATCCACGAAGGGGCCACCATGCCCACTGTGCCATCCTGGGGAGTGCAAAGCCACAGTCTCTCAAGTCTCTACAGTGGGTGGATTGCCCACTGTGCCATCCTGGGGAGTGCAAAGCCACAGTCTCTCAAAGTCTCTACAGTGGGTGGCTTGCCCACTGTGCCATCCTGGGGAGTGCAAAGCCACAGTCTCTCAAAGTCTCTACAGTGGGTGGCTTGCCCACTGTGTCATCCTGGGGAGTGCAAAGCCACAGTCTCTCAAAGTCTCTACAGTGGGTGGCTTGCCCACTGTGCCATCCTGGGGAGTGCAAAGCCACAGTCTCTCAAAGTCTCTACAGTGGGTGGCTTGCCCACTGTGCCATCCTGGGGAGTGCAAAGCCACAGTCTCTCAAAGTCTCTAAAGTGGGTGGCTTGCCCACTCTGCCATCCTGGGGAGTGCAAAGCCACAGTCCATCAGGTGGATCACTGTCTCCACTGGTCAAGGAGGAGGCATGGTGGTCACAGTGAACCGTTAACAGTGCTTGACAGGATGGGCCCAGCGGAGCGGTGCTTGAGACGGCGGGGCCCAGCGGAGCGGTGCTTGAGACGGCGGTGCCCAGCGGAGCGGTGCTTGACAGGATGGGCCCAGCGGAGCGGTGCTTGAGATGAAGGGCCCAGCGGAGCGGTGCTTGAGACGGCGGGGCCCAGCGGAGCGGTGCTTGACAGGATGGGCCCAGCGGAGCGGTGCTTGACAGCATGGGCCCAGCAGAGCGGTGCTTGAGATGAAGGGCCCAGCGTAGCGGTGCTTGAGACGGCGGTGCCCAGCGGAGCGCTGCTTGACAGGATGGGCCCAGCGGAGCGGTGCTTGACAGGATGGGCCCAGCGGAGCGGTGCTTGACAGGATGGGCCCAGCGGAGCGCTGCTTGACAGGAAGGGCCCAGCGGAGCGGTGCTTGAGACGGCGGGGCCCAGCGGAGCGGTGCTTGAGACGGCTGTGTCCAGCGGAGCGGTGCTTGACAGGATGGGCCCAGCGGAGCGGTGCTTGAGATGAAGGGCCCAGCGGAGCGGTGCTTGAGACGGCGGGGCCCAGCGGAGCGGTGCTTTAGACGGCAGTGCCCAGCGGAGCGGTGCTTGAGACGGCGGTGTCCAGCGGAGCGGTGCCTGTCTTCACGGCGGGGCCCTGTTCAGCGGTGCCTGTCTTCACGGCTGGGCCCTCTTCAGCGGTGCTCTTCTGCACGGCGGGGCCCTCTTCAGCGGTGCCTGTCTTCACGGCGGGGCCCTGTTCAGAGGTGCCTGTCTTCACGGCGGGGCCCTCTTCAGCGGTGCCTGTCTTCACAGCGGGGCCCTCTTCAGCGGTGCTCTTCTGCACGGCGGGGCCCTCTTCAGCTGTGCTCTTCTGCACGGCGGGGCCCTCTTCAGCGGTGCTCTTCTGCACAGCGGGGCCCTCTTCAGCAGTGCCTGTCTTCACGGCGGGGCCCTCTTCAGCGGTGCTCTTCTGCACGGCGGGGCCCTCTTCAGCGGTGCCTGTCTTCACGGCGGGCCCTGTTCAGCGGTGCCTGTCTTCACGGCGGGGCCCTCTTCAGCGGTGCTCTTCTGCACGGCGGGGCCCTCTTCAGCGGTGCTCGTCCAGTAAGTCAAGGGAGCCAGACCTGGCCTGGACTCCCTGCTCAGTCGCCCTCCGACCGTGCTGTCGCTGGACCCTTCGGTGACGGAGTCCTGGGCCCTTTGGTGTCCTCCCGAACCCCCGGGATGGGGCTTGTGGGGCCCTCCTGCTCCGCGCTCCTGCTGGCTGTCTTCTCCGCCCTGCTGGCCTTTCGCTCCTTAGATGGGGCTCTCGGGCCCTTGCCACCCCTAGATGATGTGGCTGGTGAAGTGGGCGAGGTTTCCTCCTTGGGGGCAGCCGTGTCGGTCCTCTCACGGCGGCCCTTTACTTTTCTGGTCCTCTTGCCTGGGGGGGGCTGGCTGTCCCCTGGCTGCTGATCGAAGTGTCACTGCTGGCAAAGGGTGGACTCCAGAACCCATGCACCACAGTGACACTCGAAGCTGGGCTGGTGGTGGCTGAGGTGCTCTTGGGACTCTTTGCAGATGGAGGGGGTGGGTCAGGGGAGGGAAGAGGATGTGGTTGTAGGAGAGTCAGGTGTGCTGCCTTTGGGTGCAGGTGCCTGTTCTGGAGGCTGTCGTGAGGTGGATGGCTGTTGGGTGGGTGTCTGCCTGCGTTTGTGTGTCTTGGAAGAGGGGGTGACAGACACAGTGGGAGAAGACACAGGGGACGTGTAAATGGCAGTGGGGGTGGTGACTGCACGTGTGCGGACTGTACTGGAGGGTGTGCTGGTGATGGAAGCACTGGCTGATGGTGGTGTGCATGCAGGTGTGAGTATCGACGTCACAGGGAGGGAGGAGGGAGACGAGGAGGAGGGGGACACAGAGGTGGTAGTGACTGTTGGTATGTCTGCATCTGGGTGTTGCTTGGGTGAGTGTTTGTGGGTTCTGTGGTGCTTGTGTCTGGATGAGCTGGCCTTGGGTGTTGAGGTGTGTGCAGGCTGGTCTGATGGTGTGGATGGGATAGGCTGAGGAACAGGAGACAGAGACAGGCTGGAGGCAGTAAGAAGAGGGAGGCTGGAAACAGGGACAATGGCTGCCGTCAGTGCTGAGGCCAGAGCATTGAACGATCGTTGATGGGCAGCCTGACCCGAATGAATGCCCTCCAGGTAGGCATTGCTCCGATGCACCTCCCTTTCCACCCCCTGGATGGCATTCAAAAGGGTAGTGTGCCCAACAATGATGGTCTGAAGGAGGTCAATGATCTCCGCACTGAGGGCAGCAGGGGTGACAGGGGCAGGGGCTGAGGTGCCTGGGCCGAAGGAGATGCCCGCCTTCTTGGGCGAGCGGGCACGGAGCGAAGGCTGAGGGGCTGCTGGGAGGGCGGAGCTGGTGCGCTGGGTGGCGGCTGTACCTGTAGAGGCGGGGGGCCCGGATGTTGCCGCCACCGCTAGGGAGCTCTCATCCGAGGACGTGTCGGTGTCGCTGGTGTCACCACCGGTCCCCGTTGTGGTGCTCCCCTCGCCCTCCGGATCACTGGTGCCCTCGGTGTCTGTTCCTGAGCCCACCGGGGCCTTGTGACCTGCAGCTCCCTCGTGCTCCGATGCCAATTCTCCTCCGCCTGATGATGCTAATGCACACATGCACAAGAAGATAAAGAACAAGGGTGGGGGGAGAAAAACAAAGAACAGGTTGAGTGCATGCATTGTCAACACCGTTGGCGGAGAGGACAGACACAGGAGCCTCATGCACTAAGCCGCGCAATCGGGGTACACTACTCAGTAATTCTGACTAGGACAACAGGTCTAGAGACAACAAACGCGCACATGTGTGATGCTGGACCATCGATAGCTGTACTTGGCACCCTACAGAGGTGGGGGCGGGGGCACAGGGCCATGCCTAAAGGAGAGGACTACACTACAGAAAGCGCCCTGGCCTAATGTCACCCACAGCCCTCCACCCCCACCCAGACGCCTCCACTGCGCGTAAAGATAGAAGAATGTGCTGATACTCACCCCCTTGTGTCTGCTGTGATGTCCTCAAGCGCCCATCCAAATCAGGGTAGGCCACCGCCAGGATCCGGGACATCAGGGGGGTCAGGGTACGACTGGCACCCCTCCTAGGTTGGGAGGCCATCCCCAGCAGTGACTCGGCGGTCTTCCTGGTTCCGCGGCGGATGTCCTCCCACCTCTTGCGGCAGTGGGTGCCCCGTCTGATGTGGAACCCCAGGGCCCGGACTTCCTTGGCGATGGCAGGCCAAATGTCCACTTTCTGATGGGCGCTGACCTATTTGACATGTACAGGGTGGGAAGGAAAATTTCATAAATGTTCTGCATGTTAGATGTGATTGGCCCCCCCTCCCCAACCTTGCCATATGGCACATGCTCTCATCTGTCGTGCCTTGCACTCCTCATTCTCTCCCCACCCCACCAACTTACATCCACCCCACTCCACACAGGCATATCCCATTCAACGTCCACCCAGTGTACTTACCTGTTGGTCTGGAGGACCGTAGAGTAACGCATACTGGGGGAGGACCCCATCCACTAGTTTCTCCAACTCTTCAGACGTGAAGGCAGGGGCCCTTTCCCCAGTCGCAGCAGCCATTGTCACTTCCAGACCGAGGTCACAGCAGCACTTGCAGTATAGGTCCTCTCCTGTGGATGATCAGGTCTCGAGTGATTAAGCAGATAGAAAATGGCGGTCACGCCCGCGGCGGTGCGTACCGCGGCGGTGCGTACTGCGACCGCCGGCGCACATCGTCATTGGCTCCTGAAACCCATAGGCTTCTATGTTAACCAATGCGGCTTCGTACAGCCTACCGCCACGGTGTGCCATGCCAGCGCATTGACCTCACATCCCATTGTCCCACTTCACAGGTCAGGCAGCCGCCATTTCAAGGGCCCACATGGCTTAATTTCAACTGCGTCACACAGGCCTAGGCCTTGCATTGCCACTCATACAAGCCTTTCACTGCATTTCGATTCAATTACTGTGCAAGCTGTGGTTACGTACCTGTGGGTTGCTTGACTCTGTGCTCCATGTTGTCCTTCCTAGGCACCGTCCGCTGGAACTTGCAAGGAGAAGGATGAATCCTCGCGTGTACCGACCGCTGGTGGACCTGTCGACAATGGAAGAACGCCATATAATACTACGCTACAGACTTGACCGTGCCACTATACATGAACTGTGTGCCCAGCTGGAGCCAGCCCTGATGTCCCCCATCCGCCAACCCACAGGGATCCCCCCTCTAGTGCAGGTTCTGTCAGTCCTCCATTTTTTGGCAAGTGGCTCATTCCAGACAACAGTGGCCATGTCATCTGGAATGTCTCAGCCTATGTTTTCAAAGATTTTGTCCAGAGTGTTGTCTGCCCTGATGAAACACATGCGGAGCTACATTGTTTTCCCTGAGGAGGCTGATTTGGCCACTGTGAAGGGTGATTTCTATGCCCTTGGACATATCCCCAACATAATTGGTGCCATTGATGGGACCCATGTGGCTTTAGTACCCCCAAAAGACGATGAGCAGGTGTACAGAAACAGGAAAAGTTACCATTCTATGAACGTCCAGGTGGTCTGTTTGGCTGACCAGTACATCTCCCATGTAAATGCAAAGTTCCCAGGGTCAGTGCATGACGCGTATGTGATGCGTAATAGCAGCATCCCCTATGTGATGGAACTGCTACAGAGACACCGTGTGTGGCTAATAGGTGACTCTGGTTACCCCAACCTGCCTTGGCTATTGACCCCAGTGAGGAATCCCCGGACCAGGGCTGAGGAAAGGTACAATGAGGCCCATGGGCGAACGAGGAGGATAATTGAAAGGACTTTCGGGGTCCTGAAGGCCAGGTTTAGGTGCCTGCATATGACGGGGGGATCCCTGATGTACTCACCAAAGAAGGTGTGCCATATCATCGTGGCCTGCTGCATGCTTCACAACCTGGCTTTGCGACGGCAGGTGCCTTTCCTGCAGGAGGATGGTCCAGATGGTGGTGTTGTAGCAGCTGTGGAGCGTGTGGAGAGTAAAGAGGAGGAAGACGACGGGGACGACACAGACAACAGGGACACAGTCATCCAACAGTATTTTCAGTAGTAGACAGGTAAGAATCACCCACGCAATTTAACATTTCCTTAAAGTCTCCTGCATGTCTACTTTCTGCATTTACCCCCAGTTCTTTTTTAACTTATTTTTGCTTTTCCCTTCCCTTTTCAGTGTTGTTTGACCCACTGCGTGACTTCTGATTGTTTAGCCCATGGACAAAAGCGTATTGACATTGGTATGTTGTCATCACAAATTGTCTGACCATCATTGTACAGTATTGTGTAAAACATTTGTAAATAATACAGGCTGACTCCTGAATATTTTAAGTGCAATGAGTGTTTATTTGTAGTGCAAGATTTTGGTGCATGATATTAATACGGTGATGGGTGGGGGTGGAGGAATGTCCATGGCAGAGTCCAGTTCTCAGTTTCACAGGTGCCTTGTCCATAGGCCTGTGGAAGGATGGAGCAGGGGCAGTTCAAGGTTGGACAGGGTGACAATGTGGGACAGTGGGATGACATCAGGGGGTATCCTTTGCTGGCGGGGGTCTTGGCATCCTACTCTGTCTTCCTGTGAGATCTCAGGTTCCGCTTGCTGGGTGGTTGATCTTCAGCAGGAGGTGGGGTTCTGGTGGCCTGACGTTGTGGTGGGGCCTCCTGTCCACTAGCGCCGGCGGAGGTGGTGGGCGGTTCCTGGTCCTGGCTAGTGACAGGGGCCCTTTGGGGTGCCACATGGTCCCGCAATGTGGTTTCTATCCGGTTTAAGACCTGGACTATGCTCCCCATAGCGGTACCGATGGTCGTGAGTTCATTGCTGAACCCCATGTAGCGTTCCTCCTGCTGTGCCTGGATCTCGCTGAACCTGGCCAGTACCGTTGCCATCGTCTCTTGGGAGTGGTGGTATGCTCCCATGATGGTGGTGAGGGCCTCTTGGAGGGTGGGTTCCCTGGGCCTCTCCTCCCACCCCGTCGCACAGCAGCCCTCCCAGTTCCCCTGTGTTCCTGGTCCTCTGTCCCCTGGACGTGTGCCCACTACCACTGCCCCCAGGTCCCTGTTGTTGTTGGGGTGTTGGGTCAGCCTGGGTGCCCTGTAGGGGCGGACACACCGCTGATTGACGCGTCCTGGAGACAGAGGCATGGGCCCGCTGGGTGGGAGCTGTGCTGGTATTCCCAGAGGGGGTTGGGTCTGGTGTGGCCTGTGTCTGTGTGTGGGGAACCCAATGTCCAGAGGTCCCCGATGGTCCGGGCTGGTCGTCAGGGTCGAGGTCGACAGAGCTGGTGTCCTCACTGGGGGGCTGTTCTGGGGGTGGGATGGACAGATCTGGACCCTCCGTGGCGGTGTGTTGGCGTTCGGGCCCTGCAGGGGTAACAGAGTATTGTTATAGTTCTTGTGTGTGCCATGGCGTGCATTTTGTGTTTGCCCTTGTCCCCCAGTGCTGGCATTCCCTTGTGGGAGGGGTTGTGAGGGGGGTTGGGGGGGGGGATGGGTATGTGCAGTGGTCATGCATTGGTGATGGGTGTGTATGGTTTGTGTTGGCATTCAGGGGTTGGTGTTGTTTAAGGTGGGTTGTGCTGGTGGGACAATGGCAGGGAGGATGTGTGCTGGGGGGTTTGAGATTGGGGGTGAGGGTGGGGTTGTGGGTTGGCATGCTGGTGATTGGGGGGGGGGTTAAGTAGTTGAGATTCGACTTACCAGAGTCCATTCCTTCGTGTACTCCAGCGAGGCCATCAGGATGCAGGATGTTTACTACCTCTTGCTCCCATTCAGTAAATTGGGGTGGAGTGGGTGGGGGTCCGCCGCCAGTCTTCTGCACAGAGATGATGTGTTGCGACACCATGGAGCGCACCTTCCCCCGTAGGTCGTTCCATCGCTTTCTGATGTCGTCCCGATTTCTGGGATGCTGTCCCACAGCGTTGACCCTGTCTACAATCCTTTGCCATAGCTCAGCCTTCCTTGCTATAGTGGTGTGCTGCACCTGTGTGCCGAAGAGCTGGGGCTCTACCCTGATTATTTCCTCCACCATGACCCGGAGTTCTTGGTCCGAGAACCTGGGGTGTCTTTGGGGTGCCATGGGGTGGTGTGGATGAGGTGTGGGGTGGTGTTTGTGGTGATGTGCGTGGTGATGTGTGGTGATGTGTGCGCAGATGTGGTGTGGGTGATGATGTTGGGTTCCTGTGTGTGTTGTGCTTAGCGTTCCCTGTGCTCTCTCTCAGTCTCTCTGGCCTTCTCTCAGTAATTGTGGTCGTAAGGGTTTGTGGGTGACGTGGGTGTGTGTTTTATATTTAATTGGGTGTGTGGAAGTGGTGTGTGTATGTGTCTCAGGTGTGTGTATTTCAAATTGTCCAATGTGGCTGTGTTTTGTAAGTGTGTGTGTATTTTGAGCGCGGCGGTGTGTACCGCCAATGGAATACCGCGGTTGAAAGACCGCCGCGTGGATTTGTGGGTCAGAATGGCATGGGCGTGTTTGTGTTGGCGTGGCGGTGGAGGTTTGGTCATCTCCAGTTTATCGCTGCCCGCTGCTGTGGCGGCCTTCCGTGGATGGCGGGTTTTTGGCGGGTTGACAGTTGGAGGTCAGAATGACCGTGGCGGTTTACCGCGTCCGCGGCGGTAGAATGGCGGTCTTCTGACCGGCGGTAAGGGCCTTTTACCGCCGAGGTCAGAATCACCCCCATAATCTTTGGCCCTGTACAGTGGGCATGGGGCACAGTGAGAGCTCCCATTCCGAGCTTGGTTGTATCATACAGTGAGTGCAGTCCATGCTGAAGATGATGGCCTGTCCCCATTAGACCTCTCCTGGTTGCCACTTTGATACTGTTTTTTTTAACCTCATACAGTTTGTGAACATCAAAATGGTTAAATGATTGCCGATTGGAAATGCATTCTGCCTTGAAGATTGACTAGCCTTCCGAATAATATTGCCATAGATTCATAATATTTTTATTTGAATCAATTTAGACAACAGTGGGCAGTCTACCTTTCTGCCACGGTTATGGACTCTGTAACCATGGTGGAGGAACATCCACAGTATTTGGAGATCCATGCCTGTCTGGTGCAGATCCACCCTGTCCAGGAAGCGACAGTGACTGCTTTCACAGCACTGAAGGTTTGTGGAGCAGTTGGCATGTTTATAGCACCCGCTCAACAATTTATCTTTTTGTTAGAGAAAACAAACTCCCAAAAATGAAATGTTCCTGATGTACAGTGAGTTTTCCCCCTATCCATCATCCTCTGATGGACCAAGTACCATTGATGCTCATTCCCAACAAGCTGCTCAGACATGTGCCACATTATAATTATCTATATAAATATCTTCATTCTCCACATTTGCATGCCTGATTATTGAGCTGATAATTACCAATAAAACTATTATGTTCAGAAACTCTTGCATTGATCAATCCTTGCCGCCTCTCAATTTATTGTGAATGATAACTAGGCATATATTCCTAAGAGGTTCCAACTTACATTGGGGTAACTTGGATGACCCATCATTCATCTCCTTTCTCTACAAATCAAATCTGATCCAATACCACTTTCAACCCATACATATCACAGAAGCTAGACTAGATCTCATCATCGCTAAGACAAATTGCCTCTTATTAAGGGACCTGATAATAGTAGATGATCGGATCATTGTCACATTCCTTTTTACATGACTGTTTCTAAAACCAAAGCTTTTGGTAGAATAACCTCACTGTCAGCCTCTCATGAAGACCGTAGCATGAATGATGCTATGACTACCCTCAAAAGACCCATGACTAATCTTAGAAAATATTTCTCAAAGGGCAAGAATGAAAAGCAATAAATCTATATTATGTTACTCAAACTATTTCAACCAAGAGAAAAAATGTTTGAAATGATTGAGTTTTTATTAATCAGAATCCCACTAATAGAATTTAGGTAACTTTTCATCTGTCAGAAGAACTTAGAAGAAACATACAGTCAGAGTGGAGTCATTGCCCAACAAATCTCAAATTGATGCCGCAAAAGTGACCAAAGAAGTTAGTTGAAATAGTTGAATCTGCCACAAATTCTTAACCACATCCCTGGTTGAAGGTCTATAAAAAAATATAAAGGCCCAGTTGTACTTAGAAAATCTTTAATAACTAGTCACTCTTTAAAGAGGTATCTCAAATGAAACTCCTTAGGGCTGTCTCCTAACTGAAACCCTTGAATCATTTTGCAGTTCTGCTACCCACCAACTTAGCTAAAGCCTTTTGCTCACAACTTGTGCACCGTGGTCCAACAACATATCTCTCACACTATTGCAAGTATTGCTTCCAGATTGCTTAAAGTGATGACAGGTTTCTCCTTTATTTTAAAAATGACAAAAGCAGACTTCAGTGACACAAAAGAAGTTTGTCAAGAATTAGTGATCTGATTTCTGAACAGGTTATAACAGTGAAACAGGCAGCCTCCAAGTCACTGATGACGTGAAGTTCATCATTGATGATGGTGACTCTTGCCTTTGAATTCTGCATGACTTAATGAGTACATTTGGTACAGTTGAAAATTACATTCTCATCAACGCAGATAAGGATCAAATTGGATTCCAAAACAGGGTGCTAGATTGTTTCAAACCATATCTTTCCAATCTCTCCAAGTGGGTTAACATTGCTAACTTCTCCTCAGTGTTGGTTCCTGTACATTAAAGAATCCTCTGAGCTTCCATTTTAGCTGCTGCATTTCGTATCCCCTGTCCTGAATCAGTGGGTGACATCATCAAAGAATCTTGTACATAAAATTACCATTATGCTGATGACACTCAGCTTTATTTGCTGGTTTCATCTTCTTTATTTGCTCCTTTACTTGTCTCAGCTTGAGGTGGTATTCAAGACATAAGGTTGTGTTCCAAGTGCAGCTAGGCCCTATACATGATAAAGAGGATCAAGGGAACCTTCTCTGGTTTTTGGAGCATATTCTGCATCTGCCAAAGTTCCTTTCAATTTCCTCTAATTACTCAGTCACACAAGTTAAGAATAGCTGAGCTCAACAACTCTATTAGGTTCCAAATCAGATAGCCGTCCAAAATTTCAAATTACTTGAGTTTGCTCTTGACAACCCTATAAATCTCCACAAAAATATAACCCCTTTGCTGCCAGGCCTTTTCCCCCTCCTGTGCCGAGCCTTTGTTTGGCTATTTGGGGCAGTTTGCACTTAGGCCCTCATAACTTTTTGTTCACATAAGCTACCCACGCCAAATTTACGTCCTTTTTTTCCAACATCCCACGGATTCTGGAGGTACCCAGACTTTGTGGGTTCCCCTGAAGGAGACCAAGAAATTAGCCAAAATACAGTGAAAATTTAGTTTTTTTCAAAAAATTGGAAAAAAGGGCTGCAGAAGGACGCTTGTGGTTTTTTCCCTGAAAATGGTATCAACAAAGGGTTTGCAGTGGCAAGATCACCACCTTCCCAGCTTTCAGGAACAGGCAGACGTGAATTGGAAAACCCAATTTTCCAATACAATTTTGACATTTTACTGGGACATACCCCATTTTTACTGTTTTTTGTGCTTTTATTCTCCTTCCCGTTAGTGACCGAAATGGGTGAGAAACCAATGATGGATCCCATAAAGCTAAACATTTCTGAAAAGTAGACAAAATTCTGAATTCAGCAAGGGGTCATTTGTGTAGATCCTACAAGTGTTTCCTACAGAAAATAACAGCTGAAATAAAAAAAATATTGAAATTAAGGTGAAAAAAACAGCCATTTTTCTACACGTTTTACTCTGTAACTTTTTCCTGCGATGTCAGATTTTTTAAAGCAATATACTGTTACATCAGCTGGACTCTTCTGGTTGCGGGGATATATAGGGCTTGTAGGTTCATCAACAACTCTAGGTACCCATAGCCAATAAATGAGCTGCGCCTTGCAATTAGTTTTTATTCTATACCAGGTATACAGCAATTCATTTGCTGAAATATAAAAAGTGAAAAATAGGTATCAAGAAAACCTTTGTATTTCCAAAATGGCCACAAGATAAGGTGTTGAGAAGCAGTGGTTATTTGCACATCTCTGATGCCCATACTAGCATGTGAATTACAGGGCATTTCTCAAATAGACGTCTTTTTTACACACTGCCTTACATTTGGAAGGAAAAAATGGAGAGAAAGACAAGGGGCAATAACACTTGTTTTGCTATTCTGTGTCCCCCAAGTCTCCCAATAAAAATGGTACCTCACTTGTGTGGGTAGGCCTAGTGCCCACGAAAGGAAATGGCCCAAAACACAACGTGGACACATAACATTTTCCCAAAGAAAACTGACCTGTTTTTTGCAAAGTGCCTACCTGTGGATTTTGTCCTCTAGCTCAGCCGGCACCTGGGGAAACCTAGCAAACCAGTGCATACTTTACAACTAGACACCTAGGGGAATCCAAGATGGGGTTACTTGTGGGGCTCTGACCAGGTTCTGTTACCCAGAATCCTTTGCAAACCTCAGAATTTGGCCAAAAAAACACTTTTTCCTCTCATTTCGGTGACAGAAAGTTCTGGAATCAGAGAGGAGCCACCAATTTCCTTCCACCTAGCGTTCCCCGAAGTCTCCCAATAAAAATGGTACCTCACTTGTGTGGGTAGGCCTAGTGCCCACGAAAGGAAATGGCTCAAAACACAACGTGGACACATCAAAATTATCAAATACAAAACTACCTGTTTTTGCAGGGGGCGTCTGCGTTTTTGGTCCTGGGCTCAGCAGCCTTCTAGGGAAACCTACCAAACCCAGACATTTCTGAAAACTAGACACCCGAGGGAGTCCAGTGAGGTGTGACTTGCGTGGATCCCCCAATGTTTTCTTACCCAGAATCCTCAGCAAACTGCAAATTTACCTAAAAAAATCACATTTTTCCCACATTTCTGTGTGGGATCACCGCACTGGGACACATTTCATACCACCCAATGTTCCCCTCAGTCTCCTGGTAAAAATGATACCTCATTTGTGTAGATGGGCCAAGTGCTTGTGAAAGGGAAGAGCCAAAAACATGTCGATATGGAGGGGGAACAAAGGGGGTCCAAAAGGGCAGTTTGCAAAAAAACATTTTTAGGCTGCCAAGTGCAGCTGAATTTTTATCGGTATAGATGAGACAATGCTGGGTGGTAGGAATTTTGTGGATTTCTGCACAAAAACATGGGAAAAATGTGTGATTTCTAGCAAAGTTGGAGGTTTTCAGGGGATTGTGGGAGATTGTGGGTACAAAAATGGTGCGGGGTGCATGCGAAACACACCATGCACCGTGCATGTGAAACTCCCCATCTCTAAACAAACAAACAAACAAAAAACAAAACACACAAAAAAAAATAGCCCTGGCGTCTAGAGGTTTCTACCCCCCCAAATCCCCTTGGGAGCGACCCTTGCCTACGGGGTCGCTCCCCTTGCTGACATTGGCGCAAAAAAAAAAACCCCGGTGCCTAGTTGTTTCTGCCCCCTTGGGGGCAGATTGACCTAAAATCGGCCGATCTGGGGAGCGACACTTGCCTAAGGGGTCGCTCGCCATCTGTAAAACAACAACAAAACAAAAAATCCTCGGTGCCTAGTAGTTTCTGCCCCCATTGGGGGCAGATCGGCCTAATTAAAATAGGCTAAAATAGAAATGGCTTAAAATAAATTTGCCCCCCCCCCCCAGGGGAACCACCCTTGCCTATGGGGTTGCTCCCCTTGCGTGAAATTCACAAAGAAAAAAAAAACTCCTTGTGTCTAGTGGTTTCTGTCCACCTTGGGGGCAGATTGGCTTCATAAAACTAGGCCAATCTGCCCCCAGTGGGGGCAGAAATGGCCTAAATATAATCTGCCCCCTAGGGGAGTGACCCTTGCCTAAGGGGTCACTCCCCACCTCTAAAAACAAAAACAAAACAAAAACAAAAAAATGTATCCCTGGTGCCTAGAGGTTTCTGCCCCCTCTGGGGGCAGATCGGCCTAATAATAGAAAATGATAGATATAATAAAAAATGCCTCCCTGGGAGCGACCCTTGCCTAAGGGGTCGCTCCCTTATGCCTATTTCCAAATAGAAAATAAATCCCTGGTGTCTAGTGGGCGTTTCAAAGTCCGGATTGCTTTACAATCCGGCTTTTGAAACGCTCAGAGAGACTTCAAAGGGAAGGAAATGAATTTCCTTCCCTTTGAAGCCTCTCCGGCCTCCACCACGTGATCGGAAGAGAAATGCTTTGCATTTCTCTTCTGATCGACGAGGCCTCTGTGATTGTCAGCGCGCGATGCGCGCTGACGTCACAGGGGGGGGTCGGGGTGGACGGGGAAGGGATTCCCCTTCCATCCACGACCGGGGGGTGTGGGTGGGGGGCCCATGGGGGTAACGCTAGAGCTCCCCCCTGTTCCTGGGTGCAGGACGAGGTGATCTCATCCAAGGCAGCCGAGAACCGGTGCCTTGGACGAGATCACCTCGTCCAAGGCACCCAAGCAGTTATACAACATGGCCTGAAATGCTTACCAGCAGTTAAAACTGGTTGAGGTCCCTTCCCTCTTTTTCAGAGCAATACTTAAAAGAAGCTTTGATACTTTTCCAAGGTAGACTTCCATCAGTGGCAGCTCCTCCGCTATGGCTCCTCAAAGCCCTATAGTGGGTAACCACAACAATAGCTATTATGGACTGTAAAAGACACAGTACTATTTCTACTAACATTATTGTTGATAAGTTAACAGAGCATCTATTGTCTGTTTCTGCCTCTTGTAAGCAATAGGTGTAGGATCAGGAATTGCCATACTCAATATTTGTGGCTTTAAGATGGGGCATGTCTGTCATTGCTCTTGCATCTAGGGGATGGGGAGTTGAGGGATCCCCTGTTGGCAAAGCTGAGGAGGATTTATGAATTTCATGGGAAAGATTGGGTGTACTCCTTGGTAGGAGAGAAGCAGGTGGATAAAGGGGCTACACACATTCTACCACAAGCCTATGGACAATGCTGAGGAGGGTATTGAATACTTTTACCTAGTACTTGGCAAGGTTAGGGGTTGGAATCATGCCTCTATCCTTTAGCAAGCACCCAATTCTTGAGCAAGTCCAGGGAGGATTTCCACAATCCATCTAATGACCCTTGAGCAAGGCCCATGAGAACGCACATCATGTCACTTCCTGGGAATGTGTTAGGAGCCGGTGGAAGAGAATAACAAACAACCACTATTATCCCTTCATCAAGCACGTGGTGTTTTTTTATATGGTTGCTCCCCAAACCCACAACAGATTTAGGGAGGTACAGCAAAGAGAAAAGGGCTAATATGCCCATACCTGGCCTAGTTGCACCCCACCCATTTATTTGTTTTTATCCCTGGCTCAGTAACAGGGCATGGCGTGTTTTTGAGCAAAAATAGCTCACATTTTCGCATTCAGTCATTTAGTTGTGACCACTTCCAGTTTTTCAGAAGCAGATGTGCGGAAAACAAATTGGGTTTTCTTAAAACATGCAGGGGTCACAGGAAGTTATGTGATCTTTTTTACAGTCAATTATGCTTTTACATTTGCATTTACATTGAAACATTTCAGGCAATAAAAGGGTTTCTTTATTTTGCTAAATGTATTTGATCTTCACAAGCAGAGTAGTGGTGAAACAGTACACATTAGTCATGTGCATGCGGTAATGGCATTTTCTTTAATGTATCCTTAATACCTGATACAAAGAGTGACAGCCCAGCAGAAGGCACCAAATCCATCCAAGCATAACGATGTTGTCGCATTTAGTGAACTTTAGTTCAACTGCTATTTTATATTTTCACAAACCAAATTCCCTAGTGGGCTTTCCAAGACCAATGTACATTTACGTGATTACGTGACTGTCTTTGGTGAAGATAGGGAAACTATTTTAAACGCATTCTGAGATTACAGCATTAACACAAGCTGATTATGGTCTTTTTGCCCTTTTGAATTAATACTTGAGGTCTCCTCTTTGCTGTTATGGCAATTACTGTTACAAGTTTTGTGGAGATAGTCTGTGATCTACGGTTCAAGGCAGGATTGCTCACTTTTCTCTCGAATCGTTCTTATACAAAAAAAATCCTGACCTGTTCCTTGTTGCTCCCACACTCAGCTAATGTCTGCATGACTCTCTGAGCAACTTCCACTAACCAATCAGAGCAGGCCGGAATCACCCCATCTTAATGCATATTGTTGGTGGACCCTAACATAGAATCAAGACAGGATATGAATGGAAGGGAAGACATGGATTATTTCATAGGTTTCCCCAATATCAAATTGGCTTTAATTGAGCTACCGTCATCCTAAATCCAGAAATGTCAATACTTGCAACAAATTCTTACAAATATTGGACAGTACTTGGCAACATGCTCTTGGTCTACTTTGGAAGTGTGTCATCAGGAAAACGTTTAATTATTTTAAGACTTGGCAGCAACGTGGACAACTCTAATCAGTTTTCAAGCAAGTGAAAATGAAGTTGGCATATGGTTAAAATATTTTTCTAAAGCAAGTTTGCTACATTTATGCACACAGCACTTTAATCACTGGTTCTAATTTGTATTGCAGTCTAGATTCAGTGACATCCTACGCAGGTGGTACTTTGTAGAATGGAATCAGACTAGAAATGTCTGATTCCTTTATCGAATTTATTTTCTGGGAGATAACCAATCATTACTATTGACCTGGGAAGGAAGCTGTTGTAGGAAGGCTGTGAGGAGAGAGTCCCTTTGAACAATTGGGCCACAGCAGTTAGAGGGGATCGAAAGGGATTCCTGATGCAGCAGCCTTTCTTTTCACTGGAAGTGATGAATGCCCATAGTAGGAAAGTGCCTCCTTTGTCATGGTCACCCCCACTTTTTTGCCACTGTGGTTTTTTGACTGACGGTGCACTGGGTTCCTGCTAAGAAGGTCCCCAGTGCCAGTGGTCTTCCCCTAAACTAAGGAAAAAGGTATAATTGTGTACAATTGGCACACACTTTAGCACCCCGGTATGTCCCTAGTAAATGGTACCCCTGGTACCTAAGGCCTGGTACTAAGAAGGGGCCCTAAGGGACGCAGCATGTACTAAGCCACCCTAAGGAACCCCCCCCTACCATGGTGCAAACTATAAGTGTGAACACAATATGGCACACTAATTGTGTGCCATGTTCCAGTCACTGCATCTAAAAGATGCTAGTTGCCCCTATAACAGGTCTTAGAGCCTTAAGGCAGGATGCATTACATCTTATGTGAGGTCATATATGTGCATGAGAAGATATGCCCCTATGATACTCAGTTTGATTACTAGATATTGCAGGTGAACGTGGAAGCCATCTTAAGGTATGTACTGGGCACTGGTCATTACGAGTTACTACTTCTCTACACTCTCCTTGACACCCATAAATTCAGTGTTTAGGTGACTTTAGATTCATCTGCCTGGAGAAGAAGAAGAAGAAGAAGGACAAAGATGAGCCGACCAATGCAAGAACTAAGGACCAGCTTTGACTTGTGGCACCAAACCCTGCCTACCTTCGGCTGTCTTGACAATCGCCCAAACTTGACTTGTCCCACCACTGTGCATCCCCCAAAAGCCTAAAAAGGCTGCCAGCACTTCATAAATTAGCCAGAATCTGCTTTGGAGTGTAGGAGCCAATCCCCTACAACCTGTAGGCACCAATCACAACATCTGATCCACTGATAAGCTGACCACTGTGTCCACCAATGCAACCGCCACCCAGGAGGAGGTCACCATGCTCAAGGAGGACAGGCCTGTCTCCCCACAAAGTCTGGGGGACACCAAAGCCACCAGGAGTCTCCTTACACTAATACCTGAGGTGATTCCATTTTAGTTCCCCACGGGGCATAGGAGTCAGCTTAATAATCGGCTTGCAGACCTGTTGTCCTTTTTATCTAGTAACCTTTTACCTATTTAGCAAGCTCTATTTTATTCCATCTATTTTATTATTTCTTTCAGCACTTCGCAGCAGCCTACATTTTATAAGAAATGTTTTACTTTTGCTTATCAGTGTCATTCTGAGGAGGTGTCATTATCAGTGATACGTCACCTTGCTGCAGAACTCAGCATTTGTATCTTCATGGAGTCTGATCTACAGACCTCATTCCAAGGTATCCAGGGGTGGGGGCAATTCACATGGACATGGTACTGGCAGATTAGGGCTTATCACACCTAGCTCTCTTTAGGATACAGATTAAGTATTCTTTGTTAGGAATTTCATATCTTATGTTTATTGCAACATGGTGGGGGATTTCATATTCACAACTCTCATCTACAAGACTTTGCTTTAATTATTGCTCATTATCCTAATCATTGCAACTCATGCATTTTACTGTTGATTGCAGTCTTTCCAATAAACATATTGAAAACTTCTCTGCATATCCGTCATTGCCTATGTATGTAAGAGACTGATTGCTAATGAGGGAATAAGGGCAACTTCCGTTCCACCACAACTTCCCTGAGAAGTCGCATCTAGAGTCCATGCTTAAGGCGGACAGAAGTCACCTTTACTTTCTGAGTTTTGGTGAGGTACTGCTTGTGAGCCGGTAGGGCTAGGCCAACAGTTGTGACTTGTTGTAAGAGCGACAGTCACCTACAAACAGAAGTGCTGCCACCCCTAAACCAGCAGTTTCGCTAAGAAGCGAGAGTCCAACTACAACATACCTATTGTACTGGAGCAGTTACAAGCACCAAGGCTTGTTTGTGTCTGAGCCAGACACCACCACCGCCAAACACTGAGCTACACCTAACAGGCAAGGGAATTGATGAGGCTGCCTACAAGAGTGGCCCGACTGTTTGCTTTTCTCTCCCTCTGCAGACCTAACCAAGCACCATTGACATCCTTGACACAAAGAGCCAGCTGACTAAAACCGTCTCCCCCGAGCCCCTCAGCCCAGGTCCAAGACTATTGACTTTGCCCCTTGCTCCCAGGAACCTTAGGAACTAAGGCCCACATTAGGAGCTCCCAAACCTGTCAACAAGTCCCCCTTTTCACCCTGTTTCTAGGTGGCCCCCTCTTCGCCAACTATGCAGTGCTCAAGGCACCAACCTGTCCAGCACCTCTCCACCAGACTCTGCAGGGAAGGTAAAACTGGCCTGCTGGTGTTTCTTGTGACCTTGCCCACCTAACACCTTAACAGCTAAAGGGGACCCCGAGATAGTTTGGACAAATACCCAAATGCAGTATATGTACTTTACCTATTTAAAGTAATTACTGCACAAAAGCGCATTGGTGTATTTTAAAACTTCTACAACAGTACTTACGTTATTTTGAAGATTTCTGGTGTTGAGTGTGGGTCTCATTTATTAACTTTGTGCTAAACAAATTCTTAGCACTACCCTCTGGTGAGCCTAATCAGTTTGTCCACACTACCACAAAAGAGAGCATTTAGTGTTATTACTTTATGCCTCTATCAACCAATAAGGGCTATCTGCATGGTGTGCTACATTGCTACACTAAGCAAGATGCTGCTCCCGGGCATTTGAGAAGCCATGATGACTTAAAGAAATGTGAGATTGTAAGTGTCTTCGATCAATGCTTCCTATTATTGGATGACAACATTTCTTGACAATCCGAGTGGCCAGCTTAATAAAAATGTGTTCCTAAGGGCTTGAAATCCCCACAGATTATGTAGCCAGTACAGTATAAAATGCCACCTTGGACATTCTTGTTTCCCTACAAAATGAGCTGTTTATGTTGAATATTGTCTGTCAGTTAAAGACAAATTAATATCCCTATGAGAACATTTAGGGATTCTGCTGTCTTCAGTGATGAGTTGTGTTCTGTCATCGGTGGTGCCCAAATGCCTAGAAACCGCCAAAACTGAGGATTTTCCTATGGTGGGTTTTTTGAGGATTTTGCAGGCTCAAAGTACCATCGCAAATCCATCTGCAGTGAAGAGATTGCATGAATAAGTGTGATTATAAGAATAATTAAAATCTTATACCTAATAATAAACAAATATTACCAGCACATGCTGTTTTTGTGTAGCTTCATACTATACTTCCGATTTTTTAATTCTCTATAAATAACAGGAGATACTTTTACTCAGTTTAATGAAACACATTGTTACAGATGTTCTCTGTCTCATAGCACAAATATAAGCAGGACTAGACAGTCTTATACATAGTCATTTTGCAGGGTCTGACTTGTCATCAATAATTCACATCACCTAGCTACAATTTGACAACACGTCAAGTCAGAATTCTGATAACAGAGACATGTGCCATATCATAGGTAAACCAGTTCGAAAAATGTAATTCGCTGTCTGCAGCCGGTTAGCAGGTGTTTCAAGCAGAAGTCAAAACTCAAAATGCAAAAATAATTAATCCATGGTCGCCACAGGCATGTGGTACTTCTTAGACATAGCCACATTTATCTGTCACGTCCTATGTTTCACTTGCAGCACCAGCAAACCCCTAATTTATGTATTTCACATACAGATATCTCCAACTGACCATCAAGGATGGCCAGTGTTGGTTGCTGCAGATTAGCCCACCAAATTGATTGTGTGTCGAGATCGCTAGTGCTTACATGGGTTTGGGGCTACTTTATATGGTACCATAAACCAACATAGATTGTATTCCCTATTGTAGTGGTATTAAAGTTGAATAGACAGTATGTACTTTTAATTTGGTGCCTTGGTTGCTCTTACTTGGTCAGAAATATGTAACTATTACTTTGTAATAGTGCTCTCTACATATTGAAGCCACACAGATTCCAAAGCACATATAATGAATGCTGCTTCATAATCAATAGAATTCCTGATTTAAAATTTGGTGGAGGGGTACTCAATCACAAATGTGTCTAAAATCCAGTATGCTTTATTACAAGTGCATTAGGATATAATGCATGTTGAAGACTGGTTATTAGTAGAGGTAACTAGGCACCTATCACTAGCAATAATATCTCCAGGCAGTGTTAGGCTCAGCCAAGGTCTCAAAACATTAGCTCCTGGTTCAACGCCTGGTAGTTGACAACAAGCAGACATGCTTAACTTAGGAGACAGGTATGGAAAGCATTTAATTTCACTAATACAGTACATAAGTAAGACAACACACAGTAAAAATCCCACACCATTTTATAAAAATAGGAAATATTTGTATCTTTAAAATGACACCAAAAAGACAAACATCCAATATAGGGAACCAGAGATATGATTTTTTAAACATTAAAAGTAAAACTAGCGCTTAGAAGAAAATAGCACTGAAAAGGGAAGGTCATACTGGACTGGGACACAGTCAAGAGTTCCAGCCATCCGCAATTTAACACTTTTACACCTATTTCCAGAAGTGTTTCCTAATGCAGGAAAGTGGTCCACAGCCCTAATTCAAGGTTCCAGAATCTCTAAGTTGCTCCTTAGGACTTTGGACTGCAATTTCAACAAAGCCCCTTGCCAAATCCTTGCAAGTCCACTGGACGTACTCAGGACTGGGTACTTTTGTGGAAGCTACCTCAGCCATGATACTGGCTGTGACCTTGGAGGCTGTCATCAGTGTCAATGTCATAGATACGCCAAGTGGTGAGTCCAGGGATCAGGGAGAACAGACCAGCAAACTGCTCCAGCACCTGCTTGCAGTCCCCGTGCTGTTGGCCTGTTAATTTGGGAAAGAGTACAACTCCCTCCACTGACCCATCTTGCACACTGTGGGAGAGGAGATCTGGCAGTGACTTAGTTTCCTCTTCCCAACCTTCATCTATGACCATCAACATGATCCTGTCTGCTTTGTCTTGGTGAGGTTTCAACCTGTTAACATGCAGTACCCTATGAGAATTCCTGGGGGTGTTAAGGACTTCCAGATAGGCAATTTCACCCTTCTTTTCTTGGATTGGATAGGCCCCAGTCCCGTTTCCTGGAGTGCCATAGGAGCCACAGGCTCCAACACCCACACTAATTATCCTGGTTTGTAATAGTGAGCTCTAAACAGGCCACCAAGTTCCTGCTTACTTTTTACATGTACTCTGCAATGCGAGATCTCAGGCCTAGTACATAGTCCAACACATTGTCCTTGGCTTCTTTGAGAGGCTTTTCACAAGACTTTCTCACCAGCCACAGTGGGCTTCCTACAGGGTGCCCACGCAACAGTTCAAAAGGACTAAAGCCAACCCCTTTTTGTGGAACCTCCAAGTAAGAATGACATGAGAACATCCCATCTCCTTCTAAGCTTGTCAGATAAACCATTGATAATTTTCTTTAGGATCTTATTGAATCTTTCCACCAAATCATTAGTCTGGAGATGATGTGGGGTGGTGAACTTGCAGGTAACACCACATTGCCTTCAGATGGCTGGACATGAAATTTGTGCCCCTATCTGAAACAACCTTCTTTGGGAAGCCCATTCTGGTGAACACACCAAGCAGGACCCTAGCCACTGAAGGTCCAGTGACTGTTCTGAGGGGAATTGCCGCAGGGCCCCTTGTGGTATGCTCCACCGCCACCTAGATAACCTGTTCCCTGATGAAATTGGTGGGTCGTGGGACCCACAATGTCTATCCTCTCCCATTCAAGGGTAGTACCAAGGGAACATTTGGTTTGCCACCTGCCTTGCCACTGGCCTGACAGGTTGCACAGGACCTATAAAACTCCTTCATTTTGGTAGACATGTTCGGACAATAGAAATAGTTCACCAACTGGTTCCAAGCCTTCTTCTGACCCAAATGACCTGCCAAGGAGATATGAAGACTCAGAGTATGGAGGAATTCTCTATATGTGTGAGGTACCACCAACCTCCTGCTGACCCCCTCCTTGAGGTCTCTAGTCTTAGTATATGGGACTCCCTCATCCTCGTAACCCTTATGGTGTCCACTTACATCACCCTCTTCATGCCTGGAGGCAGTCTGCCTCAAGCTCTCAAGAGTGGGATACTCTCTCTGTCCCTGGCAAAAC
The DNA here is from genome assembly GCF_031143425.1 of Pleurodeles waltl. Classification (NCBI taxonomy): domain Eukaryota; kingdom Metazoa; phylum Chordata; class Amphibia; order Caudata; family Salamandridae; genus Pleurodeles; species Pleurodeles waltl. The sequence goes on from NC_090439.1 coordinate 827,551,417, forward strand.
TCCTCCACCACCCTCAGAGGTCAGATCCTCCTGTACCTCTGGAGTTCCCTGGGTTGGCTCACCAGACCCACTGCCCTTTCTGTTGCCATTGGATACTTGGCCCAGTATTTCAGGCTCCAAGTGTCCAGCATTTGCCTGTTGAGTGGCCTGTGACCTAGCCACAGCATATACCCACTCAGGGAGATCCAGCATCCTTGCATGGACTAATCTCTCTACCCCTGACCAGTCAGAAGCTTCAAGATCATTTCCCAGTAAACACTCCACTGGGAGTGCAGGAGACATAGCTACCTGCTTAGGGCCTGTCATTCCCCCCATTCCATACTCACCATTGCCATGGGTTGAAATGTATTTCTACTGTCTACATAGGTTACCTGTTGGTACACGCAAGGCATAAACTGCTATACAGAAACCAGCTTCTCTGTGATCATAGTCACACTGGCTTCTGTATCTCTCAGAGCCTCAACCTCAGTCCCATTGATTTTAGGCCCCTGCCTATATCTCTCCATGCTAGGAGGCAAGTTGGCCAGGGTTGCAATTTCCACCCCACCCATGGACACAAACGTTGCCTCTGTTAACCCCTTCCCCATCTCTGGGACAATCTCCACCCCAACACCTACAATAGTAATCCCTGTGGACTGCCTACCAGTGGGAGGCGTCATTGTGCAAACAGCATCTCCTCTTTTGTAGCCTGGCGGGTGGCAGTCAAAACACTGCCCTGCATTCATTAGGTCATGAAATTTCCTGCCTTTGTAGGATTAAAAGTCTTCCTCAAGTACCCCTTCTTCTTGAAAGTGGTTTGGCTCAGAGTCCCAACCTCCTGTGCAGATTTGTGGGGGCCTTGTAAGGACTCCTTCTGTTTTTGACCTTCTTTCTCTTTGGTTTTCCCCTAGGAGGGGACCTTTCCTCCTTTCTGTTGGTCAACTCCTTGGTGTTGAATAGACACCCGGGTTCTCACCCACATAATAACTGTCTCTCTCAGTTCCCTTTGACCAGGCAACTTTGAGTCCACTAAATACTGGCATAACTTCTCTTATACACAATGAGTCAGGATGGGCTCTGTAAGAATCAAACTCTACAGCCCCTCATAGGGGCTCACTTGGTTACCCTTACTCCAGTCCTCTAGTGACTTCACTAAAAACATCTACAAAGTCCACCCAGGACTGTGTGCTCACCTTCTGGGTGTCCCTGAACTTCAACCTGTATTGTTCTGGGGAAAAACACTTTTTTTTTACCATTGTTTCATGTGAAAGTAAGATTTTGCCTCATCCCCCTGAAGGATCAGGAGCCTATCCCTTCCAGCTATTGCAATCAGTTCCCACAGAAGTGAACCCCAATACTGAAAGTGGACCTCTTGCTTATCAAGGGCCATCTCAAATGCAGTAAACCATTTGTCAATGTCACCTCCTTCAGTGCTCATTGTACATTGGAAGTATTCCCTTGGGGAGCCTAGGCGGACACCTACCACCCTTAGGCATCTCAGCACTTTCTTCATTTTCACTGCCACCATTCCCTCTCTCTTCTTCCTGTGCCCACCTCTTCTTTTCCAGTTCTAGCGTCACCTATTTTATAGCAAAGGCTTCTAACCAAGCCTAAAGCTTCCTCTCTGCAGGAGACAGTTTGGTTTCCCCTGGGGGTGAGCCTACCCCTAACCCCCCAGCTGGGAGTATGTACTTAGGCCCATATTTATACTTTTTTTGCGCCATTTTTGCATCGTTTTTTGGCGCACAAATGGCGCAAACTTGCAAAATACCATTGTATTTTGTAGGTATGCGCCGTTTTGCGTCAAAAAGCGGCGCAAATGCGGCGCTAAAAGAAGTATAAATACGGGCCTTAGTACTGGAAGTGCTGGACAGGGTGTCTTCTTTCCCCTCCTAGTAGAGGTTGTTGAAGGAGTTACCTTCCCCCTCCCCTTTATTCTCCGGAGCTGTCTGTGAACAGGCCTTCAGGGCCCTAATCATTTTGCTATTAAGTAACCCCCTGGACCTACGCTAAACCCTAAGCTCAACCACTTTGAGTTTGTTCAGTTTAGCCAGATCATGCTCCATGGAATCCCTAGTTTTGGGTCACACAAACTTCACAATCAGAAACAAAACAAATTTGGAAAAATCAAAAGAATGGATCAAAATCAGTTTTAGTCTAAATTTCAAAAATCCAAAATCAAGTTTTGTTCTAAGTCAATTTAGCGGACATTTACGGATCTTAACTCTCTTTACAGTATGGTTTAAGTCCACATTCACACTGCTGAACACCAATTATGTTGGAGGCTGCTTATTAGTAGAGGTAAGTCTGCACCTATTACTAGCAATAATTCCCCCAGACAATGATTGGGTCAGTCAAGGTATCAAACCATCAGCCCCTGGCTCAACCCTGGGTAGCTTGGCAATAAGCAGGCAGGCTCAATTTAGGAGACAGGTATGTCAAGCATTTAAAAACACCAACACAGTAAATAAAACAAAACACACAAAAAAATCCAACACTAATTTATAAAAATAGAAAATATTTTATCTTTAAAATGACACCAAACCAACAAAACCCTAATATAGGGACTAGAGATATGAATTATTCCCGATTAAAAGTAAAACTAGTGCTTAGAAGCAAATAGTGCTCAAAGAGAAGCTTGCACTGGACCGGGACACAGTCAAGAGTTCCAGCCATCTGCAATGTAAGACTTTTACACTTACTTCCCAAAGTGTTTCTTGATGCAGAAAAGTGGTCCACAACCCTAATCCAAGGTTCCAGAATTTCTGTGTTGCCTGTTGGGACTACAGTTCCCACAATGCACCTGACCAAATCCTTGCAAGTCCACTGCATGCACTCCAAGCAGGGGACTTTTGTGCAAGCTGCTGGTGCAGGGAAGCTCCTTTGAGCTGTTGCTTTCAGGGAATCTACTCCTGAGTCCTTTTAAAAGCAAGGCAAAGTCCTTGGGGTCTTTATTTCAGGGTAAAACCGATGCAATACTCCTGTATACAGCCCTCTGGGTTGCAGACCATGGTTCCAGCAGGGCAGTTCTACTTCTTCTTGTGGTTTGAGGCAGCAGATCTGAATCAAATGCACATCAGCCACTTTTATTCAATTATCTTGGGGGACAGTCAGTGGGTAGCCTTGTCCAATGAGCTGCAGATCGACACCCAGAAGCATGACAACTTCCTCTAAAGTGTGGCATCTTCTTGTGCCATAAAGTACTGCACTTTAACATTCCAAGGTGGATGCTTTTCCTCCAGAGTAGCAAGACCTGGCTATACAAATCTACTGGTGTAGCTCTTTTCCATTAACTCCCCCTATGGACATCTACACATTCCTTACCTAGGCCCACTGTCTATCGTGGGGTACAGGGAGCGAGGGCAGGCGTGGCTACATTCCATTCTGACAAGCTTTCTTTGAAGCCTCAGCTTGATTTACTAAGCCCCCTGTAAGAAGTTGGCTCTGTATGCACTATTTCAAAGTAAGGAATAGTTTGCACAGAGTCCAAGGGTTCCCCTTAGAGGTAAGATAGTGGCAAAAAGAGATAATACTAATGCTCTGTTTTGTGGTAGTGTGGTCGAGCAGTAGGCTTATCAAAGGAGTAGTGTTAAGCATTTGTTGTACATACACAAGCAATAAATGAGGAACACACACTCAGAGACAATTCCAGGCCAATAGGTTTTTGTATAGAAAAATATATTTTCTTAGTTTATTTTAAGAACCACAGGTTCGAGATTTACATGTAATACTTCAAATGAAAGGTATTGCAGGTAGGTACTTTAGGAACTTTGAATTAGCAAAATAGCACATACAGCTTTCACATAAATCACATATAGCTATTTTAAAACTAGACAGTGCAATTTTCAACAGTTCCTAGGGGGAGTGAGAGTTTGTTAGTTTTTGCAGGTAAGTAAACCACCTACGGGGTTCAAGTTTTGGTCCAAGGTAGCCCACCTTTGGGGGTTCAGAGCAACCCCAAAGTTACCACACCAGCAGCTCAGGGCTGGTCAGGTGCAGAGGTCAAAGTGGTGCCCAAAACGCATAGGCTTCAATGGAGAATGGTGTGCCCCGGTTCCAGTCTGCCAGCAGGTAAGTACCCGTGTCTTCGGAGGGCAGACCAGGGGGGTTTTGTAGGGCACCGGGGGGACACAAGTCCACACAGAAACTACATCCTCAGCGGCACGGGGCTGCCGGGTGCAGTGTGCAAACAAGCGTCAGGTTTGTAATTGAAATCAATGGGAGACCAAGGGGTCTCTTCAGCGATGCGGGCAGGCAAGGGGGGGGCTCCTCGGGGTAGTCACCACCTGAGCAAGGGAGAGGGCCTCCTGGGGGTCACTCCTGCACTGGAGTTCGGATCCTTCAGGTCCTGGGGGCTGCGGGTGCAGAGTCTTTACCAGGCGTCGGGATCTGAGGAACAGGCAGTCGCGGTCAGGGGGAGCCTCGGGATTCCCTCTGCAGGCGTCGCTGTGGGGGCTCAGGGGGGCAACTCTGGCTACTCACGGTCTCGCAGTCACCGGGGAGTCCTCCCTGAAGTGATTGTTCTCCACAAGTCGAGCCGGGGGCGTCGGGTGCAGAGTAGCAAGTCTCACGCTTCCGGCGGGAAACGCAAGTTGTTTTAAAGTTGGACCTTTGTTACAAAGTTGCAGTCTTGGGTGAACAGAGCCGCTGTCCTCGGGAGTTCTTGGTCCTTCTAGAGAAGGGCAGTCCTCTGAGGATTCAGAGGTCGCTGGTCCCTGGGGAGAGCGTCGCTGGAGTAGTTTCTTTAGAAGTGGGGAGACAGGCCGGTAGAGCTGGGGCCAAAGCAGTTGATGTCTCCGTCTTCTCTGCAGGGTTTTTCAGCTTAGCAGTCCTCTTCTTCTTAGGTTGCAGGAATCTAGTTTCCTAGGTTCTGGGGAGCCCCGAAATACTGAATTTAGGGGTGTGTTTAGGTCTGGGAGGGCAGTAGCCAATGGCTACTGTCCTTGGGGTGGACCCTGAGGGGAGGAGGGTACATCCCTATCCCTATTGGGGGAATCCTCCATCTGCAAGATGGAGGATTTCTAAAAGTCAGAGTCACCTCAGCTTAGGACACCTTAGGGGCTGTCGTGACTGGCCAGTGACTCCTCCTTGTTTTTCTCATTATCTCTCCTGGACTTGCCGCCAAAAGTGGGGGCTGTGTCCAGGGGACGGGCATCTCCACTAGCTGGAGTGCCCTGGGGCATTGTAACACGAAGCCTGAGCCTTTGAGGCTCACTGCTAGGTGTTACAGTTCCTGCAGGGGGGAGGTGTGAAGCATCTCCGCCCAGAGCAGGCTTTTGTTTCTGTCCCCAGAGAGCACAAAGGCCCTCACCACATGGGGTCAGAAACTCGTCTCTGAGCAGCAGGCTGGCACAGACCAGTCAGTCCTGCACTGAACAATTGGGTAAAATACAGGGGGTATCTCTAAGATGCCCTCTGTGTGCATTTTTTAATAAATCCATCACTGGCATCAGTGTGGGTTTATTATTCTGAGAAGTTTGATACCAAACTTCCCAGTATTCAGTGTAGCCATTATGGAGCTGTGGAGTTCGTTTTTGACAGACTCCCAGACCATATACTCTTATGGCTACCCTGCACTTACAATGTCTAAGGTTTTGCTTAGACACTGTAGGGGCATAGTGCTCATGCACCTATGCACTCACCTGTGGTATAGTGCACCCTGCCTTAGGGCTGGAAGGCCTGCTAGAGGGGTGACTTACCTATGCCACAGGCAGTGTGAGGTTGGCATGGCACCCTGAGGGGAGTGCCATGTTGATGTAGTCATTTTCTCCCCACCAGCACACACAAGCTGGCAAGCAATGTGTCTGTGCTGAGTGAGGGGTCCCCAGGGTGGCATAACACATGCTGCAGCCCTTAGAGACCTTCCCTGGCATCAAGGCCCTTGGTACCAGGGGTACCAGTTACAAGGGACTTACCTGGGTGCCAGGGGTGTGCCAATTGTGGAGACAATGGTACATTTTAGGTGAAAGAACACTGGTGCTGGGGCGTGGTTAGCAGGGTCCCAGCACACTTCTTAGTCAAGTCAGCATCAGTATCGGGCAAAAAGTGGGGGGTAACTGCAACAGGGAGCCATTTCTTTACACCCCCTTCCTGGCCTGGCCTCAACATCTGGCAACCTCCCCCATCAGTTAGCCTCTGCTCAGAGCAGGACACTTGTCACCTGATTAAAGCAGCCTGGCTAATCCTGTTAGGGCTGACCAATTAGGAGAGACTACTAGCACGCTGAAATTTAGCTTACAGAAAAGAAAAGAAAATCTTATAACTTCTTTTCTGTACTAGCTGTGATAAATTCAACAAGGGAAAGTTGTTGGATTTATCATTACCATTCATGACAGATGTAGCTCCCTCCTAGTCATACTAAGGCTTTTGAAAAATATTCCTATTTTATCCTATAGAGCTAAGTATCTACAATGGGGAAAATGAAAGGTGCAGTTTTCCCTCACCAGGGCATATAAAACATATTTTATAATGTCCTTGCTCATAGTTACATGGCACCTCACCTCTGGGGTATCTAGGGGAGACCTTGGGGATGATATATATAAAAATAAGGTACTTTATCACTTGGGAAGTACCTTAAATCTCAAATCGAATTTGCACACATTTGACTTTTTAAAGACAGTCTGCAAAGCAAGACTGCCTTTGACTGACAGCAGGCACCACAGTAGTGCACACTCCAGTGCAGGAAATCTATTGGGCCGCAAAACATCCCTGCCCTATTAAATACTAGGAACTTATACGTAGTTTAAATTCCCCTTGCCCTATTATCTAGTAGGGACCTACAGGCTCTGCCTTTGTCAGCTGGAATGATAACATTTTACCATTTGACTATATACATTTTATTCAGAGCACTGGCTCTGGGCCTGTTTATCAGAATCCAGAGCACATTCAGAGTCCGTTACCACAAGTATCAGTCAGAAACATTGGGCTAAAAGGGTGACTCACTCACAATGCACTTATAAATAGGGTACCCATGTGCCAAACTCTAAATCAGGCCCTAAATCCGTAATCTGACATTTTCTTGCCAGTTTGGGAAAGCACAACATCTGTTTTTTTCACACCAAACAGATAAATGAATTGTCGACTAGAGTATATAGCTTGGGGATAGAAGGGTGCCTTGGGATGCCCTGCCGTTTGTTTATGTTTATTCACGTTTTTGCTTTCTTACAGAGTGCATCTATAGTTTCCTGGGCTGAGGAATCCTGGTGCTAAAACTAGGTCAAATACAGACTCATGATTCAATTTCTGATAATCATTGTTAAACACCATGGAAACAGAGGAAAAAGCTAGATCTTCAGGCATCTCATGAATCTCGGGAAGTCTGACAGCCTAGAGAGAAACCAGAAGAGAGTTCCAGTTCTGAGGAGCAATAACAGAGAAAGCATGACTGCCAACTATTTCGCTCCGAAACTTAGGAACCATTAAATACTGTTGGGTGACTATATCGCCTTGTGTACCGGGCATAAACCTTTGAACATAAATCTTCCTCTCAATGGCAGCCAGTTCAGGTAAGCCAAGATCGAAGAAATGTGAATGGTGCAATAGGCACCGCTGGCTAGTATAGCAGCAAAGTTTTAATCTGGTGTATTTTCTTAGTAAGCAGTCCAGGCAGCTCAAGTATACAGCATTACAGTCATCTAACCAGGAAACTGTAAGTGTTCAAAATTGTTATTTTGGTAACAGGAGTAAAGAAATAGAATGCCCAATTAAGGCAGTGCAGTTGGAACAAATAAGTTTAGATCGCTGGAGTTATTTGTTCAGATACCATTCATGAGGTGTCAATCTTCACGTCAAGATTCAGAACTACTGGAACAAGCAAGTGGGCAAGCCCAGGCTGGGAGGCCAGAAATTGGTCAGTAGAGGCACTGCCAGTTTTGAAGGGCCCACAGTCTCAAATGAAGATGGTTAGAATTCATCCAAAATTGAACCATGACCAAACAACTATTGATATTTGAGGAGATGTTTATGTCTCTATTTTTAAGGATAGCAATTATTTTGGTGTCTTCAGCACTGAGAAGGTTTTAGACTAAAAGATTGAATCGGGGCCAGAGGATTTAGGTGCAAGTAGAAAAGTAATTGAAAAAGAATAGATCGCTGAGGAACACCATATGAGCGAGGCTTGAAAAAAGTTTCAGACTAGGCTAACCTCACTAGAAAGGATCTATTTGTTGCCAAGTCAGGTAAGGAGAACCCAGTGCTTAATGTTATCAAAGACTGCGGTTAAGTCTTGCAACATTAACGTAGTGAGTGTATCTGAATCGGCTGATATTCCCAGATTATCCAATATTGAGACTATGGTAAAGTCCGTGCTGTGACCTGCACGGAGGCCTATCTGTGCAGTGTGGAGGGTATTGTACTTTTATAAGACTGGACATCTGTTGTAACACCGGTTTTTCCACAGCTTTGCTGGGAAAAGGTAATTGAGAGACCGGTTGGCAGAACAGAGTGAGGGGGGTGGCGGTTTGAACTTTATTGGTCTGAAACATTTTTATAGGTCATAACAGAATGGCTTAGGTACCTGTCCTTCAGTTGCCATGACATTTTTTCTTCATAATCTGTATCAAGATTACGTGCCCAGCAGCATCGAAAACTGTAGACAAATCAGTTAATGTAAATTGGCAGGGTTCTCCTTTATCCAGGAAGCAAAGTTCATCCTGAACGAATTGTAGTATGGTTATATGTAGATATTGGGTATGCCTATTTAACCAGTGCTTTCCCTGCCTATAAATCAGTTACGTATATGATGCTCATCAACTGCAAATGCAAGCACAGCGGTAGTGAACAAGGCAGTGTCTGCTCCCTGTACGCCCATTCACTGGGGCTCATGGAAAGTATGCAGGAAGTACAATATGCAGTGTGAAACACCAAAATCCTCTGCAAATATTAGATGAATCACCCCAGAAGTGATTTACACAAGAACAAACTTTGATCTAATGCAGATATCTTCTCCTGAACTCAATCGGAACTATGCTGCACAACAGAAAATCTGAAGTTCTGTTTGAAGAAATCTGTAGAAAAAATACATCTGAATTAAAAATGATGATCCTATGCCCCTTTTAATATCATAAATTGAATTTCGGCAGAGAACAAGACACTTTAGTAAAGTGCGATGAAAAGGACAGGACTTGATCCTTGAATAATTAATTTGACGTAAGATTATCTATCATACTTGCTGCAAAATAGATATACCTCTGCTATGGTGTCAAATACATTAATTAAATTGCGGATTCCGTCTTGTCTCTTATCTGCAACACATTTTCTGACTTTTACTTTAAGATTTCAAATTTAAAGTAATATCGTGCTTCTCAGAGACATTTAACAACAGTTAATAACAGATCCCAGCTACTTTTAATGAACAACAGTCTGAAATTCTCTGAAAATATACTTAAAAAAGGAATGCGAAAAAGATTAATTTTCAACAGTAAAGACAGGAGAATATAGTTAAAATTTTATTTTAACACCGTAACGAAAGCACATTGATTCTTCTTTAAAGCGTCTCCTTAAGCAGGAAATGATGTTAATGGAGTAGTGATAGTATTGACAAAATTATGATCTGAGTGGGTTCCACTTGTTACATGCAATTACCTATTTAAAACAAATTTCACGCCTGAATATTCTGCTCGCTAGACTGCCAGCAAGGCCAAAACGTCTTTGTGGTGTGTGTCTTCTTTGACATGTTTGCTGTTTAAAAACCTGCATGCAAAGATTCTGAAATGACTGTCACAAAGCACTTTAGGATATCTATCCTACAGTATGTCACTACGAGTGGCAGATGCCACAAATTTCAAGGGGGCGGGGGCCAGAGACAGGGGGGTATGGAGAGGAGGAAACAAATAAAAAATGAATGAAAAAAGAAACTTACCTGTTCCTACCGCCGCCACTCGCCTCGCGCTCCTCTTCCTGTGGTGCTGCTGTCCCAGCAGTACTCCTGGTGAGCTCTAGCCACTAGTGGCAGTTGCAGCAAATTTGATTCCAGCACCAGTTCTCCCTGTTCCCTGCACCATGTCTCCTCCTGATCTTGGTTTCCGAGCGGGGAAAAGTCCCACCAACTAATCCTCAGGGGATAGCAAGGATAGCAAGGATGGCAAGGATACACATGTGCACTTGCGCTATATACATAACAGATGTCTTCTGTGGCCCCTACTGTAATACTAAAGTGACACAGAGGTGCAGAAAGCGTCTGTACATTCTTGTGGTGCCCAATCAGTACTTTAAGATATAAAGGCACTGTAGTCCTTGTACATCAGCAGTTCTGAGCACAAAGAGTGTGAACGAGTGAGCTAATTTAAGAGTTTGTCATTGAGAGTAAGGATCAATAAGTCGGAATGCATAGGTACATTTGCATGTTGGCAAAAGTGCGTGGGAGTGATCATGAACCTTAACGAGTAATTGACAGAGTGAGAATGAGCTAGAGTGAGTGAGTGAGGGAGAGTGAATCTTATAGGCAGTAAGTATGAGAATGAGTAAGAGAGGGTAGGTGGGCTAGAGGGTGTTTGTTAGTTTGTTTTATGCTTGTCAGACTGCATTTGACCATGACATATACAAGATAAATCTTGCCTTAATGGAGCGCCCAAGGTAATAGGCTGTCACCGGAAAATCTTAGATAATTCTTGAGATAGCAACATGGAGATTCAGACATACTGCAAGTTATTCTTTCATATGGGGCCAGATGTAGCAAAGTTTTGCGAGTCGCAAATGGCCCGAATAGCAATTTGCGACACTGCAAAATCGGAAATGGGATGCAAAAATCCCATTTCCGAAGTGCAAATTGCGATGCGAGCCATTACCGACTCGCAAAATTTGCGACCTGATTTTGCGACCCCCAAATAGGAAGTTGCAAATTGCGAGTCGCAAACCATATGAAAAAGCGACTCGCAAATTGCTACTGGTCGCAAAAAGCCCATTGTGCACACCCAAATTACCACTAAGTCAGAGCAGGTGGTAACCAGAACCAAAGTATAAAAGGAGACCCAGAAGGCATCTGGGTTGCTCAAAATGGCTGAAGTATATGTGATAGCAAGGAGGAGGAGAGTCCACGCAGCCCAGCATAAGGAGGAGGAGGAGCCAGAGACAGGAGAGGATATACAGAACCAGGCAGACACTTTTCCAACAAACTGAGGAGGAGATTTATGACAATATTAGAATTAATTGATCTACTCAATCCGCAGCTTCAACGCCAGACTGTGCGCGGCAGTGCCATCCCCACACATGTGCAAGTGCTATGCTCCCTGCACCTCTTGGCCTCGGGTAGCTATCAGGGGGTGATTGCAGTGACAGGTGGGGTATCCCAAAGTGCACTCTCACGGTTCCTCAGGTGTTTCCTAGATGCCATACTCACACACATGTCCAGATACATATACCTACCCAGGAATGAGGCTGAAATTAACAGCACCAAGTTGGACTTCTACAGAATTGCCAACTTCCCTCATGTAATAGGGTGTGTGGACGGGACACATATACAAATCTGCCCTCCTGCAAATCTGGAATATCTGTTCCGCAATAGGAAATGTACCCACTCACTGAACATCAAAGTGGTATGTGACACCCATAATGTCATCACTGACATTGTAGCCAAATTTCCAGGGAGTACACAACTCTTACATTTTCAGGCACAGTGGGATACTCCAACGCCTAGAACGTGGGGAGTTTGGAGACGGCTATCTATTAGGTGTTTCTGACTACACCCTGAAGCTATACACACAGGTCACTGTAGAAACCATCCATGCCCTGCTAACATTGCTTATTTTTGCCAAACAGGTGACAGTGCATTTGCGCTAAGACCATGGATACTTACCCCATACCTAACACCTAGCAATGAGAATGAGAGGCGATATAAGAGTGCACATCGGCAGACCAGAAATGTCATAGAGAGGACCTTTGGACTGTTAAAGGCAAGATTCCGATGCCTCCACAGGAGTGGAGGTGCGCTCCAGTATGCCCCAATAACAGCATTCAAGATAGTTGGTGCATGCCCAATCCTACACAACATTGCCACCAGACGTGGGCTACATCTCATCCCTGCAGACCCAGATTCAGAGGATGAGGAGCAAGAGCTACCACATTGGCAGCCTGGAGATAGAAGCATTGCAAATCAAGGCAGACAGAGATGAGACCACATTGCAACCCAATACTTTGGAAGGTACGTGGCAACAGACACCACACTCACTAATGTCACACAAAAAGAGCCCAGTTGTGTAGTAGAACAAACAAAACATTTTAAAAAGCGAACCTAATTACGAAAGAACATAACTGTCCGTTAGGGGCTGCACATGTCCACCCTTAATGAGGACACATTGACTGCATGTCCCTCATGAGTCCTGCAGTGTTCTTGCCTACATCCTCCTCCTGGTTCGCCCAGCATGGCTCGTCCCAGGTGGGTCAGCTGACCCCTGACGTGCACTCCCACTCCTCAGTACACGTGTGTCAGTGGCAGATACACTGCTGATAGTGGACCCCTCCTCACTGTCCTGAGGGGACTCACCCGTGCCCCTTGCCACCTGCCTAGCCTCCAACATGTCCACTGCATGGCTAATGCAGCCCAGTCCCCCGCCACATCCCTTGCAAAGTGGGCCAGTTCCACCTGCAGTGTTTATGGCAAGACGGCAAATGGATGCTGCCATTCGGTCGAATCTGGTACTTAGGTGGCGCTCCCGGCGCCTTGCGCTATGTCTCTCAGCCACCAGTTCCGTCACCAGTTGGTGGATTGACTGTGTAAGTTCGCTGGCATTCTCATTTAGTCTTGTGAACTGTGTGTTCACATCAGCCAGGCCATGTCATATTGTTTTCCAGTCTCTGCATTGCACCTGATATAATCTGGAATTGCCTTGTTTGCAGGCGCTGACCGGAAAGGAGGGATGCCTCAACTGCAGACATTGATGCCTCCCCTATCTCCTCCTGGGGCACCGCCTGGACTTGGACTCTGCGTCTGCGACGCGGTTGTGCTGCTGGCTCTGGATGTCCCACAGTGTGGCTGGGGCCAGGTGTTGTGTCTCCTTCCTCCATGTCCTGTACTTCTTCTGGAGGGGATTGTGGTGGTGTTGTGCTGGGCCCTGGAATGGCTGCTGCAGCCTCCCGCACTGCCTGTGGCCTGCTGTTTTCACCCTGGATGGTGTGGCTGGTGGGAGTGTCTTGTGGGAGACCTGTGGGACATAGGGAACACACTGTCAGTCTCTAACATCTGTTGAATGCCTCATAATAAACAATTGCCTATATGCTGACTACTGTACTACATTGCCCATAATGCACCAATCAGGTGGTTGCTAGTCTGGGATGGATCTAGTGTGGTTGTGCATGCTGCTGTGTACTGGGAGAGTGTGGATATGGCATTTGTAGGTGTACATGCATATTTCATGGTACTCACTTTTGGATGGCCCTTGCGCTGACGTGTCCAATGCTCCCATTCCTGACACAGCCTCAGGCTCCAGTGTCTGCTCCACCAATTCCTCCATGGCTGTGGGTGGTGGTATGGTGGATGGGCCTCCTCCTGTGCCCCTCATTTCCCTGAGGTGCTCTGCCACCCTCTCCTTTGTCCTGGAGCGCAGGTCATACCACCTTTTCTTTATCTCATCAAGGGTTCGGTGGCTCACCCCAATGGCATTAATCCTCTCCTGGATTTGCAGCCAGATCCTCCTCTTCTCAGTGTCTGGAACACTCAGGGCTGCCTTGCCAAATAGCTGGTCATGGCGCTGGCAGCATTCTTCTGTCAGCACCTCAAGTTCTTTTTCTGAGAACTTTAGTTTCCTTTTCCTTCCTGCACTGCCTGTGTCTTCCATGGTAGCAGCAGTTCCTCCAGGTAGTTGCTCAGCAGTTTGAAAAGGGTGTGGTCCTCCTTCCTCCCAGGTGTATTTGATGACTTCCTGGTTCTGATCTCATCAGCAAGAGCCAGGAAGTGTTTTTCCAACTGTTTTGCTGCACCTGTTTTGTTCCAGACTCAGGATGCATAGATGGGGAAGGCTTACTTTTTCTTTATTTTCTTTTTTACGTTTGTTTTGTTTCCAGTCTGCAGTGACCTGACTCCTACTGTCTCTCTGCTGCCTGACATGGTGATTTTCTTGGCCATATATGCTTTCTGTAGGAGTTACAAACTAGTATTTGACAAACCCAATTACAGAACCAATTCCAGTCAAAATTGGAAATTACAGGGGATTGCACAAATTTGTAGTCTGTGACTCAAGCCCTGTGTCCCTATTGGGAAGGGATTTGTTATGCAAAACACAATGTTCAATTACTTGCTCAAATGATGGCATTGCGATTCAGACAACAGTAATGATGAAGACGATCTAACTATTGAGATAAATTGTGATACAGTGAATGAAGAATACCCTCTAATTAGCTTCTTTCCAGTTTTCACTGTGAGAGATCTTCCTTCTGATTTACAAGGATCTTCTATGACGAAGGTGTGGGATTTTTCAGGAAAGGACATTGGTCTGTTAAAAGTGGTTGAGCCAGTTAGAGTTGCAGTTAAGCCAAATGCAGTTTTCCCCTAAATTCCGCAATATCACATGACAAAAGAGACAATTGAAGGTGTGGCACCAACAATTGCAGAATTCTTGGATCAAGGAGTTTTGAAAGAAGTGCTGAGCAGTCCATGTAATTCAACAATAATGGGATTGCGTTAGCCTTGTGGGAAAGTTTGAATTGTTCAAGATTTGAGAAAAGTAAATTACATTGTGGTTAAATGTTGCCCAGTGGTAACCAATCCAGCAGTAATCATGTTTCAAATCCCATGCAATGGTAAGTGGTTCACTGTGTTGGACCTGTCACAAGCATTCTTTTCTGTTCCTCTTATGAGAATAGCAGATTTCTCTTTTGTTTAAAATTTTTAAATCAGGTCTATTGTTGGTGTAAGATCCTATAAGGTTTCTCAGAGTCACCTTCAATTTTCAACCAGATCCTGAAAAATAATTTATAGTCACTGGAAATGCCTTGCCTGTCGACACTGGTGCAGTTCATCGATGATTTGCTAATCGCTTCCAAAACAAAAGAGGGGTGCAAGTATGGCACGATTGCCTTACTGAATCACTAAGGAGTGAATGGCCACAAAGTATCCCCAGCCAAATAGCAGTACTATCAGAAAGAAGTGAAACATTTAGGTCACCCTATTGAAAAGGGGATTTGAAAAATATCCAGAGAAAGGGTTGCAAACATATTACAGATGACTTCCCCGACTACTCAGAGAGATGTTAAGATGTTCTTGGGAATGGTGAGCTACTGCGGTTAGTGTATCCCAAATTTGTTGGGTCATTTCAAAGCCCTTACAGAAGCTGACTCACAAAGAGGTCTCAGATCCTCCAGTGTTAGACCAAGCCTGTATGAAAGCCTTTGCAGATTTGAGAGGAAGCCTGCGTCAAGCCCCAGCCTTGGGTATGCCTGATTACACAAAACCCTTGTTGTTGTTTTGTCATGAATGTGATGCATGTTCTTTGCCTGGCTTGACTCAAACACATGGTGGTGTAAATCGGCCAGTAGCATATTTTTCAGCTACTTTGGACCCAGTTGCAACAGCATTACCAGGCTGTCTGCGGTGTGTAGCAGCAGTTGAACCGAGCCTCGCTCAGAGTGAAAGCATTGTGATTGGACTTCCATTAACTATTATGGTTCCACACTTTTGCTCACTAGTTCCAAGACAAAGTATTTGACCACTGCAAGATTAACAAAGTATGAGACCGCGATCCTGGGATCTCCAAATGTGTCAATCAAAAGATGTACAGTGCTCAACCCAGCAACTTTGCTTCCAAAGAAAAATGCTGAAATTGATAAAATGGATGATATTGAATATGACTGTCTAGAAGTAACTGAATTGTCCACAAAACCAAGACCCAACATTAGAGATACTTGTTTGGAAGAGAATGAACAAAATGTTTTTGTTGATGGCTCCTGCCTGAGAGATGACATGGGCGTATTGAGAGCAGGATATGCTGTATGTACTATATCTGATATATTAGAAGCGTCCTGGCTTCAAGGAGTATTTTCTGCACAAGTGGCAGAGCTGATAGCTCTTACTAGAGCGTGCCATGTTTCCGCTTAGCTTAGAGTCACCATCTATACAGACTGTCAATACGGATTAGGAATAGACAACGACTTTGTGCAATTATGGTCACAGAGAGGTTTCCTGACCTCTTCTGCTTTACCAGTGAAAAATGGTGAGAGAATTTATGAACTGTTACAAGCCATTCAGTTACCCGAAAAGATTGCTGTGGTGAAATGCAGTTTAACATCTGAGATTGCAAGATTTTGTTTCAGTAGGAAATGGAGATGCGGATCAAGTTGCAAGGTTTTGCGCATTGAACTGTATATTGTTCAAAGAAAAATTAGAACTTTTATCTGATGACAATGAAATGTACACAAATTATGGATTGCATATAGACACTACGGAAGAGTTAAAAACCTTACAGGACAACGTACCTAAGGTTGAACGGAGGGAATGGCTCAAGATGAAATGTGTACAGAGTGAAGACGATGTTTGGGTATCCGGAGAGGGAAAGGTGGTCCTGCCAAATAGTTTGCTGACTCAAATGGGTAGATATTATCATGGTCAAGCATATGTGGGAAGGGATGCTATGGTCCGTACTTTTTAACAATTTTGGTTCAATCCAAAGTTTAGACAGGTTGCCATAGCAATTTGCCACATGTGCGTTGTCTGCCAGCAAAATAATATGGTAAAAGGAACAGTAGTTAATATAGGCCATATTCGGAAAAGCTGGAGGTCTGTTTAGCAGAATGCAGATTGGTTCTATTGAGATGCCTGCGTGTGGAGGATTGCGACATGTGTTGGTAATTGTGTGTATCTTTAGTCATTGGATCGAAGCTTACCATACACGAAGAAATGACAACCTCACAGTATCAAAATTACTGCTTAGGGAACTGATACCACGTTTTGGGTTTCCAGTCTCTTTAAAATCAGATAGAGGAAGTCACTTCAACATTGAAGTAATCAAATTGCTATGTTCAGCTTTAAACATTGAGCAGAAACTGCACTGTAGTTACCGCCCTGAAACATCAGGACTCGTAGAACAGATGAATGGTACCTTGAAATCGAGAATGGCAAAAATATGTGCGTCCACAAACCTGAGATGACCTGACGCACTAACGTTAGTTCTGATGTCAATAAGGAGTACACTTGACAAGAAAACAGGACTATCACCACACGAAGTCCTCATGGGGAGAGCAATGAGGTTGCCGGCGGTGCCTGCAAATGCTCTTGTGAACATTACAGTTGATATGGTATTGGACTACAGCAAAGGTCTGGCTGATGTGGTTCGCTCTTTCTCTCATCAAGTGGATGCTACCACACTACAACCATTTCAAGATCAAGGGCACAACCTGAGAGCAGGTGACTGGGTTGTGATCAGAAAGCACGTGGGGAAGTCATGCTTGGAGCCTCGCTAAAAAGGCCCTTACCATGCAGTATTGATCACAATGACAGCTGTAAAGTTTGCTGGACTTCCAAACTGGATTCACACCAGCTACACTCGGAAAGTACCAAATCCTTCAGACCACAAAGAAGAGTTGTTGAGAATGCCAACAAAGTCCAAACGTACTCAAGAGCTCGAGAGAAGAGAAAGCAAACTAGAGACGATGCCTGAGTAACCCACATCCAGCATACCCACTCCTGTAAGAGACAAAGTGGAAGTGATACGGGAGAATGACAATGAACCCATCTCAACTGAAGAAATAAGAAAGTCTGGTTAGAGGAGGGCACTCTCAGAAGCAGACGGTCATGAAAGTCTGACAGAACATAGACTGACCCAAGCGGGGAAGGAGTTGAGGTGGATCAAGCCAAAACAATTTGACTCCTCCTGAACCAATTGCAGGAACATTAAAAGAAGATGTTGCATGTCCGATACTAAAAAGAACATTGACAAGGAGGCCATAGAAAGGAGACAAGTGGCCAGAATCACAGCCAAAAGTGAAGAAAGCAATCTCAGTAACAACAATCGAAGAAGAAGTTGACACCACAAGAAAAGAGGATTTGAGCAAAGGAGAACTAAGTGATTGAAAGCTGAAAAGAAAAAGAATTGCATATCAAAGGTACTCAGGTCCTGAATGGGCATATGTAACTACCAGTAAGTGGCAGAAAGAATTTTTGTCTTTTTGTTTTGATCGCGATATTCCAGGTCAATATTTTGGCACTTGAAGGAAACCAATGAACTGAATTGTTGAAAATTCCTATAACACTGAGAAAAGGAGAAAAAGAGACTGTTGAAACTTACCGGAAAACACCTTTGATAACCTAATTTGACAAGCTGCTAAACCAATTTTGACGAACATTACCGATTTTTGAAAAGTGTCCTGGAAGAAAGTCTGAAAGCTGTAAATAATTGCTGACATTTTTGAAGATTTTCTTTGTTTTGATTGCTGAAAGTTTTTCTTTGCTTCTACTTTCTGATTCTCTACAGAACATGAGTGACCACAGGTTTGGCCATAGTATGCATGATATTATGTTTGATATTGATGGTAGGTGTGATTGTGTATGACAAGAGTGAGGCAAACCGTACCTCAGCTTTAGAAACAACTACTGTACTCTCAAAGGTAGATAAGTTTAAGTTAGATGAGAAATATTTACATGCAGCTGGCACACAAGGAGAACTTCCTATCGATTATTAAGTAAAGTATGTTGGGACAATGGATGCAAAAGATTTTTATGTTTGCACGCACATTCCTGCCTCAGTAGAGGAAGGAGTAACCTAGAATAGCTTGCCTCTCACATATGGCATAAGTTTTAGTTTGTTATTAACCAGATTTTATAATCAGGAGTACTTCCAGTATTTCTATTCCAACTAGGACGTAGTGTTTTTGTTTCTTCGCATAATTAGAGATCTGAATAAAAAAGCTAAGGAAAATAACAAAGTAATAATGAGAGATTTCTTTGAACCTATGTTAACCTTAGGGACATTTGCTCACCATAACAATTTAACATGCTTGCTGATACCAGTAAAAAGAGCTTCACAGATCACACAGAAGATAGAAGAAGGACATTAAAGGCAAAAATAAATAAAGGTTTAGTTTTGAGAAAAACAGGAAATAATCATGCATTTAGGGCCTGATATATCAAGCTCCCGGTTAGCATTTCTTAAATAGCGAATTTAAAGAAATCGCCATTTTAGAAATGCAAAATGGGTTGTATCAAAAATGCGAGTTGGTAACTGTGATTTCTTAAAATTTGCAAACGCAATTTGCGATTAGCAAATACTGAATCGCAAATCAATAGCAATAGTATTTGAAAATCGCAAATTGAGAAAACGGCTAGCCGGGACAGGATGATGACATCACAACCAGGAAGTGAGTCACCCCATGCTGTTTGCAGGAGCAACACCCACAGGAGCAGGCAGGGAGACACAGACCAGTACCAGGGAGCTAGATTTGTGAGCCTGCCAGGACCAAACTACAACAAGGCCAATGATGGGAGGGTGAAGGACAAGGGAGACAGGAAGCGCAAGCTCAAATTCAGTGAGCAGGAATTGGAGGTGCTCACTGAGGAGATTGTCAGGAACCATGACAAACTGTTTGGGAAGAACTCACTACAGGTACCTGAAAGTGAGAAAAGGAAACTGTGGTCGGAAATCCAGACAAAAATATGCGCAGTGGGTGTTGTGCAGCGCTCTGTGGAGGAGATACGCAAGAGGTGGTATGACCAGCGTTCCCGTGCCAATGAAAGGGTAGCCAGCCGTCTAAAGGAGGCAAGGAGCACCTGAGGAGGACCACCCACCCAGACACCGTCCACACCAATGGAAGACATTGTGGAGTCCACACTGCTTCCGGAAGCCGTCAGTGGTGTGACTGACATTGACCCCTCAGGGACACCCAGCACCAGCAAAGGTAAGGCCAGCATTGATGTGTATCCCCATATATGCATGTACAAATGTCCCCTAGGAAAGAGCTGTTACTGAGATGCATTGTGAGTAGTAGTGCATGCCACATCTTACATACAATACACCTATACCTTATGGGAGTGTTAGTCCACAACTCTAAGGTAAAAAAAACACATTAAAATCAAGTTGGTGTTCAGCCACATAGAGAAACAACACACACAAGTCACAGTGATACGATGTCAGAGTTCCAATAGTTACTATTGTGCAACTTATTGTGATAGATTCATAAATGACATGCTGCACATTGTCGTTGCAGATATCCCAGGCCCTGCTGCAGCAGAAGGTGGAAATGTGGTGATGTTGAAACACAGCCACAGTCCGACTCCAACACAAGTTAGTCTTTCAGTATTGCACCAACTAGATCCAGGGCAAGGGTGTTACCTCTCCCAGAGTACAACCTGGACTCAGATGAGATGCTGGATGAAGTCCCCACACCACCGCCAGAGGATAGATCCACAGGAAGACAGCAGTCCCTGCCCCAGTGTCAGTCAACTCCCCTCATGAGGCATCATAATGCAGGCAGACAGTGCACAGAGGAAGGAGAGGGCCCATCAATCTTTGGCGGCCTTGAAGCTTCCATGCTGAAAGTGCAGCACCTACAATGCATACACATGAGGTCAATTCACAGGCAGTTGGTGTCAATCAATCAGAACATGGGTGCAATGAACAAGCAGTTGGAGTCTCTGAATGAGGGACAGCAAACAGCAGCAGAAAACACAAAGGAGTTGACAAATGCCATTAGGGACATCTGCACTGAGATTCAGCTGGAGCTTGTCAGCCACCGTAGGCACCATCACCAATTTATGGGAAGGTTTGATGGGTTCTGCAGATCAGTCAATCGGCTTGCTAGCTCAACTGCCTTGATTTCACGGCATGCTGTGGGCATACAGGGGGAGATGGCACACTGCAGTCGGGACGTTGCACAGGGATTAGTGCAAATAACCAATGACCTGGATGCAATGTAGACAGCACACAGTGCTACAAACAGGGAACTTGGTGGTGGGGATAGTGAGGAGTTCTCTAGCCTCAGCAGTCTTACAGCCCCTGTGATGGATCCTAGGCGTCACAGTAACAGACATAGGGGGTGATTCCAACTTTGACCGGCGGCGGAGGCCGCCCGCCAAATTTCCCCCAACAGAATACCGCTACGCGGTCAGAAGACCGCCGCGGTTATTCTGTGTTTCCCGCTGGGCTGGCGGGCGACCGCCAGAAGGCCGCCCGCCAGCCCAGCGGGAAACCCCTTCCCACGAGGAAGCCGGCTCCGAATGGAGCCGGCGGAGTGGGAAGGGTGCGACGGGTGCAGTTGCACCCGTCGCGATTTTCAGTGTCTGCATGGCAGACACTGAAAATCTTTTTGGGGTCCTCTTACGGGGGCCCCACGACAACCCTCACCGCCATCCTGTTCCTGGCGGTCAAAACCGCCAGGAACAGGATGGCGGTGAGGGGGTCGGAATCCCCATGGCGGTGCAGCAAGCTGCGCCGCCATGGAGGATTCCTCAGGGCAGCGGAAAACCGCCGGGACACCGCCGGTTTTCCCTTTCTGACCGCGGCCATACCGCAGCGGTCAGAATGCCCTTGGGAGCACCGCCAGCCTGTTGGCGGTGCTCCCGCGGTCGTTGACCCTGGCGGTCAATGACCGCCAGGGTCAGAATGACCCCCATAGTACTGCCAGTGATCCCGCTACAAGAGGTGTGCCAATGAGGCGACTGAGCGGGCAAGTGGAGTGCGTGGACGTAGGAAGTAATGTTAAGGCCTACAGGAGACTATCATAACATGTAGCTGTACAGTTATATTATGATGCTAATAGTGTGACACTGTTATTCGCACATGGTAGCCTATGGTTCATGGCTATGTCCTATTGACACATGCGTTACCTGAAGTCAAGGTAATAAAGTTGCTAACTACAGAAATACATAAAATTGAAGTGGTGCTGTCATTACTTACATCAGAAATGGTTGTGCGTGGTGTCAGCACGTCTTTGCCTGCCCTCTGCTGCACTGGTCCTGTCTACTGTGTGATGGGGTGGTAAGGGATCACCATCTTCATCTGAGTCAGGCTCCATTGGTTCAACAGGTATGCCCCTTCTAATTGCAATGTTGTTCAACATTGTACATGTGGCCACAATTTTACATGTTGTCTCTGGGCTGTTCTGTAGTGCCCCTCCACTCTTATGGATGCACCTGAAGCAGCTCTTCAGCAGACCAAAAGTCCGATCCACCACACTGCGGGTTGCCCTGTGTGCAGCATTGTACCTCCTCTCTGCAGGCGTTGCAGGGTTCAGGTAGGGCGTCAGTATATAGGTGCTCACTCCGTAAGCACTGTCTCCTGGAATGAACGTAGGGTAAAATGAGTACTGTTGAGATCTGCAGTCACTATGACTTCAATACAACATTGTCAACTATTACTTTACCCAGTAGGTATCCTTCGCCAAACTCCCCAGCTAGCAGTCTTGTGGGAATCCCGCTGTGGCGAAAGATGTATGAGTCATGTGTGCTACCTGGCCACAAGATCGGTTATTATGTTAGAGGCATTGCTAATTACCTGTATGTTCATGGAATTATGGTTTTTACGGTTCCCATAAACATACTTGGTGGCCGATGGTGGACAGATAGCTACATGTGGGAATTGTGCAATCTGATAGAAATTGATTTTCATTTGTTGTAATTCCTGTGGGATGTTGGGGAATCTTATGTGCTCTTGTATTTTGTTCAGCATGGCATTCAGAAATGCATTGAAGAAGCATGAGAGGGCACTCTATGAGACCCCTCCAGCTGCTGCTATGACCCCTTGATAGTTCCCTGAGGCTAATAGGTGCAGGGAGCATAATACCTGTGCATGGCTGGGTATGCTATTGATTGTGTGTGGTGCGCTGCAGTAGGAGTTGTAGATCTGCTATCAGGTCAAGTATCATGGCTGAGCTTAACCTGTAATTCTCACAGATTTCCTCCTCTGTCTGGTCAAAAAGGGTCATGCAAACTCTACAAATGCTCTCCAGTCTCCTCCTCCCTCTCCACAAACCTGCCAAGATCCTCATTCTCTTCGTCATCACGTAGAGTGCAGCCATTGCAGAAAAACAGCTGAGTCATTCTGGGCCTCTTTATATAGGTTGCACCTGGTTGCCACCTGATCTCAATTTGTGGTGAATTGCAGGTGCAAAAGGCCATTCTGTGAATTTTCACAATTTGTGAATTTTTGAAGCATTGCATTGCGACATGGTTTTGTGGGTCTCAATCTGCATATTGCAAATTGTGCCAGGATTTTGTGGATTTTGTGGATCGCAACTTTCCCAGGAACTAACAATAAATGCACTGACGGAAGGACAGAGGGATGAAAAAATTGATTCTTGATGTATCAGATGATGTGCGTAAAAGAAAACGTGCCATTCATCAGCCTGTGAAAGACCTTCTAGTTATATCTTAGATTTGGAAAATAACTTTTATTGGACTAATGTCTATCGCACAATTCTCTTGACCAATGACAACGTGGGACAAATTTAACTTAACCGCACTGCTTTCGGAGTTCTCAGTCAGTCCTTGACACTTTGTCATTCCTTTGACCAGGAGATTCTCTCGACATTCACCATTCAGTCTTTGACATTCTGGTTTTTGCCGCCATAGATAACTTTCCTTATGCTCCATGCATGATGCTGGTGCTTACCTTTGTGCTCAAAGCTTACAGCCTGTACCGCTTTGCTGTACATACTAGATATTTCTTTCTAATGGTTCAGAGAGCTTAGATTCCTCGAATTCTGAACTGTTACCCCTCCCCTGTCTTGTCCCGATGCTGATGTCCGCATTACGAAGACCAACACAGCTTGCTGATCCATCAGGACAGGTATATCGATATTTGCAAATGTCTCTATTGTTGTTTTGTCTTTTGTTTCTAGGTACAAACTGCTGCTTTTTGATGGAGCCATAGATAGATGTTTTCCAAATTTGTGTCAACTAAACCTTTTTGTATGAGGCCCAACATGCTGTTGCTAATCTGGAGTTAGTACTGTTTTCCTTTACTCCCCTGCCTAGATATCTGATGTCATTCAGTTACTGAATTCAAATGCATGTTATTTCCATTGCGCAATTACTCTTGCTATTGATTTGTACTTTGGCTTTAGAAGGATTAGTTATAATGTGTTAGCTAAGTTGAGATTCTTTAGACGATTCGGTCAACCAGTGGTATTCTTATACATTTATCATGTGTTTTTGAGACTAATTTACGTTATACTAACATTGTTAATTTAGGGAAATAAAATTTCTAACTGATACTAAAGATGTGGTTATTCATGACCAAATAGGTCATGGTGTGTGAATTTTAGTGAATCCAATGAATTTCTATTGTTTTTTTATGATGTTGATGCAATGTATGGACTTAGGGGGTGATCATCTTAACGGGTTCAAAAGGTCCATCGACCCCATCAGCGGATCCCGTTGCTAAATTAACCTGTAGAAAATAATTAGGGCTTGACGCTCTGGAGCAGCTGTGAGTGGAATGATTAATTTTGCATTGGCTGTTACCTGGGAGTGTGACATCATGTTCTTTTCAGATACATTGGCTTGTATAAGTGGTTGTTTGATGTTTTGGTTGTGTTCAGCTACAGAGCAGCAATAAATGCATGGTTCGAGATTAGACTGAGGCAGGTTTTGTGTCCTTGGATGTCATGAGTGAAGGAGACTTTCAGTTGGAGTTTCATGTCATCATATCAGAATGTTGAAGCTGCTATCATTGAGAAGAGGATCTAGGACTGCCATCTCCAGACTGATGATGGGACAGGGTGGAACCAATGTGGTACTCTGCTGTAAATGGAGAATTTTGGGGCTACAATTGATGAAGGTGGATATTGTATGAGGTAAGCCATGGAGGACCATGTCAGAGGTTCCAATACCAAATTTGATGGTGCAGATCAGTGCTTGTTTGGTGACTGTATATAAAGCGTCTAACAGATCGAGTAGGATTAGGAAGCAGGTGCCATTCTTATCAGTGATATGAGGGTGGTAGTGTTGATGCTGCAGTATGGACTAAAGAATGTAAGGCAGTTTTCCTGGAGGTTATCTTTATTGTTTTTCTTTTCATTTAAAAGTACACCACTTTGTTTATGATTTTTTCTGAGGAAACATAGGCAGGTCTTGAGTTGTAAGTGGTAAAATTGCCAGGGGCTATGGTGTGGATTTTCTGCAGAAGGAGGATATGCTCTGTTTTGAGGTAGCCTGGAAAGGTTCACTGATTGAAACACAATGTATGAGGGACATGAGCATATCTCATGGAGGGACTGAGGGATGAAAGGATGGTGATGAAATTCCTAGATAGTATTTTTCATGAAGTTGATGTTGATGATGAATTTAATGTGCAAGATGAGGGTGGGAGCTCCACACTTAGGAGCGGGCTAGAGAATGATTTGAGGCAGAATGGCTACCTGTTTGTAGTTGTCAAGAAAGAGTAGTTGCAATGTAGGAGGGTCTCTCCTAGAGGAATTTCAGTTTGGATAATGGCATTCTCCATAGGTATTATATTACATGAAGTTAAGGTTGATGATGAGTTTAGTGTACAAGATGAGGCTGAGAGCTGTCCACCAGTAATGGATTAGAGAATTATTACAGGCAGAGTGGCAGCCTGTTTGTACTTTTCTATGTGGATTCTGAGTTTGGTAAAAAAAAATAACTAATGCTGTTGTGCTTGTAGGCTGACTGTGGGGTTGGTTTGTTTAGGGAGGGTTTGACCAAGTCTTTGATTGACTTGAACTTACCTTGAAGAGTTGTATTGGTAGATTTGCTGATGGCAGAAGGTGAACATGGTTGCTGTAGTGAGAGCTCTGTGCAGCATAGAGTATTTAGAACCGAATCAGGTTGGAAATTGTGGTCCTCACATTCATTTCTTATTCTTTGCTTGTAAGATGCCTAGACTTTGATATTAAAAGCAGGCTGGAAAGTAATCAAAGTAATCAGAAACTGCACGCTTTCTATTTGCAATAAAATGCATGTGTAAATATACCCTGCTGAATAATATTCTTTCTGGGTACAAATGGGCCAACAATGTGATAATTAAAATAAAATACATTATGGCTATTAGTTTAACTAACATGGACTGTTATGGCTAGTGCATTGACACTCAAGAAGCTCTATGTAAAGGTATTCAATATGAAGTGGTAAGGAACATCCTAGTTAGAAGCACTACAAAGCACAATAGCAAGCACAGTATTGGTTTGATCATGATCCCTGTTACAGTCAGCATTGTTTATTGTGCCTAATTCACAGGTTTTGTTCATTCAACCTAATATGTCACTATAAAACCATGCTTATGTTAAAACAAATTTGAAACAAAAGGAATAGAAGAATAATCATCTGCAAAGGTTTTGGGTGCTTATGATGAAACTTTCACAACACAGTGATAAGAAATTTTAGAAATTCTTTTGTGATTCCCTAATTGGCATGTCATGACTCAGGGGAAGCTTACTAGAACTCCATTTATGTTACTAATCCATCATTAGATCTGTACCTCTGGGAATAGTGATGATAACTCCCCATTGGTATTTGGTCCTCAGGAAATAACTTTAGCTGTTGGCTGTGATAATTGGTCAAATAATTTGTTAAAATTTTTCTGAAATAGTGGGAACATGCTCTAACTCCAATTTTTAGTTGCAATAGAGACTGGTAACTTTCCTGCTTTGTGGCATGGTGCTAATTTTATTAAAAAGTTTAAAAATAATAAAAAGGGCCTTATTTATATCTTGGCGGATGGGAATACTCTGTCACAAACGTGACGGATATCATGTCTTTTGTATTACGACCCCATTATATCCTATGGAGATCATAATACAGTGGACAGGATATCCAACCTGTTTGTGACAGAGCATTCCATCCACTAAGATCTAAATCAGGCCCTAAATCTGTCAGAATTAAAAGTAGTCCTATCCCCTAGTTTCCTTCTTTTGGAGCTGAATCAGTGGCTGTTCAGCACCAATGTACTGTGGTTTAAACCTTGTCCATGATGCATGGCTGGAAGGAGCCTAATCAATATGGGCATAGCACAATACTGCAGATTCATGGTCTGTTTGATATTATTAATTGCTATTGACTGGTGAAAACGAAGGGCAAAACTATCTACCACAGAAGCTCTGTAGAATATGGTTTATAAGATTTTCAAAATGTATTCTTCAAACTAGGGACAGTTAAGACAAGAGAATCACTATATGAGTTTAAATAAAATGACGACAAAGGAGGCATTAGACATGAGGTGAAGTGCAAGAGCCTTATCATGTACAATAAGGGATACTTTATTTCTTATAATACATGGTGTTAGACATGACAGCCTTTGGGTGGTCTGCCCCCAATCTTTTTGCCTCACATTTTTGCTGTTTCTCTTTGTTGACCTTAGGACTCTAAGCACTTTACCACTGCTGTCCAGTGCTAAAGTGCATGAGTTTCTCCCCTAAACATGGTAACATTGATGTATCCACAATTGGCATGTTTATTTTACTTGTAAGGCCCTTGTAAAGTGGTGTACCATATACTCAGGGCCTGTACATTTAATGCTACTAGTCCCCCCCTTTAGCACTGAGAGAGCTAGCCACACAATTAGCCTTTCAAACCTGTCTCAGGCCTGTCATTGCAGAGCTGGTGGGTGTAGTTTCACTGCCACCTCGACTTGGCATTTAAAACCTCTTTCGAAGCCTTAAACTTCCCTTTAATACATAGGGTAGGCCCTAGGTAGCCCGTCGGCAGAGTGCGTTGTAAGTAAAAGGTAGGACACATAGGTTGTTCAAGCTTGAAAGGAATAATCCCCATTTGGCATCTTTAAGTCTAAACAGCTATATAACCACCATGTCAAACCCACAATGGGTGGTAAAAGCAGTAAACATGCGACCTCCGCTCCCTGGCCATTTGCTAGCAAATGGCCTCACAGCCCAGGGGGGTCCTGTCACATTTGTAGTTGACGCTCTTCCAGCCTACATAACAGAAACATTCTACTCTTGGGTCACCTTTCCAGCAGTCAATGGGAACACTAATACATTTCATCACTATCCACCTGTAAGACCATAATAACTGACTTGATGGCGCCCAACCACACACAATACTACACGTTAGGTGAGGTCCTCTGAGCAATGATGGTCCTACCTAGCCTTTATTTGCCACATATACACGCATCCTGATGCAGCCACCTTGGTGATAGCCAAGGTTCGACGCTGTACATTCAGCTTACAGCAATATACAGACTATTAGTAGAATTTGTGATACAAACATTAAATACTAACCCACCATGACCTGCTCTGGCGCAACCACATGCAGTCACACCAGACATTAACCCTACGACTGTACATTCGTTCATGGGTAAAGTACCCAACAAACAAGAAGAGATTCCTTTTTGGTTAGCTCAAAAATTAAGTGCGCTGGAAGCAATCTTTCCTCTTACAGGACCTCGGGACAAACATAGAATTCTCACTATGTACTTGCCATTTGGGATGGTTCCCACAGTAGATAGCTACAATACTTTGGGCATGGTGTTTGCCACACTCTATACTACAGCACACGGTACCAACACTTGCCAATCTTCCAGAACATGAATACGGGAATGCCTCAGCCCTGGATTTGGGGATGCAATTAATGGCCAATTTTGCCACTGTATCTTCAAAAATATAAAGTAATCTTAAAGGGGAAACAGTTGCACTAGTAGTGCGCATGCAGCTGCGGGACCTTCCTGTATAGGATCAAGAACGTAAGCTGACAAAAATCATCACCGAGATCTACTCTAGTATTGGTTGAGATAGTCTCGGAGCCAGACCTATCAAACCACAGTTCCAGGGTAAATCGAATAAGGATTCTACCAAGCAAACACCTGAAGATTATTTAAAAAAACGCTGGGGTACAAAAACAAACACCTAAAAAAGAAAAGGGAGATTCTCCACATTCTCCACATTCGGAACCCCTCAAAACTACTATAATCTTAAAAATAGAGATACAATAAAAAGCCCTCATAGATATCAATATGCTGATTTACATTTTCCTATCAGGACTCATGGGATAAACGCAGTGAGAGAGGTGAGCCGTCAGAGCAGGGAACTGAGTACATCAAACCGAGAAAGGAGTCACAACGCTTGTCACAAGTTTCTGTTAAGAAAGAAGATAAACTTCCCCAACATAAACCTCAATTTCTATGCCACTCAGGATGAGAGCTTTACTAAAGAACAAGAAGTGGGCACTGGCACTGCTAGACAGCACGGCAGAGGTCACTATAGTTTGCTAGATTCTTTAAGAGCACCTAGAGGTGAAAGCCACTGATGACTGCTTCCAAGTCGAGACTGCGGACATGCATGTGTCCACACCCGATAGAGTGTATAAACTAAAAATACAATTTCGACCCTTGTTCCAAGAGAGCTCAGGGAGGCTTACACCATTGATTGGGTGAAGGCTCAGGCACCCACATTACGTTGCAACCATGAAGAGTGGGATAAAGATTCTCCCTCCCATATAATGCCAATTAGATCCCAACTCCAACCTCAACCCCAATACCCAATAAGCATGAAGCTAGAACACCCGTAAGGGAAATCCTCACACAGCTAGATTACCAGGGTGTAAACGAACCCTGTGTCTCCCCAATGGAAAACCCATTGTTCCCCATACACAAACTGGACTATTCATATAGAATAGTCGTAGACTAAAGACATTTAAATAGTCATACATGTCATTTTCCATTCAAAATGCACATGATATAACACTCACAAACAATGTAGTACACAAAAAATACATAACAACCCTGAATATTTCCAATGGGTTTTTCTGCCAAAATATAGCACCTGAAAGTATGGACTTAATAAGTTTAGTGCTTTAGGCTCTCAAAAAAAAAATGCTGACTCCCACAAGTGTATAAAAACAGTCCAGGATTGTTGTCAGCTCGTGTTACTTAAATTTTATACAACATTGACCCTGAGGCATTGTCCTACATAGATGACATCTACCTTACCGATGATGATCTCGTTCAGCGTGTAAAACAGGTACGCTGCATTGTTGTGGGATTTGCTGAATTAGACTACAAATTTAATTTAATTTAAAACCAAAAATAGCCTTCCTTTCTGTCCTGTTTTTGGGATCCGAACTATCAGATGAAGGCCGGAGCCTAGCGCTCCAATTTTTTGAAAAATGCGAACAACTACATCCACCAAACATTATCAAAAAGGTCCAGTCATTGTTGGGCTTTTTAAACTTTTGCACAACATACATTCCAGATTATGCTCAACGCATTAAACCATTATATGACTTAATACTTCCTGACTTTTCAAGCAAATATTGGACAGTCGAACATTCTTAGAGCATTGAAACAAGCCATGCATGCAGCTAACACAAGAGACAACAAAACGCATTTGGTCATCAGAGTAATTACTGGTGCCATTGGTTTCACCTATGTAACATTTAATGAGGGTGATACCCTGCCTATTGCATACAAATCACATTTGTATTCCACAGCTGAACAATGCTTTGCTCCCACAGAAAAGATTCTGACTGCTGTTCAGATGGTCATTAAAGAGAGACCTCTGGCCCAGGGGAAATGCATCATTGTTGTATCTCCGATCCCAGCCCTTGAGTCTGTCACCAAAGCCAGCATTGCTAAGGCACTAGATCCATGTTGGATTCAATGGGCAATGTCTCTGACGGCCACTGATGTCAACTATGTTTTTGACCAAAAATTACAAACTGAAGAATTCTTACAATATTAACTTGAATACCCTGTTCCAGCAAACATATTGCCCATTGAACAATATCAAACAATTATGTACACTGAGGGGTCCGTCAAACCTGCAGTAGCCGCAGTAGGCACTAAACATCAATGCTCCACCACCTGTGTGGTTGTGAGTGGCTACATGAAAGATGGGGAATTTCATCCACTACACACTTACCCGCAGATCGTAGGGGACTGCACTGCACTCAAGGCTCTGTTGATGGCACTGAAACACACAGATCCAGGACAGTTAGCATTAATCGTCTCTGATTTGACTGTCTTTGTCCAAACCTTAAATGAATATCTGCATTACTGGTCCCAGAATGTTTTCAGATATTGAAAAGGTAACACCATCAAACACAAATTGCTGTGGGGGAAGGTAGCGGATCTGAAAGAAATGCTACCCAATGTCCATGTGGTTCATACATTGGAACATCAATGTGTTGGAATACACGTCACCGGCAGTACCTTAGCTGATGAAGCAGCCAAGTCAGCAATAGCTACGGCTTCTGTTGCTGCAATAACTCATCATGGACGAGATTGGATGAGGAAACACTGGCTGCTGTGAACACTTCGACTGAAGGCAAGCCCATGCAAAAGGCATATGCTGCCAAATATTCCTACTACATATCTAGCTTCAAAACTGCCCTTTTAACAATACCAGAGGTGGGTGATCATGGGATCCCCAACCAAGATCAAAGATCTGTTTTGATTAAGGCAGCAGATGAGGGAGTTGTTTCTGTCCATGCTGGTGTGGCGGCTACTATTTCACTGTTACAAGCATGTTACTGGTGGCCAGGTCTATACAAGCAGACCAAGCAGTATGTCCTTTGCTGTGACATCTGTCAGCAAATAGAAGGGCCCACTGTTAAATACCAACCACAGACATCCCTCTTAATTTCCAACAAACCTTTACAATGTGTGTACCTGGACCA
Organism: Pleurodeles waltl; assembly: GCF_031143425.1. NCBI lineage: Eukaryota > Metazoa > Chordata > Amphibia > Caudata > Salamandridae > Pleurodeles > Pleurodeles waltl. The sequence continues at coordinate 827,582,900 of NC_090439.1, forward strand.
TTGTGGTCCCCGAACATCTGATGGTGCATACAAATATATCTTAGTCGCTGTTGACTCATGATTCAGATTTCTATGGGTATGGCCACAACACTCAGCTGACACTCAAACTGTTATTAAAGATTTGCAAGTCTTTATCGGCACATATGCATATGCAGCTTTCCACTCGGACCAGGGTTCTCCTTTCACCTCAACGGCATTCAGGGACTCCATGGCTTTGTTTTGGGTCCAACTCTATTATTCGTCGTCCACAAAATCCCGAGGGAAACAGTATTGTGGAGTGAAGAAACCAGCATTTAAATCAATCATTAACGGCTAGAGTATTAGTCACAGGTCACAGTTGGCTTGATCACCTGTATGGAGTCCAGAGAGCACTTAGTAAACTGCCCAGAAGTCCTGGGAGGGCTTAGTCCATATGAATGCCTATTCGGAACAGATAGAGACACAAATGTATGTTCCAGATCTTGATGGCCCTGGCATGGAGGGCGGAGGACATACCTTTTGACATAAATGAATGTGTAGTAGTCTTGCAGGACTTACAACAGTTCAGTGACGGCCATGCATCTGCCATGGGAATAAGGAATGAACCAATAACACTTACCGACTGGATTCTAAAGGTTGGGGCTCTATTGCATAAAAAGATTGCTGTGAAAAAGGAGTTTGGTCCTTTTTATCGTGCACCGGTTCCAGTCCTATGAATACAAGGTACCAGAACTGTTATTCTACTACCATTGCCTGGTTCTAAAAAAAATCACCTTGTCTCCATCAACAATGTCAAGCTACACCATATGGTCAATCCTAAACAGCAGAACTAGAGGACTCCTGGGTAGTACCCGAATCCCTCTCACTACAGACCAGGATTTTCCTCTACAGGTTTTAAGCAGCAACGCTGACACCTCTCCAAGCTTGGGGAGGATAGAAAATGATATTTCATGAATATCATTAACTTCTACTGCGACAAGCAAATTCAACAATTTTGAGAGATTTTACTCAAATTCAACTCAAATGGATAGAATAGTCTGCTATGAACCACCAAGGAAGACTTTTGCCAGTTCTCCTCTTTTAGACACGGCTCCAGTTTTTGTAGAAACTGCTTCTGGATTTGGCCAATGTCAATGACTCTTTCACTGACTCATCTGCCTCTTCTGCGACAAGACTGTCAAGAGCATGTAAGCTGATAAATTGGCTTAAAAATAAAAAAAATATTCTTCCATGGAATTTTGTGTGTTTTTTATAAACTGTACTTGCCTTCCTTCTTTGAATGGGGTTTGTCATTGTCTTTTTTTCTATTATTAATACATGGTCATTACCTTCCTAAGCTCTCTACACTTCAACTGAAGGGTGAGGTCCTAAAACCACATTTTTCCTCCAATAAGGTCCACAAAGACTTGTCCCTAGTGAACATTTAAGCTATACTAATTCCTGATGGGATTGTTTGGGATAATGTACCCTTTGATGTATATGGTCCAACAGAGGTTATTCAAATCCATATGTATTTAAACTTTGCATGAATGATGTAATAACACCTGGAGTTGTTTCTGATGACAGGGATGCAATAACAGTTGATTCTATGTTATCTGAATTAGAATATTCTACTGTATTTGAAAGTGAAGATGTTTATCAACCAAAAGAAAATGATCAGGATATGTTCTGTTATAATTATTAATGACATCATCACATTCACAGAGCAAGTACCCCCAAGACTATTTTTAAATATACATAAAGGGAACATTATCCAACTCTACCAATGATGAGCTCGAAAACATATTCTGAAAAGTTTGCATATTTTTCTGAGCATAATGTTAAAAATGCTGAGCCATATTACTGTAATTTGTCAGTGATGGAAGTGCCACATATCTTATTAACTGATACCAAATTGATTTATTCTGATTCCTTTGTTTCCCGATTGGCTATTGAAGACTATAAATATTGGCTGAAGTTAATTTATTTAAAAATTGCATGGGGAACTAAAAATTGGCAAAAAAGGAAATAGGATGCTTTATTTAGAGCATGCCTGATACCTGTTCTAATAATATTTTTAAATGGACGTGTACAACAGACAAGTTGTTTAGCCTTAGTAAAAATGAAGGACTAGAATGTGCCCAGTATCCCTGTCCCTGCTAAATTTTACAAATGGCAAAAATACATTAATGCAACTGAAGATCAGCTCGGTCAGTGGGTCCAGAATGGAACATTTAACACATCACTTTCACATCCTAGTAGGTGGCTATTGTGGCCAGTCGACACAAATGGTTGTCATGCATGTTTTGTAAACTCTACAGTGGGTTTTAGAATAATTAGGCCAGACCCTCGCTATGTGTCATCAGAATATTCAGATAAAGAACCAACATATACATTGTAGAGAAATTATGCTAGCAGTGGTTAAAAGTTCCTCATTAGATGCTGTTAAAGAACATCTCAGTCTCCTGTCTAACAACACAGGTTCGCGGGATTTCCTCTAAGGCCCCAGAAGACAATGTAAACAGTGCTTCCTATGTACAGTTAACAATGAAATTTAGAAACTTTCCCAACAAGAAGCCACTGCCCGGTTAAGCCAAATAGATCAGGAAAATTTACAGAAAGCATTAGCCGTTGTAGATAATGGGATTAACACCCTGCCCAACTGCATATTCACTTTAAACAATATTGTTTATTCTGCAATAGACATTGTGCAAAGTCACATGTAATTTTTACAACATGGACAGAGTCAGCTAAGGTCAATTATGCAGTTGGGTTGGACATTAGAAACACTGAAATCAGGTTGTGTTCCCTGGCAATATGTCAGCGCGAGGGATATATTTTCTGCATTTAATTTGATGCAACAGCAATTAATAATGCCTAAAAAGGAAGCAACTTATGCTATGCTAAACATCGAAAAATTTGAAAAGTTGCCTTTTACTGTGGTTGAAATACCATTTACTGAATGGTTAATACAGAGGGTTATTAATCTGCCTATTTCAACACTGCGATTCATGTCCTGCTTGAACCACATTCCAGTAGGCAGATATGAAAGGCTAGGAGATAGTTACATTCATGAGGTGTGGGAGCTTCCATTTTTGCACAAATGTTTCAATGGCATGAACGAGGTCTTTCTTAGCAGTAAGGAATGTTAGACTTCTGTTAGCCATTCAATGGCTTGTAAGCAGCTATCCTTGCACGGGGCATGTAGCGCTTCAGCAGCAAACCTAGCTTGCTATCTGAAGGGAGTGCCAGTCCCATTGATTAGACCTGTGTTCCAGGGGCTCTCTATGAAAGCTATGTGCTTTTTAATAGTGAGAGCTGTTGTGGAATGCGTGCTGGAATAGCTTACCTCGTTTCGGTCTCACAAATCATCACATGTTGCGAGAATGTTATTTTTTCTGCTACACAACAGACAAAAGTAGCAGATATTTGGCTCACATAGCTACTTCAAATGTGAATTTTGACAAATTGAGCAGACTAAAGGCTTTAATGTTTCAAAAACATGTGGTGCTGACATCTGCACACAAGACCTATGTGCTCGAAGTGGCAAGGTCATCTGCAGAAATACAGTCCCTTTTAAATTCAAACTTTCTGAGTCACTTTGGTGAACTTGTGGGGTGAATATTGAACGCATCCAGTACTACTGGGATTGTACAGTTCTTTAAGGCTGTTGGTTCTGCTTCCATTCAGACCTTCTCCTCTACATCTGACTTAATACCTTCTGCCAAACACTCAATATTTTTGAGTATTTTCAGGGGATTTCCAATTACTTTGGCTATAATAGGTGGCATCTTGCTGTTGCTATTTTTCATTTGCAATGGCTATCCCTTCACAACAAGGAGGACTGAAAGTGCATCCACCAGCGCAACTGTGTTGTGAATGCATGATGCAGTGTTTCTGAGCATTATTCCTGGAAGAACTGGAGTCCAACTCTTCTCTGTAATTCAGACCGGTTTTGGATTGGTGCAGCCCGTGTTTCAATGCCTCTGGTGCCTTTTCGAATGTGCACTGAAAGTTATTCTTTCTACGCAGCTCTTTCTTTCAGTGGATGCTGATCTGTTGATATTCTCACTGAGGCCTCATTACCAGACATGCGTGTTGAGGGTGCATTTGCTATGGGAAGCTATCTATGAGTTGCCCTTCGTGGATCATGCAGCTCTTGGCTCAACATTGGGCACCACACGGAATGCTGCTGTCTCCGCTAGAGCTCAGGCTTTGGAACATGAGTGCTCTTTCATTTACCTTAGCAACAGAATGGTCAGTTAACAACCTGCCAAAGTGGAATATTTCCTTTCTTCAATTGTCCAGGCTGTAAATGGAGATTTTAAAAAAGATGCTGACTTTTAAATTTGGTCTTGTGAGCGCCACTGCTAATGGTTTAAATTGACCTCTTCCAATATTTCACATGCTGTGTTTTAGCTTGTCAATATTGACATTTGTGTATATATGTTTTAAAGAATAGCCTTATAGTTTATTTTTTATTTTTAATGTTGGGACTCTTTATCACTTTTGAGCCGGCAAGGGGAGGGTGTTTTATAGCCATTTTAGTGATGTCTCTGGGCACCTTAATTTAGCACCTAGGCATGTAACTTGTGCCCTTTAGCCCAGTTAAATTTTATTCTGCTTCATTTTTATTATTTCAGAATAGGTCAAATTTGTGGTGTTGTCTTGTTTTCTTTATCTAGTTGTTCTTTCGCCTAGGAAAGCTTTGCGTTTCTTCACAAGACATTCTTTTCACTTTGTGCTTTCCTGAAGGTTGCAGCAAGAGAGGGCTGCAGGCACAAGTGGTATACTGCGTTTCCAATGTTTACAGAAACACACACATCCTTACATGTGGACATTTTCTCAGAACATCCATCTGACCCATTTCTCTGTCCCATGTACGTTAGAGGGAAATTCAAGGCAGATGACCACAGCTGCATGCTGATTGACTTTGTTACAGCTCCTTGCTGAGACTACCAGTTCCTTTGCCTACATAGGAATGGTGTCTGAGGCTTCCTTGCTAAGGTATGGGGAGGATGTCTTCCCAGAGGGGAGTCCTGAGGGGCGGATTAGGGCCTCTACTGCTGTGCTCTAACATAGTTGAGGATGGAATCACGTATTATGCATAGTGACAGTATGGTGGGACTTTTCCTGTGTTTTACTTTTCTTGTCACCATTTTGCTTCTAGTATGTTTCATTATTATCATTATTGCATCTCATGCTCATGCAATTTTATCCAAGATGCAGCTGTTTCAATTAATCTTATTGAACCATTTTCTACCTCTGTATGTCTTTGCATGTGTGAGACTAATGTAACTGAGAGAAAAGGATGAGATCTGATCCACAATGATTTCCCTGAGAAGTCATCTTATCATGCTCCTGGTTGCCACAAATAATCCCTGCTTTTGGACAGAGAAGAAGGGCTGCTAGTTGGCTGGAAACGGATTAGGCCGTTAGTTGTCACATGGTGTGGGATTGGACTCCGTTCCCCACAATTCAGGTGATGCTGCTGCCCAAATCCAGCAGCCCCATTAGGATAGTGAGAGCTCACGTGAAACCGAAAAATTTGAGGTTAGGCACCACCATGCACGCTTCCCTCCAATAATGACATACCATACTCCATCCAGGTCTCAGGGCTTCCCATGCACTTCTTTTCTCATGAACATTAAGACACTCGTTACAACAATGGCGATAAAAGCCGCTTACCGCCGTGCAGAAGACTGCCAACACACCGCCGCGGCTGCGGAATTCCACCACAGCAATTACGACCCACTGCTCGGAATCTGCCAAAATTGAGACACCCACAGAAGTCCACCACACCAAAGGTCAGTGATAAACTGGCGAAAACAAACCCTCCACCGTCACGCCAACAGAAATACGCCCACACTATCACGACCCACAAATCCACTCGGCGGACTTTCAACCGCGGTATTCCATTGGCGGTACACACCGCTGCGCTCAAAATACACATACATTTACAAAACACTGCCACATTGGACAAATCGAAATACACACGCCTGATACACATACACACACCACTCCCACACACCCAATACAACATAAAACACACACCCACATCACGCACAAAACCCTACGACAACAATTGAGAAAGAAGCACAGAGAGAGACACTACAAACTACTACCAAGCATCCACAGGCACACAATACCATCACCCTCATAACTTCCATGCACTTCACACAACACACCACTAAATATCACCCCACTTATCACTACACACACCACCCCACACATCACCCACACCACCCCATGGCACGGCAAAGACACCCCAGGTTCTCTGAGGAGGAGCTCAGGGTCATGGTGGAGGAAATCATCCAGGTAGAGCCACAGCTATTTGGATCACAGGTGCAGACCACCTCCATAGCTAGGAAGATGGAGCTATAGCGGCGAAGAATAGTGGACAGGGTTACTGCAGTAAGACAGCACCCGAGAAATAGGGATGACATCAGAAAGAGGTGGAACGACCTATGGGGGAAGGTGCGTTCCGTGGTCTCAAGACACCATCTTGCGTTTCAGCGGACTGGCGGCGGACCCCCACCTCCTCCCCCACAACTAACAACATCGGAGGAGCAAGTCTTGGTGATTTTGCATCCTGAGGGCCTCGCAGGAGTAGATGGAGGAATGGACTCTGGTAAGTCAACTCTTAGCCATTACATCCCCCACCCTACCTGCATGCTATCACATACCCCCACCATCGCCCTCACCCCTATCACTCCAGCTCCTCACAAATGTCCGATTATCACAAACCACACATCCCAATACCAAGCCCGGCATGCAACACCAAAGCATGGACACCCATCAACAATGCATGGCCACTGCACATACCCATACTCCCCCCTAAATCACCATCACACAAGGTCCCACACAGGAATCAAAGCACTGGGTTACACGGTCACCTACCCATTGCACACAATGGCACACACTGATGCAATAAACATCCTTTTATACCCCTGCAGGACCCCTACCCAACGTCACCGGACAGGAGGGTCCACACATGTCCACACCATCAACAAAAGAGGACCACGGTGATGACAGCAGCTCTGTCCAACTGGATCTAGATGACCAGCCCGGCCCATCTGGGATCTCGGGACAGTTGGTTCCCCTCCAACAGTCACAGGCCACCACTGAGCTTCCCCCCTATGGAAACACCAGCACAGCACCCACCCAGCGGGCCCATACCTCAGCAGTGTGTTCACCACTATAAGGAATCCAGGCTAACCCACCACCCGAACAACAACAGGGACCTGGGGGCAGTGGCAGTGGGCACACGGTCCAGGGGACAGAGGCCCAGAAACACAGGGGAACTGGGAGGGCTGCTGTGCAACAGGGGGAGGACAGGCCCAGGGAACCCACTCTCCACAAGGCCCTCTCCAACATCATGGGAGCCTAGCATCATTCCCAGGAGACAATGGCAACTGTACTGGCCAAGATTCAGGAGACTCAGAGGCTGCAGGAGGAACAGTATTTGGGCTTCAGGGAGGAACTCAGATCCATCAACTCCACCCTGGGCACCTTCATAGGGGTGCTGAAGGAAGTCCTCAACACCAGGAGGGACACTGTGGCACAACAAGGGGCCCCTGACACTAGCATGGACAATGAACTGCCCACCACTTCCGCCGGCGCTAGTGGACAGGAGGCACCACCACAGGACCACCCCACCAGCACCCCACCCCCTGCAGAGGGAGATCCGCCCCGCAAACGGCCACTGAGATCCAGGAAAAAGACAGAGAACGATGCCAAGACCCCTGCCAAGAAATGAGACTGCCCTGATTGTCATCCTTTCATCCCACCTTGTCACCCTGTCCATCCTTAAACTGCCCCAGCTCCACTTCCTATTCCCCTTTGGACAATGTACCTGTGAGACTAATAGACTGGACTCTGCCATGGACATTCCTCCACCATCACCCCTCACCATTTTACAACCCCCTCCACTATTTAGCACTCAAATAAACACCCTTAAAGCACAAAACAATCTGGAGTATGTCTGTGATTTTGAATTAGTGTATTAGCAATTACAGCGTCAAAATGCTCTTTCAATTGTAACTTCTACATACCTATGTCACACAGCTCTAGTCCATGAGGAAACAAAGCAGATGTCACACAGTGGGACCCACATCTGTGAAATCGTAAGGGAAAGTGACAACTCAGTGTTCATACACTGGGTGAAAACGACAGACAGTAGAGAGGTAGTAGTGTTAAAGTACATGTAGTAGGCAGGTTTGTATTCTTACCTGTGTCTCACTGGAAGTACTGCAGGATCACTGAGTTCCTGTTGTCGATGTCCTCTTCTTCTGCTTCCTCGTCTTCATTGTCCACAGGCTCCACAACTGCCACAACACCTCCATCTGGACCATCCTCCTGCAGAAAAGGCACCTGTCGTCGCAAAGCTAAGTTGTGAAGCATACAGCAGGCCACGATGATCTGGCACACCTTCTTTGGTAAGTAAAATAGGGATCCACCTGTCATATGAAGGCACCTAAACCTAGCCTTCAGTAGGCCGAAGGTCCGCTCTATAATCCTCTGAGTTCGCCCATAGGCCTCATTGTAGCATTCCTCTGCCCTTGTCCTGGGATTCCTCACTGGGGTCAGTAGCCATGACAGGTTGGGGTAACCAGAGTCACCTGCAAATATGGAGGGACAACTGTTAGACACACACTAACCTGTAGGGATATCCCCAGACAACCATTCCCACTGACTTGATTCCAGGTGCTCACCTAATAGCCACACACAGTGCCTCTGGAGTTGACCCATCACATAAGGGATGCTGCTATTCCTCAGGATGTAAGCGTCATGCACTGAGCCAGGGAATTTGGCATTAACATGGGAGATGTACTGGTCGGCCAAACACACCATTTGCACATTCATCGAACGATAACTCTTCCGGTTTCTGTACACCTGTTCACTCCTGTGGGGGGGGGACCAAAGCCACATGTGTCCCATCAATGGCACCTATGATGTTGGGGATATGTCCCAGGGCATAGAAATCACCTTTCACTGTAGGCAAATCCTCCACCTGAGGGAAAACGATGTAGCTCCGCATGTGTTTCAGCAGGGCAGACAACCCTCTGGACAACACGTTGGAAAACATAGGCTGGGACATCCCTGACGCTATGGCCACTGTTGTTTGAAATGACCCACTTGCAAGTAAATGGAGTACTGACAGCACCTGTACTAGAGGGGGGATTCCTGTGGGATGGCGGATAGCTGACATCAGGTCTGATTCCAACTGGGCACACAGTTCTAGGATTGTGGCACAATCAAGCCTGTAGGTGATGATCACATGTCTTTCCTCCATTGTCGACAGGTCCACCAGCGGTCTGTACACTGGAGGATGCCGCCATCTCCTCACATGTACCAGCGGACAGTGCCTATGAAGGACAACAGCGAACACAGAGTCAACCAACTTGGAGGTACGTACACACAGCTTACACAGAACACGATTAATAATCTGAAATTTGCATGTATGAGTGTTGAGGCAAGGCCTAGGTATGTGTGACGCAGCTAAAAATTAAGCCATGTGGGCCCCTGAAATGGCAGCTGCCTGACCTGTAAAGTGGGACAATGGAATGTGAGGTAACTGTGCTGGCATTGTACACCGTCGCGGTAGGCGGTCGAAGACCGTGGTGCAATTCTGCATTGGTTAACATTGGACCCTATGGGTCCCAGGAGCCAATGACGATGTACACCGGTGGTGACGGTACGCGCCGCTGCTGATGTGACCGCCATTTTCTACCTGATCTTCGACAGGAGAGGACCTACACTGCAAGTGCTGCTGGGACCTCAGTCTGGAAGAGACAATGGCTCGTGCGTCTGGGGAAAGGTCCCCTGCCTTCACATCGGAGGAGTTGGAGAAACTCGTGGATGGGGTCCTCCCCCAGTACACGCTACTCTACGGTCCTCCATACAAACAGGTTAGTACACTAGGAGCATGCTGTATGGGCTATGCCTGTGTGGAGTGGGGTGGATGAAAGAGGGGGTGGTCGTGAGGCGTGCATGAAACGACAGTGAGTGCATGTGCAACATGGCATGGGTAGGGATAGGGGCCAATGACTGTGACGGTGCAGTTGGTAATAACTTTTCTTTTTCCCCTGTACAATTCCTGTAGGTCAGCGCCCACCAGAAGAAGGATGTTTGGCGTGCCATCACCAAGGAAGTCCGGACCCTGGGGGTCTATCACAGACGGAGCACCCACTGCCGTAAGAGATGGGAGGACATTTGCCGCTGGAGCAAGAAGACGGCGGAAGCCCAGCTGGGGATGGCCTCCCAACGTGGGAGGGGTGCCCATCGCACCATGACCCCCCTGATGTTCAGGATCCTGGCGGTGGCATACCCGGAGTTGGATGGACGCTTGAGGGCAGCACAGCAGCCACAAAGGGGTGAGTACACTCCCATTCAGCTGATTCAGCACACAGTGGAGGTGTCTGGGTGGGCCGTAGGTTTCCCTAGGCCAGGGCGAGTGTGCTAGTTAGGTCCCCTTCTTCTGGCAGACACTGTGGCACCCCACCCCACCTGTGTACAATGCCAACTTCACCTAGTCAGGCTCCTGTGACATCCATGTGTGCAGATGTCGGCCCTAGCCTTGTAGGGCATGTCCCAGGGATTGAATAGTGGACCCCAAGTGCGCGGCGTAGTGCAGGGGGCTGTGTCTGTCTTGTACGCCAACGGTAGCGGTAATGCATGAACTCAACATGTCTTTCTTCTGTCGTTCCCCCCCTTTTTGTGGTCTCCCTGTTCTTGTGTGCATTAGCATCATCAGGCGGAGGAGCAGTGGCACCGGAGCAGGAGGGAGATGCATCCCACATGACCGTGGAGGGCGAGACTACAGACTCGGAATTCACCAGTGGGACGGAGGGCGAGGGGAGCTCCATGGCGGGGACCGGAGCTGAGACCAGTGATACGGACTCGTCCTCTGATGAGAGCTCCCTTGTGGTGGCAGCCACATCTGTGCCTCCCGCATCTACAGGTACAGCCGCCACCCCCCCTACCAGCACTGCCCTCCCAGCAGCCCCTCAGCCTTTGCCCCGTGCCCGCTCACCCAGGAGGGTTGGCATCACCTTCGCCCCAGGCACCTCAGGCCCTGCCCCAGTCACCCCTGCTGCCCTCAGTGAGGAGGCCATTGACCTCCTCAGGTCCCTCACTGTTGGGCAGTCTACCATTTTGAATGCCATCAAGGGTGTAGGGAGGCAGTTGCAACAAACAAGTGCATTCCTGGAGGGCATTCATTCTGGTCAGGCAGCCCTTCAGCTAGCTTTTCAGACTCTGGCCTCAGCACTGATGGCAGCTATTGTCCCTGTCTCTAGCCTCCCCTCTCCAACTACCTCCACCCAGACCCACACCCCTGTACCTCATCCTACCCCAAGCACACCATCAGACCAGCATGCACACACGTCAATACACAAGGGAAGCTCTGGCAAACATAAGCACCACACATCCCACAGGCACTCACGCAAGCATCACACACATGCAGACACATCAACATCCACTGCCTCCACTGTGTCCCCATCCTCCTCGTCTCCCTCCTCCCTCCCAGTCTCGTCTCCGCTCACACCTGCATGCACTACATCTACAGCCACACACACCACTCCCGCTCACGTGCAGTCACCACCCCCACTACCATTCACACGTCCCCTGTGTCCTCTCCCAGTATGTCTGTGATGCCCCCTCCCAAGATACACAAACGGAGACACACATCCACCCAACAGCCATCCACCTCACGACAGCCTCCAGCGCATGCACCCTCACCCAAAGTCACCAAACGAATACCTCCTACAACCACAACCTGTTCCTCCACTCCCAAACCCCCTCCAGCTACCCGTCCCAGTGTTCCCAAGAAACATTTCCTGTCCACCCTTCACCTCTTTCCCTCACCTCCCCCACCCCGTCAGTCTCCTAGGGCCCGACTCTCCAGGTCCCAACCTAGCACCTCAGCCACAACATCTCTGGGACCAGTGGTGCCAGTAGTCACCGGATTCAGGAGCGCACCAGGAAGCAGGGCAGCCTGTGTGGCAAGGAGCCACAGCACGGACAGTCCCCCACCTGTCAAGCATCAAAAGTTGGCCCGTGCCCGGCGGGAGAGGGGGAAGACTCCAGCCACCAAAGCCGCTCCCAGGGGTACAGGTGGGAGTGTGGAGTCAGCTGCGACACCTTCCAAGGTGGGGAAGGGGCACAAGAAACACATCAAGTCTGGGAAGAGCAGCACAGCGGAGAAGACCGCCATCATCCCCGCTGCCCAGGAGGCCACTTCCATCATCCCCGCTGCCCAGGAGGCCACTGCCATCATCCCCACTGCCCAGGAGGCCACCACCATCATCCACGCTGGGCCAGAAAGGACCGCGAGCACCAGCCCCGCAGCCAGACAGGACCGCCAGCAGCTGAGTCGCTGAGCCAGACAGGACCGCCAGCAGCTGAGTTGCTGCCAAGGACCCCGCCGCAACATGCACCGCTGAACAGGACACCGCCGCCACAAGCACCGCTGCCAAGGACACTGCCTCCACAAGCACAGCAGAACAGGACACCGCCGCCTCAAGCACTGCTGCCAAGGACACCGCCGCCACAAGCACCGCTGAACAGGACACTGCCGCCACAAGCACCGCTGGCCCATGAGCGCCAAGGGCACTGATGCTACTGTGTCCGCCACAAGCAGGATGAAGCACTCTGGGCACAAAGCCCCCTCCAGAACCAGTGGAGAAAGGCATCCACTACCTCTGTCCTTGGCAGGATGAAGCACTCTGGGCACAAAGCCCCCTCCAGAACCAGTGGAGATTGACATCCACTACCTCTGTCCTTGGCAGGATGAAGAACTCTGGGCACAAAGCCCCCTCCAGAACCAGTGGAGACTGTTATCCACTTGAGAGACTGTGGCTTTGCACTCCCCAGGATGGAACAGTGGGCAACCCACCCACTGTAGAGACTTGAGAGACTGTGGCTTTGCACTCCCCAGGATTGAACAGTGGGCAACCCACCCACTGCAGAGACTTGAGAGACTGTGGCTTTGCACTCCCCAGGATTGAACAGTAGGCAACCCACCCACTGCAGAGACTTGAGAGACTGTGGCTTTGCACTCCCCAGGATTGAACAGTGGGCAACCCACCCACTGTAGAGACTTGAGAGACTGTGGCTATGCACTCCCCAGGATTGAACAGTGGGCAACCCACCCACTGCAGAGACTTGAGAGACTGTGGCTTTGCACTCCCCAGGATTGAACAGTGGGCACCCCACCCACTGCAGAGACTTGAGAGACTGTCTCTTTGCACTCCCCCGGATTGAACAGTGGGCAACCCACCCACTGTAGAGACTTGAGAGACTGTGGGGGTCATTCTGACCCTGGCGGTCCATGACCGCCATGGCGGAGGGCAGCGGAAGCACCGCCAACAGGCTGGCGGTGCTTCCTGGGCGATTCTGACCGCGGCGGTAAAGCCGCGGTCAGAAAAGGGGAGCCGGCGGTTTCCCGCCGGTTTCCCGCTGGCCCAGGGTATCCGCCATGGCGGCGCTGCTTGCAGCACCGCCATGGGGATTCCGACCGCCTTCCCACCAGCCTGTTTCTGGCGGTGTCCACCGCCAGAACCAGGATGGCGGGAACGGGTGCCGTGGGCCCCCTAACAGGGCCCCACAAAGATTTTCACTGTCTGCTTTGCAGACAGTGAAAATCGCGACGGGTGCCACTGCACCCGTCGCACCCCTGCAACTCCGCCGGCTCCAATCCGAGCCGGCTTCATTGTTGAAGGGGCTTTCCCGCTGGGCCGGCCGGCGGTCTTCTGGCGGTCGTCCTCCGGCCCCGCAGGAAAGCCAGAATGGCCGCCGCAGTCTTTTGACTGCAGAGCGGTCTTTCGGCGGGAACCGCTTGGCGGGAGGCGACCGCCGCGGTCAGAATGACCGTCTGTGTCTTTGCACTCCCCCAGATTGAACAGTGGGCAACCCACCCACTGTAGAGACTTGAGAGACTGTGGCTTTGCACTCCCCAGGATTGAACAGTGGGCAACCCACCCACTGTAGAGACTTGAGAGACTGTGGCTTTGCACTCCCCAGGATTGAACAGTGGGCAAACCACCCACTGTAGATACTTGAGAAACTGTGGCTTTGCACTCCCCAGGATTGCACAGTGGGCATGTAGCCTCCTCGTGGATTTGGCATTGTGCACTCAACCGGCTGAGGTGCCCCCCCCTTTCCCTTCACCCTGAGGTGCCTGTTATATTGCTATCTGATGCCCCTGCAGTGTTCTCTCCGTCATGTTCGGGTATTGGGTGTGGGCCTTGCCCATGCCGTGTGGGCCTGGTGTTCCACGGACTTCAATGGAGCAATACCTGGAGTACTATTCTTGGTGTATATATTTGTTAATAGTGTATATATATTTTTGTGTACTGGATTTTAATATATTACAATGGTTACACTCATTTCCTTTTGTCTTTGCATTCTTCCAGGTGGTTTGGGGGGTGTAACTGTAATGTATCATGCTGTATTAGTGTGTGTGTTGTAGTGGGTGAGGGTGGGGGTGGGGGTGGGGGTGTTGCGTGTGTGTGTCCCTGTTTTTTCCCTTCCTCCTCCCCTGTGTCGTAGGTGCAGTACTCACCGTGGTCTTCGCCGCCAGCGTTGGTGCTCCTGGTAGAGGAGCAAGAAGATAAGGGCAGGGAAAATGTGGAGCTCTGGTTCCATGGCGTCCCGGTTCCTCGTGGGGTTTGTAGAGGTGAGTGTTTTCCCTTCAAAGTCCTGTTTCTGCTGTGTTTTTGTTCACGGTGAATCCACCCCGGAAAAGGTAGCGGATTGGTAGGTTGTGATACTGTGGGCGGTACATTGTCCTCCGCCTGTCTGTTGCCAGTGACCGCCATGCTGTTTGTTTGTACCGCCGTGGCGGTCAGAGTGTTAAAGTGGCTGTCTTTGTTGGCGGTTACCGCAACGGTCGTAATTCAATTTTTTCCGCCGTCCTATTGGCGGTCTTACTGCCGCTTTAACACTGTCCGCCAGGGTTGTAATAACCACGTAAGTCTGTGAGCCTCAATATTAGAGGACCCTCTTAAGAGGAAAGCAATACTCTTCTTGCTAGAGTTCTCCGGAAGCGATATGTGCTTACTACAAGAAACAAACCTCCTACTTAAAGATGAACCCTGTATGCGCTCGCAGTGGTTGCCCCGCCAGCTCTGGACCACTAACCATCACAAAAAAGGGAAAAAGGGAGGTTACCATTATATTTTCAGCATGGTTCAAGGGTGACATACTCACTAAGGTGACAAGGATACGAGGGTGCTTCCTAGCGTTCGAGCTCCAGCTAGGAGCTTTCTGGTTTACCCTAGCAAATATTTATGCCCTAAATGATCGACAAGAATCATTCATAATCAATGCTCTTACTCCCCTCTTCCAAACCCCAGGTGAAGTCATTCTGATAGGGGAGGATTTTAATATGAGCAATAGCATGGATCGATCGGCTTAGAGATCGGACCAAATAGGGGCTTCCTCGCTTTCAGGCCTAAACTGGGTAGCTGAATGCAGCCTTGTTGATGTCTGGTGTCCTCAACACCCAGGCACCAAGGACGTCACTCATAATGCCACTGCACACAAAACCTACACCAGTATTGATCACTTTCTGGCCCCCACAGCCATGCAGGCTATCATTTTGGACACTGAAATCACCCCTAGATCACTATCAGACCATTATCCACTATCCTTCACTTTTCACACTAGTGCCCTGCCACCCTCCTGCCCAATCTGACGCTTTTGGGATATGCTACTACAGTCCCCGTGACAGCCGCCTCTCTCCAGAAGACCATAGCTAACTACCTCAAAGTCAATGACAATGGCTGTGCTTTCCACTATTTGGAAAGCACTGAAACTGGTTGTCAGAGGGGACTTTATCACCTTATTCACCTCTGAAAATCGCTGTTGTAGGCAAAAATGAGCCTGTAACACCTATTTCCAAAGGGAGCAGAGGCTATTCATAAGCTCATCAAGGCCCCACAGATTTGGAGGGAACTCGAGAAGACATACTTCTGTCTCAAGTGCCTCAATCTCAACAGAGCTGAGAATGCACTTGTGCGACTAAAACACAGATTCCACCTGGGAAGCAACCAACCTGGTAGATTGCTAGCCCATTGCCTACGGTCCAAGGTGCATGCCGGGTCTATCCAGGTTATCCATCCAACTTCTACTGCTGAAACACGCTCGGGCACACAGATCGCAGGAGCCTTTAATAATTTCTAGAAGACACTGTATTCAGCACCACAGGGCCTCTTAGCTGATCCCTTTGACTACTCAGCATCCCAACCCCTGACAGGGCTCCCATTCTTTGTGGGCCTTAGAGACCCATATCCTTTCTTAACATGAATGCCAAGCTATTCACCAGCACCTTGGCCCACTGACTAAACCCGCTTATGCCAGGAATAATTTCCCCAGATCAGGCAGGATTAATTCCAGAGGGTGAATGTGAAGATAATAGTAGACGGGTTTACCACCTGATCAATAAAATTAAGAGATTGCAAAAGGAAGCGTTCCTCCTTTCTATTGATGCCAAAAAGGCTTATGATAGGGTCCACTGGCATTACGCATACAAAACTCTTGAGCACTTTGGCTTCGGTGACTGATTCTTAGGGTGGATAAAGAACATATACAGGACACTTAGGGTGGCTGTGCGGGTCAATGGGACACGCTCATCGCCTTTCTCAGTGGGGCAGGGTACTCGCCAGGGGTGCACCTGGTCCGCCTCCTTTTTGCTCTCTATATAGGGACGTTGGCCCAACCCTTAAAAGCAAACCCTGAAATCTCCGCCACCATGTTTGGCAGCGAGCAAGCTCTGATCAGCCTATAAGCCAATGACATATTCCTGGCTGTCTCCGGGCCCTTGATGACTCTCCTCGTCCTGACAACAGAACTCCAACTGTTCAGAACCCTGTCAGGATTCAAAGTACATATGAAAAGAATGCTAATTCTCAACCTCTCGGTCTCTGCGAGACCGAAGCCTATGTCTGAGCTCAGTTCCCATTTGAAGGTGCACCTTCCTAGATCCCTTATCAAAAGATTCAACTGTCCAACTTGCTCTCCCAAACTATTGCCACAAATTATACCATCTTTACCAAACAAATTAAGGCTGATATGAACAATTGGGAATGACTGGGCCTCTCCTGGCTGGGAAGGATAGTGGCCATCAAAATGACCACACTTCTACATATTCTCTAATTATTCCAGGTATTGCCCTTGACTCCACCACCACAGGCCCTTCACTCCATGCAAGCTGACATTAACAAATTAATCTGGGGGACAAAGAAATCATGCCTACACAAACAGATCCTCTATCAGCCACGGTGCAAGGGTGGCCTTGCCTTTTGAGATGTCATCAAGCATTGCAATTGCGGTTTCTGTTGGAGTGGAGCAGGCCACTTACCGAGAAGCACTGGTGCTTCATGAACCAGGCAGTGGCTGGCTTCCACATCTGGAACCAACCATGGCTCCACAAAAGAACATAGGGCCTGGGGGTTATATTCCTCACGTGTGATGAATGCAATCTTCAGAGTATGGGGCACAGCGGCAGTAAAGGCAGGCCTCATGACTTTCTCCGCCCCTCCTACAGCCATTCTTGAAAACCTGTGCTCACATCAGGTCTGGAGTCGGGCCGGTTCAGACGCTGGAGAGATGGCAGCTGCAAACGAATTGGATGTCCCTCTGATCCCCATGGGATAATCCCATTTGAGCAGCTCAAAACTGAGTATGCACTGGAATAGGCAGATCGGGTACAATATATAAAGGTCTGCCACTGAGTGCTTCACCCTACCATTCGTCCTCATGCAGAGAGGCCCCTGATGCATTTTGAAAGATGTCTACTCAAGAAAGATGGTCTCTGAACTGTACACACTTCTTAGCAAATCAAATTCTACTCCATATTCCTCAAGGCAAACAAGTTGGGAGAAACAGATAGGCAGACCTCTCTCTGATAAGGAATGAGAAAACATTTACCACAGGGCACGGCACACAGCACACAACATGTCAAGTGTGGAGACAGCCTACAAGATTGTCCCCTACTGGTAATTAACCCCATCCAGGCTTAGCGTCTGGAATCTGGGTCGCTCAATCACATGTTGGAGGTGCTATAGACGGATAGGGACACTACTCTGCCTCCTATTGCACTGCCCCAAGCTTAAGCA
Source organism: Pleurodeles waltl (assembly GCF_031143425.1). Taxonomy (NCBI): domain Eukaryota; kingdom Metazoa; phylum Chordata; class Amphibia; order Caudata; family Salamandridae; genus Pleurodeles; species Pleurodeles waltl. The sequence goes on from NC_090439.1 coordinate 827,600,980, forward strand.
CTTTCAAGACCATGTTCTAGATGATATTAACAAGGTATTCAAAACTAATATCCCCAGGCTTCCAACCTACACAACCTTGGGGATTCCCCCTCCACTCACAACGAGGCAAACATATGGCAGTGGTCTTTGCACAGTGCACCAAATGATACTTCCACTTTGGGGCTCCGACAAATCCCCCAATACACTAATTGTCTACACAAACTCTGATTCATCTTGAGCATGGAAATACTATCACTTGCACTGGATCAGAGGCTAGAAGATTATCCCTTAAACCACGACCCCTAAATAAGTATATTAGCCACAGAGTTTAACTAACTGACTTGCCCCACATACCTGAAACTTCTTCGCTTGCTACCCACCACAGAAGCCTCACCGGGCCCTGCCCCTCTACAGACCGATGGATGCTCTGTACATTCTTCAGAATAGCCATACATATGCTCGACCACACTGCTAGTTACCTCTACACATTTGCTGAAGGAATTAGGGGGTTGGGAGTTAGTCTGCGGGATTATATTGTTTCTATTTTTATATCTCACCTGTTTCTGATAGCTTAAAACTGTCAACCCTCAAGTCCTTAACATTGGCTATGCACACTTTCCTTTTATGATAAATAAACTGCTAGCGCTTGAGTTTGTAGGCCTTTTGCTGGGTATCCTTCTGCACAATTATTAATAATAAAAATAATTTATCCATAAGAATTCCTAACACGACTTCTACTGATTTGATGTTTCTCATTTTGGTTTACTCAAAAAAATATTCTCTATTTTCCTAAACCTGTGTGGAGTCTTTTTGTGGTGTATTCATTGTGTTACTGTGTGTGTGTTTTTCACAAATACTTTACACATTGCTTCATAAGCTAAGCCTGCATGCTCTGTGGCAAGCTATCAAGTGCAAGCTATAAAATGTGTATCTCACTTACTGTGATTGGGGTTTCTACTTGTACAGGGTTCATACCCCTGCCAACAAGAGACTCAGCGCAACTTTTATAAGCTTCTTGTGCCGTCAGTACATCACTTTTTTCGATGCACTAGTGGTGCAGGCTGCAGGCCCATATTTACAAAGCCATACAAAGCCATTTTATGTGGTTTTTCGTGGCCGTGTAGATATGAAGTAAGGCAACGCAGCGCAAGTCACTGCGTTGTCTTACTCTGGGTTAAAGAGGCATTCCATGGGTCTTGTGGTGGTTTTCCCAAGCAACACCCATGTTTTGTGATGCATTCCAACATTTCCAAGGATTTGTAAAGCTGTGAATGTGTCACAGGGGTGGTGTAACAAGGAGAAATATTTTTTTTTCTTGTTTTTTCCTCTTTCTATGTGAATAGAAGGAGGAGAACACCTTCATTGATTGTTTTTGTGCAGGAAGACAGCCCCTCCTGCACAAAAACAATCATTGTGCAAGAGTGCTTGGTTTGACACATGACAAGTAATTGTTCAGTGGATCAGGACAGGAATGCACCATATCTTATAGATGCTGCATATTCCTGCCCTTTTCTTTTGACGTTGGGCAGGACAGCAAGTCTTGCACCACTGCCCTGTGCCGAAATATTACAAATATGCCTCCTAATTTCTAACATTGGTGATCAGCTGTGAGGATAGGACTTGTGATTGTGCAATATCATATAATAGCTCAGTGTTTACAACAACTCTGCATTAAGACCATTTAGATTTTTTTCAATTCTTCCTGATTGGCTTTTTCATTTTTCTGCTAAATTATGTCTTTCCCAGGAGATGCCACACCTGCACTTGTAGGAATTGACTTTGAGCTCTCTAGGCTTGAGGCCTACACTGTGAAACAGCTCAAATATTTTTGCAGAAACTTCCATGTTTCTACCAAAGGCTTCATTAGGAAGTTGGAGCTGCAGAAAGCTTTGAGAGCCTGGGTAGACAGGAGGGAGGTAAGACAACTCAGGCTGGAGCTTGCTAAATTAGAGAAGGCTCTAGAGAAAGCGAGGCTGGTGCTGGAGGAAAGGAAACTTGCCCATGAGATCAACTTTAAAGAACTGAGCATAAGAGCCCTAGAAGCAGGGTCCAACAATGAAAATGGTGGCAGCAGACCTGCAGTGTTCACTGGTGGGTCAAGAGTCTGGATACCCAAGGATTTGGTGCCCTGCTAAGTGGTAAGAAATTACATAAATAAATGATTTGTAACCTATGAAGTGGGTCTGAGTGTACACAAGGTCCCAGGGGAGCTTTGGGATGGTAGTTTGTGGAGGTACATGCACACAGTGGAGAGGGATACACTTCTCACATTAAAGGTGGGGACCTGACCCACTACACTGCTATGAAGACTATACTAGTCACCAAGTTTGGGCTTACTGGAGTGTGGCTGGACTGGGACATTGTGGACTGGCACTGGAGGATGATCAATCCCCCCACATTGGTGGTTGAACTGGGTGGATGATTTTGCCCCATTTGGCCCGAGGTACATTGCAGTGCCACCCTGCATCAACTCGGGAGAGTGCAAGTTTGCAAATCCCTGAGGCTGGTGCCTGTTAGGGGCCTGCAGACAAAGAGACACACATGGCAAATAAGATGGGCAAGATACACTCAGGAATGGAAACTCAAGGAGAAAATTGTGTACAACAGATGGAAGAAAGCACGTCCCTGGCTTCACACATGGCAAATATACTAGCAGCCATTAGAGACACAAAGCTTTAGAAACACAGATCATGGCAGTGGAGAATGAAGTAGGATTACTGAGGGACAACTATAAAAAGATGCCTGATCGTGTTAAGTAGACGGAAGGCAAATTGGGCACCATCCTGCTGTGAGTGAATGATCATTACAATGCTCAGCTATGGAGAAAGAAGTTAAATTTCTGACAAACAGATTGGAAGATGCAAAAGGAAGATCTTGCTACCGCAGTGTCCGGTTTGTTGGAGTACCGAAAAGAGCAGAGTGCCCAAAAACAGTATTATTCATGGAAGAGTTGCTAGAAAAAAACAGTCTTACTTTTTCTCTGTCGAACAAGCACACTGGTCCCTGGGTAACTGCTGCTCCTTGGGCCACCTCCGTGCCCGATCATTGCACGTTTAATGAACTTTATAGACCAAGATGATATCTTGCAAGTGACAAGGAAACATAGGCCCTGGATGATCAATGGCAAGGAAGTCAACCTGTATCCAGACTATGTCCAAGTGAAAAAGATGCTGCGCCAGTTATATCTTAAATATATCCTCCACTTTCTGGCAAAACTCAGCATAGTGTATTGAGGAAAACCCCACTTCATGGCATTGGCACAGGAGGTCATGGCTGGGAAAGCAGGGTCTCTGGTTGAGTCCTTTACAGGACAAACGGAGAGTAGATGGACGGCATTGGGTACCTGTCAAGTGCTGCCTCAACAAGAATGCTGCCCGTTCCCTGATGAAAGCACAGGTGAAAGCTGCTCAAGCAACACAGAGACATTGTGGATAACAACAGGTGGTGCTCCCTGGGACCTGAGGGAGAGAGCTGTAGCTCAGACTGAACAGAGACTGAACAAGACACAGAAGAGGAACAATTGCTGCATGTCACACCTATGACGTCTAAATACTTGGTATAGACATGTCTGAAATGGCAGCGACCAAGTGGTAAGCCAAGCTCCAGGGCTTCAAGAGGTAGAGGTCTGACAGGGCTCATTGAACTGACCAGGACTGTTTAAGAACAATCACAATTTAGTTGTCAGTCATGCTTGGAAGAGCTCTGGATATGCTCCAGCAATTGAAACAATTTTACAGTAACGAATTATTAAAGTTTGGGATTTAAACATACCGTGAGTTGAGGGGATGGTTAATTTTAGGACCGCCGCACTGTAAAGTAGGAAGCAAGGTAGTTTTGGGATGGATTATAACATCTTGACACACCGCAATGAGAAATGCCTGACACACCCTTATACAGAACGTAGGCTTACTCCTAGCACAAAAAATATGCACATATCATGACTAATCCACAGACACTAACGTTGTTGATGGCTTAGGAAATAGAATGAAGAGAATGCTGGTCCTCAAATCATTGGGCAGATACAAGCCTGGTGTGGTGTTTCTACAAGATATGCACCTCCTTGGCAGCCAACATTGTGGCATGGGGAAGGGCAAATACAAAGCAGCAAGATACTCCTAATACACATCCAGTTCCAGGGGCATGCTGACCCTCATTAAGAAAGTGGTGCCATATCATGTCCTACGTACATGGATTGATACTAAGGTCACCTACTTGGCAATACTAGGGGAATACAAAGGCAAACACATGTAGCTGACTAACGCCTACACCCCCAAGGACTCCAACCAATGACGTTACAGAAAATGGGGACCAATTGATGGACTTCCTCTCCAACACTACCTGCAATAGGTGGGGATTTCAATCTAACACTAAATACACACCTAGACCGACATAGCAAGAAAATATAAGGAGAAGCGACTGGGTGAAATTAGAGGGCCATGTGTGAGCGCTTGGGTTGCGTGATGCATAGCTGTCTCTACATAGTGATGAAAGAGGGTACTCTTTTTACTCAGGGGTGCATGACATGCATTCACAATGTGATTATTTTTTCACCCCAGGCCATTCGCTGCTGAGGTCCAGTAAGGCAGAATAGGTGGCCTGAGGAATCAGCAACCACTCACCTTTGCAAGTGTTGATTTTCATAAACATGAGGAAGCCATGGGATAACTGGTGGATAGTGGTGTGCTGCCTCTGAAACACCCAGGAAATTAAAAGGCTGAATAAAGCCACTAAGCAAAAGTTCTGTGCAAAGCCCTGTGACACTCTGGAAAGCTTATAAGGAGACCATTAGGGGGTCATTATGACTGGTGAAACAGGGGATAGAAGAGACCAACATCATGGATGAGCTAAACTAGAACAGGAACTTGCTCAATTGGAATGGGCCTATGCAATGTCCCTTTCGCCAAGCGTTAAGAGGAAGATGGGCCGAAAATGAACCGAGGTTCAATCAGTCACCCGCCAAGAGGTTAAAACAAGTTATCAGGCAAAACAAAAAAGGATATACAAAATCAGCAATAAGGCAGGCAGTCTCTTGGCCTGGATAGAAAGCAAAGAAAGAGAGATCATGGCAATCAGGGTGATTGGGAGTAGAAATGGGGGGCGGGTGACTGACGGACGTAGTATAGTGAAAGAATTCACCACCTACCTGGAAACATTCTATGTCCTGCAGATACACATCCTGGAGGGGGAGATACTTGATTTAATAAATTACTGCCTTTTGAGACAGTTGGGACCGCAGCAAACAGTGGGGTTGGAAGCTGATTTAATGGTTGACGAGATGGTCTTAGCAATGAGACAGATGCAATCAGGCAAGACACCAGGTACAAACGGGTTCCCAGTTGAACTGTTTTGTAAGCTATCCAGGTGGATGGCAGTGCTGTTAAACTCCTCCCTCCAGGCAGCGTTTAAGGAAAGTAGGATGCCAGACGATATATGGCTAGCTACAATTGTGCTCATTCATAAGGCAGGTAAGCCCAAGGAAGAAAGTGCTTCATATCGGCTGATCTCACTCCTGAACGTAGATATTAAAATCCTAGCTAAGACACTGGTTAACTGACTCAGTGGTGTAGTGATCAATCTGATAGATCCAGATCAGAATGGGTTCATGCCTGGCCATTAAACTTGGCTGAATCTGAGACAACTGCACAATATTTTGGCAATGGCTGGAACTTCACCTGAGGGACGGGCGATTGCCTCGTTAGAAGCACACAAAACCTTTGACTTTGTGGTCTTTAGAGTGCTGGCCAAGATGGGTTTTGGGCCAAAATTCCTCAGGCGGATCAAACTGCTCTTCAATAGGCCAACTGTCAGGGTTAAAGTCAATGGCCACACTTCAAGGCCAATTAACATACAGAGGGGCACCTGTTCGGGGTGCCCTCTTCCACCAATGTTGTTTGCTCTTGCCATTGAAGTGATAGCGAAGTGGGTGCGTGTGGATGCGCAGATCTGAGGCTGACCAGAAAATAGCAGGTGGATTGAATATATTTTGTTTTATGCTGATGACACCCTATTATACCTATCCAACATCACCCTAACAATAGCTTGATTAACAGAGATCTTCAGAATTTTCGGGAGTTATTCCGATTTTGCAATCAACAAGGATAAATCCCTGCTATTCCTGATAGGAGGATGTCAGCTAGAGGAAATGCCAGTGCTCCCACTAAGAATAGAGACCTCTCAATTTAAATATCTAGGAATTTTGAAAAATCAGACCCTGGGCAAGCACTATGAAGCGATCATACACCCCATGCTAAAGTGACTAGAGAGGAAGTAAAACACTGGTTGATGCTGCAGCTCTTCATGCTTGGGAATGCAGCTCTGTGTAAGATGCTAGCACTCCCCAGTATGTTATGTGTGCGGCAGAACAGTCCCTACAAAATACTGGATGCCCTATTACTAGAGTGGCTGTGCAGGTTAGGATGTTGCTGTAGGCAAGTGGATAACCCAGAATAGCAATGTGGGGATTACAACGATTCAAATATGAGGGAGGTATTGCCTTGTCATGTGTCTGTAAATACTCAGAGGAGGTGCAGATGAGTGTGGTCTATGACTGAGTACACGCATACTGGAAAGACCAGGTGTATTTACAGGACGGATTCAGCATGGGAGACAAGAGCTTCATGTATGGACTGTGCGATAGTAGGTAACAGCCCGGGGCATGCTCGGCCACCATCACATTTGTGGATATCTGGAAGAAATTGACCAGAAAAATGTGATGGAACAATAGACTGACCCCAGGACACCACTGTGGGAGAGCACTTGCCTGAGCCCCATTGTGACCATGCAGGGCTTTAAAGGATGGGATGGTATTGGCCTGTCCAAGCTGGCGGATGTGTCGGATGGAAATGGTATAATACTTTTGTTGTCCTGACGGAAGAATATAATGCCAGATTCACAGTGGCTACAATATAGGCAATTGAGCAACACTCTCCAACAGTCGCTGTCCTTAGAAAAGGAGACACAAGAAGACTTCCCATTAAAATAGACATTACTAGATGGGCGAATAGATACAAAACTCATCTCGCTATCAAATGGTACAGTCATGCATAACACTCAACCATCTCTGTTAAAACTGTTGGGTAGATGGAAGGAAGATCTTGGAGAGCTTGGAGGACTGGCAAGAGGCCCTAGGGTTTCCAGCAGAGGTGGCCATTAAAGCTAGCTTCTGCCAAATACGGAAAAAGATCTTACAGAGGGTTTACTATATGTATACAGCATCAGCAACAGAGTGGAAGACACATGCTGCCTTCATGGGTGTGGATTGGAGGGTGCTTTCTTGCATATGCTCTGGAGCTGCCCACAACTATGGAACTTCTGGGAAGTAGAAAGAACATCCCTAGAAAAAGCAACGGGGCAGCCACTGGACTGGCACCTCTGGGTGTGTGGGGCTCATCCGATTTCATCCACTATCAGAAGATCTTGGTAAATCTGGGTTGTATGGTTGCAAAAAAGGGACACTGCATACAGATGGGCACCCAGAACACCCCCATGACCATATGACTGGGAGATGGGAATGGAAAATTGCAAAGTGATGGAACCTGAAATCTATAAGGGATAGCGCTGTACAAAGAAATGTGAGAAAATCTGGGAGGGTTGGGAAATAACTGCTGATGTTGAACCAGGGTAAACCAGAGATGTGCTTTCAAGGGTAATATTTTGTAGGCAAATGTGACATCATGGATGGTCTCTAGGCACATGAGTTGAGACACTGAGGGGAGGGAATGGAGATGTGAACAATGGGTGAAAAGGTGGGTTAAACCATATCGCAAATATATCAAGCTTGATTTGCAAATGCATAGGGGGTGTCAAGGAATTGGTACTGATGAACCAATGTTTAAGATTAATGTTGAATCATATAAAACACAATCAAAATTTTAAATAAATAAAAAAGTTTGTATTGACCCCTGAGAAATAACGACAGATGTTCAGGGCCACTCACAAGATATATTGCAAAGTTGGATGGATTGCTAGCAAGGCACTGAAGGGATGGGTGAGGGGCAGCAAAGCAGAAGATCATGAAGGACTGTACAACTTGATTTTGAAGGAACACATGCATGACCTTTGCTTTACAGCGCAGCTCTAACACCAGGTGGATAATAAGTTTCCTGACCCCAGGAAGCTTGCTGAGGAGGCGGACATCTGGGTCAGCACCAGAGTGTCCAAAAAGGCATCTGTGGGGTGGGATCCCAAAAGGGTGGTCTGGGTACCCACCAGAAGTATAAGGGAGGAGATGAAAAGACAGAGTGCTCCAAAGTGCTCCAAAGGCCTCCAAAAGAACTCACAGTGGAAAGGGTCCCACTCAGTCCATCATCCTTTTCTGTTACTTTAAGAAAGTTGCATTTCTCTACCCTTACTGCTCTGTCTGTCTCAGGGACACAAAAGACTTCTTTCAACTCACCTGATGCTGCTGGATGCTGTCATCTGTGAGTTCTACCCTTGCCTGTGGTGCCCCTTCCAGTCCTAAGCCTCAGAAGTGGGTTCTGCAGCTGCTTTCTGCAAACATTGATGCATTGTCACCAGTGCGCTTGTCAGAACTGACACATCACTCTTTGACAGGTACGCAGAGGATGCTCGACAACAGCAAATCCACAGCCTGCGTGGCCTGACGATGACACTCTGCGCAGCTTGACAAAGATGCATTGCCTGTATTCCAACAGAGCCCAGTGACAATGCAGTGACCTGACTGCGTGGAAAAGAACAACGTATTGTGCTGTTGGGGTCAACATCTAATGCACCTGTTCAGCAGACCTTGTGTGGGTTCTGTAGCTGGCCTAACCTCCATTGTGGTTGGCCTGAACTTTGAATTTGTAACAGTTCTTCATGACTTCAGGGAACTTTTTGGCCGCTAATGATGTTGAAGCCCTATTTTAAGTTTATTCTCTACATATTCATATCTCCACTTCTACTGATTGGATTTTTTATCTTTTGGTCTTGTGTTACTCAGATAAATATTCTCTATTTTTATAAACCTGTGTAGAGTCTTTTTGTGGTGTTTTCATTGTGTTACTGTGTGTGTGTGTGTGTGTTGCACAAATACTTTACACATTGCCTCTTAAATTAAGCCTGCCTTTTCTGTGCCAATCTACCAGAGGGTAAGCACAGGTTAATTTGTATGTGTATCTGAATTATTCCAACTAGGATTGTGGTCCCTAGTTGGACAGGGTGCATACCTCTGCCAACTAGAAACCCAATTTCTAACACATGATGCCAGACCAAAACCCTTCCCATAATCCTCTTTCAACTTTGGTGTGGTGCTCTTTCATTTGAAAGAGATAGGGGAGAGGATTTACTAATATGTCAAGGCCACAGAAATTGGCTTTGCATGGCTTAAAATATGCCAAAATGAATTTTGCTTCTAGGCTGAGCCACAACAGTAATGCAGCCTAACACATAATCTTAGTAAATCTGTGCCAGGATGTTTGTAAACATGAAGAATGAAAGTATAATATCTAATTCTAAATTAAACACGTCAAAACCCAGTTAGATAGTTCTTTAAAAAAAATATTGGAATCAGTTTAGTACAAGTCAGATTTGGATAAAAAATGCTGTAGCTCAGATGGTTAGAAATATGCTGTGAGATTTTATTTTTTGTATGTTTATCTGAAGTGTGGAAAACATAGACATGTTGAATATCTTCTTGTTACTTATCTCTGTTTATCTAGAAAAAAAGAGCAGAAGAAAGAAGAGACACGTTTTGTTTTCATTTTCCAACGTGCTTCTTTAATTTTAATAATGCTCTGAGATCTGCCTTTCCCCTCATTTTCTGGCTCAGGCAGTGGGCACTGTGGCACCATTTCTTTATTAAATTATATTATATCATATTATATTATATTATATTATATTATATTATATTATATTATATTATATTTCATTATAATTATATAATTTTATATTATAATATATTATATTATATTATATTATATTGTAATGTATTATGTTATATGCTTTTTGAAAACATGTACTCATATCCAAGGGCTATCTTAAACTTTAGATTCAGTTTTATAGCCGTAAAAAACAAAGACAAAAGGAAACAACCCTTCCATTTAGCTTATACATTTTTCAACTCAACAAGAATTTTAAAACAAAAGTTGAAACACATCAGAGTTAAAACAAATTCTAAACTTAAAATGGAGGGAATCAGTCTGACCCCAAAATTATTCCTCCACAATTGAGCTATTTGTGATATGAAAGCAGTTACACAACCAGAAATATGTGACATCTTTTCTAGTTATGTAGGTAAGGATGATGGAGCTCTTGCACAATCTGTCAGAATGAGGTGGTAACATTTACTATTACTTGATCTTACTTATACTGTTAAATTTAGTACCGTCAGATAAAGAACTGGAAAAGATTTTACCTTCAAAGGGAACTACCTCAGAAATCACCGAAGGGCATATTTACAAGCCTTGTAGTGCTGGGCAGTGCTGCAAGTGACCCCGCTGCACTGTCCTGTGCCACAGGCAAAGGGCAGAAATGCACCATATTTACAAGATACAGTGAATTTCTGTTCCTTCCCCTTGTGCTGACACACAAATTGTTGCCAACACCAATGGAGGCACTGTTGCGTCTACGTTGTCAGCAGGATTGTTTTTGTGCATGAAGGGCCACCTTCCTGCACAAAACCAATCTAGATAGGATTTTTCATGTTTCTAGGTGTGCTGCAGAATACAGCACACATGGAAAGATGAAACACCTTTGCACCTGCCCTGGGAAGGCATACAGTTTTGATACATTGCCAGCTTTATAGATTCTTGTAAATCTGGGAATGTGTCTACACCCATGGGTGTTGCATGCCAACACTCACCACAATGCCCCTGGTACACCTCTCTTAGACAGTGTACGGCAATGCAGCGACTTGCTCTGCATGGCCTTACACCATATTGTTGGTGTTACAAATTGGGGTCTTTGGTTGACAGTCAGGTTACCCCTTGTCCAACCAAGTACCATCACTCTAGTCAGGGTAAAATAGAATCACACTCAGTTAACCCCCTTCTCACCCCCATTGGTAGCTTGGCATGAGCAGGTAGGCTTAACTTCAGAAGCAATGTGTAAAGTATTTGTACCAACATACACAGTAATACAGTGAACCACTAAAAAATGACACAATAGAGGTTTAGAAGAATAGGTAATATTTATCTAAACAAAACAAGACCAAAACGACAAAAATCCAACATACACAAGTCACGTTATGAATTTTCAAAAGAATAAGAGTCATAGGCCCTCATTACAACAATGGCGGTAAGAACCGCCTACCGCCACGGTGATGGCCGCCAACATACCATCACCACAGCTACTATCTGTCCGCCATGTTATGATCACTGCCGGACTTCTACCACAAGAAGGGTGGAAATTCAGCAGTGATCATACTGGTGGATGGTGGTAAGCTGGTACTGCTACCACCAGCAACGCCACGTCAGTTGAACGCTGCCAACCATATCATGACCTGTGGTAAGCCTGGCAGTGTTCTGCTAGCGGGGCGCTGTTGTCAATAGCAGCGTCCATTCCCATTCCCTGCTGGAAGACCTCCTCGATAAAGGTAAGTCCGACAGGGGAGGGGGTGAGGGGTGTTGTGTGTTTTTGTGTGTGTCTGATTGTGTGAGTGTGTGTGTAAATGCATCTGTGTGTGTTTTGTTGTTTGCTTGGTGTATGAGAGTGAGTGAATGCGTGTAAAAATGGTGAAGTGAGTGCATGTCTGCATGTCAGTGTGATTGTGTTTAAGAATGTGTGCGAGCATGTCTGAAAGTATGCATATATGAATACGTGTATGCCAGTGTGTGTGATTGGGTATATACGTGGTGCGTGTCTGCGGGTGTGGGCGTGTTTGGGAGGTGAGGGGCGAGTGCGAGGATCGAAGGGTTGGGGGTGTTTGGATATGAGGTGGAGGTCGTTTGGTGAGTGTTGGAGGGGTGGGGGAGCCACCTACAGGTAACGCGGAAGGAGTTCCCTGTCACCGGTAGGGCCTACTGCCATGGTAATGCCACAAAAACCATGGTGGTAGGCAGGCTCATAATGCCCCTGGATGTACTATGCTGGTCGCCGGGCTGGAGATTGACATCTCCGGCCCGGTGGCTGATACCGCCATGGCAGTCAGAGTGGAAAAATGGCGGGTTGGCTGCAGCCAACCCGCCATTCTCATAATGTGGCGGTAGGTACCGCCAACCTGTTAGCTGTACTACCGCCACATTTACACTCACCGCTGGTGTCATAATGATCCCCATAATCCTTAGAAAACAGTGAAAATCTGTTGTTACACAAAGTAACTGGTTAGTGGCAAAAATAAAGCTGCAAGGGCGAGCGCGCATTGGAAAAGTCAGTGATGCATCGATTCCTTACTCGCAAGTGAGGCTGTGCATCGTTTCCTTCTCTGGTCGGGTCAGGGATGTACCGTTTCTCTCCCTTGCAAGAGAGCGATGCATCGATTTCCGGACGGGGCACCTCGGATCCAAGCAGATTCAGGTTTACTCTGACGTCGAGGGACGATGCATGAAAAATCAGGTTGTACTGTGTGAAACCATGATGCGCAAGGTTTGCATCATTATCAGCCTCTGTAAGCAGGTGTTTAGTGATGTTTCTCCAGCCGCGCTGCGTATATCTCAAAGCCTCGATACAGTTGCAGTGTCGATTCTAGCTGTGTTTCAGAAGATGCGCCGTAATTTTCCCCGCACAGCATTATGTGCGTGGATTTTCAGTTCTTGTCTGCCAACTTTACCTTTCAAGAGCCAAGGGACTGGAGAGGGCACCACTTGGCAGGGAAAGGAGTCTCAGCACAGAGTCCGGGTGCTGGCAGGGGAAGACTTTGATGGCCCTGAGACTTCAACAACAGGAGGCAAGCTCAGTTCAGTCCAGTGTTTGTCCCCTTTCACAGGCAAAAGCAGCAACTGCAGGATAGCCCAACAAAGCACAGTCACAGGCAGGGGCAGCACTTCTCCTCAGCTCTTCAGCTCTTCTCCTTGACAGAAGTTCCTCTTGATTCCCGAAGTTAGCCCATTTTCAGGGGTTTTGGGTCCACTACTTATACCCCTTTCTGCCTTTGAAGTAGGCAAAATTCAAAGGAAAGTCTCTCTTGTTTGTAAGATCCTTCTTTGCCCAGGCCAGGCCCCAGACAAACACCAACGGGTTTGATACTACATTGTGTGAGGGCAGGCATAGCCCTTTCAGGTGTGAGTGACCACTCCTCCCCTCCCTCCCAGCACAGATGGCTCATCAGGATATGCAGGCTACACCAAGCTCCCTTTGTGTCACTGTCTAGGGCAGTGGTCCCCAAACTTTTTCGACCCGTGGCTCCCTTGACCTATTGGCAGTTGGCTGCGGCTCCCCACTGTGTTATTTTTGTTTTGGCGAGAGGGGCGGGGGTCTTGTAAGCCCGGCCTATGGAGTTCTTCCATTTTGTTCCCTCAAAAATACTTGGTAGGAACTATGAAGGTATTATAATCATAGATGTAGCAAAATAAAATAAAAATATAACAGTTGTTTAATAAAAAAAAATACTTTTGTTGGTTAAGACAGAAACAATGCTCTTCAGCACTGTGGTCTGCATAATGATTTTCTTTAAAACTATGTTTTGTTCCTTAAAAATTGCCTCCAGCACAGGGAGCTCTCTTTCAAGTCATTCTAGTAATCAAGGAGCTACTTTTGATATATAAGAATGCAGCTCCACTAATCAGCTCTACTATATTTCACTTTCAAGTACTTTACTAAATGTTCCAGCAGCCACCATTATCTTAACTCTGATTCTGTCTCTTCTAGCGTCTGATGGAGTCATTGCACTCTCCTGTCTCAGACCTCAGTATTTGTCTGCAGTGTCTGATTCCTTCTCACTATAGTCGTGTGTCACAGTTTGTGTCAATTCAGTTTTTATTATGGTACAAAACTCTGATGGAGGTCCACATAACACCATATCAAAAAAGTAAAAACACATTTATGCATGAAACATGTTCCATACTATCATAGTTATAAGAACTTATTCATACACTACAAGAGATGTTAAAACGTCTTCCCACCAACTAACATTAACAAGACTAAAAACAGTGCCCTTCAGGATTAAATAAAATATATTATTAAAACAATACCACAATTTCCTTAAAAGTGACATCGTACATACTAAAGTCCAAAACGTGCCTCTGTTTTTATTTCTGCATTGCTCCAAATTTGTGTTAACTGTTCTGACAGATAGGAGCAATTCCTGTGCTATTTTGCATGTTTCACTGCCATCTAGTGGTACTAGAGGGAGTTTCAGCTTAGCAAAACATGTTTGAAAGCCAGCTTGAAAAACAAAATAAATTGCACTCTGAATATTGAGGATTCACGTTGTGGCGCCCCTGGGTAGTTTTGGAGGTGCACCAGGGTGCCACGGCGCACAGATTCAATCAATCAATCAATCATGGTATTTATAAAGCGCGCTATGTACCCGTCAGGGTTTCGAGGCGCTGAAGGGGGGGGGGGGGGAGCGCTGCTGGATTAGCGGTCGAAGAGCCAGGTCTTGAGGAGCCTTCTGAATGTGAGGAGGTCCTGGGTCTGGCGAAGAGATGTGGGGAGAGAGTTCCAGGTCTTGGCGGCGAGGAAGGAGAAGGATCTGCCGCCGGATGTCTTGCGCTGGATTCGGGGTACGATGGCGAGGGCGAGGTTGGCGGATCGGAGTTGACGTGTTGGAGTGTAGAAGTTGAGTCTGGTGTTGAGGTAGGAGGGTCCGGTGTTGTGAAGTGCCTTGTGAGCGTGGGTCAGGAGTTTGAAGGTTATCCTCTTGTCTACCGGGAGCCAGTGGAGTTCCTTTAGGTGAGGGGAGATGTGACTTCGGCGAGGTATGTTGAGGATCAGTCGGGCGGAGGCATTTTGGATACGTTGGAGGCGTTTGATGTCTTTGGTTGGTATGCCTGTGTAGAGTGCGTTGCCGTAGTCAAGTCTGCTGCTGACGAGGGCCTGGGTCACCGTCTTTCTGGTTTCTGTTGGAATCCACTTGAAGATTCTGCGGAGCATTCGAAGGGTGTTGAAACAGGAGGAGGAGACGGCGCTGACCTGTTTGGACATGGTGAGGGCGGAGTCCAGGATGAAGCCGAGGTTTCTTGCGTGGCTGGCAGGGGTGGGTGGGAGTCCGAGGACGGAGGGCCACCATGAGTCGTTCCAGGCCGAGGGAATGCGTCCGAGGATGAGGACTTCCGTCTTGTCGGAGTTGAGTTTCAGGCGGCTGTTGTTCATCCAATCGGCGATGGATTTTAGTCCCTTGTGGAGGTTTGTTTTGGCGGTGAGCGGGTCTTTGGTCAGGGAGAGGACGAGCTGGGTATCGTCGGCGTAGGAGATGATGCTGAGGTGGTGTTGGCGGGCCAGTTGAGCGAGGGGGGCCATGTAGACGTTGAACAACGTGGGACTGAGGGAGGATCCTTGGGGGACGCCGCAGATGAGGTTGGTGGCTTTGGAGCGGAAAGGGGAGAGACGGACTCTCTGCGTTCTGTCGGAGAGGAAGGATGAGATCCAGTGGAGGGCTTTATCTTGGATGCCGGCTTCTTGGAGGCGGGTCAGTAGGGTGCGTTGGCAGACGGTGTCAAAAGCGACTGATAGGTCGAGGAGGATGAGGGCTGAGGTTTCGCTGTTGTCCATTTGATGTCTGATGTCATCTGTGGCGGCGAGGAGGGCAGATTGGGAACCTCTGGTCCAGGGGAGAGGTGCAAACAGCCCCAAATGTCAAACTGACCCAGACAGGGAATCCACAAACAGGCAGAGTCACAGAATAGTTTAAGCAAGAAAATTCTTAGTTTCTAAAAGTGGCATTTTCAAACACACAATCTAAAAATAACCTTTACGAAAATATGTGTTTTTAAACTGTGAGTTCAGAAACCCTAAACTCTACATTTATATCTGCTCCCAAAGGGAATCTGCACTTTAATATTATTTAAAGGCAGCCCCCATGTTAACCTATGAAAGAGATAGGCCTTTCACAGTGAAAACCAAATTTTGCAGTATTTCACTGTTAGGCCTATAAAACACATTAGTATATGTCCTACCTTAAACATACACTGCACCCTGTCCATGGGGCTACCTAGGGCCTACCTTAGGGGTGCCTTACATGTAAGAAAAGGGAAAGTTTAGGCCTGGCATGTGGATACATTTACCAAGTCGAATTGGCAGTTTGACACTGCACACACAGCCACTGCAGTGGCAGGTCTGAGACATGTTTACATGGCTACTCATGTGGGTGGCACAACCAGTGCTGCAGGCCCACTAGTAGCATTTGATTTACAGGTCCTGGGCACCTCTAGTGCACTATACTAGGGACTTACTAGTAAATCAAATCAAATCAAACATGCCAATCATGGAAAGCCAATTACACATACATTGTACATAGGAACACTTGCACTTTAGCACTGGATGGCAGTGGTAAAGTGCCCAGAGAATTGAAAACAGCAAAAACAGCACACACCAACATCCTGGGAAACAGAGGAAAACAGTTAGGGGAGATCAGGCCAAGGATGCCAAGTTCAACAGTTGGAAAGTGGATTATTGGTAAGGGCCGGTAAGTACCTACACCTAGTAATGGGCCACTACCCCCACTTAGGTCCGGTTAGGTCTCAATAAATTAAACCCAGCTCAACCCTTGGCAGTGAGGGACAAGGCTAAACTTAGGAGACAAGTGTGTAAAGCATTTAGAAATCACAAAAACAGGAAATAAGTAAAACACAAAACAATAAAAATCCCACACCAATTTATGAAAATTGATTATATTTCTATCTTTAAGATTACACCAAAATGATTAAATTCGGCTAAGGGAAACCAGAGATATGAATTTTTAAAGAATTAATGTTTTTTAGCACATAGAAGCAACTAGCCCTCCAGGGGTTAAAAAAGGTCTCACTGGACAAGGACAAAGTCCAGAGTTCAGGCCACCCATGAGACAATACTGTTATTCTTACTTTCAGAAGTGTTTCTTGATTCAGGAAAGTGGTCCACACCACCAGCCAAGTGTTCAGGGGCTCTGGTTTGCCTCTTGGTGTCTGGAACTACAATTTCCACAATGCACCTCTTCAGCCCATGGAGTTGCTCCAAACATCTCCAAACTTCTGGATCTTCTTCCAGAAGTCCTTTTTGGGTCCTTCAAGTGTCCACAATTTGATCCAAGGTTCCAGATGCTCTGAGTTGCTCCTTGGGAGTTGGGACTACAATTCCCATCATGCACCTGGTCAGAATCCTCTAATGGCCACTGGACACTGGCCAGCTGGGCTCTGCTTGTAGGACTTGATGCAGGGGACTCTGGGCAGCTCCTTTGTACCTATAGCAAACCACGAGTCCACTCCTAGAGTTGAAGAAGGAAAGAAAATATTTTTCTTGTTGAAGCCCAAAGTGTAGAGCTGGTGCAGTCCTTGTGAGTGCAGTGTCCAGGTACAGGCCAGGGGTCCAGCAGGGCAGTCCTTCTTCTCCAGTATCTTCTTCCAGCAGGGTTCTGAGGTGTGAGTGCAGCTCTGCCATATTTCTCCTCGCTCCTGGGGTGAAAAGCAGGGGAGCTGGGGGGGGGGGGTGACTGCCCAATCACAAGCAAGCACTCCCCCCTTGGAAGACTACTTCCTGGGAAATGTGGCAAAAATCAATACCAAGGAGCAACATTCTTCAAAAATCCAACATGGCTGAAACTTATTTTTGGCGGTTAGATCTGGCTGAGCCTACCCACTGTTCCTAAATCCTAAACACACCCCTCTCCTGCCCTCTCCTTATCTAATCAAGAGGGCATCTAATTGTCTTGGGTTGCTGGAAATGGGGGAGGTCCTGAGCTGCTCCAAATATCCTTCCCTGCCTTTGAAGACAAGTTTGGCTGCTCTCCTTCATTCTGTTTCACCATCTGCTGAGGCAGATTTCCTCCCGCAGGCACGTCCTTTTGGTTCAGGCTGGCGAATCAGAGAAGGGCACTACAGAGCTGAAGTTAGCAGTGTTAAGGTAGAGTTTTAAAACTCTTTGCCTGAACTAGTTTTATTAAATCCAACAATGACAAGTTGTGGGATTTATTATAACAATTAATTTGATACCAAACTCAGGGTATCTGTCTCTTATGGGGTCTTTGTTAATTAAAATAAAGTCTTCCCATTTTAGCCTACATAGGCCATTCAGTACAGTGAGGGAGAAACAAATGTGGCTATTTTACCTCACCAGGGCTTATAAAGCTATTTTTATAAGGTCCCTGCTTATAGTCACACAGCACCCAACCCTAGGGGCACCTAGGGCACACCTTAGGGGTGACTGATATGTAAAAATAAGGTGGTTTAAGACTTTGGAAGTACTTTTAATTCCAAAGTCGAATTTGAATATAACTTTAATGTAAAAGCAGGCAGGAAGGCAGCCATGCCTTTAAAATGATCATGGGCACCTCAGCAGTGCACCTATAAGTGCACCACCTAATTTGGGGTCCCTAAACCTATGTGCCCTACCATATACTATGAACCTATAGGTAGAGTGATATGGCCAATTATAATTAGCCTAATTTCCATACTCATTTTACACAAAGTAGAGACCCTGGGACTGGTTAGCAGAACCCAGGGCACCATCAAAGTCAGGAAAACACCAGCAAAAAGTGAAAAATGGGGGCAAAAAGTTAGGGGGCCTCTGCAATCAGCCCTGTTTTCTCACACATATCTACAAGGCCATGAAAAGCCATGCAAAGTGGCATTGAGTGGCTTTATAGGTATGGGTCTGCACTATGTACCGCTGGTGCATCTGAACTAAAAAAGTGGCACAGGTTTGTAAATATGCCCCTCAGACTGGTAGCACAATCAAATTTCAACATATGGGTGGGGAGGTTTTATTTTCTTCAGCTTATTTTGAGTCCCACTGAAGTGTTTCAATCAGGTTAGACATGGGTCACAGGTTTAACCCACAGCATTGGCAGATGTTTAGAAAGAATCTTGACCTACATCAAGAGTAGTATTGTCACACATCCCTAGGACACTAGAAACCTCTTGCTGGGGCACCCACAGACCACTAAGAGGGGGACTGTGAGGAGGTGCAGCAGGGAACCTGCTGCCCTAGCCAGTTTCCCAGGCAGTACCATCCTGGGTGCTGGTGGCTCCAGCAAGGTGGGTGAAGTGCTTTTCTACTGCTTGCCCTGGGCAGGAGCAGAGTGGAATTTTCTGCTCAGGAGAGGAGAGCTCCAAGGGAAACATGGAGCATACCATCATGGAGAGGGTGTGTGCAGCCTCCTCCAATGTAAGTTTATTTTAGTTCTGAAGGATGGGACATCAGAGCCAAGGAGAGGCTTGGTGAGGGCTGCCATACACCTTCTTCTCTTTTTAATGATTTGGCTCTAGGCAATGAGGTCCCCAGCGCCCATTTGTGGCTTAGGAGATGAATGCATAATATATGTGTTTTTATATATATATATATATATATATATATATATATATATATATATATATATATATACTGAAAAAAACAAGGGTTCTGGGATGTTATAGTTAGGCTCACATTTTAAACATTCAGAACCATAGAAATTCATCTGTTATATCTATCTCAAGTGGGTATAACTCTTGCCCTAAGGTAACTACCACTTGCGTCCCACAGGGTACCCCGCCACCACCATTGGCTACCGTGGTGGGTGTCTGAAGGCCACTGCGGTCCCAGCTGACTCCCCACCTCCTGCAGGAGTCAGCATTGCAAACGAAGCAGCTAAAGATCCTGCTCTCTCTCTGTGAAAGAAATTGTCTCCTCTGTTTCCCTGCCTTCATCTTTGCAGGAGTACCAGACAGCCCCGGCATTTCATCAGATTGTACCCCAGGAGGTAGCAGTCCCCAGGGCTGCAGGGGGCTCGATCCCCCCCCCCAACATTTACTTACATGATAGCCCAAGGGAGTTGGTGGTCCCCAGGAGCTGTGGTGGACCAGGTGGCCCACCCCCATTTAATAGGATGGTAGCCCAGGGAAATGGTGGTTCCCCAGAATTGTGGGGGCCGAGAACCCCCCCACACATTTAAATTTCAATGTCCCCAGGACCTGACCTGTGCTTGTTTTTTTTTTTTTTTAATTTTGTCTTGAATTGATGGTTCCACCTTGAATTTGTGGCAACATTTAAAAAAAAAGAAGTTTTTTTGCCCTGGGGGTGGGGTCCCTCTTGGACCCAAAACCAGAGCTAAAGGCTCAGGGTTTCCCTATCCTGGCCCTTTTTCTTTTTTTTTATCTTTGTCTGTGGGACTCGGCTGAAGCCGAGTCCCAAGATGGCTGCCAATACTTCCTGGTTGAAGTATTGCCAGCCAATCAGGGCTCTGCATTTCGCTGCACAAGCTCGATATTATTCCCTAACCCTTTATGGCTATATATATCTATACTTAGTTTTCTTTTAATATTTCAAAACTGGACGGATTTACACCAAATAACAAAAAGCACTTTTTCTGGACCAACAGCTACCTTTCTGCCAAATTTTGTGTAATTCAGTCTACCAGTTCGTGCTGTAGTCGTGTTTAAAATTCCTATGGGAATTATAATGGGAAACACACTTTTATTTACCCCTCCCCTTTTTCTCTGCCCTCATTTGATGGATCACCCCACAACTTCCCATATACCACAAGATTCACTGGAAAGCTTTATAAAAAAATGTGTGAAGATTCGTCAAACGGCGCCAAAGACATAGGCAAGTCAAAAAATGCTTTATCAATAGAAACATGGTCCTAACTTTAACTACCTACTGGCGACTACCAGTAGGCAATATATGTATATATATATATATGTATATATATATATACATTCACCAACAAAACCCAAAGGTTACAGGGACGGTATAGTTAGGCTCACATTTTAAATGTACAAAACCATAAAAATTCACCTAAAGTTATCTCAAGTAACTATAAGGGGAGTTGACCTCAGCCTCTCTCTCTGGGTGTGAGATTAGGTGTAAGAGGGTGTATCTGGGGGTGGGAGTGTGAGCATCAGTGCCTTTATGGGATGTGTGAGTGCCTGCGCTGGTCTGTGAGTGGGTACAAAAGGGTGTCAGTGGGTCTGTGAGTGGGTGTGTGAGAAATTGAGTGGGTGCGTGAGTGTCTGAATGTGTCTCTGGGTGGGTGCATGAGGGTCTGAGTGCATGTGTGAGTGGGAGAAAGAGATTAAAAGAGAGAGAGAGAAAGAGAGTGAGTGAGAGGGAGAGAGATAAAGAGTGTTTTAGGCTTTGATAGATGATATACTTAGAATGAGTCATTCCTGCACAAATTGAAAATAAAAAATTTGCCAATTAAAAAGAGTAAGATCACCTTTCAGTATGAGCCTTAAAAATGTACAGTTGATAAAAAATGCGGGTAATGACTACGGATACACCTGGAGTCAATCTCTGGACTCTTAGGGGCATATCTCTCTTTTTTGATGCAAAACTGCACTAATGCAGTTTTGCACCAAAACCTTTAGCACCAGCTTGCGTCATTCCTGAGCACCAGCAGGGCGCCATATTAATGGAATAGGGAAAGTCGGTGCAAAGTGAGCGTTAAAAAAAAATAACTTTAGCCAGGTGGGGCTGGTGGTATGGAAGAAGGGGGTTTTGCACTAAAAAATGAGGTTAGACTGGTTAGAGGCAAAAAAGAAGCCTTTAACCAGCCTAGCATCATTTTCTGATGGAAAACCATCCATACCACATGACTCCTGTCTTAGAAAAGACAAGAGTCATGCCCAACACCCCAATGACCAGCACAGGAGACCAGTGTCCCATGGGCATGGCCATTGCACCCTGTGCCATGCAGGGGGCCCTAAGTTGGGCCCCTAAAGGTACTTTAATTTTAAAAAAGTACTTACCTATACTTACCCTATTTACCTGGTTTGGGGTCCCCCATCCTTCGGGATCCCTCTGGTGTGGGTGGGGTTGTCCCTGGGGCTTGAGGAGGGCACCAGTGGACCCATTCCATGGTTTTTAAACATGGAAATGGGTCCACGGGTCACCTCACACCTGTCCTTACCCAGGTATTAAATAATGGTGCAAAGCAAGCTTTGCACCATTATTTAGCCCCTCCTCCCACCCGTGAGTCATTTTAGGGGGATAAATATGGGGCTATGGGTTTAGCACCATTTTTTTGATGGAACGCCTACCTTGCATCTCATTGACGCAAGGTAGGTTCATGCATCCAAAAAATGGTGCAAACTCCAATACTTTGATGTTAGAAGGTCTAATGTCAAAATATAAATATGGAGTTAGATTTGAGCCGAATTTGCATTAAAGTAAATTACGCAAATTCGGTGCAAATGGGGTATAAATATGCCCCTTAGTGTGAAGGTCTGTGACCTTCACCGTTAAGCTACCTATTTTTTCTTAATCTTTTTTTACTACCCTCTACGGGCTAGCTGGGACCATAGGGGAGCCTTAAGGCCTCCCCGGTGGTCCCTGCTGATTTGATGATTTATAATTTATTTTTAGCCTTTTATGGGCTATCTGGGACCATGAGGGGATCCTCAAGGCCTCCCCTGCAGTCCCATTGCTCCCAGAAAGCAGACAGCTGCTTTTAACGTGCAGGGAAGACAGATGAAAACTTCACTTTCTGACATTGGCACCTGTTTGATAGGTCCTGCTGTCAGAAAGTGACTTTGTTTGCTCTGACTTTGCTGTACCTGTCAAAGCTGCAGCCAAGCCACAGCAAACAGCTATGTCCTGGGAGTGGGTACCCCAGGACATAACAGGAGCCGGCCCTGGGGGGTGGGTATCCCCATGGTCATCAGTGGCTCCTCAGGGGGGCCCCCCTCCAACTTGGAAGAAACCCGGGGAGGTGGTAGTCCCTGGGGCTGCAGGAGGCGCCAGGTGCCCCAGCATAATATTTGTATGCAGCCCCATGAGGTGGTGGTCCCCAGAGCAGCGGGGTGCTCGGCCCCCCACATAATATTTCTATTCTGCCCCAGGGAGGTGGTGGTACCCGTGGAGGGGGGTCACGCACCCCCTCTCTATATTAGTTATTAGCTCAGGGGAGGTGGTGGTCCCCAGGGCAGTGGGAGGGGGCCGGGTAGACCCCAGCATTAAAATCTAAATGCTTCGGGATCTGGCCGACCAGGGGGCTTCTCAATAATGAAGCACGGACGTTGCATAATTCCACAGCAAAAATAAAAAAAAATGCTTTTTAGCCCACAGGGACGACAGCACCAGAGATAAGGGGTCAGGGTGATTCCACCCTTGCCCCTTTTCTTTATTTTTAACCTTTTTTTCTGGGACTCGGCTCAAGTCCCAACATGGCTAGCAACACTTCCTTCTTGAAGTGTTGTCAGTCAATCAGATCTCAGCAGGAGACTAGGAGTGGTTGCAAATTCTTCATGTCCTTACATACAAATTTAAATATCCTTTAACTTCAATAAAACTACTAAACAGATTTACACGAAAGAACAAAAAGGCCTCTTTGCGCTATTGCCGTTCAGAATCCCTATGGAAAAATAAATGGGGAAAACATGTTTTGGGATCCCCCCCTTTTTCTCTGCCCCCATTCGATGGATCACCCTGAAACTTTCCAGGCAGCAACTGAAGTGACATCCTTCGTTTTTGGGAAAATGTTTTGAAGATTCATCAAATGGCATCAAAGTTATTAGCAAAAAAAAATGCTTTTACTACAGAAACTAGGTCCTAACTATAACTACCTGGTGGCGACCGCTACTACATAATACATATATATATATATATATATATATATATATATATATATATATATATATATATATATATATATATATAAACCTACTGGTGATCGTTAGTAGGTAGTAATAGTTAGCGAGTAAGGCTAGGGGCTATATGTAGACTAGGGGCTATATGTATGAAGCACTGCATTAGCGATTGCCAAATAGCAATTTTTACTGAATTGCTATTTGGAATTCGCTAAATACGATGTAACAACATAATTGCATAATATTTTCCAGTTGCCAAAAATTCGCAATCACAAATATCGATTACCAAATAGTGTTTTGGTAAAATAGCGAATTGCTTTTTGGTATTTGCAAATTGCAAATTTTGCATTCTGATACAGCATGATCACCTCACAACCAGGAAGGGAGTCAGTCAATGCTGTTTCCAGAAGCCTGAGCCACAGGAGGAGGCAGATACAGTGAGCTCAGCATCAGGGAGCCAGTCAGGAGTGTCAACCAGTACCCAAACACACCATAGCCACTGAGTTGAATGCCAAGGATATTGAAGGCAAAAAAGGAAGCTGAAGCTTAGTGAGCAAGAACTGGTGTGCTTACTGAAGAGGTGGTGAAGAGCCATGACCAGCTCTTCACGAAAAGCTCACTCCATGTCCCAGAGAGTGAGAAGCACAAATTATGGAGTGACAACCAAGCGAAGATCAGTGCGATGGGTGTGGTGCAGAGATCCATTGAGGAGATACGCAGCGCTGGTAAGATGTATTTACATGTGCAAAGGAGAAGGTAGAACCAGGCTTGAGGAGGCAAGGAGCACTGGCGGAGGACCATCCACCCAGACACCATCCACCCTTTGGAAGACATGGTGGAGGCAACTCTCCAGCCTGAAGCCATAGTTGGGGTCACCAACATAGACACCTCAGCCACACCAGACACCAACAATGGTAAGGACAACAATTATTTGAATTACCATATGTGGAGGCAAAATTGTCCCCTAGAGAAAATCAGCGTTCAGAAGAGTCCATGCCACGCATTTCAGGCAGCCAAAAATGCCCTATGGGTGTGGTAGTCCATAATCCAACTGTGAACTGAGAACAAACATTGCAGCATTGTGCATCCACACACAGATAGACAAGACAAATGACAGGCAGAAACACTATGCCAGGGAAAATATTTACTTTTTACTAAACTGTTTACTACATGAAACTGTGAACTGAGACATGGAAAAGTAATATGTAACTTAAACACTGCTCACTGATGTTGCAGATGTACCTGCACCACATGAAGCAGAACAGAAACTAGGGGGAGGTAGACAATGTTGTGTCCATAACAGCTGCACAACCCAGAAGCAGGGCAACAGTGGAACCACTCCCTGAGTTTAATCTGGAGTCTGATGACTTGAAAGAAGTCATGCATACACCTCATGCATTCACCACCTTCTGAGGACAGACACACCCACAGACGTCAGTCCCTTTTCCAGCACCAATACTCTCCCCTCAGGAGATGTAGAGAGGATGTCAGACAAAGCTCAGAGGAAGATGAGGGTCCATCTATTTTTGGAGGTCTGGAGGCATCAATGTTGAAGGTGCAGAGCCTACAATGTAACCACATGAAATCAATGCCCAGGCAGTTGGTTCTCAATCACAAGATGTGCTAGCTGAATGCAACAGTGTTGGAAGGACAGAAAGCAACAGCAGACAATTTAATGGAGATGACAAATGCCATTAAGGAACTCTGCACAGTTATGCAGCAGGACCATGCCACCCACCATAGGCGCCCTCATCAATTGATGGGTATATTGGATGGGTTCAGCAGATCTGTCCATCACCTCACAAATGCAACTGCTTTACTGTCACGACATGCTGTGGGTATGCAAGTGGAGATGGCACATTGCAGTGGAGGCGTTGCAAGGGGATGGGTGCAGGTTAGCAATGCATTGTCGAACATGCAGACAGCCCAGATGGCTGGCAAAAGTGACCTAGGTGGTGAGGATATTGAGGAGCTCTCTAGCCTCGGTAGTGTGACTAACCCTTTGATGGAGTATAGGCATCGCAGTTCCAGACACAGTGCTGTCTCAGAAGCCTCACCAAGAGATGCCGCTGATCCCACTGACCATTCCAGTAAAGTGTGTGGATGCAAAAAGTAATGGGCATATTTTCTGAGGCTTGTTATTTTGTGATGTTTATGGTGAAGCATATGATTTAAGTACAGATAATGCTTTTGGACTATCTATGTTGGGTGCCCACATATTTGACCTGCAGTCAAGGCAATACATATGACATCTGTAGCAATAAGGAACAATACATGGTTTATTCATCACTTACATTAAAAATAATTCTGTGTAATCTCTGCACACCTTTATATGCCTTCTGCTGTTCTTGATCCAAATTATGGGTGATGGGGTGGTAATGGGTCATCATCCTCATCAGAGTCCGTATCTGAGAGTTTGAGTGGTATGCCTCTTAATGTTGTGATGTTGTGTAGCATAGCACAATAGCTACAATCTTGCAGCAGGTCTCTTGATTGTATTGTAGTGCCCCACCACTTTTGTGCATGCATCGAAAGCGACTCTTCAGCAGGCCAACAGTCCTCTCAATCACACTTTGTAGCCTTCTATGTGCTGCACTGTAAAGCTGTTGACTTGGTGTAGCTGGATTGAGGTATGGTGTGAGGATGATGGGACCGAACTGCATATGCACTGTCTCCTACAATGACAGAAGTGAATATTGAGTCATTGTCATCTCTAACCTCACATCTACACTTTGCTACATTGTTTTGTGTTAAATTACCAAGTAGGTATCCATCTCCAAACTCTCCACCAAATAGCTGTGTGTACTTTCCAGTATGCCAGAATATATAGGAGTCATGTGTGCTACCAGGGAATCTGGCCACTAAATCTGTGATGATGTGTGAGGCATTGCAGATGACCTGTATGTTCATGGACTAGCTACATTTCTGATTTCTGTGGATATACTCATTGTCAGATGGTGGACAGATTGCAACAAGTGTCCCATCAGTGCAGCCATTGACGTGTGAGAATTGGGACACCTTATAGAATTTTACTTTTATGAGCTGCAAGTCTTGTGGGATGTTGGGAAACATGATGTGCTCATTGATTTTAGTTAACATTGCATTCAGGATTGCATGGAAGAAACAGGAGAGCGCACTTTGGGACACACCACCAGCTGCTGCTATTACTCCCTGATATCTTCCTGAGGCTATGAGGTGCAGGGAGCATAGCGCCTGCACATGAGTGGGTATTGCATTGGTTCTGTGTGTGTGTATCTGCAGTTGTGGATGCAAATCTGCTATTAGGTCTAATATCATGGCAGAATGCAACCTATTCTTCTCATAAATCTCCTACTCTATTTGGTCAAACAATGTTAAGCACACTCTGAAAATGCACTCCTGTCTCCTCCTCTCTCTCCTCAAACCTGCTAGGATCCTCATCCTGCTCGCCATGATGTAGAGTGCAGCCATTGTTGAAAAGGGATGATGCACTCTGGGCCTCTTTATATAGGTTGCACCTGTTTACCACCTTTTTTGAGTTGGTGGTAAATTGCACATGTAAAATACCCGTTTTGCATTACTTTTGCACCTGATTTGTGTTGATGGTAAATTGTGTATGCAAAATCCCCATTTTGCATGGATTTTGCAATTGCCTATTTGCGAATTGCAATTTGCGATTCCCAAAATGGAGTCGCAATTTTAGGGAATCGCTATTTTTGTGATTCCTTACAATTGGCCTGAGAATGCCTTTCATACATTCGGAAAAGCTATTTTGCATTCGCAAATGGTGGAATTTTGCGATTCACTCCATTTCTTAATGCAAAATACTTTGATACATCTGGCCCCTAGTTTCCATAGAAGAAAAAATATATTTGCCTATATCTTTGGCACAGTTTGACGAACCTTCTCAAACCTTTCCCGAAAAAGTGTGCCCAAGAATCTTGTTGTGCATGAGACATTTTGGAGTGATCATTCAAGCGGGGGCTGAGATAAAGGGGAGATCAAAAACAGTCTAATTCCCATTGAGATTTTAGACATGACTACAGCCCCAGGGACTCGTGCCCTAAGGTAACTAAAATCCACGCCCTCACCATGCACTGCTAATTACTCTGCTTATTGCAACACTCTTGACATCTTTGATAACATCATTGATAATATCAATATAATATTTGCACTAAAACTAATGAGGAGAAAACCTTAGGACAAGAGTTATATTTACTTGAAATAACTGTAACTATAACTGCTTAATTTCTATGGTTTTCTACATTTAAAATGTGGGCCTAACCATAACGTCCCTGTAACCTTTGTTTTTTTAAGTGAATATGTATATATATATATATATATATATATATATATATATACACAAATATATATATATGTGTGTATATATATATATATATATATATATATATATATATATATATTTTCAATGAAAAAGTCAAAGGTTACAGTGACTGTATAGTTAGAAAATAGAATTTAAAACAATGGAAATTCACTTAAAAAAAACAAAGGTTACAAAGATGTTATAGTTAGGTTCTCCATTTACTTGCACAAAACCATAACAATTCTGCAGTTATAGTTAGAGTTATTTTAACTATAAATCATCCCTTAAGGTAACTATCATTTGCGCCCTCATCAATGATAAATACCCCGTATGTTGCAACACCCATAACATCTTTGATAACATCACTGAAATATCAATGTCATATTTGCAGTAAAACTATTGAGAAGAAAACTGTGTATGATGGGAGCGTGATTTATAGTTACCTTAGTGTACGAGTTATGGTTATTTGAAATAACTATAAGTGCTGAATTTTTGTAGTTTTGTCAGTTTAAAATGTGAGCCTAACTACAACATCCCTGCGACCTTTGGTTTTTTAAAATTAATATATATATATATATATACATATATATATACATATATATATATGTATATATATATATATATATATATATATTACCTACTGGCAGTTGACAAAAGGTATTTTTAGCTAGGGCCATGTTTCTTTAGAAAATGTGTTTTTTGACTTGCCTATATCGTTGGCACCATTTGTAGAAATTTCACGAAACTTTCCAGAAATAAAATGTGTGTTGTGCATGGGAAGTTTCGGGGTGATTGATCAAGCGGGGGTGAGAAAAAGGCTGAGGTCAAAAAATGTGCGTTTCCCATGTCAATTCCCATTGGAGTTTTGAACACAACTACAGCCCGAACCCCTGGACAAAACTATACCAAATTTGGCAGAAAGGTAGCTTTCGGTACGCAGATCACACTTTTTGTTATCTGGAGTAAATCTATTCAGAAATTTAGGAGAAATTAACCCCTTCACTGCCAGGCCTTTTACCCCTCCTGTGCTGAGCCTTTTTTTGGCTATTTGGGGCAGTTCGCGCTTGGGCCCTCATAACTTTTTGTTCACATAAGCTACCCACGCCACATGTGCGTCCTTTTTTTACAACATCCTAGGGATTCTAAAGGTACCCAGACTTTGTGGGTTCCCCAGAAGGAGGCCAAGAAATTTGCCAAAATACAGTGAAAATTTCATTTTTTTTTAAAAAATTGGAAAAAGGGGCTGCAGAAGAAGGCTTGTCGTTTTTTCCCTGAAAATGGCATCAACAAAGGGTTTGCGGCGCTAAAATCACCAGATTCCCAGCTTTCAGGAACAGGTAGACTTGAATCAGAAAACCCAATTTTTCAACACAATTTTGGCATTTCACTAGGACATACCCCATTTTGACGATTTTTTGTGCTATCAGCTTCCTTCCAGTCAGTGACAGAAATGGGCATGAAACCAATGCTGGATCCCAGAAACCTCAACATTTCTGAAGAGTAGACAACATTCTGAATTCAGCAAGGGGTAATTTGTGCAGATCCTATAAGGGTTTCCTACAGAAAATAACAACTGAAAAAAATAATATTGAAATTGAGGTGAAAAAATCTGCAATTTTTCTCTACGTTTTACTCTGTAACATTTTCCTGCAATGTCAGATTTTTCAAAGCAATATACCGTTATGTCTGCTGGACTCTTTTGGTTGCGAGGATATATAGAGCTTGTAGGTTCATCAAGTACCCTAGGTACCCAGAGCCAATAAATGACCTGCACCTTGCAGTGGGTTTTCATTCTATACCGGGTATACAGCAATTAATATGCTGAAATATAAAGAGTAAAAAATAGCTATCAAGAAAACCTTTGTATTTCCAAAATGGGCACAAGATAAGGTGTTGAGGAGCAGTGGTTATTTGCACATCTCTGAATTCCGGGGTGCCCATACTAGCATGTGAATTACAGGGCATTTCTCAAATAGACGTCTTTTTTACACACTGTCTTACATTTGGAAGGAAAAAATGTAGAGAAAGACAAGGGGCAATAACACTTGTTTTGCCATTATATGTTCTTCCAAGTCTCCTGATAAAAATGATACCTCACTTGTGTGGGTAGGCCTAGCGCCCGCGACAGGATATACCCCAAAACACAAAGTGGACAAGTGCCTAGCTGTGGATTTTGGCCTCTAGCTCAGCCAGCATCTGGGGAAACCTAGCAAACCTGTGCATTTTTGAAAACTAGACACCTAGGGGAATTCAAGATGGGGTGACTTGTGGGGCTCTGACCAGGTTCTGTTACCCAGAATCATTTGAAAAACTCAAAATTTGGCTAAAAAAACACTTTTTCCTGTCATTTCGGTGACAGAAAGTTCTGGAATCTGAGAGGAGCCACAAATTTCCTTCCTCCCAGCATTCCCCCTAGTCTCCCGATAAAAATGATACCTCACTTGTGTGGGTAGGCTTAGCGCCCGCGACAGGATATGCCCCAAAACACAACGTGGACACATCACATTTTCAGAAAGAAAAAAGAGCTGTTTTTTTACAAAGTTCCTATCTGTGGATTTTGGCCTCTAGCTCAGCCGGCACCTGGGGAAACCTAGCAAACCAGCACATTTTTTAAAACTAGACACCTATAGGAATCCAAGATGGGGTGACTTGTGGGGCTCTGACCAGGTTCTGTTACCCAGAATCCTTTGCAAACCTCGAAATATGGCAAACAAAAATACTTTTTCCTGTCATTTCGGTGACAGAAAGTTCTGGAATCCGAGAGGAGCCACAAATTTCCTTCCATCCAGCGTTCCCCCAGGTATCCCGATAAAAATGGTACCTCACTTGTGTGGGTAGGCCTAGCGCCCGCGACAGGATATGTCCCAAAACACGACGTGGACACATCACATTTTCAGAAAGAAAACAGAGCTGTTTTTTGCAAAGTGCCTACCTGTAGATTTTGGCCTCTAGCTCAGCCGGCACTTAGGGAAACCTACAAAGCCTGTGCACTTTTGAAAACTAGAGACCATGGGGAATCCAAGATGGGGTGACTTGTGGGGCTCTGACCAGGTTCTATTAAACAGAATCCTTTGCAAACCTCGAAATATGGCAAACAAAAATACTTTTTCCTGTCATTTCGGTGACAGAAGGTTCTGGAATCCGTGAGAAGCCACAAATTTCCTTCCACCCAGCGTTCCCCAGGTCTCCCGATAAAAATGGTACCTCACTTGTGTGGGTAGGCCTAGCGCCCGCGACAGTATATGTCCCAAAACACGACGTGGACACATCACATTTTCAGAAAGAAAACAGAGCTGTTTTTTACTAAGTGCCTAGCTGTGGATTTTGGCCTCTAGCTCAGCCGGCACCTGGGGAAACCTAGCAAACCTGCACATTTTTTAAAACTAGACACCTAGGGGAATCCAAGATGGGGTAACTTGTGGGGCTCTGACCAGGTTCTGTTACCCAGAATCGTTTGCACCCCTCAAAATTTGGCTAAAAAAACACATTTTCCTGTAATTTCGGTGACAGAAAGTTCTGGAATCTGGGAGGAGCCACAAATTTCCATCCACCCAGCGTTCCGCCAAGTCTCCCGATAAAAATGGTACCTCACTTGTGTGGGTAGGCCTAGCGCCCGCGACAGGATATGCCCCAAAACACGACGTGGACACATCACATTTTCAGAAAGAAAACAGAGCTGTTTTTTACTAAGTGCCTAGCTGTGGATTTTGGCCTCTAGCTCAGCCGGCACCTGGGGAAACCTAGCAAAACTGCGCATTTTTGAAAACTAGACACCTAGGGGAATCCAAGATGGGGTGACTTGTGGGACTCTGACCACGTTCTGTTACCCAGAATCCTTTGCAAACCTCAAAATTTGGCTAAAAAAACAAATTTTCCTGTCATTTCCGTGACAGAAAGTTCTGGAATCTGAGAGGAGCCACAAATTTCCTTCCACCCAGCGCTTCCCCAAGTCTCCCGATAAAAATGGTACCTCAGTTGTGTGGGTAGGCCTAGTGCCCGCGACAGGATATGCCCCAAAACACAACGTGGACACATCACATTTTTTCACGGAAAACAGAGCTGTTTTTTGCAAAGTGCCTACCTGTAGATTTTGGCCTCTAGCTCAGCCGGCACCTAGGGAAACCTACCAGACCTGTGCATTTTTGAAAACTAGAGACCTAGGGGAATCCAATATGGGGTGACTTCTGGGGATCTGACCAGGTTCTGTTACCCAGAATCGTTTGCAAACCTAAAAAATTTGGCTAAAAAAACACTTTTTCCTGACATTTCGGTGACAGAAAGTTCTGGAATCTGAGAGGAGCCACAAATTTCCTTCCACCCAGCGTTCCCCCAAGTCTTCCGATAAAAATGGTACCTCACTTGTGTGGGTGGGCCTAGTGGCCGCGACAGGATATGCCCCAAAACACAACGTGGACATATCCCATTTTTTCACAGAAAACTGAGCTGTTTTTTGCAAAGTGCCTACCTGTAGATTTTGGCCTCTAGCTCAGCCGGCACCTAGGGAAACTACCAAGCCTGTGCATTTTTGAAAACTAGAGACCATGGGGAATCCAATATGGGTGACTTTTGGGGCTCTGACCAGGTTCTGTTACCCAGAATCCTTTGCAAACCTCAAAATTTGGCTAAAAAAACACTTTTTCCTGTCATTTCGGTGACAGAAAGTTCTGGAATCTGAGAGGAGCCACAAATTTCCTTCCACCCAGCGTTCCCCCAAGTCTTCTGATAAAAATGGTACCTCACTTGTGTGGGTGGGCCTAGTGCCCGCGACAGGATATGCCCCAAAACACAACGTGGACACATCCCATTTTTTTCACAGAAAACAGAGCTGTTTTTTGCAAAGTGCCTACCTGTAGATTTTGGCCTCTAGCTCAGCCAGCACCTAGGGAAACCTACCAAGCCTGTGCATTTTTGAAAACTAGAGACCATGGGAAATCCAAGATGGGGTGACTTGTGGGGCTCTGACCAGGTTCTGTTACCCAGAATCGTTTGCAAACCTCAATATTTGGCTAAAAAAACACATTTCCCTGTAATTTCGGTGACAGAAAGTTCTGGAATCTGAGGAGCCACAAATTTCCTTCCACCCAGCGTTCCCCCAAGTCTCCCGATAAAAATGGTACCTCACTTGTGTGGGTGGGCCTAGCGCCCGCGACAGGATATGCCCCAAAACACAACGTGGACACATCCCATTTTTTCACAGAAAACAGAGCTGTTTTTTGCAAAGTGCCTACCTATAGATTTTGGCCTCTAGCTCAGCCGGCACCTAGGGAAACCTACCAAGCCTGTGCATTTTTTAAAACTAGAGACCATGGGGAATCCAATATGGGTGACTTTTGGGGCTCTGACCAGGTTCTGTTACCCAGAATCCTTTGCAAACCTCAAAATTTGGCTAAAAAAACACTTTTTCCTGTCATTTCGGTGACAGAAAGTTCTAGAATCTGAGAGGAGCCACAAATTTCCTTCCACCCAGCGTTCCCCCAAGTCTTCTGATAAAAATGGTACCTCACTTGTGTGGGTGGGCCTAGTGCCCGCGACAGGATATGCCCCAAAACACAACGTGGACACATCCCATTTTTTTCACAGAAAACAGAGCTGTTTTTTGCGAAGTGCCTACCTGTAGATTTTGGCCTCTAGCTCAGCCAGCACCTAGGGAAACATACCAAGCCTGTGCATTTTTGAAAACTAGAGACCATGGGGAATCCAAGATGGGGTGACTTGTGGGGCTCTGACCAGGTTCTGTTACCCAGAATCGTTTGCAAACCTCAAAATTTGGCTAAAAAAACACTTTTTCCTGTCATTTCGGTGACAGAAAGTTCTGGAATCTGAGAGGAGCCACAAATTTCCATCCACCCAGCGTTCCCCCAAGTCTTCTGATAAAAATGATACCTCACTTGTGTGGGTAGGCCTAGCGCCCGCGACAGGAGATGTCCCAAAACGCAACGTGGACACATCCCATTTTTTCACAGAAAACAGAGCTGTTTTTTGCAAAGTGCCTACCTGTAGATTTTGGCCCCTAGCTCAGCCGGCACCTAGGGAAACCTACTAAAGCTGTGCATTGTTTAAAACTAGACACCTAGGGGAATCCAAGATGGGGTGACTTGTGGAGCTCTGACCAGGTTCTTTTACCCAGAATCCTTTGCAAACCTCAACATTTGACTGAAAAAACACATTTTCCTCACATTTTGTTGACAGAAAGTTCTGGAATCTGAGAGGAGGCACAAATTTCCTTCCACCCAGCGTTCCCCCAAGTCTGCCGATAAAAATGATACCTCATTTGTGTGGGTAGGCCTAGCGCCCGCGACAGGATATGCCCCAAAACAAAACGTGGAAACATCACATTTTTTCACAGAAAACAGAGCTGTTTCTTTCAAAGTGCCTATCTGTAGATTTTGGCCTCTAGCTCAGCCGGCACCTATGGAAACCTACCAGACCTGTGCATTTTTGAAAACTAGAGACCTAGGGGAATCCAATATGGGGTGGCTTGTGGGGCTCTGACCAGGTTCTGTTACCCAGAATCCTTTGCAAACCTCAAAAGTTGGCTAAAAAAACACTTTTTCCTGTCATTTCGGTGACAGAAAGTTTTGGAATCTGAGAGGAGCCACGAATTTCCTTCCAACCAGCATTCCCCCAAGTCTTCCGATAAAAATGATACCTCACTTGTGTGGGTAGGCTTAGCGCCCGCGACAGGATATGCCCCAAAACACAACGTGGACACATCACATTTTCAGAAAGAAAAAAGAGCTGTTTTTTTACAAAGTTCCTATCTGTGGATTTTGGCCTCTAGCTCAGCCGGCACCTGGGGAAACCTAGCAAACCAGCACATTTTTTAAAACTAGACACCTATAGGAATCCAAGATGGGGTGACTTGTGGGGCTCTGACCAGGTTCTGTTACCCAGAATCCTTTGCAAACCTCGAAATATGGCAAACAAAAATACTTTTTCCTGTCATTTCGGTGACAGAAAGTTCTGGAATCCGATAGGAGCCACAAATTTCCTTCCATCCAGCGTTCCCCCAGGTATCCCGATAAAAATGGTACCTCACTTGTGTGGGTAGGCCTAGCGCCCGCGACAGGATATGTCCCAAAACACGACGTGGACACATCACATTTTCAGAAAGAAAACAGAGCTGTTTTTTGCAAAGGGCCTACCTGTAGATTTTGGCCTCTAGCTCAGCCGGCACTTAGGGAAACCTACCAAGCCTGTGCACTTTTGAAAACTAGAGACCATGGGGAATCCAAGATGGGGTGACTTGTGGGGCTCTGACCAGGTTCTGTTAAACAGAATCCTTAGCAAACCTCGAAATATGGCAAACAAAAATACTTTTTCCTGTCATTTCAGTGACAGAAGGTTCTGGAATCCGTGAGGAGCACAAATTTCCTTCCACCCAGCGTTCCCCAGGTCTCCCGATAAAAATGGTACCTCACTTGTGTGGGTAGGCCTAGCGCCCGCGACAGTATATGTCCCAAAACACGACGTGGACACATCACATTTTCAGAAAGAAAACAGAGCTGTTTTTTACTAAGTGCCTAGCTGTGGATTTTGGCCTCTAGCTCAGCCGGCACCTGGGGAAACCTAGCAAACCTGCACATTTTTTAAAACTAGACACCTAGGGGAATCCAAGATGGGGTAACTTGTGGGGCTCTGACCAGGTTCTGTTACCCAGAATCCTTTGCACCCCTCAAAATTTGGCAAAAAAAACACATTTTCCTGTAATTTCGGTGACAGAAAGTTCTGGAATCTGAGAGGAGCCACAAATTTCCTTCCACCCAGCGTTCCGCCAAGTCTCCCGATAAAAATGGTACCTCAGTTGTGTGGGTAGGCCTAGTGCCCGCGACAGGATATGCCCCAAAACATGACGTGGACACATCACATTTTCAGAAAGAAAACAGAGCTGTTTTTTACTAAGTGCCTAGCTGTGGATTTTGGCCTCTAGCTCAGCCGGCACCTGGGGAAACCTAGCAATACTGCGCATTTTTGAAAACTAGACACCTAGGGGAATCCAAGATGGGGTGACTTGTGGGACTCTGACCAGGTTCTGTTACCCAGAATCGTTTGCAAACCTCAAAATTTGGCTAAAAAAACACTTTTTCCTGTCATTTCGGTGACAGAAAGTTCTGGAATCTGAGAGGAGCCACAAATTTCCTTCCACCCAGGGCCTAGTGCCCGCGACAGGATATGCCCCAAAACACAACTTGGACACATCCCATTTTTTCACAGAAAACAGAGCTGTTTTTTGCAAAGTGCCTACCTGTAGATTTTGGCCTCTAACTCAGCCGGCACCTAGGGAAACCTACCAAGCCTGTGCATTTTTTAAAACTAGACACCATGGGGAATCCAAGATGGGGTGACTTGTGGAGCTCTGACCAGGTTCTGTTACCCAGAATCGTTTGCAAACCTCAAAATTTGGCTAAAAAAACACTTTTTCCTGTCATTTCGGTGACAGAAAGTTCTGGAATCTGAGAGGAGCCACAAATTTCCTTCCACCCAGCGTTCCCCCAAGTCTTCCGATACAAATGATACCTCACTTGTGTGGGTAGGCCTAGCGCCCGCGACAGGAAATGTCCCAAAACACAACGTGGACACATCCCATTTTTTCACAGAAAACAGAGCTGTTTTTTGCAAAGTGCCTACCTGAAGATTTTGGCACCTAGCTCAGCCGGCACCTAGGGAAACCTACTAAACCTGTGCATTTTTGAAAACTAGAGACCTAGGGGAATCCAAGATGGGGTGACTTGTGGGGCTCTGACCAGTTTCTGTTACCCAAAATCCTTTGCAAACCTCAAAATTTGGCTTAAAAAACACATTTTCCTCACATTTTGGCGACAGAAAGTTCTGGAATCTGAGAGGAGGCACAAATTTCCTTCCACCCAGCGTTCCCCCAAGTCTGCCGATAAAAATGATACCTCACTTGTGTGGGTAGGCCTAGCACCCGCGACAGGATATGCCCCAAAACACAACGTGGACACATCACATTTTTTCACCGAAAACAGAGCTGTTTTTTGCAAAGTGCCTACCTGTAGATTTTGGCCTCTAGCTCAGCCGGCACCTAGCGAAACCTACCAGACCTGTGCATTTTTGAAAACTAGAGACCTAGGGGAATCCAATATGGGGTGACTTCTGGGGCTCTGACCAGGTTCTGTTACCCAGAATCCTTTGCAAACCTCAAAATTTGGCTAAAAAAACACTTTTTCCTGTCATTTCGGTGACAGAAAGTTCTGGAATCTGAGAGGAGCCACAAATTTCCTTCCACCCAGCGTTCCCCCAAGTCTTCTGATAAAAATGGTACCTCACTTGTGTGGGTGGGCCTAGTGCCCGCGACAGGATATGCCCCAAAACACAACGTGGACACATCCCATTTTTTTCACAGAAAACAGAGCTGTTTTTTGCAAAGTGCCTACCTGTAGATTTTGGCCTCTAGCTCAGCCAGCACCTAGGAAACCTACCAAGCCTGTGCATTTTTGACAACTAGAGACCATGGGAAATCCAAGATGGGGTGACTTGTGGGGCTCTGACCAGGTTCTGTTACCCAGAATCGTTTGCAAACCTCAATATTTGGCTAAAAAAACACATTTTCCTGTAATTTCGGTGACAGAAAGTTCTGGAATCTGAGAGGAGCCACAAATTTCCTTCCACCCAGCGTTCCCCCAAGTCTCCCGATAAAAATGGTACCTCACTTGTGTGGGTGGGCCTAGCGCCCGCGACAGGATATGCCCCAAAACACAACGTGGACACATCCCATTTTTTCACAGAAAACAGAGCTGTTTTTTGCAAAGTGCCTACCTATAGATTTTGGCCTCTAGCTCAGCCGGCACCTAGGGAAACCTACCAAGCCTGTGCATTTTTTAAAACTAGAGACCATGGGGAATCCAATATGGGTGACTTTTGGGGCTCTGACCAGGTTCTGTTACCCAGAATCCTTTGCAAACCTCAAAATTTGGCTAAAAAAACACTTTTTCTTGTCATTTCGGTGACAGAAAATTCTGGAATCTGAGAGGAGCCACAAATTTCCTTCCACCCAGCGTTCCCCCAAGTCTTCTGATAAAAATGGTACCTCACTTGTGTGGGTGGGCCTAGTGCCCTCGACAGGATATGCCCCAAAACACAACGTGGACACATCCCATTTTTTTCACAGAAAACAGAGCTGTTTTTTGCAAAGTGCCTACCTGTAGATTTTGGCCCCTAGCTCAGCCGGCACCTACGGAAACCTACTAAAGCAGTGCATTGTTTAAAACTAGACACCTAGGGGAATCCAAGATGGGGTGACTTGTGGGGTTCTGACCAGGTTCTGTTACCCAGAATCGTTTGCAAACCTCAAAATTTGGCTACAAAAACACTTTTTCCTGTCATTTCGGTGACAGAAAGTTCTGGAATCTGAGAGGAGCCACAAATTTCCTTCCACCCAGCGTTCCCCCAAGTCTTCCGATAAAAATGATACCTCACTTGTTTGGGTAGGCCTAGCGCCCGCGACAGGAGATGTCCCAAAACGCAACGTGGACACATCCCATTTTTTCACAGAAAACAGAGCTGTTTTTTGCAAAGTGCCTACCTGTAGATTTTGGCCCCTAGCTCAGCCGGCACCTAGGGAAACCTACTAAAGCTGTGCATTGTTTAAAACTAGACACCTAGGGGAATCCAAGATGGGGTTACTTGTGGAGCTCTGACCAGGTTCTGTTACCCAGAATCCTTTGCAAACCTCAACATTTGACTGAAAAAACACATTTTCCTCACATTTTGTTGACAGAAAGTTCTGGAATCTGAGAG
Organism: Pleurodeles waltl; assembly: GCF_031143425.1. NCBI lineage: Eukaryota > Metazoa > Chordata > Amphibia > Caudata > Salamandridae > Pleurodeles > Pleurodeles waltl. The sequence continues at coordinate 827,639,596 of NC_090439.1, forward strand.
GAGGCACACATTTCCTTCCACCCAGCGTTCCCCCAAGTCTGCCGATAAAAATGATACCTCACTTGTGTGGGTAGGCCTAGCGCCCGCGACAGGATATGCCCCAAAACAAAACGTGGACACATCACATTTTTTCACAGAAAACAGAGCTGTTTCTTGCAAAGTGCCTACCTGTAGATTTTGGCCTCTAGCTCAGCCGGCACCTAGGGAAACCTACCAGACCTGTGCATTTTTGAAAACTAGAGACCTAGGGGAATCCAATATGGGGTGGCTTGTGAGGCTCTGACCAGGTTCTGTTACCCAGAATCCTTTGCAAACCTCAAAAGTTGGCTAAAAAAGAAAGTTCTGGAATCTGAGAGGAGCCAAAAATTTCCTTCCACCCAGCGTTCCCCCAAGTCTTCCGATAAAAATGGTACCTCACTTGTGTGGGTGGTCCTAGTGCCCGCGACAGGAAATGTCCCAAAACACAACGTGGACACATCACATTTTTTTCACAGAAAACAGAGCTGTTTTTTGCAAAGTGCCTACCTGTAGATTTTGGCCCCTAGCTCAGCCGGCACCTAGGGAAACCTACTAAACCTGTGCATTTTTGAAAACTAGAGACCTAGGGTAATCCAAGATGGGGTGACTTGTGGGGCTCTGACCAGGTTCTGTTACCCAGAATCCTTTGCAAACCTCAAAATTTGGCTTAAAAACACATTTTCCTCACATTTTGGTGACAGAAAGTTCTGGAATCTGAGAGGAGGCACAAATTTCCTTCCACCCAGGGTTCCCCCAAGTCTGCCGATAAAAATGATACCTCACTTGTGTGGGTAGGCCTAGTGCCCGCGACAGGATATGCCCCAAAACACAACGTGGACACATCACATTTTTTCACAGAAAACAGAGCTGTTTTTTGCAAAGTGCCTACCTGTAGATTTTGGCCTCTAGCTCAGCCAGCACCTAGGGAAACGTACCAGACCTGTGCATTTTTGAAAACTAGAGACCTAGGGGAATCCAATATGGGGTGGCTTGTGGGCCTCTGACCAGGTTCTGTTACCCAGAATCCTTTGCAAACCTCAAAAGTTGGATAAAAAAACACTTTTTCCTATCATTTCGGTGACAGAAAGTTCTGGAATCTGAGAGGAGCCACAAATTTCCTTGCACCCAGCGTTCCCCCAAGTCTTCCGATAAAAATGATACCTCACTTGTGTGGGTAGGCCTAGCGCCCGCAACAGGAAATGTACCCAAACACAACGTGGGCACATCCCATTTTTTGACTGAAAACAGAGGTGTTTTTTGCAAAACGCCTACCTGTAGATTGTGGTCTCCAGCTCAGCCGGCACCTAGGGAAACCTACCAAACCTGTGCATTTTTGAAAAGTAGAGACCTAGGGGAATCCAAGATGGGGTGACTTGTGGGGCTCTGACCAGGTTTTGTTACCCAGAATCCTTTGCAAACCTCAAAATTTGGCTTAAAAAACACACTTTCCTCACATTTTGGTGACAGAAAGTTCTGGAATCTGAGAGGAGGCACAAATTTCCTTCCACCCAGCGTTCCCCCAAGTCTGCCGATAAAAATGATACCTCACTTGTGTGGGTAGGCCTAGCGCCCGCGACAAGATATGCCCCAAAACACAACATGGACACATCACATTTTTTCACAGAAAACAGAGCTGTTTTTTGCAAACTGCCTACCTGTAGATTTTGGCCTCTAGCTCAGCCGGCACCTAGGTAAACCTACCAGACCTGTGCATTTTTGAAAACTAGAGACCTAGGGGAATCCAATATGGGATGGCTTGTGGGGCTCTGACCAGGTTCTGTTACCCAGAATCCTTTGCAAACCTCAAAATTTGGCTTAAAAACACATTTTCCTCACATTTTGGTGACAGAAAGTTCTGGAATCTGAGAGGAGGCACAAATTTCCTTCCACCCAGGGTTCCCCCAAGTCTGCCGATAAAAATGATACCTCACTTGTGTGGGTAGACCTAGTGCCCGCGACAGGATATGCCCCAAAACACAACGTGGACACATCACATTTTTTCACAGAAAACAGAGCTGTTTTTTGCAAAGTGCCTACCTGTAGATTTTGGCCTCTAGCTCAGCCGGCACCTAGGGAAACGTACCAGACCTGTGCATTTTTGAAAACTAGAGACCTAGGGGAATCCAATATGGGGTGGCTTGTGGGCCTCTGACCAGGTTCTGTTACCCAGAATCCTTTGCAAACCTCAAAAGTTGGATAAAAAAACACTTTTTCCTATCATTTCGGTGACAGAAAGTTCTGGAATCTGAGAGGAGCCACAAATTTCCTTGCACCCAGCGTTCCCCCAAGTCTTCCGATAAAAATGATACCTCACTTGTGTGGGTAGGCCTAGCGCCCGCAACAGGAAATGTCCCCAAACACAACGTGGGCACATCCCATTTTTTGACAGAAAACAGAGGTGTTTTTTGCAAAACGCCTACCTGTAGATTGTGGTCTCCAGCTCAGCCGGCACCTAGGGAAACCTACCAAACCTGTGCATTTTTGAAAAGTAGAGACCTAGGGGAATCCAAGATGGGGTGACTTGTGGGGCTCTGACCAGGTTTTGTTACCCAGAATCCTTTGCAAACCTCAAAATTTGGCTTAAAAAACACACTTTCCTCACATTTTGGTGACAGAAAGTTCTGGAATCTGAGAGGAGGCACAAATTTCCTTCCACCCAGCGTTCCCCCAAGTCTGTCGCTAAAAATGATACCTCACTTGTGTGGGTAGGCCTAGCGCCCGCGACAGGATATGCCCCAAAACACAACATGGACACATCACATTTTTTCACAGAAAACAGAGCTGTTTTTTGCAAACTGCCTACCTGTAGATTTTGGCCTCTAGCTCAGCCGGCACCTAGGTAAACCTACCAGACCTGTGCATTTTTGAAAACTAGAGACCTAGGGGAATCCAATATGGGGTGGCTTGTGGGGCTCTGACCAGGTTCTGTTACCCAGAATCCCTTGCAAACCTCAAAAGTTGGCTAAAAAAACACTTTTTCCTGTCATTTCGGTGACAGAAAGTTCTGGAATCTGAGAGGATCCACAAATATCCTTCCAACCAGCATTCCCCCAAGTCTTCCGATAAAAATGGTACCTCACTTGTGTGGGTGGGCCTAGTGCCCGCGACAGGATATACCCCAAAACACAACGTGGACACATCACATTTTTTTCACAGAAAACAGAGCTGTTTTTTGCAAAGTGCCTACCTGTAGATTTTGGACTCTAGCTCAGCCGGCACCTAGAGAGACCTACCAAGCCTGTGCATTTTTTAAAACTAGAGACCATGGGGAATCCAAGATGGGGTGACTTGTCGGGCTCTGACCAGGTTCTGTTACCCAGAATCGTTTGCAAACCTCAAAATTTGGCTAAAAAAACACTTTTTCCTGTCATTTCGGTGACAGAAAGTTTTGGAATCTGAGAGGAGCCACAAATTTCCTTCCAACCAGCATTCCCCCAAGTCTTCCGATAAAAATGATACCTCACTTGTGTGGGTAGGCTTAGCGCCCGCGACAGGATATGCCCCAAAACACAACGTGGACACATCACATTTTCAGAAAGAAAAAAGAGCTGTTTTTTTACAAAGTTCCTATCTGTGGATTTTGGCCTCTAGCTCAGCCGGCACCTGGGGAAACCTAGCAAACCAGCACATTTTTTAAAACTAGACACCTATAGGAATCCAAGATGGGGTGACTTGTGGGGCTCTGACCAGGTTCTGTTACCCAGAATCCTTTGCAAACCTCGAAATATGGCAAACAAAAATATTTTTTCCTGTCATTTCGGTGACAGAAAGTTCTGGAATCCGATAGGAGCCACAAATTTCCTTCCATCCAGCGTTCCCCCAGGTATCCCGATAAAAATGGTACCTCACTTGTGTGGGTAGGCCTAGCGCCCGCGACAGGATATGTCCCAAAACACGACGTGGACACATCACATTTTCAGAAAGAAAACAGAGCTGTTTTTTGCAAAGGGCCTACCTGTAGATTTTGGCCTCTAGCTCAGCCGGCACTTAGGGAAACCTTCCAAGCCTGTGCACTTTTGAAAACTAGAGACCATGGGGAATCCAAGATGGGGTGACTTGTGGGGCTCTGACCAGGTTCTGTTAGACAGAATCCTTTGCAAACCTCGAAATATGGCAAACAAAAATACTTTTTCCTGTCATTTCGGTGACAGAAGGTTCTGGAATCCGTGAGGAGCCACAAATTTCGTTCCACCCAGCGTTCCCCAGGTCTCCCGATAAAAATGGTACCTCACTTGTGTGGGTAGGCCTAGCGCACGCGACAGTATATGTCCCAAAACACGACGTGGACACATCACATTTTCAGAAAGAAAACAGAGCTGTTTTTTACTAAGTGCCTAGCTGTGGATTTTGGCCTCTAGCTCAGCCGGCACCTCTGGAAACCTAGCAAACCTGCACATTTTTTAAAACTAGACACCTAGGGGAATCCAAGATGGGGTAACTTGTGGGGCTCTGACCAGGTTCTGTTACCCAGAATCCTTTGCACCCCTCAAAATTTGGCTAAAAAAACACATTTTCCTGTAATTTCGGTGACAGAAAGTTCTGGAATCTGAGAGGAGCCACAAATTTCCTTCCACCCAGCGTTCCGCCAAGTCTCCCGATAAAAATGGTACCTCAGTTGTGTGGGTAGGCCTAGTGCCCGCGACAGGATATGCCCCAAAACACGACGTGGACACATCACATTTTCAGAAAGAAAACAGAGCTGTTTTTTACTAAGTGCCTAGCTGTGGATTTTGGCCTCTAGCTCAGCCGGCACCTGGGGAAACCTAGCAATACTGCGCATTTTTGAAAACTAGACACCTAGGGGAATCCAAGATGGGGTGACTTGTGGGACTCTGACCAGGTTCTGTTACCCAGAATCGTTTGCAAACCTCAAAATTTGGCTAAAAAAAACACTTTTTCCTGTCATTTCGGTGACAGAAAGTTCTGGAATCTGAGAGGAGCCACAAATTTCCTTCCACCCAGCGTTCCCCCAAGTCTTCCGATAAAAATGATACCTCACTTGTGTGGGTAGGCCTAGCGCCCACGACAGGAAATGTCCCCAAAAACAACGTGGGCACATCCCATTTTTTCACAGAAAACAGAGGTGTTTTTTGCAACGCGCCTACCTGTAGATTGTGGTCTCTAGCTCAGCTGGCACCTAGGGAAACCTGCCAAACCTGTGCATTTTTGAAAACTAGAGACCTAGGGGAATCCAAGATGGGGTGACTTGTGGGGCTCTGACCAGGTTCTGTTACCCAGAATCCTTTGCAAACCTCAAAATGTGGCTAAAAAAAACACATTTTCCTCACATTTCGGTGACAGAAAGTTCTGGAAACTGAGAGGAGGCAAAAATTTCCTCCCACCCAGCGTTCCCCCAATCCTCCCGATAAAAATGATACCTCACTTGTGTGGGTAGGCCTAGCGCCCGCGACAGGATATGCCCCAAAGCACAACGTGGACACATCCCATTTTTTGACAGAAATGAGAGATGTTTTTTGCAAAGTGCCTACCTGTAGATTTTGGCCTCTAGCTCAGCCGGCACCTAGGGAATCCTAACAAACCCGTTCATTTTTGAAAACTAGAGACCTGGGGGAATCCAAGATGGGGTGACTTGTGGGGCTCAGACCAGGTTCTGTTACCCAGAATCCGTTGCAAACCTCAAAATTTGGCTAAAAAAACACATTTTCCTCACATTTCGGTGACAGAAAGTTCTGGAATCTGAGAGGAGGCACAAATTTCCTTCCACCCAGCGTTCCCCCAAGTCTGCCGATAAAAATGATACCTCACTTGTGTGGGTAGGCCTAGCGCCCGCAACAGGAAATGTCCCCAAACACAACGTGGGCACATCCCATTTTTTGACAGAAAACAGAAGTGTTTTTTGCAAAGCGCCTACCTGTAGATTGTGGCCTCTAGCTCAGCCGGCACCTAGGGAAACCTCCAAAACCCGTGCATTTTTTAAAACTAGAGACCTAGGGGAATCCAAGATGGGGTGACTTGTGGGGCTCAGACCTCGTTCTGTTACCCAGAATCCGTTGCAAACCTCAAAATTTGGCTAAAAAAACACATTTTCCTCATATTTCGGTGACAGAAAGTTCTGGAATCGGAGAGGAGGCACAAATTTCCTTCCACCCAGCGTTCCCCCAAGCCTCCTGATAAAAATGATACCTCACTTGTGTGGGTAGGCCTAGCGCCCGCGACAGGAAATGCCCCAAAGCACAACGTGGACACATCCCATTTTTTTTACAGAAAACAGAGCTGTTTTTTGCAAAGTGCCTACCTGTAGATTTTGGCCTCTAGCTCAGCCGGCACCTAGGGAAACCTACCAAACCCGTACATTTTTGAAAACTACAGACCTAGGGGAATCCAAGATGTGGTGACTTGTGGGGCTCAGACCAGGTTCTGTTACCCAGAATCCGTTGCAAACCTCAAAATTTGGCTAAAAAAACACATTTTCCTCACATTTCGGTGACAGAAAGTTCTGGAATCTGAGAGGAGGCAAAAATGTCCTTCCACCCAGCGTTCCCCCAAGTGTCCCGATAAAAATGATACCTCACTTGTGTGGGTAGGCCTAGCGCCTGCGACAAGAAATGCCCTAAAGCACAACGTGGACACATCCCATTTTTTTTACAGAAAACAGAGCTGTTTTTTGCAAAGTGCCTACCTGTAGATTTTTGCCTCTAGCTCAGCCGGCACCTAGGGAAACCTACCAAACCTGTGCATTTTTGAAAACTAGAGACCTAGGGGAATCCAAGATGGGGTGACTTGTGGGGCTCTGACCAGGTTCTGTTACCCAGAATCCTTTGCAAACCTCAAAATGTGGCTAAAAAAACACATTTTCCTCACATTTCGGTGACAGAAAGTTCTGGAATCGGAAAGGAGGCAAAAATTTCCTTCCACCCAGCGTTCCCCCAAGCCTCCCGATAAAAATGATACCTCACTTGTGTGGGTAGGCCTAGCGCCCGCGACAGGAAATGCCCCAAAGCACAACGTGGACACATCCCATTTTTTGACAGAAATCAGAGATGTTTTTTGCAAAGTGCCTACCTGTAGATTTTGGCCTCTAGCTCAGCCGGCACCTAGGGAAACCTACCAAACCCGTACATTTTTGAAAACTAGAGACCTAGGGGAATCCAAGATGTGGTGACTTGGGGGGCTCAGAACAGGTTCTGTTACCCAGAATCCTTTGCAAACCTCAAAATTTGGCTAACAAAACACATTTTCCTCACATTTCGGTGACAGAAAGTTCTGGAATCGGAGAGGAGGCACAAATTTCCTTCCACCCAGCGTTCCCCCAAGCCTCCCGATAAAAATGATACCTCACTTGTGTGGGTAGGCCTAGCGCCCGCGACAGGAAATACCCCAAAGCACAACGTGGACACATCCCATTTTTTGACAGAAATGAGAGATGTTTTTTGCAAAGTGCCTACCTGTAGATTTTGGCCTCTAGCTCAGCCGGCATCTAGGGAAACCTACCAAACCTGTGCATTTTTGAAAACTAGAGACCTGGGGGAATCCAAGATGGGGTGACTTGTGGGGCTCAGACCAGGTTCTGTTACCCAGAATCCGTTGCCAACCTCAAAATTTGGCTAAAAAAACACATTTTCCTCACATTTCGGTGACAGAAACTTCTGGAATCTGAGAGGAGGCACAAATTTCCTTCCACCCAGCGTTCCCCCAAGTCTGACGATAAAAATGATACCTCACTGGTGTGGGTAAGCCTAGCACCCGCGACACGAAATGTCCCCAAACACAACGTGGGCACATCCCATTTTTTTACAGAAAACAGAAGTGTTTTTTGCAAAGCGCCTACCTGTAGATTGTGGTCTCTAGCTCAGCCGGCACCTAGGGAAACCTACAAAACCTGTGCATTTTTGAAAACTAGAGACCTAGGGGAATCCAAGATGGGGTGACTTGTGGGGCTCTGACCAGGTTCTGTTACCCAGAATCCTTTGCAAACCTCAAAATTTGGCTAACAAAACACATTTTCCTCACATTTCGGTGACAGAAAGTTCTGGAATCGGAGAGGAGGCACAAATTTCCTTCCACCCAGCGTTCCCCCAAGCCTCCCGATAAAAATTATACCTCACTTGTGTGGGTAGGCGTAGCGCCCGCGACAGGAAATGCCCCAAAGCACAACGTGGACACATCCCATTTTTTGACAGAAATCAGAGATGTTTTTTGCAAAGTGCCTACCTGTAGATTTTGGCCTCTAGCTCAGCCGGCACCTAGGGAAACCTACCAAACCCGTACATTTTTGAAAACTAGAGACCTAGGGGAATCCAAGATGTGGTGACTTGGGGGGCTCAGAACAGGTTCTGTTACCCAGAATCCTTTGCAAACCTCAAAATTTGGCTAACAAAACACATTTTCCTCACATTTCGGTGACAGAAAGTTCTGGAATCGGAGAGGAGGCACAAATTTCCTTCCACCCAGCGTTCCCCCAAGCCTCCTGATAAAAATGATACCTCACTTGTGTGGGTAGGCCTAGCGCCCGCGACAGGAAATGCCCCAAAGCACAACGTGGACACATCCCATTTTTTGACAGAAATGAGAGATGTTTTTTGCAAAGTGCCTACCTGTAGATTTTGGCCTCTAGCTCAGCCGGCACCTAGGGAAACCTACCAAACCCGTGCATTTTTGAAAACTAGAGACCTAGGGGAATCCAAGATGGGGTGACTTGTGGGGCTCAGACCAGGTTCTGTTACACAGAATCCGTTGCAAACCTCAAAATTTGGCTAAAAAAACACATTTTCCTCACATTTCGGTGACAGAAAGTTCTGGAATCTGAGAGGAGGCACAAATTTCCTTCCACCCAGCATTCCCCCAAGTCTGCCGATAAAAATGATACCTCACTTGTGTGGGTAGGCCTAGCGCCCGCGATAGGAAATGTCCCCAAACACAACGTGGGCACATCCCATTTTTTGACAGAAAACAGAGGTGTTTTTTGCAAAGCGCCTACCTGTAGATTGTGGTCTCTAGCTCAGCCGGCACCCAGGGAAACCTAAAAAACCTGTGCATTTTTGAAAACTAGAGACCTAGGGGAATCCAAGATGGGGTGACTTGTGGGGCTCTGACCAGGTTCTGTTACCCAGAATCCTTTGCAAACCTCAAAATTTGGCTAACAAAACACATTTTCCTCACATTTCGGTGAGAGAAAGTTCTGGGATCGGAGAGGAGGCACAGATTTCCTTCCACCCAGCGTTCCCCCAAGCCTCCCGATAAAAATGATACCTCACTTGTGTGGGTAGGCCTAGCGCCCGCGACAGGAAATGCCCCAAAGCACAACGTGGACACATCCCATTTTTTAGCAGAAATCAGAGATGTTTTTTTCAAAGTGCCTACCTGTAGATTTTCGCCTCTAGCTCAGCCGGCACCTAGGGAAACCTACCAAACCCGTACATTTTTGAAAACTAGAGACCTAGGGGAATCCAAGATGTGGTGACTTGGGGGGCTCAGAACAGGTTCTGTTACCCAGAATCCTTTGCAAACCTCAAAATTTGGCTAACAAAACACATTTTCCTCACATTTCGGTGACAGAAAGTTCTGGAATCGGAGAGGAGGCACAAATTTCCTTCCACCCAGCGTTCCCCCAAGCCTCCCGATAAAAATGATACCTCACTTGTGTGGGTAGGCCTAGCGCCCACGACAGGAAATGCCCCAAAGCACAACGTGGACACATCCCATTTTTTGACAGAAATGAGAGATGTTTTTTGCAAAGTGCCTACCTGTAGATTTTGGCCTCTAGCTCAGCCGGCACCTAGGGAAACCTACCAAACCCGTGCATTTTTTAAAACTAGAGACCTAGGGGAATCCAAGATGGGGTGACTTGTGGGGCTCAGACCAGGTTCTGTTACACAGAATCCGTTGCAAACCTCAAAATTTGGCTAAAAAAACACATTTTCCTCACATTTCGGTGACAGAAAGTTCTGGAATCTGAGAGGAGGCACAAATTTCCTTCCACCCAGCATTCCCCCAAGTCTGCCGATAAAAATGATACCTCACTTGTGTGGGTAGGCCTAGCGCCCGCGACAGGAAATGTCCCCAAACACAACGTGGGCACATCCCATTTTTTGACAGAAAACAGAGGTGTTTTTTGCAAAGCGCCTACCTGTAGATTGTGGCCTCTAGCTCAGCCGGCACCTAGGGAAACCTACCAAACCCGTACATTTTTGAAAACTAGAGACCTAGGGGAATCCAAGATGGGGTGACTTGTGGGGCTCTGACCAGGTTCTGTTACCCAGAATCCTTTGCAAACCTCAAAATTTGGCTAACAAAACACATTTTCCTCACATTTCGGTGACAGAAAGTTCTGGAATCAGAGAGGAGGCACAAATTTCCTTCCACCCAGCGTTCCCCCAAGTCACCCGATATAAACGATACCTCACTTGTGTGGGTGGCCTAGCGCCCGCGACAGGAAATGCCCCAAAGCACAACGTGGACACATCCCATTTTTTGACAGAAATCAGAGATGTTTTTTGCAAAGTGCCTACCTGTAGATTTTGGCCTCTAGCTCAGCCGGCACCTAGGGAAACCTACAAAACCTGTGCATTTTTGAAAACTAGAGACCTAGGGGAATCCAAGATGGGGTGACTTGTGGGGCTCTGACCAGGTTCTGTTACCCAGAATCCTTTGCAAACCTCAAAATTTGGCTAACAAAACAAATTTTCCTCACATTTCGGTGAGAGAAAGTTCTGGGATCGGAGAGGAGGCACAGATTTCCTTCCACCCAGCGTTCCCCCAAGCCTCCCGATAAAAATGATACCTCACTTGTGTGGGTAGGCCTAGCGCCCGCGACAGGAAATGCCCCAAAGCACAACGTGGACACATCCCATTTTTTGACAGAAATCAGAGATGTTTTTTTCAAAGTGCCTACCTGTAGATTTTCGCCTCTAGCTCAGCCGGCACCTAGGGAAACCTACCAAACCCGTACATTTTTGAAAACTAGAGACCTAGGGGAATCCAAGATGTGGTGACTTGGGGGGCTCAGAACAGGTTCTGTTACCCAGAATCCTTTGCAAACCTCAAAATTTGGCTAACAAAACACATTTTCCTCACATTTCGGTGACAGAAAGTTCTGGAATCGGAGAGGAGGCACAAATTTCCTTCCACCCAGCGTTCCCCCAAGCCTCCCGATAAAAATGATACCTCACTTGTGTGGGTAGGCCTAGCGCCCACGACAGGAAATGCCCCAAAGCACAACGTGGACACATCCCATTTTTTGACAGAAATGAGAGATGTTTTTTGCAAAGTGCCTACCTGTAGATTTTGGCCTCTAGCTCAGCCGGCACCTAGGGAAACCTACCAAACCCGTGCATTTTTTAAAACTAGAGACCTAGGGGAATCCAAGATGGGGTGACTTGTGGGGCTCAGACCAGGTTCTGTTACCCAGAATCCGTTGCAAACCTCAAAATTTGGCTAAAAAAACACATTTTCCTCACATTTCGGTGACAGAAAGTTCTGGAATCTGAGAGGAGGCACAAATTTCCTTCCACCCAGCGTTCCCCCAAGTCTGCCGATAAAAATGATACCTCACTTGTGTGGGTAGGCCTAGCGCCCGCGACAGGAAATGTCCCCAAACACAACGTGGGCACATCCCATTTTTTGACAGAAAACAGAGGTGTTTTTTGCAAAGCGCCTACCTGTAGATTGTGGTCTCTAGCTCAGCCGGCACCTAGAGAAACCTACAAAACCTGTGCATTTTTGAAAACTAGAGACCTAGGGGAATCCAAGATGGGGTGACTTGTGGGGCTCTGACCAGGTTCTGTTACCCAGAATCCTTTGCAAACCTCAAAATTTGGCTAACAAAACACATTTTCCTCACATTTCGGTGACAGAAAGTTCTGGAATCGGAGAGGAGGCACAAATTTCCTTCCACTCAGCGTTCCCCCAAGCCTCCCGATAAAAATGATACCTCACTTGTGTGGGTAGGCCTAGCGCCCGTGACAGGAAATGCCCCAAAGCACAACGTGGACACATCCCATTTTTTGACAGAAATCAGAGATGTTTTTTGCAAAGTGCCTACCTGTAGATTTTGGCCTCTAGCTCAGCCGGTACCAAGGGAAACCTACCGAACCCGTACATTTTTTAAAACTAGAGACCTAGGGGAATCCAAGATGTGGTGACTTGTGGGGCTCAAACCACATTCTGTTACCCAGAATCCATTGCAAACCTCAAAATTCGGCTAAAAAAACACATTTTCCTCACATTTCGGTGACAGAAAGTTCTGGAATCTGAGAGGAGGCAAAAATTTCCTTCCACCCAGCGTTCCCCCAAGTCTCCCGATATAAATGATAACTCACTTGTGTGGGTGGACCTAGCGCCGGCGACAGGAAATGCCCTAAAGCACAACGTGGACACATCCCATTTTTTGACAGAAAACAGAGCTGTTTTTTGCAAAGTGTCTACCTCTAGATTTTGGCCCCTAGCTCAGCCGGCACCTGGGGAAACCTACTAAACCTGTGCATTTTTGAAAACTAGAGACCTAGGGGAATCCAAGATGGGGTGACTTGTGGGGCTCTGACCAGGTTCTGTTACCCAGAATCCTTTGCAAACCTCAAAATTTGGCTTAAAAACACATTTTCCTCACATTTTGGTGACAGAAACTTCTGGAATCGGAGAGGAGGCACAAATTTCCTTCCACCCAGCGTTCCCCCAAGTCTCCCGATATAAATGATACCTCACTTGTGTGGGTGGCCTAGCGCCCGCGACAGGAAATGCCCCAAAGCACAACGTGGACACATCCCATTTTTTGACAGAAATCAGAGATGTTTTTTGCAAAGTGCCTACCTGTAGATTTTGGCCTCTAGCTCAGCCGGCACCTAGGGAAACCTACCAAACCCGTGCATTTTTGAAAACTAGAGACCTAGGGGAATCCAAGATGTGGTGACTTGTGGGGCTCAGATCAGGTTCTGTTACCCAGAATCCGTTGCAAACCTCAAAATTTGGCTAAAAAAACTCATTTTCCTCACATTTCGGTGACAGAAAGTTCTGGAATCTGAGAGGAGGCAAAAATTTCCTTCCACCCAGCGTTCCCCCAAGTCTCCCGATATAAATGATACCTCACTTGTGTGGGTAGGCCTAGCGCCCGCAACAGAAAATGCCCCAAAGCACAACGTGGACACATCCCATTTTTTGACAGAAAACAGAGCTGTTTTTTGCAAAGTGTCTACCTGTAGATTTTGGCCCCTAGCTCAGCCGGCACCTAGGGAAACCTACTAAACCTGTGCATTTTTGAAAACTAGAGACCTAGGGGAATCCAAGATGGGGTGACTTGTGGGGCTCTGACCAGGTTCTGTTACCCAGAATCCTTTGCAAACCTCAAAATTTGGCTTAAAAAACACATTTTCCTCACATTTTGGTGACAGAAAGTTCTGGAATCTGAGAGGAGGCACAAATTTCCTTCCACCCAGCATTCCCCCAAGTCTCCCGATAAAAATGGTACCTCACTTGTGTGGGTAGGCCTAGCGCCCGCGACAGGATAAGCCCCAAAACACGACGTGGACACATCACATTTTCAGAAAGAAAACAGAGCTGTTTTTTACTAAGTGCCTAGCTGTGGATTTTGGCCTCTAGCTCAGCCGGCACCTGGGGAAACCTAGCAAAACTGCACATTTTTTAAAAATTGGAGACCTAGGGGAATCCAAGATGGGGTGACTTGTGGGGCTCTGACCAGGTTCTGTTACCCAGAATCCTTTGCAAACCTCAAAATTTGGCTAACAAAACACATTTTCCTCACATTTCGGTGACAGAAAGTTCTGGAATCGGAGAGGAGGCACAAATTTCCTTCCACCCAGCGTTCCCCCCAACCTCACGATAAAAATGATACCTCACTTGTATGGGTAGGCCTAGCGCCCGCGACAGGAAATGCCCCAAACCACAACGTGGACACATCCCATTTTTTGACAGAAATCAGAGATGTTTTTTGCAAAGTGCCTACCTGTAGATTTTGGCCTCTAGCTCAGCCGGCACCTAGGGAAACCTACCAAACCCGTGCATTTTTGAAAACTAGAGACCTAGGGGAATCCAAGATGTGGTGACTTGTGGGGCTCAGACCAGGTTCTGTTACCCAGAATCCGTTGCAAACCTCAAAATTTGGCTAAAAAAACACATTTTCCTCACATTTCGGTGACAGAAAGTTCTGGAATCTGAGAGGAGGCAAAAATGTCCTTCCACCCAGCGTTCCCCCAAGTGTCCCGATAAAAATGATACCTCACTTGTGTGGGTAGGCCTAGCGCCCACGACAAGAAATGCCCTAAAGCACAACGTGGACACATCCCATTTTTTTTACAGAAAACAGAGCTGTTTTTTGCAAAGTGCCTACCTGTAGATTTTTGCCTCTAGCTCAGCCGGCACCTAGGGAAACCTACCAAACCTGTGCATTTTTTAAAACTAGAGACCTAGGGGAATCCAAGATGGGGTGACTTGTGGGGCTCTGACCAGGTTCAGTTACCCAGAATCCTTTGCAAACCTCAAAATGTGGCTAAAAAAAACACATTTTCCTCACATTTCGGTGACAGAAAGTTCTGGAATCTGAGAGGAGCCAAAAATTTCCTTCCACCCAGCGTTCCCCCAAGCCTCCCGATAAAAATGATACCTCACTTGTGTGGGTAGGCCTAGCGCCCGCGACAGGAAATGCCCCAAAGCACAACGTGGACACATCCCATTTTTTGACAGAAATGAGAGATGTTTTTTGCAAAGTGCCTACCTGTAGATTTTGGCCTCTAGCTCAGCGGGCACCTAGGGAAACCTTCCAAACCCGTGCATTTTTTAAAACTAGAGACCTGGGGGAATCCAAGATGGGGTGACTTGTGGGGCTCAGACCAGGTTCTGTTACCCAGAATCCGTTGCAAACCTCAAAATTTGGCTAAAAAAAAACATTTTCCTCACATTTCGGTGACAGAAAGTTCTGGAATCTGAAAGGAGGCACAAATTTCCTTCCACCCAGCGTTCCCCCAAGTCTGCCGATAAAAATGATACCTCACTTGTGTGGGTAGGCCTAGCGCCCGCGACAGGAAATGTCCCCAAACACAACGTGGGCACATCCCCTTTTTTGACAGAGAACAGAGTTGTTTTTTGCAAAGCGCCTACCTGTAGATTGTGGTCTCTAGCTCAGCCGGCACCTAGGGAAACGTACAAAACCTGTGCATTTTTGAAAACTAGAGACCTAGGGGAATCCAAGATGGGGTGACTTGTGGGGCTCTGACCAGGTTCTGTTACCCAGAATCCTTTGCAAACCTCAAAATGTGGCTAACAAAACACATTTTCCTCACATTTCGGTGACAGAAAGTTCTGGAATCTGAGAGGAGGCAAAAATTTCCTTCCACCCAGCGTTCCCCCAAGTCTCCCGATATAAATGATACCTCACTTGTGTGGGTAGGCCTAGCGCCCGCGACAGGAAATGCCCCAAAGCACAACGTGGACACATCCCATTTTTTGACAGAAATCAGAGATGTTTTTTGCAAAGTGCCTACCTGTAGATTTTGGCCTCTAGCTCAGCCGGCACCTAGGGAAACCTACCAAACCCGTGCATTTTTGAAAACTAGAGACCTAGGGGAATCCAAGATGTGGTGACTTGTGGGGCTTAGATCAGGTTCTGTTACCCAGAATCCGTTGCAAACCTCAAAATTTGGCTAAAAAAACACATTTTCCTCACATTTCGGTGACAGAAAGTTCTGGAATCTGAGAGGAGGCAAAAATTTCCTTCCACCCAGCGTTCCCCCAAGTCTCCCGATATAAATGATACCTCACTTGTGTGGGTAGGCCTAGCGCCCGCGACAGGAAATGCCCCAAAGCACAACGTGGACACATCCCATTTTTTGACAGAAATCAGAGATGTTTTTTGCAAAGTGCCTACCTGTAGATTTTGGCCTCTAGCTCAGCCGGCACCTAGGGAAACCTACCAAACCCGTACATTTTTGAAAACTAGAGACCTAGGGGAATCCAAGATGTGGTGACTTGGGGGGCTCAGAACAGGTTCTGTTACCCAGAATCCTTTGCCAACCTCAAAATTTGGCTAAAAAAACACATTTTCCTCACATTTCGGTGACAGAAAGTTCTGGAATCTGAGAAGAGGCACACATTTCCTTCCACCCAGCGTTCCCCCAAGTCTGCCGATAAAAATTATACCTCACTTGTGTGGGTAGGCCTAGCGCCCGTGACAGGAAATGCCCCAAAGCACAACGTGGACACATCCCATTTTTTGACAGAAATCAGAGATGTTTTTTGCAAAGTGCCTACCTGTAGATTTTGGCCTCTAGCTCAGCCGGTACCAAGGGAAACCTACCGAACCCGTACATTTTTGAAAACTAGAGACCTAGGGGAATCCAAGATGTGGTGACTTGTGGGCTCAAACCACATTCTGTTACCCAGAATCCATTGCAAACCTCAAAATTTGGCTAAAAAAACACATTTTCCTCACATTTCGGTGACAGAAAGTTCTGGAATCTGAGAGGAGGCAAAAATTTCCTTCCACCCAGCGTTCCCCCAAGTCTCCCGATATAAATGATAACTCACTTGTGTGGGTGGGCCTAGCGCCGGCGACAGGAAATGCCCTAAAGCACAACGTGGACACATCCCATTTTTTGACAGAAAACAGAGCTGTTTTTTGCAAAGTGTCTACCTGTAGATTTTGGCCCCTAGCTCAGCCGGCACCTGGGGAAACCTACTAAACCTGTGCATTTTTGAAAACTAGAGACCTAGGGGAATCCAAGATGGGGTGACTTGTGGGGCTCTGACCAGGTTCTGTTACCCAGAATCCTTTGCAAACCTCAAAATTTGGCTTAAAAACACATTTTCCTCACATTTTGGTGACAGAAACTTCTGGAATCGGAGAGGAGGCACAAATTTCCTTCCACCCAGCGTTCCCCCAAGTCTCCCGATATAAATGATACCTCACTTGTGTGGGTGGCCTAGCGCCCGCGACAGGAAATGCCCCAAAGCACAACGTGGACACATCCCATTTTTTGACAGAAATCAGAGATGTTTTTTGCAAAGTGCCTACCTGTAGATTTTGGCCTCTAGCTCAGCCGGCACCTAGGGAAACCTACCAAACCCGTGCATTTTTGAAAACTAGAGACCTAGGGGAATCCAAGATGTGGTGACTTGTGGGGCTCAGATCAGGTTCTGTTACCCAGAATCCGTTGCAAACCTCAAAATTTGGCTAAAAAAACTCATTTTCCTCACATTTCGGTGACAGAAAGTTCTGGAATCTGAGAGGAGGCAAAAATTTCCTTCCACCCAGCGTTCCCCCAAGTCTCCCGATATAAATGATACCTCACTTGTGAGGGTAGGCCTAGCGCCCGCAACAGAAAATGCCCCAAAGCACAACGTGGACACATCCCATTTTTTGACAGAAAACAGAGCTGTTTTTTGCAAAGTGTCTACCTGTAGATTTTGGCCCCTAGCTCAGCCGGCACCTAGGGAAACCTACTAAACCTGTGCATTTTTGAAAACTAGAGACCTAGGGGAATCCAAGATGGGGTGACTTGTGGGTCTCTGACCAGGTTCTGTTACCCAGAATCCTTTGCAAACCTCAAAATTTGGCTTAAAAAACACATTTTCCTCACATTTTGGTGACAGAAAGTTCTGGAATCTGAGAGGAGGCACAAATTTCCTTCCACCCAGCATTCCCCCAAGTCTCCCGATAAAAATGGTACCTCACTTGTGTGGGTAGGCCTAGCGCCCGCGACAGGATATGCCCCAAAACACGACGTGGACACATCACATTTTCAGAAAGAAAACAGAGCTGTTTTTTACTAAGTGCCTAGCTGTGGATTTTGGCCTCTAGCTCAGCCGGCACCTGGGGAAACCTAGCAAAACTGCACATTTTTTAAAAATTGGAGACCTAGGGGAATCCAAGATGGGGTGACTTGTGGGGCTCTGACCAGGTTCTGTTACCCAGAATCCTTTGCAAACCTCAAAATTTGGCTAACAAAACACATTTTCCTCACATTTCGGTGACAGAAAGTTCTGGAATCGGAGAGGAGGCACAAATTTCCTTCCACCCAGCGTTCCCCCCAACCTCACGATAAAAATGATACCTCACTTGTATGGGTAGGCCTAGCGCCCGCGACAGGAAATGCCCCAAACCACAACGTGGACACATCCCATTTTTTGACAGAAATCAGAGATGTTTTTTGCAAAGTGCCTACCTGTAGATTTTGGCCTCTAGCTCAGCCGGCACCTAGGGAAACCTACCAAACCCGTGCATTTTTGAAAACTAGAGACCTAGGGGAATCCAAGATGTGGTGACTTGTGGGGCTCAGACCAGGTTCTGTTACCCAGAATCCGGTGCAAACCTCAAAATTTGGCTAAAAAAACACATTTTCCTCACATTTCGGTGACAGAAAGTTCTGGAATCTGAGAGGAGGCAAAAATGTCCTTCCACCCAGCGTTCCCCCAAGTGTCCCGATAAAAATGATACCTCACTTGTGTGGGTAGGCCTAGCGCCCGCGACAAGAAATGCCCTAAAGCACAACGTGGACACATCCCATTTTTTTTACAGAAAACAGAGCTGTTTTTTGCAAAGTGCCTACCTGTAGATTTTTGCCTCTAGCTCAGCCGGCACCTAGGGAAACCTACCAAACCTGTGCATTTTTTAAAACTAGAGACCTAGGGGAATCCAAGATGGGGTGACTTGTGGGGCTCTGACCAGGTTCTGTTACCCAGAATCCTTTGCAAACCTCAAAATGTGGCTAAAAAAAACACATTTTCCTCACATTTCGGTGACAGAAAGTTCTGGAATCTGAGAGGAGCAAAAAATTTCCTTCCACCCAGCGTTCCCCCAAGCCTCCCGATAAAAATGATACCTCACTTGTGTGGGTAGGCCTAGCGCCCGCGACAGGAAATGCCCCAAAGCACAACGTGGACACATCCCATTTTTTGACAGAAATGAGAGATGTTTTTTGCAAAGTGCCTACCTGTAGATTTTGGCCTCTAGCTCAGCGGGCACCTAGGGAAACCTTCCAAACCCGTGCATTTTTTAAAACTAGAGACCTGGGGGAATCCAAGATGGGGTGACTTGTGGGGCTCAGACCAGGTTCTGTTACCCAGAATCCGTTGCAAACCTCAAAATTTGGCTAAAAAAAAACATTTTCCTCACATTTCGGTGACAGAAAGTTCTGGAATCTGAGAGGAGGCACAAATTTCCTTCCACCCAGCGTTCCCCCAAGTCTGCCGATAAAAATGATACCTCACTTGTGTGGGTAGGCCTAGCGCCCGCGACAGGAAATGTCCCCAAACACAACGTGGGCACATCCCCTTTTTTGACAGAGAACAGAGTTGTTTTTTGCAAAGCGCCTACCTGTAGATTGTGGTCTCTAGCTCAGCCGGCACTTAGGGAAACGTACAAAACCTGTGCATTTTTGAAAACTAGAGACCTAGGGGAATCCAAGATGGGGTGACTTGTGGGGCTCTGACCAGGTTCTGTTACCCAGAATCCTTTGCAAACCTCAAAATTTGGCTAACAAAACACATTTTCCTCACATTTCGGTGACAGAAAGTTCTGGAATCGGAGAGGAGGCACAAATTTCCTTCCACCCAGCGTTCCCCCAAGCCTCCCGATAAAAATGATACCTCACTTGTGTGCGTAGGCCTAGCGCCCGTGACTGGAAATGCCCCAAAGCACAACGTGGACACATCCCATTTTTTGACAGAAATCAGAGAAGTTTTTTGCAAAGTGCCTACCTGTAGATTTTGGCCTCTAGCTCAGCCGGCACCTAGGGAAACCTACCAAACCCCTACATTTTTGAAAACTAGAGACCTAGGGGAATCCAAGATGTGGTGACTTGTGGGGCTCAGACCACGTTCTGTTACCCAGAATCCATTGCAAACCTCAAAATTTGGCTAAAAAAACAAATTTTCCTCACATTTCGGTGACAGAAAGTTCTGGAATCTGAGAGGAGGCAAAAATTTCCTTCCACCCAGCGTTCCCCCAAGTCTCCCGATATAAATGATACCTCACTTGTGTGGGTGGGCCTAGCGCCCGCGACAGGAAATGCCCTAAAGGACAACGTGGACACATCCCATTTTTTGACAGAAAACAGAGCTGTTTTTTGCAAAGTGTCTACCTGTAGATTTTGGCCCCTAGCTCAGCCGGCACCTGGGGAAACCTACTAAACCTGTGCATTTTTGAAAACTAGAGACCTAGGGGAATCCAAGATGGGGTGACTTGTGGGGCTCTGACCAGGTTCTATTACCCAGAATCCTTTGCAAACCTCAAAAATTGGCTTAAAAAACACATTTTCCTCACATTTTGGTGACAGAAACTTCTGGAATCGGAGAGGAGGCACTAATTTCCTTCCACCCAGCGTTCTCCCAAGTCTCCCGATAAAAATGGTACCTCACTTTTGTGGGTAGGCCTAGCGCCCGCGACAGGATATGCCCCAAAACACGACGTGGACACATCATATTTTCAGAAAGAAAACAGAGCTGTTTTTTACTAAGTGCCTAGCTGTGGATTTTGGCCTCTAGCTCAGCCGGCACCTGTGGAAACCTAGCAAAACTGCGCATTTTTGAAAACTAGACACCTAGGGGAATCCAAAATGGGGTGACTTGTGGGGCTCAGACCAGGTTCTGTTACCCAGAATCCGTTGCAAACCTCAAAATTTGGCTAAAAAAACACATTTTCCTCACATTTCGGTGACAGAAAGTTCTGGAATCTGAGAGGAGGCACAAATTTCCTTCCACCCAGCGTTCCCCCAAGTCTGCCGATAAAAATGATACCTCACTTGTGTGGGTAGGCCTAGCGCCCGTGACAGGAAATGTCCCCAAACACAACGTGGGCACATCCCATTTTTTGACAGAAAACAGAGGTGTTTTTTGCAAAGCGCCTACCTGTAGATTGTGGTCTCTAGCTCAGCCGGCACCTAGGGAAACCTACAAAACCTGTGCATTTTTGAAAATTAGAGACCTAGGGGAATCCAAGATGGGGTGACTTGTGGGGCTCTGACCAGGTTCTGTTACCCAGAATCCTTTGCAAACCTCAAAATTTGGCTAACAAAACACATTTTCCTCACATTTCGGTGACAGAAAGTTCTGGAATCGGAGAGGAGGCACAAATTTCCTTCCATCCAGCGTTCCCCCAAGCCTCCCGATACAAATGATACCTCACTTGTGTGGGTAGGCCTAGCGCCCGTGACAGGAAATGCCCCAAAGCACAACGTGGACACATCCCATTTTTTGACAGAAATCAGAGAAGTTTCTTGCAAAGTGCCTACCTGTAGATTTTGGCCTCTAGCTCAGCCGGCACCTAGGGAAACCTACCAAACCCCTACATTTTTTAAAACTAGAGACCTAGGGGAATCCAAGATGTGGTGACTTGTGGGGCTCAGACCACGTTCTGTTACCCAGAATCCATTGCAAACCTCAAAATTTGGCTAAAAAAACAAATTTTCCTCACATTTCGGTGACAGAAAGTTCTGGAATCTGAGAGGAGGCAAAAATGTCCTTCCACCCAGCGTTCCCCCAAGTCTCCTGATATAAATGATACCTCACTTGTGTGGGTGGGCCTAGCGCCCGCGACAGGAAATGCCCTAAAGCACAACGTGGACACATCCCATTTTTTTGACAGAAAACAGAGCTGTTTTTTGCAAAGTGTCTACCTGTAGATTTTGGCCCCTAGCTCAGCCGGCACCTGGGGAAACCTACTAAACCTGTGCATTTTTGAAAACTAGAGACCTAGGGGAATCCAAGATGGGGTGACTTGTGGGGCTCTGACCAGGTTCTGTTACCCAGAATCCTTTGCAAACCTCAAAATTTGGCTTAAAAAACACATTTTCCTCACATTTTGGTGACAGAAACTTCTGGAATCGGAGAGGAGGCACAAATTTCCTTCCACCCAGCCTTCCCCCAAAGTCTCCCGATAAAAATGGTACCTCACTTGTGTGGGTAGGCCTAGCGCCCGCGACAGGAGATGCCCCAAAACACGACGTGGACACATCACATTTTCAGAAAGAAAACAGAGCTGTTTTTTACTAAGTGCCTAGCTGTGGATTTTGGCCTCTAGCTCAGCCGGCACCTGGGGAAACCTAGCAAAACTGCGCATTTTTGAAAACTAGACACCTAGGGGAATCCAAGATGGGGTGACTTGTGGGGTTCTGACCAGGTTCTGTTACCCAGAATCCTTTGCAAACCTCAAGATTTGGCTAAAAAAACAAATTTTCCTGTCATTTCGGTGACTAAAAGTACTGGAATCGGAGAGGAGGCACAAATTTCCTTCCACCCAGCGTTCCCCCAAGCCTCCCGATAAAAATGATGCCTCACTTGCGTGGGTAGGCCTAGCGCCCGCAACAGGAAATGCCCCAAAGCACAACGTGGACACATCCCATTTTTTGACAGAAATCAGAGATGTTTTTTGCAAAGTGCCTACCTGTAGATTTTGGCCTCTAGCTCAGCCGGCACCTAGGGAAACCTACCAAACCCGTCCATTTTTGAAAACTAGAGACCTAGGGGAATCCAAGATGTGGTGACTTGTGGGGCTCAGACCAGGTTCTGTTACCCAGAATCCTTTGCAAACCTCAAAATTTGGCTAACAAAACACATTTTCCTCACATTTCGGTGACAGAAAGTTCTGGAATCGGAGAGGAGGCACAAATTTCCTTCCACCCAGCGTTCCCCCAAGCCTCCCGATAAAAATGATACCTCACTTGTGTGGGTAGGCCTAGCGCCCGCGACAGGAAATGCCCCAAAGCACAACGTGGACACATCCCATTTTTTGAAAGAAATCAGAGATGTTTTTTGCAAAGTGCCTACCTGTAGATTTTGGCCTCTAGCTCAGCCGGCACGTAGGGAAACCTACCAAACCTGTGCATTTTTTAAAACTAGAGACATAGGGGAATCCAAGATGTGGTGACTTGTGGGGCTCAGATCAGGTTCTGTTACCCAGAATCCGTTGCAAACCTCAAAATTTGGCTAAAAAAACACATTTTCCTCACATTTCGGTGACAGAAAGTTCTGGAATCTGAGAGGAGGCAAGAATGTCCTTCCACCCAGCGTTCCCCAAAGTGTCCCGATATAAATGATACCTCACTTGTGTGGGTAGGCCTAGCGCCCGCAACAGAAAATGCCCCAAAGCACAACGTGGACACATCCCATTTTTTTACAGAAAACAGAGCTGTTTTTTGCAAAGTGTCTACCTGTAGATTTTGGCCCCTAGCTCAGCCGGCACCTAGGGAAACCTACTAAACCTGTGCATTTTTGAAAACTAGAGACCTAGGGGAATCCAAGATGGGGTGACTTGTGGGGCTCTGACTAGGTTCTGTTACCCAGAATCCTTTGCAAACCTTAACATTTGGCTTAAAAAACACATTTTCCTCACATTTTGTTGACAGAAACTTCTGGAATCGGAGAGGAGGTACAAATTTCCTTCCACCCAGCATTCCCCCAAGCCTCCCGATAAAAATGATACCTCACTTGTGTGGGTAGGCCTAGCGCCCGTGACAGGAAATGCCCCAAAGCACAACGTGGACACATCCCATTTTTTGACAGAAATCAGAGATGTTTTTTGCAAAGTGCCTACCTGTAGATTTTGGCCTCTAGCTCAGCCGGCACCTAGGGAAACCTACCAAACCCGTACATTTTTGAAAACTAGAGACCTAGGGGAATCCAAGATGTGGTGACTTGTGGGACTCAGACCAGGTTCTGTTACCCAGAATCCATTGCAAACCTCAAAATTTGGCTAACAAAACACATTTTCCTCACATTTCGGTGACAGAAAGTTCTGGAATCTGAGAGGAGGCAAAAATTTCCTTCCACCCAGCGTTCCCCCAAGTCTCCCGATATAAATGATACCTCACTTGTGTGGGTAGGCCTAGCGCCCGCGACAGGAAATGCCCCAAAGCACAACGTGGACACATCCCATTTTTTTACAGAAATCAGAGATGTTTTTTGCAAAGTGCCTAACTGTAGATTTTGGCCTCTACCTCAGCCGGCACCTAGGGAAACCTACCAAACCCGTGCATTTTTGAAAACTAGAGACCTAGGGGAATCCAAGATGTGGTGACTTGTGGGGCTCAGATCAGGTTCTGTTACCCAGAATCCGTTGCAAACCTCAAAATTTGGCTAAAAAAACACATTTTCCTCACATTTCGGTTACAGAAAGTTCTGGAATCTGAGAGGAGGCAAAAATTTCCTTCCACCCAGCGTTCCCCCAAGTCTGCCGATAAAAATGATACCTCACTTGTGTAGGTAGGCCTAGCGCCCGCGACAGGAAATGTCCCCAAACACAACGTGGGCACATCCCATTTTTTGACAGAAAACAGAGGTGTTTTTTGCAAAGCGCCTACCTGTAGATTGTGGTCTCTAGCTCAGCCGGCACCTAGGGAAACCTACAAAACCTGTGCATTTTTGAAAATTAGAGACCTAGGGGAATCCAAGATGGGGTGACTTGTGGGGCTCTGACCAGGTTCTGTTACCCAGAATCCTTTGCAAACCTCAAAATTTGGCTAACAAAACACATTTTCCTCACATTTCGGTGACAGAAAGTTCTGGAATCGGAGAGGAGGCACAAATTTCCTTCCACCCAGCGTTCCCCCAAGCCTCCCGATACAAATGATACCTCACTTGTGTGGGTAGGCCTAGCGCCCGTGACAGGAAATGCCCCAAAGCACAACGTGGACACATCCCATTTTTTGACAGAAATCAGAGAAGTTTTTTGCAAAGTGCCTACCTGTAGATTTTGGCCTCTAGCTCAGCCGGCACCTATGGAAACCTACCAAACCCCTACATTTTTTAAAACTAGAGACCTAGGGGAATCCAAGATGTGGTGACTTGTGGGGCTCAGACCACGTTCTGTTACCCAGAATCCATTGCAAACCTCAAAATTTGGCTAAAAAAACAAATTTTCCTCACATTTCGGTGACAGAAAGTTCTGGAATCTGAGAGGAGGCAAAAATTTCCTTCCACCCAGCGTTCCCCCAAGTCTCCCGATATAAATGATACCTCACTTGTATGGGTGGGCCTAGCGCCCGCGACAGGAAATGCCCTAAAGCACAACGTGGACACATCCCATTTTTTTGACAGAAAACAGAGCTGTTTTTTGCAAAGTGTCTACCTGTAGATTTTGGCCCCTAGCTCAGCCGGCACCTGGGGAAACCAACTAAACCTGTGCATTTTTGAAAACTAGAGACCTAGGGGAATCCAAGATGGGGTGACTTGTGGGGCTCTGACCAGGTTCTGTTACCCAGAATCCTTTGCAAACCTCAAAATTAGGCTTAAAAAACACATTTTCCTCACATTTTGGTGACAGAAACTTCTGGAATCGGAGAGGAGGCACAAATTTCCTTCCACCCAGCCTTCCCCCAAAGTCTCCCGATAAAAATGGTACCTCACTTGTGTGGGTAGGCCTAGCGCCCGCGACAGGAGATGCCCCAAAACATGACGTGGACACATCACATTTTCAGAAAGAAAACAGAGCTGTTTTTTACTAAGTGCCTAGCTGTGGATTTTGGCCTCTAGCTCAGCCGGCACCTGGGGAAACCTAGCAAAACTGCGCATTTTTGAAAACTAGACACCTAGGGGAATCCAAGATGGGGTGACTTGTGGGGTTCTGACCAGGTTCTGTTACCCAGAATCCTTTGCAAACCTCAAGATTTGGCTAAAAAAACAAATTTTCCTGTCATTTCGGTGACTAAAAGTACTGGAATCGGAGAGGAGGCACAAATTTCCTTCCACCCAGCGTTCCCCCAAGCCTCCCAATAAAAATGATGCCTCACTTGCGTGGGTAGGCCTAGCGCCCGCAACAGGAAATGCCCCAAAGCACAACGTGGACACATCCCATTTTTTGACAGAAATCAGAGATGTTTTTTGCAAAGTGCCTACCTGTAGATTTTGGCCTCTAGCTCAGCCGGCACCTAGGGAAACCTACCAAACCCGTCCATTTTTGAAAACTAGAGACCTAGGGGAATCCAAGATGTGGTGACTTGTGGGGCTCAGACCAGGTTCTGTTACCCAGAATCCTTTGCAAACCTCAAAATTTGGCTAACAAAACACATTTTCCTCACATTTCGGTGACAGAAAGTTCTGGAATCGGAGAGGAGGCACAAATTTCCTTCCACCCAGCGTTCCCCCAAGCCTCCCGATAAAAATGATACCTCACTTGTGTGGGTAGGCCTAGCGCCCGCGACAGGAAATGCCCCAAAGCACAACGTGGACACATCCCATTTTTTGAAAGAAATCAGAGATGTTTTTTGCAAAGTGCCTACCTGTAGATTTTGGCCTCTAGCTCAGCCGGCACCTAGGGAAACCTACCAAACCTGTGCATTTTTAAAAACTAGAGACATAGGGGAATCCAAGATGTGGTGACTTGTGGGGCTCATATCAGGTTCTGTTACCCAGAATCCGTTGCAAACCTCAAAATTTGGCTAAAAAAACACATTTTCCTCACATTTCGGTGACAGAAAGTTCTGGAATCTGAGAGGAGGCAAAAATGTCCTTCCACCCAGCGTTCCCCCAAGTCTCCCGATATAAATGATACCTCACTTGTATGGGTGGGCCTAGCGCCCGCGACAGGAAATGCCCTAAAGCACAACGTGGACACATCCCATTTTTTTGACAGAAAACAGAGCTGTTTTTTGCAAAGTGTCTACCTGTAGATTTTGGCCCCTAGCTCAGCCGGCACCTGGGGAAACCAACTAAACCTGTGCATTTTTGAAAACTAGAGACCTAGGGGAATCCAAGATGGGGTGACTTGTGGGGCTCTGACCAGGTTCTGTTACCCAGAATCCTTTGCAAACCTCAAAATTAGGCTTAAAAAACACATTTTCCTCACATTTTGGTGACAGAAACTTCTGGAATCGGAGAGGAGGCACAAATTTCCTTCCACCCAGCCTTCCCCCAAAGTCTCCCGATAAAAATGGTACCTCACTTGTGTGGGTAGGCCTAGCGCCCGCGACAGGAGATGCCCCAAAACATGACGTGGACACATCACATTTTCAGAAAGAAAACAGAGCTGTTTTTTACTAAGTGCCTAGCTGTGGATTTTGGCCTCTAGCTCAGCCGGCACCTGGGGAAACCTAGCAAAACTGCGCATTTTTGAAAACTAGACACCTAGGGGAATCCAAGATGGGGTGACTTGTGGGGTTCTGACCAGGTTCTGTTACCCAGAATCCTTTGCAAACCTCAAGATTTGGCTAAAAAAACAAATTTTCCTGTCATTTCGGTGACTAAAAGTACTGGAATCGGAGAGGAGGCACAAATTTCCTTCCACCCAGCGTTCCCCCAAGCCTCCCAATAAAAATGATGCCTCACTTGCGTGGGTAGGCCTAGCGCCCGCAACAGGAAATGCCCCAAAGCACAACGTGGACACATCCCATTTTTTGACAGAAATCAGAGATGTTTTTTGCAAAGTGCCTACCTGTAGATTTTGGCCTCTAGCTCAGCCGGCACCTAGGGAAACCTTCCAAACCCGTCCATTTTTGAAAACTAGAGACCTAGGGGAATCCAAGATGTGGTGACTTGTGGGGCTCAGACCAGGTTCTGTTACCCAGAATCCTTTGCAAACCTCAAAATTTGGCTAACAAAACACATTTTCCTCACATTTCGGTGACAGAAAGTTCTGGAATCGGAGAGGAGGCACAAATTTCCTTCCACCCAGCGTTCCCCCAAGCCTCCCGATAAAAATGATACCTCACTTGTGTGGGTAGGCCTAGCGCCCGCGACAGGAAATGCCCCAAAGCACAACGTGGACACATCCCATTTTTTGAAAGAAATCAGAGATGTTTTTTGCAAAGTGCCTACCTGTAGATTTTGGCCTCTAGCTCAGCCGGCACCTAGGGAAACCTACCAAACCTGTGCATTTTTAAAAACTAGAGACATAGGGGAATCCAAGATGTGGTGACTTGTGGGGCTCATATCAGGTTCTGTTACCCAGAATCCGTTGCAAACCTCAAAATTTGGCTAAAAAAACACATTTTCCTCACATTTCGGTGACAGAAAGTTCTGGAATCTGAGAGGAGGCAAAAATGTCCTTCCACCCAGCGTTCCCCCAAGTGTCCCGATATAAATGATACCTCACTTGTGTGGGTAGGCCTAGCGCCCGCAACAGAAAATGCCCCAAAGCACAACGTGGACACATCCCATTTTTTTACAGAAAACAGAGCTGTTTTTTGCAAAGTGTCTACCTGTAGATTTTGGCCCCTAGCTCAGCCGGCACCTAGGGAAACCTACTAAACCTGTGCATTTTTGAAAACTAGAGACCTAGGGGAATCCAAGATGGGGTGACTTGTGGGGCTCTGACTAGGTTCTGTTACCCAGAATCCTTTGCAAACCTTAACATTTGGCTTAAAAAACACATTTTCCTCACATTTTGGTGACAGAAACTTCTGGAATCGGAGAGGAGGTACAAATTTCCTTCCACCCAGCATTCCCCCAAGCCTCCCGATAAAAATGATACCTCACTTGTGTGGGTAGGCCTAGTGCCCGTGACAGGAAATGCCCCAAAGCACAACGTGGACACATCCCATTTTTTGACAGAAATCAGAGATGTTTTTTGCAAAGTGCCTACCTGTAGATTTTGGCCTCTAGCTCAGCCGGCACCTAGGGAAACCTACCAAACCCGTACATTTTTGAAAACTAGAGACCTAGGGGAATCCAAGATGTGGTGACTTGTGGGACTCAGACCAGGTTCTGTTACCCAGAATCCATTGCAAACCTCAAAATTTGGCTAACAAAACACATTTTCCTCACATTTCGGTGACAGAAAGTTCTGGAATCTGAGAGGAGGCAAAAATTTCCTTCCACCCAGCGTTCCCCCAAGTCTGCCGATAAAAATGATACCTCACTTGTGTGGGTAGGCCTAGCGCCCACGACAAGAAATGCCCTAAAGCACAACGTGGACACATCCCATTTTTTTTACAGAAAACAGAGCTGTTTTTTGCAAAGTGCCTACCTGTAGATTTTTGCCTCTAGCTCAGCCGGCACCTAGGGAAACCTACCAAACCTGTGCATTTTTTAAAACTAGAGACCTAGGGGAATCCAAGATGGGGTGACTTGTGGGGCTCTGACCAGGTTCTGTTACCCAGAATCCTTTGCAAACCTCAAAATGTGGCTAAAAAAAACACATTTTCCTCACATTTCGGTGACAGAAAGTTCTGGAATCTGAGAGGAGGCAAAAATTTCCTTCCTCCCAGCGTTCCCCCAAGCCTCCCGATAAAAATGATACCTCACTTGTGTGGGTAGGCCTAGCGCCCGTGACAGGAAATGCCCCAAAGCACAACATGGACACATCCCATTTTTTTTACAGAAATCAGAGATGTTTTTTGCAAAGTGCCTACCTGTAGATTTTGGACTCTAGCTCAGCCGGCACCTAGGGAAACCTACCAAACCCGTACATTTTTGAAAACTAGAGACCTAGGGGAATCCAAGATGTGGTGACTTGGGGGGCTAAGAACAGGTTCTGTTACCCAGAATCCTTTGCAAACCTCAAAATTTGGCTAACAAAGCACATTTTCCTCACATTTCGGTGACAGAAAGTTCTGGAATCGGAGAGGAGGCACAAATTTCCTTCCACCCAGCGTTCCCCCAAGCCTCCCGATAAAAATGATACCTCACTTGTGTGGGTAGGCCTAGCGCCCGCGACAGGAAATGCCCCAAAGCACAACGTGGACACATCCCATTTTTTGACAGAAATGAGAGATGTTTTTTGCATAGTGCCTACCTGTAGATTTTGGCCTCTAGCTCAGCCGGCACCTAGGGAAACCTACCAAACCCGTGCATTTTTGAAAACTAGAGACCTGGGGGAATCCAAGATGGGGTGACTTGTGGGGCTCAGACCAGGTTCTGTTACCCAGAATCCGTTGCACACCTAAAAATTTGGCTAAAAAAACACATTTTCCTCACATTTCGGTGACAGAAAGTTCTGGAATCTGAGAGGAGGCACAAATTTCCTTCCACCCAGCGTTCCCCCAAGTCTGCCGATAAAAATGATACCTCACTTGTGTGGGTAGGCCTAGCGCCCGCGACAGGAAGTGTCCCCAAACACAACGTGGACACATCCCATTTTTTGACAGAAAACAGAGCTGTTTTTTGCAAAGTGTCTACCTGTAGATTTTGGCCCCTAGCTCAGCCGGCACCTGGGGAAACCTACTAAACCTGTGCATTTTTGAAAACTAGAGACCTAGGGGAATCCAAGATGGGGTGACTTATGGGGCTCTGACCAGGTTCTGTTACCCAGAATCCTTTGCAAACCTTAAAATTTGGCTTAAAAAACACATTTTCCACACATTTTGGTGACAGAAACTTCTGGAATCGGAGAGGAGGCACAAATTTCCTTCCACCCAGCGTTCCCCCAAGCCTCCCGATAAAAATGATACCTCACTTGTGTGGGTAGGCCTAGCGCCCGCGACAGGAAAGGCCCCGAAGCACAACATGGACACATCCCATTTTTTGACAGAAATCAGAGATGTTTTTTGCAAAGTGCCTACCTGTAGATTTTGGCCTCTAGCTCAGCCGGCACCTAGGGAAACCTACCAAACCCGTTCATTTTTTAAAACTAGAGACCTAGGGGAATCCAAGATGTGGTGACTTGTGGGGCTCAGATCAGGTTCTGTTACCCAGAATCCGTTGCAAACCTCAAAATTTGGCTAAAAAAACATATTTTCCTCACATTTCGGTGACAGAAAGTTCTGGAATCTGAGAGGAGGCAAAAATGTCCTTCCACCCAGCGTTCCCCCAAGTCTCCCGATATAAATGATACCTCACTTGTGTGGGTGGGCCTAGCGCCCGCGACAGGAAATGCCCTAAAGCACAACGTGGACACTTCCCATTTTTTTTACAGAAAACAGAGCTGTTTTTTGCAAAGTGCCTACCTGTAGATTTTTGCCTCTAGCTCAGCCGGCACCTAGGGAAACCTACCAAACCTGTGCATTTTTTAAAACTAGAGACCTAGGGGAATCCAAGATGGGGTGACTTGTGGGGCTCTGACCAGGTTCTGTTACCCAGAATCCTTTGCAAACCTCAAAATGTGGCTAAAAAAAACACACTTTCCTCACATTTCGGTGACAGAAAGTTCTGGAATCTGAGAGGAGGCAAAAATTTCCTTCCTCCCAGCGTTCCCCCAAGCCTCCCGATAAAAATGATACCTCACTTGTGTGGGTAGGCCTAGCGCCCGTGACAGGAAATGCCCCAAAGCACAACGTGGACACATCCCATTTTTTTTACAGAAATCAGAGATGTTTTTTGCAAAGTGCCTATCTGTAGATTTTGGACTCTAGCTCAGCTGGCACCTAGGGAAACCTACCAAACCGTACATTTTTGAAAACTAGAGACCTAGGGGAATCCAAGATGTGGTGACTTGGAGGGCTAAGAACAGGTTCTGTTACCCAGAATCCTTTGCAAACCTCAAAATTTGGCTAACAAAGCACATTTTCCTCACATTTCGGTGACAGAAAGTTCTGGAATCGGAGAGGAGGCACAAATTTCCTTCCACCCAGCGTTCCCCCAAGCCTCCCGATAAAAATGATACCTCACTTGTGTGGGTAGGCCTAGCGCCCGCGACAGGAAATGCCCCAAAGCACAACGTGGACACATCCCATTTTTTGACAGAAATGAGAGATGTTTTTTGCATAGTGCCTACCTGTAGATTTTGGCCTCTAGCTCAGCCGGCACCTAGGGAAACCTACCAAACCCATGCATTTTTGAAAACTAGAGACCTGGGGGAATCCAAGATGGGGTGACTTGTGGGGCTCAGACCAGGTTCTGTTACCCAGAATCCGTTGCAAACCTCAAAATTTGGCTAAAAAAACACATTTTCCTCACATTTCGGTGACAGAAAGTTCTGGAATCTGAGAGGAGGCACAAATTTCCTTCCACCCAGCGTTCCCCCAAGTCTGCCGATAAAAATGATACCTCACTTGTGTGGGTAGGCCTAGCGCCCGCGACAGGAAGTGTCCCCAAACACAACGTGGACACATCCCATTTTTTGACAGAAAACAGAGCTGTTTTTTGCAAAGTGTCTACCTGTAGATTTTGGCCCCTAGCTCAGCCGGCACCTGGGGAAACCTACTAAACCTGTGCATTTTTGAAAACTAGAGACCTAGGGGAATCCAAGATGGGGTGACTTATGGGGCTCTGACCAGGTTCTGTTACCCAGAATCCTTTGCAAACCTTAAAATTTGGCTTAAAAAACACATTTTCCTCACATTTTGGTGACAGAAACTTCTGGAATCGGAGAGGAGGCACAAATTTCCTTCCACCCAGCGTTCCCCCAAGCCTCCCGATAAAAATGATACCTCACTTGTGTGGGTAGGCCTAGCGCCCGCGACAGGAAAGGCCCCAAAGCACAACATGGACACATCCCATTTTTTGACAGAAATCAGAGATGTTTTTTGCAAAGTGCCTACCTGTAGATTTTGGCCTCTAGCTCAGCCGGCACCTAGGGAAACCTACCAAACCCGTTCATTTTTGAAAACTAGAGACCTAGGGGAATCCAAGATGTGGTGACTTGTGGGGCTCAGATCAGGTTCTGTTACCCAGAATCCGTTGCAAACCTCAAAATTTGGCTAAAAAAACATATTTTCTTCACATTTCGGTGACAGAAAGTTCTGGAATCTGAGAGGAGGCAAAAATTTCCTTCCACCCAGCGTTCCCCCAAGTCTCCCGATATAAATGATACCTCGCTTGTGTGGGTGGGCCTAGCGCCCGCGACAGGAAATGCCCTAAAGCACAACGTGGACACATCCCATTTTTTGACAGAAAACAGAGCTGTTTTTTGCAAAGTGTCTACCTGTAGATTTTGGCCCCTAGCTCAGCCGGCACCTGGGGAAACCTACTAAACCTGTGCATTTTTGAAAACTAGAGACCTAGGGGAATCCAAGATGGGGTGACTTGTGGGGCTCTGACCAGGTTCTATTACCCAGAATCCTTTGCAAACCTCAAAAATTGGCTTAAAAAACACATTTTCCTCACATTTTGGTGACAGAAACTTCTGGAATCGGAGAGGAGGCAGAAATTTCCTTCCACTCAGCGTTCTCCCAAGTCTCCCGATAAAAATGGTACCTCACTTTTGTGGGTAGGCCTAGCGCCCGCGACAGGATATGCCCCAAAACACGACGTGGACACATCATATTTTCAGAAAGAAAACAGAGCTGTTTTTTACTAAGTGCCTAGCTGTGGATTTTGGCCTCTAGCTCAGCCGGCACCTGTGGAAACCTAGCAAAACTGCGCATTTTTGAAAACTAGACACCTAGGGGAATCCAAAATGGGGTGACTTGTGGGGCTCAGACCAGGTTCTGTTACCCAGAATCCGTTGCAAACCTCAAAATTTGGCTAAAAAAACACATTTTCCTCACATTTCGGTGACAGAAAGTTCTGGAATCTGAGAGGAGGCACAAATTTCCTTCCACCCAGCGTTCCCCCAAGTCTGCCGATAAAAATGATACCTCACTTGTGTAGGTAGGCCTAGCGCCCGCGACAGGAAATGTCCCCAAACACAACGTGGGCACATCCCATTTTTTGACAGAAAACAGAGGTGTTTTTTGCAAAGCGCCTACCTGTAGATTGTGGTCTCTAGCTCAGCCGGCACCTAGGGAAACCTACAAAACCTGTGCATTTTTGAAAATTAGAGACCTAGGGGAATCCAAGATGGGGTGACTTGTGGGGCTCTGACCAGGTTCTGTTACCCAGAATCCTTTGCAAACCTCAAAATTTGGCTAACAAAACACATTTTCCTCACATTTCGGTGACAGAAAGTTCTGGAATCGGAGAGGAGGCACAAATTTCCTTCCACCCAGCGTTCCCCCAAGCCTCCCGATACAAATGATACCTCACTTGTGTGGGTAGGCCTAGCGCCCGTGACAGGAAATGCCCCAAAGCACAACGTGGACACATCCCATTTTTTGACAGAAATCAGAGAAGTTTTTTGCAAAGTGCCTACCTGTAGATTTTGGCCTCTAGCTCAGCCGGCACCTAGGGAAACCTACCAAACCCCTACATGTTTGAAAACTAGAGACCTAGGGGAATCCAAGATGTGGTGACTTGTGGGGCTCAGACCACGTTCTGTTACCCAGAATCCATTGCAAACCTCAAAATTTGGCTAAAAAAACAAATTTTCCTCACATTTCGGTGACAGAAAGTTCTGGAATCTGAGAGGAGGCAAAAATTTTCTTCCACCCAGCGTTCCCCCAAGTCTCCCGATATAAATGATACCTCACTTGTGTGGGTGGGCCTAGCGCCCGCGACAGGAAATGCCCTAAAGCACAACGTGGACACATCCCATTTTTTTGACAGAAAACAGAGCTGTTTTTTGCAAAGTGTCTACCTGTAGATTTTGGCCCCTAGCTCAACCGGCACCTGGGGAAACCTACTAAACCTGTGCATTTTTGAAAACTAGAGACCTAGGGGAATCCAAGATGGGGTGACTTGTGGGGCTCTGACCAGGTTCTGTTACCCAGAATCCTTTGCAAACCTCAAAATTTGGCTTAAAAAACACATTTTCCTCACATTTTGGTGACAGAAACTTCTGGAATCGGAGAGGAGGCACAAATTTCCTTCCACCCAGCGTTCCCCCAAAGTCTCCCGATAAAAATGGTACCTCACTTGTGTGGGTAGGCCTAGCGCCCGCGACAGGAGATGCCCCAAAACACGACGTGGACACATCACATTTTCAGAAAGAAAACAGAGCTGTTTTTTACTAAGTGCCTAGCTGTGGATTTTGGCCTCTAGCTCAGCCGGCACCTGGGGAAACCTAGCAAAACTGCGCATTTTTGAAAACTAGACACCTAGGGGAATCCAAGATGGGGTGACTTGTGGGGTTCTGACCAGGTTCTGTTACCCAGAATCCTTTGCAAACCTCAAGATTTGGCTAAAAAAACAAATTTTCCTGTCATTTCGGTGACTAAAAGTACTGGAATCAGAGAGGAGGCACAAATTTCCTTCCACCCAGCGTTCCCCCAAGCCTCCCGATAAAAATGATGCCTCACTTGCGTGGGTAGGCCTAGCGCCCGCAACAGGAAATGCCCCAAAGCACAACGTGGACACATCCCATTTTTTGACAGAAATCAGAGATGTTTTTTGCAAAGTGCCTACCTGTAGATTTTGGCCTCTAGCTCAGCCGGCACCTAGGGAAACCTACCAAACCCGTCCATTTTTTAAAACTAGAGACCTAGGGGAATCCAAGATGTGGTGACTTGTGGGGCTCAGACCAGGTTCTGTTACCCAGAATCCTTTGCAAACCTCAAAATTTGGCTAACAAAACACATTTTCCTCACATTTCGGTGACAGAAAGTTCTGGAATCGGAGAGGAGGCACAAATTTCCTTCCACCCAGCGTTCCCCCAAGCCTCCCGATAAAAATGATACCTCACTTGTGTGGGTAGGCCTAGCGCCCGCGACAGGAAATGCCCCAAAGCACAACGTGAACACATCCCATTTTTTGAAAGAAATCAGAGATGTTTTTTGCAAAGTGCCTACCTGTAGATTTTGGCCTCTAGCTCAGCCGGCACCTAGGGAAACCTACCAAACCTGTGCATTTTTTAAAACTAGAGACATAGGGGAATCCAAGATGTGGTGACTTGTGGGGCTCAGATCAGGTTCTGTTACCCAGAATCCGTTGCAAACCTCAAAATGTGGCTAAAAAAACACATTTTCCTCACATTTCGGTGACAGAAAGTTCTGGAATCTGAGAGGAGGCAAAAATGTCCTTCCACCCAGCGTTCCCCCAAGTGTCCCGATATAAATGATACCTCACTTGTGTGGGTAGGCCTAGCGCCCGCAACAGAAAATGCCCCAAAGCACAACGTGGACACATCCCATTTTTTTACAGAAAACAGAGCTGTTTTTTGCAAAGTGTCTACCTGTAGATTTTGGCCCCTAGCTCAGCCGGCACCTAAGGAAACCTACTAAACCTGTGCATTTTTGAAAACTAGAGACCTAGGGGAATCCAAGATGGGGTGACTTGTGGGGCTCTGACTAGGTTCTGTTACCCAGAATCCTTTGCAAACCTTAACATTTGGCTTAAAAAACACATTTTCCTCACATTTTGGTGACAGAAACTTCTGGAATCGGAGAGGAGGTACAAATTTCCTTCCACCCAGCATTCCCCCAAGCCTCCCGATAAAAATGATACCTCACTTGTGTGGGTAGGCCTAGCGCCCGTGACAGGAAATGCCCCAAAGCACAACGTGGACACATCCCATTTTTTGACAGAAATCAGAGATGTTTTTTGCAAAGTGCCTACCTGTAGATTTTGGCCTCTAGCTCAGCCGGCACCTAGGGAAACCTACCAAACCCGTACATTTTTGAAAACTAGAGACCTAGGGGAATCCAAGATGTGGTGACTTGTGGGACTCAGACCAGGTTCTGTTACCCAGAATCCATTGCAAACCTCAAAATTTGGCTAACAAAACACATTTTCCTCACATTTCGGTGACAGAAAGTTCTGGAATCTGAGAGGAGGCAAAAATTTCCTTCCACCCAGCGTTCCCCCAAGTCTGCCGATAAAAATGATACCTCACTTGTGTGGGTAGGCCTAGCGCCCACGACAAGAAATGCCCTAAAGCACAACGTGGACACATCCCATTTTTTTTACAGAAAACAGAGCTGTTTTTTGCAAAGTGCCTACCTGTAGATTTTTGCCTCTAGCTCAGCCGGCACCTAGGGAAACCTACCAAACCTGTGCATTTTTTAAAACTAGAGACCTAGGGGAATCCAAGATGGGGTGACTTGTGGGGCTCTGACCAGGTTCTGTTACCCAGAATCCTTTGCAAACCTCAAAATGTGGCTAAAAAAAACACATTTTCCTCACATTTCGGTGACAGAAAGTTCTGGAATCTGAGAGGAGGCAAAAATTTCCTTCCTCCCAGCGTTCCCCCAAGCCTCCCGATAAAAATGATACCTCACTTGTGTGGGTAGGCCTAGCGCCCCTGACAGGAAATGCCCCAAAGCACAACATGGACACATCCCATTTTTTTTACAGAAATCAGAGATGTTTTTTGCAAAGTGCCTACCTGTAGATTTTGGACTCTAGCTCAGCCGGCACCTAGGGAAACCTACCAAACCCGTACATTTTTGAAAACTAGAGACCTAGGGGAATCCAAGATGTGGTGACTTGGGGGGCTAAGAACAGGTTCTGTTACCCAGAATCCTTTGCAAACCTCAAAATTTGGCTAACAAAGCACATTTTCCTCACATTTCGGTGACAGAAAGTTCTGGAATCGGAGAGGAGGCACAAATTTCCTTCCACCCAGCGTTCCCCCAAGCCTCCCGATAAAAATGATACCTCACTTGTGTGGGTAGGCCTAGCGCCCGCGACAGGAAATGCCCCATATCACAACGTGGACACATCCCATTTTTTGACAGAAATGAGAGATGTTTTTTGCATAGTGCCTACCTGTAGATTTTGGCCTCTAGCTCAGCCGGCACCTAGGGAAACCTACCAAACCCGTGCATTTTTGAAAACTAGAGACCTGGGGGAATCCAAGATGGGGTGACTTGTGGGGCTCAGACCAGGTTCTGTTACCCAGAATCCGTTGCAAACCTAAAAATTTGGCTAAAAAAACACATTTTCCTCACATTTCGGTGACAGAAAGTTCTGGAATCTGAGAGGAGGCACAAATTTCCTTCCACCCAGCGTTCCCCCAAGTCTGCCGATAAAAATGATACCTCACTTGTGTGGGTAGGCCTAGCGCCCGCGACAGGAAGTGTCCCCAAACACAACGTGGACACATCCCATTTTTTGACAGAAAACAGAGCTGTTTTTTGCAAAGTGTCTACCTGTAGATTTTGGCCCCTAGCTCAGCCGGCACCTGGGGAAACCTACTAAACCTGTGCATTTGTGAAAACTAGAGACCTAGGGGAATCCAAGATGGGGTGACTTATGGGGCTCTGACCAGGTTCTGTTACCCAGAATCCTTTGCAAACCTTAAAATTTGGCTTAAAAAACACATTTTCCTCACATTTTGGTGACAGAAACTTCTGGAATCGGAGAGGAGGCACAAATTTCCTTCCACCCAGCGTTCCCCCAAGCCTCCCGATAAAAATGATACCTCACTTGTGTGGGTAGGCCTAGCGCCCGCGACAGGAAAGGCCCCAAAACACAACATGGACACATCCCATTTTTTGACAGAAATCAGAGATGTTTTTTGCAAAGTGCCTACCTGTAGATTTTGGCCTCTAGCTCAGCCGGCACCTAGGGAAACCTACCAAACCCGTTCATTTTTTAAAACTAGAGACCTAGGGGAATCCAAGATGTGGTGACTTGTGGGGCTCAGATCAGGTTCTGTTACCCAGAATCCGTTGCAAACCTCAAAATTTGGCTAAAAAAACATATTTTCCTCACATTTCGGTGACAGAAAGTTCTGGAATCTGAGAGGAGGCAAAAATGTCCTTCCACCCAGCGTTCCCCCAAGTCTCCCGATATAAATGATACCTCACTTGTGTGGGTGGGCCTAGCGCCCGCGACAGGAAATGCCCTAAAGCACAACGTGGACACATCCCATTTTTTGACAGAAAACAGAGCTGTTTTTTGCAAAGTGTCTACCTGTAGATTTTGGCCCCTAGCTCAGCCGGCACCTGGGGAAACCTACTAAACCTGTGCATTTTTGAAAACTAGAGACCTAGGGGAATCCAAGATGGGGTGACTTGTGGGGCTCTGACCAGGTTCTATTACCCAGAATCCTTTGCAAACCTCAAAAATTGGCTTAAAAAACACATTTTCCTCTCATTTTGGTGACAGAAACTTCTGGAATCGGAGAGGAGGCAGAAATTTCCTTCCACCCAGCGTTCTCCCAAGTCTCCCGATAAAAATGGTACCTCACTTTTGTGGGTAGGCCTAGCGCCCGCGACAGGATATGCCCCAAAACACGACGTGGACACATCATATTTTCAGAAAGAAAACAGAGCTGTTTTTTACTAAGTGCCTAGCTGTGGATTTTGGCCTCTAGCTCAGCCGGCACCTGTGGAAACCTAGCAAAACTGCGCATTTTTGAAAACTAGACACCTAGGGGAATCCAAAATGGGGTGACTTGTGGGGCTCAGACCAGGTTCTGTTACCCAGAATCCGTTGCAAACCTCAAAATTTGGCTAAAAAAACACATTTTCCTCACATTTCGGTGACAGAAAGTTCTGGAATCTGAGAGGAGGCACAAATTTCCTTCCACCCAGCGTTCCCCCAAGTCTGCCGATAAAAATGATACCTCACTTGTGTGGGTAGGCCTAGCGCCCGCGACAGGAAATGTCCCCAAACACAACGTGGGCACATCCCATTTTTTGACAGAAAACAGAGGTGTTTTTTGCAAAGCGCCTACCTGTAGATTGTGGTCTCTAGCTCAGCCGGCACCTAGGGAAACCTACAAAACCTGTGCATTTTTGAAAATTAGAGACCTAGGGGAATCCAAGATGGGGTGACTTGTGGGGCTCTGACCAGGTTCTGTTACCCAGAATCCTTTGCAAACCTCAAAATTTGGCTAACAAAACACATTTTCCTCACATTTCGGTGACAGAAAGTTCTGGAATCGGAGAGGAGGCACAAATTTCCTTCCACCCAGCGTTCCCCCAAGCCTCCCGATACAAATGATACCTCACTTGTGTGGGTAGGCCTAGCGCCCGTGACAGGAAATGCCCCAAAGCACAACGTGGACACATCCCATTTTTTGACAGAAATCAGAGAAGTTTTTTGCAAAGTGCCTACCTGTAGATTTTGGCCTCTAGCTCAGCCGGCACCTAGGGAAACCTACCAAACCCCTACATGTTTGAAAACTAGAGACCTAGGGGAATCCAAGATGTGGTGACTTGTGGGGCTCAGACCACGTTCTGTTACCCAGAATCCATTGCAAACCTCAAAATTTGGCTAAAAAAACAAATTTTCCTCACATTTCGGTGACAGAAAGTTCTGGAATCTGAGAGGAGGCAAAAATTTCCTTCCACCCAGCGTTCCCCCAAGTCTCCCGATATAAATGATACCTCACTTGTGTGGGTGGGCCTAGCGCCCGCGACAGGAAATGCCCTAAAGCACAACGTGGACACATCCCATTTTTTTGACAGAAAACAGAGCTGTTTTTTGCAAAGTGTCTACCTGTAGATTTTGGCCCCTAGCTCAGCCGGCACCTGGGGAAACCTACTAAACCTGTGCATTTTTGAAAACTAGAGACCTAGGGGAATCCAAGATGGGGTGACTTGTGGGGCTCTGACCAGGTTCTGTTACCCAGAATCCTTTGCAAACCTCAAAATTTGGCTTAAAAAACACATTTTCCTCACATTTTGGTGACTGAAACTTCTGGAATCGGAGAGGAGGCACAAATTTCCTTCCACCCAGCGTTCCCCCAAAGTCTCCCGATAAAAATGGTACCTCACTTGTGTGGGTAGGCCTAGCGCCCGCGACAGGAGATGCCCCAAAACACGACGTGGACACATCACATTTTCAGAAAGAAAACAGAGCTGTTTTTTACTAAGTGCCTAGCTGTGGATTTTGGCCTCTAGCTCAGCCGGCACCTGGGGAAACCTAGCAAAACTGCGCATTTTTGAAAACTAGACACCTAGGGGAATCCAAGATGGGGTGACTTGTGGGGTTCTGACCAGGTTCTGTTACCCAGAATCCTTTGCAAACCTCAAGATTTGGCTAAAAAAACAAATTTTCCTGTCATTTCGGTGACTAAAAGTACTGGAATCAGAGAGGAGGCACAAATTTCCTTCCACCCAGCGTTCCCCCAAGCCTCCCGATAAAAATGATGCCTCACTTGCGTGGGTAGGCCTAGCGCCCGCAACAGGAAATGCCCCAAAGCACAACGTGGACACATCCCATTTTTTGACAGAAATCAGAGATGTTTTTTGCAAAGTGCCTACCTGTAGATTTTGTCCTCTAGCTCAGCCGGCTCCTAGGGAAACCTACCAAACCCGTCCATTTTTTAAAACTAGAGACCTAGGGGAATCCAAGATGTGGTGACTTGTGGGGCTCAGACCAGGTTCTGTTACCCAGAATCCTTTGCAAACCTCAAAATTTGGCTAACAAAACACATTTTCCTCACATTTCGGTGACAGAAAGTTCTGGAATCGGAGAGGAGGCACAAATTTCCTTCCACCCAGCGTTCTCCAAGCCTCCCGATAAAAATGATACCTCACTTGTGTGGGTAGGCCTAGCGCCCGCGACAG
Source organism: Pleurodeles waltl (assembly GCF_031143425.1). Taxonomy (NCBI): domain Eukaryota; kingdom Metazoa; phylum Chordata; class Amphibia; order Caudata; family Salamandridae; genus Pleurodeles; species Pleurodeles waltl. Next base: position 827,680,665 of record NC_090439.1, read on the forward strand.
GAAATGCCCCAAAGCACAACGTGGACACATCCCATTTTTTGAAAGAAATCAGAGATGTTTTTTGCAAAGTGCCTACCTGTAGATTTTGGCCTCTAGCTCAGCCGGCACCTAGGGAAACCTACCAAACCTGTGCATTTTTTAAAACTAGAGACATAGGGGAATCCAAGATGTGGTGACTTGTGGGGCTCAGATCAGGTTCTGTTACCCAGAATCCGTTGCAAACCTCAAAATGTGGCTAAAAAAACACATTTTCCTCACATTTCGGTGACAGAAAGTTCTGGAATCTGAGAGGAGGCAAAAATGTCCTTCCACCCAGCGTTCCCCCAAGTGTCCCGATATAAATGATACCTCACTTGTGTGGGTAGGCCTAGCGCCCGCAACAGAAAATGCCCCAAAGCACAACGTGGACACATCCCATTTTTTTACAGAAAACAGAGCTGTTTTTTGCAAAGTGTCTACCTGTAGATTTTGGCCCCTAGCTCAGCCGGCACCTAGGGAAACCTACTAAACCTGTGCATTTTTGAAAACTAGAGACCTAGGGGAATCCAAGATGGGGTGACTTGTGGGGCCTCACTAGGTTCTGTTACCCAGAATCCTTTGCAAACCTCAAAATTTGGCTTAAAAAACACATTTTCCTCACATTTTGGTGACAGAAAGTTCTGGAATCTGAGAGGAGGCACAAATTTCCTTCCACCCAGCGTTCCCCCAAGTCTCCCGACAAAAATGGTACCTCACTTGTGTGGGTAGGCCTAGCGCCCGCAACAGGATATGCCCCAAAACACGACGTGGACACATCACATTTTCAGAAAGAAAACAGAGCTGTTTTTTACTAAGTGCCTAGCTGTGGATTTTGGCCTCTAGCTCAGCCGGCACCTGGGGAAACCTAGCAAAACTGCGCATTTTTGAAAACTAGAGACCTAGGGGAATCCAAGATGGGGTGACTTGTGGGGCTCTGACCAGGTTCTGTTACCCAGAATCCTTTGCAAACCTCAAAATTTGGCTAACAAAACACATTTTCCTCACATTTCGGTGACAGAAAGTTCTGGAATCAGAGAGGAGGCACAAATTTCCTTCCACCCAGCGTTCCCCCCAACCTCCCAATAAAAATGATACCTCACTTGTATGGGTAGGCCTAGCGCCCGCGACAGGAAATGCCCCAAAGCACAACGTGGACACATCCCATTTTTTGACAGAAATCAGAGATGTTTTTTGCAAAGTGCCTACCAGTAGATTTTGGCCTCTAGCTCAGCCGGCACCTAGGGAAACCTACCAAACCCGTGCATTTTTTAAAACTAGAGACCTTGGGGAATCCAAGATGTGGTGACTTGTGGGGCTCAGACCAGGTTCTGTTACCCAGAATCCGTTGCAAACCTCAAAATTTGGCCAAAAAAAACACATTTTCCTCACATTTCGGTGACAGAAAGTTCTGGAATCTGAGAGGAGGCAAAAATGTCCTTCCACCCAGCGTTCCCCCAAGTGTCCCGATAAAAATGATACCTCACTTGTGTGGGTAGGCCTAGCACCCGCGACAAGAAATGCCCTAAAGCACAACGTGGACACATCCCATTTTTTTTACAGAAAACAGAGCTGTTTTTTGCAAAGTGCCTACCTGTAGATTTTTGCCTCTAGCTGAGCCGGCACCTAGGGAAACCTACCATACCTGTGCATTTTTGAAAACTAGAGACCTAGGGGAATCCAAGATGGGGTGACTTGTGGGGCTCTGACCAGGTTCTGTTACCCAGAATCCTTTCCAAACCTCAAAATGTGGCTAAAAAAAACACATTTTCCTCACATTTCGGTGACAGAAAGTTCTGGAATCTGAGAGGAGGCAAAAATGTCCTTCCACCCAGCGTTCCCCCAAGCCTCCCGATAAAAATGATACCTCACTTGTGTGGGTAGGCCTAGCGCCCGCGACAGGAAATGCCCCAAAGCACAACGTGGACACATCCCATTTTTTGACAGAAATCAGAGATGTTTTTTGCAAAGTGCCTACCTGTAGATTTTGGCCTCTAGCTCAGCCGGCACCTAGGGAAACCTACCAAACCCATACATTTTTGAAAACTAGAGACCTAGGGGAATCCAAGATGTGGTGACTTGGGGGGCTCAGAACAGGTTCTGTTACCCAGAATCCTTTGCAAACCTCAAAATTTGGCTAACAAAACACATTTTCCTCACATTTCGGTGACAGAAAGTTCTGGAATCGGAGAGGAGGCACAAATTTCCTTCTACCCAGCGTTCCCCCAAGCCTCCCGATAAAAATGATACCTCTCTTGTGTGGGTAGGCCTAGCGCCCGCGACAGGAAATGCCCCAAAGCACAACGTGGACACATCCCATTTTTTGACAGAAATGAGAGATGTTTTTTGAAAAGTGCCTACCTGTAGATTTTGGCCTCTAGCTCAGCCGGCACCTAGGGAAACCTACCAAACCCGTGCATTTTTGAAAACTAGAGACCTAGGGGAATCCAAGATGGGGTGACTTGTGGGGCTCAGACCAGGTTCTGTTACCCAGAATCCGTTGCAAACCTCAAAATTTGGCTAAAAAAACACATTTTCCTCACATTTCGGTGACAGAAAGTTCTGGAATCTGAGAGGAGGCACAAATTTCCTTCCACCCAGCGTTCCCCCAAGTCTGCCGATAAAAATGATACCTCACTTGTGTGGGTAGGCCTAGCGCCCGCGACAGGAAATGTCCCCAAACACAACGTGGGCACATCCCATTTTTTGACAGAAAACAGAGGTGTATTTTGCAAAGCGCCTACCTGTAGATTGTGGTCTCTAGCTCAGCCGGCACCTAGGGAAACCTACAAAACCTGTGCATTTTTGAAAACTAGAGACCTAGGGGAATCCAAGATGGGGTGACTTGTGGGGCTCAGACCAGGTTCTGTTACCCAGAATCCGTTGCAAACCTCAAAATTTGGCTAAAAAAACACATTTTCCTCACATTTCGGTGACAGAAAGTTCTGGAATCTGAGAGGAGGCACAAATTTCCTTCCACCCAGCATTCCCCCAAGCCTCCCGATAAAAATGATACCTCACTTGTGTGGGTAGGCCTAGCGCCCGCGACAGGAAATGCCCCAAAGCACAACGTGGACACATCCCATTTTTTGACAGAAATGAGAGATGTTTTTTGCAAAGTGCCTACCTGTAGATTTTGGCCTCTAGCTCAGCCGGCACCTAGGGAAACCTACCAAACCCGTCCATTTTTGAAAACTAGAGACCTAGGGGAATCCAAGATGTGGTGACTTGTGGGGCTCAGAACAGGTTCTGTTACCCAGAATCGTTTGCAAACCTAAAAATTTGGCTAACAAAACACATTTTCCTCACATTTCGGTGACAGAAAGTTCTGGAATCAGAGAGGAGGCACAAATTTCCTTCCACAAAGCGTTCCCCCAAGCCTCCCGATAAAAAAGATACCTCACTTGTGTGGGTAGGCCTAGCGCCCGCGACAGGAAATGCCCCAAAGCACAACGTGGACACATCCCATTTTTTGACAGAAATGAGAGATGTTTTTTGCAAAGTGCCTACCTGTAGATTTTGGCCTCTAGCTCAGCCGGCACCTAGGGAAACCTACCAGACCTGTGCATTTTTGAAAACTAGAGACCTAGGGGAATCCAATATGGGGTGACTTGTGGGGATCTGACCAGGTTCTGTTACCCAGAATCGTTTGCAAACCTCAAAATTTGGCTAAAAAAACACTTTTTCCTGTCATTTCGGTGACAGAAAGTTCTGGAATCTGAGAGGAGCCACAAATTTCCTTCCACCCAGGGCCTAGTGCCCGCAACAGGATATGCCCCAAAACACAACTTGGACACATCCCATTTTTTCACAGAAAACAGAGCTGTTTTTTGCAAAGTGCCTACCTGTAGATTTTGGCCTCTAACTCAGCCGGCACCTAGGGAAACCTACCAAGCCTGTGCATTTTTTAAAACTAGAGACCATGGGGAATCCAAGATGGGGTGACTTGTGGGGCTCAGACCAGGTTCTGTTACCCAGAATCCGTTGCAAACCTCAAAATTTGGCTAAAAAAACACATTTTCCTCACATTTCGGTGACAGAAAGTTCTGGAATCTGAGAGGAGGCACAAATTTCCTCCCACCCAGCGTTCCCCCAAGTCTGCCGATAAAAATGATACCTCACTTGTGTGGGTAGGCCTAGCGCCCGCGACAGGAAATGTCCCCAAACACAACGTGTGCACATCCCATTTTTTGACAGAAAACAGAGGTGTATTTTGCAAAGCGCCTACCTGTAGATTGTGGTCTCTAGCTCAGCCGGCACCTAGGGAAACCTACAAAACCTGTGCATTTTTTAAAACTAGAGACCTAGGGGAATCCAAGATGGGGTGACTTGTGGGGCTCAGACCAGGTTCTGTTACCCAGAATCCGTTGCAAACCTCAAAATTTGGCTAAATAAACAAATTTTCCTCACATTTCGGTGACAGAAAGTTCTGGAATCTGAGAGGAGGCAAAAATTTCCTTCCACCCAGCGTTCCCCCAAGTCTCCCGATATAAATGATACCTCACTTGTGTGGGTGGGCCTAGCGCCCGCGACAGGAAATGCCCTAAAGCACAACGTGGACACATCCCATTTTTTTGACAGAAAACAGAGCTGTTTTTTGCAAAGTGTCTACCTGTAGATTTTGGCCCCTAGCTCAGCCGGCACCTGGGGAAACCTACTAAACCTGTGCATTTTTGAAAACTAGAGACCTAGGGGAATCCAAGATGGGGTGACTTGTGGGGCTCTGACCAGGTTCTGTTACCCAGAATCCTTTGCAAACCTCAAAATTTGGCTTAAAAAACACATTTTCCTCACATTTTGGTGACAGAAACTTCTGGAATCGGAGAGGAGGCAGAAATTTCCTTCCACCCAGCGTTCCCCCAAAGTCTCCCGATAAAAATGGTACCTCACTTGTGTGGGTAGGCCTAGCGCCCGCGACAGAAGATGCCCCAAAACACGACGTGGACACATCACATTTTCAGAAAGAAAACAGAGCTGTTTTTTACTAAGTGCCTAGCTGTGGATTTTGGCCTCTAGCTCAGCCGGCACCTGGGGAAACCTACCAAACCTGTGCATTTTTTAAAACTAGAGACATAGGGGAATCCAAGATGTGGTGACTTGTGGGGCTCAGATCAGGTTCTGTTACCCAGAATCCGTTGCAAACCTCAAAATGTGGCTAAAAAAACACATTTTCCTCACATTTCGGTGACAGAAAGTTCTGGAATCTGAGAGGAGGCAAAAATGTCCTTCCACCCAGCGTTCCCCCAAGTGTCCCGATATAAATGATACCTCACTTGTGTGGGTAGGCCTAGCGCCCGCAACAGAAAATGTCCCAAAGCACAACGTGGACACATCCCATTTTTTTACAGAAAACAGAGCTGTTTTTTGCAAAGTGTCTACCTGTAGATTTTGGCCCCTAGCTCAGCCGGCACCTAAGGAAACCTACTAAACCTGTGCATTTTTGAAAACTAGAGACCTAGGGGAATCCAAGATGGGGTGACTTGTGGGGCTCTGACTAGGTTCTGTTACCCAGAATCCTTTGCAAACCTTAACATTTGGCTTAAAAAACACATTTTCCTCACATTTTGGTGACAGAAAGTTCTGGAATCTGAGAGGAGGCAAAAATGTCCTTCCACCCAGCGTTCCCCCAAGTCTGCCGATAAAAATGATACCTCACTTGTGTGGGTAGGCCTAGCGCCCACGACAAGAAATGCCCTAAAGCACAACGTGGACACATCCCATTTTTTTTACAGAAAACAGAGCTGTTTTTTGCAAAGTGCCTACCTGTAGATTTTTGCCTCTAGCTCAGCCGGCACCTAGGGAAACCTACCAAACCTGTGCATTTTTTAAAACTAGAGACCTAGGGGAATCCAAGATGGGGTGACTTGTGGGGCTCTGACCAGGTTCTGTTACCCAGAATCCTTTGCAAACCTCAAAATGTGGCTAAAAAAAACACATTTTCCTCACATTTCGGTGACAGAAAGTTCTGGAATCTGAGAGGAGGCAAAAATTTCCTTCCTCCCAGCGTTCCCCCAAGCCTCCCGATAAAAATGATACCTCACTTGTGTGGGTAGGCCTATCGCCCGTGACAGGAAATGCCCCAAAGCACAACATGGACACATCCCATTTTTTTTACAGAAATCAGAGATGTTTTTTGCAAATTGCCTACCTGTAGATTTTGGACTCTAGCTCAGCCGGCACCTAGGGAAACCTACCAAACCCGTACATTTTTGAAAACTAGAGACCTAGGGGAATCCAAGATGTGGTGACTTGGGGGGCTAAGAACAGGTTCTGTTACCCAGAATCCTTTGCAAACCTCAAAATTTGGCTAACAAAGCACATTTTCCTCACATTTCGGTGACAGAAAGTTCTGGAATCGGAGAGGAGGCACAAAATTCCTTCCACCCAGCGTTCCCCCAAGCCTCCCGATAAAAATGATACCTCACTTGTGTGGGTAGGCCTAGCGCCCGCGACAGGAAATGCCCCAAAGCACAACGTGGACACATCCCATTTTTTGACAGAAATGAGAGATGTTTTTTGCATAGTGCCTACCTGTAGATTTTGGCCTCTAGCTCAGCCGGCACCTAGGGAAACCTACCAAACCCGTGCATTTTTGAAAACTAGAGACCTGGGGGAATCCAAGATGGGGTGACTTGTGGGGCTCAGACCAGGTTCTGTTACCCAGAATCCGTTGCAAACCTAAAAATTTGGCTAAAAAAACACATTTTCCTCACATTTCGGTGACAGAAAGTTCTGGAATCTGAGAGGAGGCACAAATTTCCTTCCACCCAGCGTTCCCCCAAGTCTGCCGATAAAAATGATACCTCACTTGTGTGGGTAGGCCTAGCGCCCGCGACAGGAAGTGTCCCCAAACACAACGTGGACACATCCCATTTTTTGACAGAAAACAGAGCTGTTTTTTGCAAAGTGTCTACCTGTAGATTTTGGCCCCTAGCTCAGCCGGCACCTGGGGAAACCTACTAAACCTGTGCATTTTTGAAAACTAGAGACCTGGGGGAATCCAAGATGGGGTGACTTATGGGGCTCTGACCAGGTTCTGTTACCCAGAATCCTTTGCAAACCTTAAAATTTGGCTTAAAAAACACATTTTCCTCACATTTTGGTGACAGAAACTTCTGGAATCGGAGAGGAGGCACAAATTTCCTTCCACCCAGCGTTCCCCCAAGCCTCCCGATAAAAATGATACCTCACTTGTGTGGGTAGGCCTAGCGCCCGCGACAGGAAAGGCCCCAAAGCACAACATGGACACATCCCATTTTTTGACAGAAATCAGAGATGTTTTTTGCAAAGTGCCTACCTGTAGATTTTGGCCTCTAGCTCAGCCGGCACCTAGGGAAACCTACCAAACCCGTTCATTTTTTAAAACTAGAGACCTAGGGGAATCCAAGATGTGGTGACTTGTGGGGCTCAGATCAGGTTCTGTTACCCAGAATCCGTTGCAAACCTCAAAATTTGGCTAAAAAAACATATTTTCCTCACATTTCGGTGACAGAAAGTTCTGGAATCTGAGAGGAGGCAAAAATGTCCTTCCACCCAGCGTTCCCCCAAGTCTCCCGATATAAATGATACCTCACTTGTGTGGGTGGGCCTAGCGCCCGCGACAGGAAATGCCCTAAAGCACAACGTGGACACATCCCATTTTTTTTACAGAAAACAGAGCTGTTTTTTGCAAAGTGCCTACCTGTAGATTTTTGCCTCTAGCTCAGCCGGCACCTAGGGAAACCTACCAAACCTGTGCATTTTTTAAAACTAGAGACCTAGGGGAATCCAAGATGGGGTGACTTGTGGGGCTCTGACCAGGTTCTGTTACCCAGAATCCTTTGCAAACCTCAAAATGTGGCTAAAAAAAACACATTTTCCTCACATTTCGGTGACAGAAAGTTCTGGAATCTGAGAGGAGGCAAAAATTTCCTTCCTCCCAGCGTTCCCCCAAGCCTCCCGATACAAATGATACCTCACTTGTGTGGGTAGGCCTAGCGCCCGTGACAGGAAATGCCCCAAAGCACAACGTGGACACATCCCATTTTTTTTACAGAAATCAGAGATGTTTTTTGCAAAGTGCCTATCTGTAGATTTTGGACTCTAGCTCAGCCGGCACCTAGGGAAACCTACCAAACCCGTACATTTTTGAAAACTAGAGACCTAGGGGAATCCAAGATGTGGTGACTTGGAGGGCTAAGAACAGGTTCTGTTACCCAGAATCCTTTGCAAACCTCAAAATTTGGCTAACAAAGCACATTTTCCTCACATTTCGGTGACAGAAAGTTCTGGAATCGGAGAGGAGGCACAAATTTCCTTCCACCCAGCGTTCCCCCAAGCCTCCCGATAAAAATGATACCTCACTTGTGTGGGTAGGCCTAGCGCCCGCGACAGGAAATGCCCCAAAGCACAACGTGGACACATCCCATTTTTTGACAGAAATGAGAGATGTTTTTTGCATAGTGCCTACCTGTAGATTTTGGCCTCTAGCTCAGCCGGCACCTAGGGAAACCTACCAAACCCATGCATTTTTGAAAACTAGAGACCTGGGGGAATCCAAGATGGGGTGACTTGTGGGGCTCAGACCAGGTTCTGTTACCCAGAATCCGTTGCAAACCTCAAAATTTGGCTAAAAAAACACATTTTCCTCACATTTCGGTGACAGAAAGTTCTGGAATCTGAGAGGAGGCACAAATTTCCTTCCACCCAGCGTTCCCCCAAGTCTGCCGATAAAAATGATACCTCACTTGTGTGGGTAGGCCTAGCGCCCGCGACAGGAAGTGTCCCCAAACACAACGTGGACACATCCCATTTTTTGACAGAAAACAGAGCTGTTTTTTGCAAAGTGTCTACCTGTAGATTTTGGCCCCTAGCTCAGCCGGCACCTGGGGAAACCTACTAAACCTGTGCATGTTTGAAAACTAGAGACCTAGGGGAATCCAAGATGGGGTGACTTATGGGGCTCTGACCAGGTTCTGTTACCCAGAATCCTTTGCAAACCTTAAAATTTGGCTTAAAAAACACATTTTCCTCACATTTCGGTGACAGAAACTTCTGGAATCGGAGAGGAGGCACAAATTTCCTTCCACCCAGCGTTCCCCCAAGCCTCCCGATAAAAATGATACCTCACTTGTGTGGGTAGGCCTAGCGCCCGCGACAGGAAAGGCCCCAAAGCACAACATGGACACATCCCATTTTTTGACAGAAATCAGAGATGTTTTTTGCAAAGTGCCTACCTGTAGATTTTGGCCTCTAGCTCAGCCGGCACCTAGGGAAACCTACCAAACCCGTTCATTTTTGAAAACTAGAGACCTAGGGGAATCCAAGATGTGGTGACTTGTGGGGCTCAGATCAGGTTCTGTTACCCAGAATCCGTTGCAAACCACAAAATTTGGCTAAAAAAACATATTTTCCTCACATTTCGGTGACAGAAAGTTCTGGAATCTGAGAGGAGGCAAAAATGTCCTTCCACCCAGCGTTCCCCCAAGTCTCCCGATATAAATGATACCTCACTTGTGTGGGTGGGCCTAGCGCCCGCGACAGGAAATGCCCTAAAGCACAACGTGGACACATCCCATTTTTTGACAGAAAACAGAGCTGTTTTTTGCAAAGTGTCTACCTGTAGATTTTGGCCCCTAGCTCAGCCGGCACCTGGGGAAACCTACTAAACCTGTGCATTTTTGAAAACTAGAGACCTAGGGGAATCCAAGATGGGGTGACTTGTGGGGCTCTGACCAGGTTCTATTACCCAGAATCCTTTGCAAACCTCAAAAATTGGCTTAAAAAACACATTTTCCTCACATTTTGGTGACAGAAACTTCTGGAATCGGAGAGGAGGCAGAAATTTCCTTCCACCCAGCGTTCTCCCAAGTCTCCCGATAAAAATGGTACCTCACTTTTGTGGGTAGGCCTAGCGCCCGCGACAGGATATGCCCCAAAACACGACGTGGACACATCATATTTTCAGAAAGAAAACAGAGCTGTTTTTTACTAAGTGCCTAGCTGTGGATTTTGGCCTCTAGCTCAGCCGGCACCTGGGGAAACCTACCAAACCTGTGCATTTTTTAAAACTAGAGACCATGGGGAATCCAAGATGGGGTGACTTGTGGGGCTCAGACCAGGTTCTGTTACCCAGAATCCGTTGCAAACCTCAAAATTTGGCTAAAAAAACACATTTTCCTCACATTTCGGTGACAGAAAGTTCTGGAATCTGAGAGGAGGCACAAATTTCCTCCCACCCAGCGTTCCCCCAAGTCTGCCGATAAAAATGATACCTCACTTGTGTGGGTAGGCCTAGCGCCCGCGACAGGAAATGTCCCCAAACACAACGTGTGCACATCCCATTTTTTGACAGAAAACAGAGGTGTATTTTGCAAAGCGCCTACCTGTAGATTGTGGTCTCTAGCTCAGCCGGCACCTAGGGAAACCTACAAAACCTGTGCATTTTTTAAAACTAGAGACCTGGGGGAATCCAAGATGGGGTGACTTGTGGGGCTCAGACCAGGTTCTGTTACCCAGAATCCGTTGCAAACCTCAAAATTTGGCTAAATAAACAAATTTTCCTCACATTTCGGTGACAGAAAGTTCTGGAATCTGAGAGGAGGCAAAAATTTCCTTCCACCCAGCGTTCCCCCAAGTCTCCCGATATAAATGATACCTCACTTGTGTGGGTGGGCCTAGCGCCCGCGACAGGAAATGCCCTAAAGCACAACGTGGACACATCCCATTTTTTTGACAGAAAACAGAGCTGTTTTTTGCAAAGTGTCTACCTGTAGATTTTGGCCCCTAGCTCAGCCGGCACCTGGGGAAACCTACTAAACCTGTGCATTTTTGAAAACTAGAGACCTAGGGGAATCCAAGATGGGGTGACTTGTGGGGCTCTGACCAGGTTCTGTTACCCAGAATCCTTTGCAAACCTCAAAATTTGGCTTAAAAAACACATTTTCCTCACATTTTGGTGACAGAAACTTCTGGAATCGGAGAGGAGGCAGAAATTTCCTTCCACCCAGCGTTCCCCCAAAGTCTCCCGATAAAAATGGTACCTCACTTGTGTGGGTAGGCCTAGCGCCCGCGACAGAAGATGCCCCAAAACACGACGTGGACACATCACATTTTCAGAAAGAAAACAGAGCTGTTTTTTACTAAGTGCCTAGCTGTGGATTTTGGCCTCTAGCTCAGCCGGCACCTGGGGAAACCTACCAAACCTGTGCATTTTTTAAAACTAGAGACATAGGGGAATCCAAGATGTGGTGACTTGTGGGGCTCAGATCAGGTTCTGTTACCCAGAATCCGTTGCAAACCTCAAAATGTGGCTAAAAAAACACATTTTCCTCACATTTCGGTGACAGAAAGTTCTGGAATCTGAGAGGAGGCAAAAATGTCCTTCCACCCAGCGTTCCCCCAAGTGTCCCGATATAAATGATACCTCACTTGTGTGGGTAGGCCTAGCGCCCGCAACAGAAAATGTCCCAAAGCACAACGTGGACACATCCCATTTTTTTACAGAAAACAGAGCTGTTTTTTGCAAAGTGTCTACCTGTAGATTTTGGCCCCTAGCTCAGCCGGCACCTAAGGAAACCTACTAAACCTGTGCATTTTTGAAAACTAGAGACCTAGGGGAATCCAAGATGGGGTGACTTGTGGGGCTCTGACTAGGTTCTGTTACCCAGAATCCTTTGCAAACCTTAACATTTGGCTTAAAAAACACATTTTCCTCACATTTTGGTGACAGAAACTTCTGGAATCGGAGAGGAGGAACAAATTTCCTTCCACCCAGCATTCCCCCAAGCCTCCCGATAAAAATGATACCTCACTTGTGTGGGTAGGCCTAGCGTCCGTGACAGGAAATGCCCCAAAGCACAACGTGGACACATCCCATTTTTGGACAGAAATCAGAGATGTTTTTTGCAAAGTGCCTACCTGTAGATTTTGGCCTCTAGCTCAGCCGGCACCTAGGGAAACCTACCAAACCCGTACATTTTTGAAAACTAGAGACCTAGGGGAATCCAAGATGTGGTGACTTGTGGGACTCAGACCAGGTTCTGTTACCCAGAATCCATTGCAAACCTCAAAATTTGGCTAACAAAACACATTTTCCTCACATTTCGGTGACAGAAAGTTCTGGAATCTGAGAGGAGGCAAAAATTTCCTTCCACCCAGCGTTCCCCCAAGTCTGCCGATAAAAATGATACCTCACTTGTGTGGGTAGGCCTAGCGCCCACGACAAGAAATGCCCTAAAGCACAACGTGGACACATCCCATTTTTTTTACAGAAAACAGAGCTGTTTTTTGCAAAGTGCCTACCTGTAGATTTTTGCCTCTAGCTCAGCCGGCACCTAGGGAAACCTACCAAACCTGTGCATTTTTTAAAACTAGAGACCTAGGGGAATCCAAGATGGGGTGACTTGTGGGGCTCTGACCAGGTTCTGTTACCCAGAATCCTTTGCAAACCTCAAAATGTGGCTAAAAAAAACACATTTTCCTCACATTTCGGTGACAGAAAGTTCTGGAATCTGAGAGGAGGCAAAAATTTCCTTCCTCCCAGCGTTCCCCCACGCCTCCCGATAAAAATGATACCTCACTTGTGTGGGTAGGCCTATCGCCCGTGACAGGAAATGCCCCAAAGCACAACATGGACACATCCCATTTTTTTTACAGAAATCAGAGATGTTTTTTGCAAATTGCCTACCTGTAGATTTTGGACTCTAGCTCAGCCGGCACCTAGGGAAACCTACCAAACCCGTACATTTTTAAAAACTAGAGACCTAGGGGAATCCAAGATGTGGTGACTTGGGGGGCTAAGAACAGGTTCTGTTACCCAGAATCCTTTGCAAACCTCAAAATTTGGCTAACAAAGCACATTTTCCTCACATTTCGGTGACAGAAAGTTCTGGAATCGGAGAGGAGGCACAAATTTCCTTCCACCCAGCGTTCCCCCAAGCCTCCCGATAAAAATGATACCTCACTTGTGTGGGTAGGCCTAGCGCCCGCGACAGGAAATGCCCCAAAGCACAACGTGGACACATCCCATTTTTTGACAGAAATGAGAGATGTTTTTTGCATAGTGCCTACCTGTAGATTTTGGCCTCTAGCTCAGCCGGCACCTAGGGAAACCTACCAAACCCGTGCATTTTTGAAAACTAGAGACCTGGGGGAATCCAAGATGGGGTGACTTGTGGGGCTCAGACCAGGTTCTGTTACCCAGAATCCGTTGCAAACCTAAAAATTTGGCTAAAAAAACACATTTTCCTCACATTTCGGTGACAGAAAGTTCTGGAATCTGAGAGGAGGCACAAATTTCCTTCCACCCAGCGTTCCCCCAAGTCTGCCGATAAAAATGATACCTCACTTGTGTGGGTAGGCCTAGCGCCCGCGACAGGAAGTGTCCCCAAACACAACGTGGACACATCCCATTTTTTGACAGAAAACAGAGCTGTTTTTTGCAAAGTGTCTACCTGTAGATTTTGGCCCCTAGCTCAGCCGGCACCTGGGGAAACCTACTAAACCTGTGCATTTTTGAAAACTAGAGACCTAGGGGAATCCAAGATGGGGTGACTTATGGGGCTCTGACCAGGTTCTGTTACCCAGAATCCTTTGCAAACCTTAAAATTTGGCTTAAAAAACACATTTTCCTCACATTTTGGTGACAGAAACTTCTGGAATCGGAGAGGAGGCACAAATTTCCTTCCACCCAGCGTTCCCCCAAGCCTCCCGATAAAAATGATACCTCACTTGTGTGGGTAGGCCTAGCGCCCGCGACAGGAAAGGCCCCAAAGCACAACATGGACACATCCCATTTTTTGACAGAAATCAGAGATGTTTTTTGCAAAGTGCCTACCTGTAGATTTTGGCCTCTAGCTCAGCCGGCACCTAGGGAAACCTACCAAACCCGTTCATTTTTTAAAACTAGAGACCTAGGGGAATCCAAGATGTGGTGACTTGTGGGGCTCAGATCAGGTTCTGTTACCCAGAATCCGTTGCAAACCTCAAAATTTGGCTAAAAAAACATATTTTCCTCACATTTCGGTGACAGAAAGTTCTGGAATCTGAGAGGAGGCAAAAATGTCCTTCCACCCAGCGTTCCCCCAAGTCTCCCGATATAAATGATACCTCACTTGTGTGGGTGGGCCTAGCGCCCGCGACAGGAAATGCCCTAAAGCACAACGTGGACACATCCCATTTTTTTTACAGAAAACAGAGCTGTTTTTTGCAAAGTGCCTACCTGTAGATTTTTGCCTCTAGCTCAGCCGGCACCTAGGGAAACCTACCAAACCTGTGCATTTTTTAAAACTAGAGACCTAGGGGAATCCAAGATGGGGTGACTTGTGGGGCTCTGACCAGGTTCTGTTACCCAGAATCCTTTGCAAACCTCAAAATGTGGCTAAAAAAAACACATTTTCCTCACATTTCGGTGACAGAAAGTTCTGGAATCTGAGAGGAGGCAAAAATTTCCTTCCTCCCAGCGTTCCCCCAAGCCTCCCGATACAAATGATACCTCACTTGTGTGGGTAGGCCTAGCGCCCGTGACAGGAAATGCCCCAAAGCACAACGTGGACTCATCCCATTTTTTGACAGAAATGAGAGATGTTTTTTGCATAGTGCCTACCTGTAGATTTTGGCCTCTAGCTCAGCCGGCACCTAGGGAAACCTACCAAACCCGTGCATTTTTGAAAACTAGAGACCTGGGGGAATCCAAGATGGGGTGACTTGTGGGGCTCAGACCAGGTTCTGTTACCCAGAATCCGTTGCAAACCTAAAAATTTGGCTAAAAAAACACATTTTCCTCACATTTCGGTGACAGAAAGTTCTGGAATCTGAGAGGAGGCACAAATTTCCTTCCACCCAGCGTTCCCCCAAGTCTGCCGATAAAAATGATACCTCACTTGTGTGGGTAGGCCTAGCGCCCGCGACAGGAAGTGTCCCCAAACACAACGTGGACACATCCCATTTTTTGACAGAAAACAGAGCTGTTTTTTGCAAAGTGTCTACCTGTAGATTTTGGCCCCTAGCTCAGCCGGCACCTGGGGAAACCTACTAAACCTGTGCATTTTTGAAAACTAGAGACCTAGGGGAATCCAAGATGGGGTGACTTATGGGGCTCTGACCAGGTTCTGTTACCCAGAATCCTTTGCAAACCTTAAAATTTGGCTTAAAAAACACATTTTCCTCACATTTTGGTGACAGAAACTTCTGGAATCGGAGAGGAGGCACAAATTTCCTTCCACCCAGCGTTCCCCCAAGCCTCCCGATAAAAATGATACCTCACTTGTGTGGGTAGGCCTAGCGCCCGCGACAGGAAAGGCCCCAAAGCACAACATGGACACATCCCATTTTTTGACAGAAATCAGAGATGTTTTTTGCAAAGTGCCTACCTGTAGATTTTGGCCTCTAGCTCAGCCGGCACCTAGGGAAACCTACCAAACCCGTTCATTTTTTAAAACTAGAGACCTAGGGGAATCCAAGATGTGGTGACTTGTGGGGCTCAGATCAGGTTCTGTTACCCAGAATCCGTTGCAAACCTCAAAATTTGGCTAAAAAAACATATTTTCCTCACATTTCGGTGACAGAAAGTTCTGGAATCTGAGAGGAGGCAAAAATGTCCTTCCACCCAGCGTTCCCCCAAGTCTCCCGATATAAATGATACCTCACTTGTGTGGGTGGGCCTAGCGCCCGCGACAGGAAATGCCCTAAAGCACAACGTGGACACATCCCATTTTTTTTACAGAAAACAGAGCTGTTTTTTGCAAAGTGCCTACCTGTAGATTTTTGCCTCTAGCTCAGCCGGCACCTAGGGAAACCTACCAAACCTGTGCATTTTTTAAAACTAGAGACCTAGGGGAATCCAAGATGGGGTGACTTGTGGGGCTCTGACCAGGTTCTGTTACCCAGAATCCTTTGCAAACCTCAAAATGTGGCTAAAAAAAACACATTTTCCTCACATTTCGGTGACAGAAAGTTCTGGAATCTGAGAGGAGGCAAAAATTTCCTTCCTCCCAGCGTTCCCCCAAGCCTCCCGATACAAATGATACCTCACTTGTGTGGGTAGGCCTAGCGCCCGTGACAGGAAATGCCCCAAAGCACAACGTGGACACATCCCATTTTTTTTACAGAAATCAGAGATGTTTTTTGCAAAGTGCCTATCTGTAGATTTTGGACTCTAGCTCAGCCGGCACCTAGGGAAACCTACCAAACCCGTACATTTTTGAAAACTAGAGACCTAGGGGAATCCAAGATGTGGTGACTTGGAGGGCTAAGAACAGGTTCTGTTACCCAGAATCCTTTGCAAACCTCAAAATTTGGCTAACAAAGCACATTTTCCTCACATTTCGGTGACAGAAAGTTCTGGAATCGGAGAGGAGGCACAAATTTCCTTCCACCCAGCGTTCCCCCAAGCCTCCCGATAAAAATGATACCTCACTTGTGTGGGTAGGCCTAGCGCCCGCGACAGGAAATGCCCCAAAGCACAACGTGGACACATCCCATTTTTTGACAGAAATGAGAGATGTTTTTTGCATAGTGCCTACCTGTAGATTTTGGCCTCTAGCTCAGCCGGCACCTAGGGAAACCTACCAAACCCATGCATTTTTGAAAACTAGAGACCTGGGGGAATCCAAGATGGGGTGACTTGTGGGGCTCAGACCAGGTTCTGTTACCCAGAATCCGTTGCAAACCTCAAAATTTGGCTAAAAAAACACATTTTCCTCACATTTCGGTGACAGAAAGTTCTGGAATCTGAGAGGAGGCACAAATTTCCTTCCACCCAGCGTTCCCCCAAGTCTGCCGATAAAAATGATACCTCACTTGTGTGGGTAGGCCTAGCGCCCGCGACAGGAAGTGTCCCCAAACACAACGTGGACACATCCCATTTTTTGACAGAAAACAGAGCTGTTTTTTGCAAAGTGTCTACCTGTAGATTTTGGCCCCTAGCTCAGCCGGCACCTGGGGAAACCTACTAAACCTGTGCATGTTTGAAAACTAGAGACCTAGGGGAATCCAAGATGGGGTGACTTATGGGGCTCTGACCAGGTTCTGTTACCCAGAATCCTTTGCAAACCTTAAAATTTGGCTTAAAAAACACATTTTCCTCACATTTTGGTGACAGAAACTTCTGGAATCGGAGAGGAGGCACAAATTTCCTTCCACCCAGCGTTCCCCCAAGCCTCCCGATAAAAATGATACCTCACTTGTGTGGGTAGGCCTAGCGCCCGCGACAGGAAAGGCCCCAAAGCACAACATGGACACATCCCATTTTTTGACAGAAATCAGAGATGTTTTTTGCAAAGTGCCTACCTGTAGATTTTGGCCTCTAGCTCAGCCGGCACCTAGGGAAACCTACCAAACCCGTTCATTTTTGAAAACTAGAGACCTAGGGGAATCCAAGATGTGGTGACTTGTGGGGCTCAGATCAGGTTCTGTTACCCAGAATCCGTTGCAAACCACAAAATTTGGCTAAAAAAACATATTTTCCTCACATTTCGGTGACAGAAAGTTCTGGAATCTGAGAGGAGGCAAAAATTTCCTTCCACCCAGCGTTCCCCCAAGTCTCCCGATATAAATGATACCTCACTTGTGTGGGTGGGCCTAGCGCCCGTGACAGGAAATGCCCTAAAGCACAACGTGGACACATCCCATTTTTTGACAGAAAACAGAGCTGTTTTTTGCAAAGTGTCTACCTGTAGATTTTGGCCCCTAGCTCAGCCGGCACCTGGGGAAACCTACTAAACCTGTGCATTTTTGAAAACTAGAGACCTAGGGGAATCCAAGATGGGGTGACTTGTGGGGCTCTGACCAGGTTCTATTACCCAGAATCCTTTGCAAACCTCAAAAATTGGCTTAAAAAACACATTTTCCTCACATTTTGGTGACAGAAACTTCTGGAATCGGAGAGGAGGCAGAAATTTCCTTCCACCCAGCGTTCTCCCAAGTCTCCCGATAAAAATGGTACCTCACTTTTGTGGGTAGGCCTAGCGCCCGCGACAGGATATGCCCCAAAACACGACGTGGACACATCATATTTTCAGAAAGAAAACAGAGCTGTTTTTTACTAAGTGCCTAGCTGAGGATTTTGGCCTCTAGCTCAGCCGGCACCTGTGGAAACCTAGCAAAACTGCGCATTTTTTAAAACTAGACACCTAGGGGAATCCAAAATGGGGTGACTTGTGGGGCTCAGACCAGGTTCTGTTACCCAGAATCCGTTGCAAACCTCAAAATTTGGCTAAAAAAACACATTTTCCTCACATTTCGGTGACAGAAAGTTCTGGAATCTGAGAGGAGGCACAAATTTCCTTCCACCCAGCGTTCCCCCAAGTCTGCCGATAAAAATGATACCTCACTTGTGTGGGTAGGCCTAGCGCCCGCGACAGGAAATGTCCCCAAACACAACGTGGGCACATCCCATTTTTTGACAGAAAACAGAGGTGTTTTTTGCAAAGCGCCTACCTGTAGATTGTGGTCTCTAGCTCAGCCGGCACCTAGAGAAACCTACAAAACCTCTGCATTTTTGAAAATTAGAGACCTAGGGGAATCCAAGATGGGGTGACTTGTGGGGCTCTGACCAGGTTCTGTTACCCAGAATCCTTTGCAAACCTCAAAATTTGGCTAACAAAACACATTTTCCTCACATTTCGGTGACAGAAAGTTCTGGAATCGGAGAGGAGGCACAAATTTCCTTCCACCCAGCGTTCCCCCAAGCCTCCCGATACAAATGATACCTCACTTGTGTGGGTAGGCCTAGCGCCCGTGACAGGAAATGCCCCAAAGCACAACGTGGACACATCCCATTTTTTGACAGAAATCAGAGAAGTTTTTTGCAAAGTGCCTACCTGTAGATTTTGGCCTCTAGCTCAGCCGGCACCTAGGGAAACCTACCAAACCCCTACATGTTTGAAAACTAGAGACCTAGGGGAATCCAAGATGTGGTGACTTGTGGGGCTCAGACCACGTTCTGTTACCCAGAATCCATTGCAAACCTCAAAATTTGGCTAAAAAAACAAATTTTCCTCACATTTCGGTGACAGAAAGTTCTGGAATCTGAGAGGAGGCAAAAATTTCCTTCCACCCAGCGTTCCCCCAAGTCTCCCGATATAAATGATACCTCACTTGTGTGGGTGGGCCTAGCGCCCGCGACAGGAAATGCCCTAAAGCACAACGTGGACACATCCCATTTTTTTGACAGAAAACAGAGCTGTTTTTTGCAAAGTGTCTACCTGTAGATTTTGGCCCCTAGCTCAGCCGGCACCTGGGGAAACCTACTAAACCTGTGCATTTTTGAAAACTAGAGACCTAGGGGAATCCAAGATGGGGTGACTTGTGGGGCTCTGACCAGGTTCTGTTACCCAGAATCCTTTGCAAACCTCAAAATTTGGCTTAAAAAACAAATTTTCCTCACATTTTGGTGACAGAAACTTCTGGAATCGGAGAGGAGGCACAAATTTCCTTCCACCCAGCGTTCCCCCAAAGTCTCCCGATAAAAATGGTACCTCACTTGTGTGGGTAGGCCTAGCGCCCGCGACAGGAGATGCCCCAAAACACGACGTGGACACATCACATTTTCAGAAAGAAAACAGAGCTGTTTTTTACTAAGTGCCTAGCTGTGGATTTTGGCCTCTAGCTCAGCCGGCACCTGGGGAAACCTAGCAAAACTGCGCATTTTTGAAAACTAGACACCTAGGGGAATCCAAGATGGGGTGACTTGTGGGGTTCTGACCAGGTTCTGTTACCCAGAATCCTTTGCAAACCTCAAGATTTGGCTAAAAAAACAAATTTTCCTGTCATTTCGGTGACTAAAAGTACTGGAATCAGAGAGGAGGCACAAATTTCCTTCCACCCAGCGTTCCCCCAAGCCTCCCGATAAAAATGATGCCTCACTTGCGTGGGTAGGCCTAGCGCCCGCAACAGGAAATGCCCCAAAGCACAACGTGGACACATCCCATTTTTTGACAGAAATCAGAGATGTTTTTTGCAAAGTGCCTACCTGTAGATTTTGGCCTCTAGCTCAGCCGGCACCTAGGGAAACCTACCAAACCCGTCCATTTTTTAAAACTAGAGACCTAGGGGAATCCAAGATGTGGTGACTTGTGGGGCTCAGACCAGGTTCTGTTACCCAGAATCCTTTGCAAACCTCAAAATTTGGCTAACAAAACACATTTTCCTCACATTTCGGTGACAGAAAGTTCTGGAATCGGAGAGGAGGCACAAATTTCCTTACACCCAGCGTTCTCCAAGCCTCCCGATAAAAATGATACCTCACTTGTGTGGGTAGGCCTAGCGCCCGCGACAGGAAATGCCCCAAAGCACAACGTGGACACATCCCATTTTTTGAAAGAAATCAGAGATGTTTTTTGCAAAGTGCATACCTGTAGATTTTGGCCTCTAGCTCAGCCGGCACCTAGGGAAACCTACCAAACCTGTGCATTTTTTAAAACTAGAGACATAGGGGAATCCAAGATGTGGTGACTGGTGGGGCTCAGATCAGGTTCTGTTACCCAGAATCCGTTGCAAACCTCAAAATGTGGCTAAAAAAACACATTTTCCTCACATTTCGGTGACAGAAAGTTCTGGAATCTGAGAGGAGGCAAAAATGTCCTTCCACCCAGCGTTCCCCCAAGTGTCCCGATATAAATGATACCTCACTTGTGTGGGTAGGCCTAGCGCCCGCAACAGAAAATGCCCCAAAGCACAACGTGGACACATCCCATTTTTTGACAGAAAACAGAGCTGTTTTTTGCAAAGTGTCTACCTGTAGATTTTGGCCCCTAGCTCAGCCGGCACCTAGGGAAACCTACTAAACCTGTGCATTTTTGAAAACTAGAGACCTAGGGGAATCCAAGATGGGGTGACTTGTGGGGCCTGACTAGGTTCTGTTACCCAGAATCCTTTGCAAACCTCAAAATTTGGCTTAAAAAACACATTTTCCTCACATTTTGGTGACAGAAAGTTCTGGAATCTGAGAGGAGGCACAAATTTCCTTCCACCCAGCGTTCCCCCAAGTCTCCCGACAAAAATGGTACCTCACTTGTGTGGGTAGGCCTAGCGCCCGCAACAGGATATGCCCCAAAACACGACGTGGACACATCACATTTTCAGAAAGAAAACAGAGCTGTTTTTTACTAAGTGCCTAGCTGTGGATTTTGGCCTCTAGCTCAGCCGGCACCTGGGGAAACCTAGCAAAACTGCGCATTTTTGAAAACTAGAGACCTAGGGGAATCCAAGATGGGGTGACTTGTGGGGCTCTGACCAGGTTCTGTTACCCAGAATCCTTTGCAAACCTCAAAATTTGGCTAACAAAACACATTTTCCTCACATTTCGGTGACAGAAAGTTCTGGAATCGGAGAGGAGGCACAAATTTCCTTCCACCCAGCGTTCCCCCCAACCTCCCAATAAAAATGATACCTCACTTGTATGGGTAGGCCTAGCGCCCGCGACAGGAAATGCCCCAAAGCACAACGTGGACACATCCCATTTTTTGACAGAAATCAGAGATGTTTTTTGCAAAGTGCCTACCAGTAGATTTTGGCCTCTAGCTCAGCCGGCACCTAGGGAAACCTACCAAACCCGTGCATTTTTTAAAACTAGAGACCTTGGGGAATCCAAGATGTGGTGACTTGTGGGGCTCAGACCAGGTTCTGTTACCCAGAATCCGTTGCAAACCTCAAAATTTGGCCCAAAAAAACACATTTTCCTCACATTTCGGTGACAGAAAGTTCTGGAATCTGAGAGGAGGCAAAAATGTCCTTCCACCCAGCGTTCCCCCAAGTGTCCCGATAAAAATGATACCTCACTTGTGTGGGTAGGCCTAGCACCCGCGACAAGAAATGCCCTAAAGCACAACGTGGACACATCCCATTTTTTTTACAGAAAACAGAGCTGTTTTTTGCAAAGTGCCTACCTGTAGATTTTTGCCTCTAGCTGAGCCGGCACCTAGGGAAACCTACCATACCTGTGCATTTTTGAAAACTAGAGACCTAGGGGAATCCAAGATGGGGTGACTTGTGGGGCTCTGACCAGGTTCTGTTACCCAGAATCCTTTCCAAACCTCAAAATGTGGCTAAAAAAAACACATTTTCCTCACATTTCGGTGACAGAAAGTTCTGGAATCTGAGAGGAGGCAAAAATGTCCTTCCACCCAGCGTTCCCCCAAGCCTCCCGATAAAAATGATACCTCACTTGTGTGGGTAGGCCTAGCGCCCGCGACAGGAAATGCCCCAAAGCACAACGTGGACACATCCCATTTTTTGACAGAAATCAGAGATGTTTTTTGCAAAGTGCCTACCTGTAGATTTTGGCCTCTAGCTCAGCCGGCACCTAGGGAAACCTACCAAACCCATACATTTTTGAAAACTAGAGACCTAGGGGAATCCAAGATGTGGTGACTTGGGGGGCTCAGAACAGGTTCTGTTACCCAGAATCCTTTGCAAACCTCAAAATTTGGCTAACAAAACACATTTTCCTCACATTTCGGTGACAGAAAGTTCTGGAATCGGAGAGGAGGCACAAATTTCCTTCTACCCAGCGTTCCCCCAAGCCTCCCGATAAAAATGATACCTCTCTTGTGTGGGTAGGCCTAGCACCCGCGACAGGAAATGCCCCAAAGCACAACGTGGACACATCCCATTTTTTGACAGAAATGAGAGATGTTTTTTGAAAAGTGCCTACCTGTAGATTTTGGCCTCTAGCTCAGCCGGCACCTAGGGAAACCTACCAAACCCGTGCATTTTTGAAAACTAGAGACCTAGGGGAATCCAAGATGGGGTGACTTGTGGGGCTCAGACCAGGTTCTGTTACCCAGAATCCGTTGCAAACCTCAAAATTTGGCTAAAAAAACACATTTTCCTCACATTTCGGTGACAGAAAGTTCTGGAATCTGAGAGGAGGCACAAATTTCCTTCCACCCAGCGTTCCCCCAAGTCTGCCGATAAAAATGATACCTCACTTGTGTGGGTAGGCCTAGCGCCCGCGACAGGAAATGTCCCCAAACACAACGTGGGCACATCCCATTTTTTGACAGAAAACAGAGGTGTATTTTGCAAAGCGCCTACCTGTAGATTGTGGTCTCTAGCTCAGCCGGCACCTAGGGAAACCTACAAAACTTGTGCATTTTTGAAAACTAGAGACCTAGGGGAATCCAAGATGGGGTGACTTGTGGGGCTCAGACCAGGTTCTGTTACCCAGAATCCGTTGCAAACCTCAAAATTTGGCTAAAAAAACACATTTTCCTCACATTTCGGTGACAGAAAGTTCTGGAATCTGAGAGGAGGCACAAATTTCCTTCCACCCAGCATTCCCCCAAGCCTCCCGATAAAAATGATACCTCACTTGTGTGGGTAGGCCTAGCGCCCGCGACAGGAAATGCCCCAAAGCACAACGTGGACACATCCCATTTTTTGACAGAAATGAGAGATGTTTTTTGCAAAGTGCCTACCTGTAGATTTTGGCCTCTAGCTCAGCCGGCACCTAGGGAAACCTACCAAACCCGTCCATTTTTGAAAACTAGAGACCTAGGGGAATCCAAGATGTGGTGACTTGTGGGGCTCAGAACAGGTTCTGTTACCCAGAATCGTTTGCAAACCTAAAAATTTGGCTAACAAAACACATTTTCCTCACATTTCGGTGACAGAAAGTTCTGGAATCAGAGAGGAGGCACAAATTTCCTTCCACAAAGCGTTCCCCCAAGCCTCCCGATAAAAAAGATACCTCACTTGTGTGGGTAGGCCTAGCGCCCGCGACAGGAAATGCCCCAAAGCACAACGTGGACACATCCCATTTTTTGACAGAAATGAGAGATGTTTTTTGCACAGTGCCTACCTGTAGATTTTGGCCTCTAGCTCAGCCGGCACCTAGGGAAACCTACCAGACCTGTGCATTTTTGAAAACTAGAGACCTAGGGGAATCCAATATGGGGTGACTTGTGGGGATCTGACCAGGTTCTGTTACCCAGAATCGTTTGCAAACCTCAAAATTTGGCTAAAAAAACACTTTTTCCTGTCATTTCGGTGACAGAAAGTTCTGGAATCTGAGAGGAGCCACAAATTTCCTTCCACCCAGGGCCTAGTGCCCGCAACAGGATATGCCCCAAAACACAACTTGGACACATCCCATTTTTTCACAGAAAACAGAGCTGTTTTTTGCAAAGTGCCTACCTGTAGATTTTGGCCTCTAACTCAGCCGGCACCTAGGGAAACCTACCAAGCCTGTGCATTTTTTAAAACTAGAGACCATGGGGAATCCAAGATGGGGTGACTTGTGGGGCTCAGACCAGGTTCTGTTACCCAGAATCCGTTGCAAACCTCAAAATTTGGCTAAAAAAACACATTTTCCTCACATTTCGGTGACAGAAAGTTCTGGAATCTGAGAGGAGGCACAAATTTCCTCCCACCCAGCGTTCCCCCAAGTCTGCCGATAAAAATGATACCTCACTTGTGTGGGTAGGCCTAGCGCCCGCGACAGGATATGCCCCAAAACACAACGTGTGCACATCCCATTTTTTGACAGAAAACAGAGGTGTATTTTGCAAAGCGCCTACCTGTAGATTGTGGTCTCTAGCTCAGCCGGCACCTAGGGAAACATACAAAACCTGTGCATTTTTTAAAACTAGAGACCTAGGGGAATCCAAGATGGGGTGACTTGTGGGGCTCAGACCAGGTTCTGTTACCCAGAATCCGTTGCAAACCTCAAAATTTGGCTAAATAAACACATTTTCCTCACATTTCGGTGACAGAAAGTTCTGGAATCTGAGAGGAGGCACAAATTTCCTTCCACTCAGCGTTCCCCCAAGCCTCCAGATAAAAATGATACCTCACTTGTGTGGGTAGGCCTAGCGCCCGCGACAGGAAATGCCCCAAAGCACAACGTGGACACATCCCATTTTTTGACAGAAATCAGAGATGTTTTTTGCAAAGTGCCTACCTGTAGATTTTGGCCTCTAGCTCAGCCGGCACCTAGGGAAACCTACCAAACCCGTGCATTTTTGAAAACTAGAGACCTAGGTGAATCCAAGATGGGGTGACTTGTGGGGCTCAGGCCAGGTTCTGTTACCCAGAATCCGTTGCAAACCTCAAACTTTGGCTAAAAAAACACATTTTCCTCACATTTCGGTGACAGAAAGTTCTGGAATCTGAGAGGAGGCACAAGTTTCCTTCCACCCAGCGTTCCCCCAAGTCTGCAGATAAAAATGATACCTCACTTTTGTGGGTAGGCCTAGCGCCCGCGACAGGAAATGTCCCCAAACATAACGTGGGCACATCCCATTTTTTGACAGAAAACAGAGGTGTTTTTTGCAAAGCGCCTACCTGTAGATTGTGGTCTCTAGCTCAGCCGGCACCTAGGGAAACCTACCAAACCTGTGCATTTTTTAAAACTAGAGACCTAGGGGAATCCAAGATGGGGTGACTTGTGGGGCTCTAACCAGGTTCTGTTACCCAGAATCCTTTGCAAACCTCAAAATTTGGCTAACAAAACACATTTTCCTCACATTTCGGTGACAGAAAGTTCTGGAATCTGAGAGGAGGCAAAAATGTCATTCCACCCAGCGTTCCCCCAAGTGTCCCGATATAAATGATACCTCACTTGTGTGGGTAGGCCTAGCGCCCGCAACAGAAATGCCCCAAAGCACAACGTGGACACATCCCATTTTTTGACAGAAAACAGAGCTGTTTTTTGCAAAGTGTCTACCTGTAGATTTTGGCCCCTAGCTCAGCCGGCACCTAGGGAAACCTACTAAACCTGTGCATTTTTGAAAACTAGAGACCTAGGGGAATCCAAGATGGGGTGACTTGTGGGGCTCTGACCAGGTTCTGTTACCCAGAATCCTTTGCAAATCTCAAAATTTGGCTAACAAAACACATTTTCCTCACATTTCGGTGACAGAAAGTTCTGGAATCGGAGAGGAGGCAAAAATTTCCTTCCACCCAGCGTTCCCCCAAGCCTCCCGATATAAATGATACCTCACTTGTGTGGGTAGGCCTAGCGCCCGCAACAGAAAATGCCCCAAAGCACAACGTGGACACATCCCATTTTTTGACAGAAAACAGAGCTGTTTTTTGCAAAGTGTCTACCTGTAGATTTTGGCCCCTAGCTCAGCCGGCACCTAGGGAAACCTACCAAACCCGTGCATTTTTTAAAACTAGAGACCTAGGGGAATCCAAGATGTGGTGACTTGTGGGGCTCAGACCAGGTTCTGTTACCCAGAATCCATTGCAAACCTCAAAATGTGGCGAAAAAAACACATTTTCCTCACATTTCGGTGACAGAAAGTTCTGGAATCTGAGAGGAGGCAAAAATTTCCTTCCACCCAGCGTTCCCCCAAGTGTCCCGATAAAAATGATACCTCACTTGTGTGGGTAGGCCTAGCGCCCGCGACAAGAAATGCCCCAAAGCACAAAGTGGACACATCCCATTTTTTTTACAGAAAACAGAGCTGTTTTTTGCAAAGTGTCTACCTGTAGATTTTGGCCCCTAGCTCAGCCGGCAGCTGAGGAAACCTACTAAACCTGTGCATTTTTGAAAACTAGAGACCTAGGGGAATCCAAGATGGGGTGACTTGTGGGGCTGTGACCTGGTTCTGTTACCCAGAATCCTTTGCAAACCTCAAAATTTGGCTTAAAAAACACATTTTACTCACATTTTGGTGACAGAAAGTTCAGGAATCGGAGAGGAGGCACAAATTTCCTTCCACCCAGCGTTCCCCCAAGTCTCCCGATAAAAATGGTACCTCACTTGTGTGGGTAGGCCTAGCGCCCGCGACAGGATATGCCCCAAAACACGACGTGGACACATCACATTTTCAGAAAGAAAACAGAGCTGTTTTTTACTAAGTGCCTAGCTGTGGATTTTGGCCTCTAGCTCAGCCGGCACCTGTGGAAACCTAGCAAAACTGCACATTTTTGAAAACTAGACACCTAGGGGATTCCAAGATGGAGTGACTTGTGGGGTTCTGACCAGGTTCTGTTACCCAGAATCCTTTGCAAACCTGAAAATTTGGCTAAAAAAACAAATTTTCCTCACATTTCGGTGACAGAAAGTTCTGGAATCGGAGAGGAGGCACAAATTTCCTTCCATCCAGCGTTCCCCCAAGCCTCCCGATAAAAATGATGCCTCACTTGTGTGGGTAGGCCTAGCGCCCGCGACAGGAAATGCCCCAAAGCACAACGTGGACACATCCCATTTTTTGACAGAAATCAGAGATGTTTTTTGCAAAGTGCCTACCTGTAGATTTTGGCCTCTAGCTCAGCCGGCACCTAGGGAAACCTACCAAACCCGTACATTTTTGAAAACTAGAGACCTAGGGGAATCCAAGATGTGGTGACTTGTGGGGCTCAGACCAGGTTCTGTTACCCAGAATCCTTTGCAAACCTCAAAATTTGGCTAAAAAAACACATTTTCCTCACATTTCGGTGACAGAAAGTTCTGGAATCTGAGAGGAGGCAAAAATTTCCTTCCACCCAGCGTTCCCCCAAGTGTCCCGATATAAATGATACCTCACTTGTGTGGGTAGGCCTAGCGCCCGCAACAGAAAGTACCCCAAAGCACAACGTGTACATATCCCATTTTTTGACAGAAAACAGAGCTGTTTTTTGCAAAGTGTCTACCTGTAGATTTTGGCCCCTAGCTCAGCCGGCACCTAGGGAAACCTACTAAACCTGTGCATTTTTGAAAACTAGAGACCTAGGAGAATCCAAGATGGGGTGACTTGTGGGGCTCTGACCAGGTTCTGTTACCCAGAATCCTTTGCAAACCTCAAAATTTGGCTTAAAAAACACATTTTCCTCACATTTTGGTGACAGAAAGTTCTGGAATCTGAGAGGAGGCACAAATTTCCTTCCACCCAGCGTTCCCCCAAGTCTCCCGATAAAAATGGTACCTCACTTGTGTGGGTAGGCCTAGCGCCCGTGACAGGATATGCCCCAAAACACGACGTGGACACATCACATTTTCAGAAAGAAAACAGAGCTGTTTTTTACTAAGTGCCTAGCTGTGGATTTTGGCCTCTAGCTCAGCCGGCACCTAGGGAAACCTAGCAAAACTGCGCATTTTTGAAAACTAGAGACCTAGGGGAATCCAAGATGGGGTGACTTGTGGGGCTCTAACCAGGTTCTGTTACCCAGAATCCTTTGCAAACCTCAAAATTTGGCTAACAAAACACATTTTCCTCACATTTCGGTGACAGAAAGTTCTGGAATCGGAGAGTAGGCACAAATTTCCTTCCACCCAGCGTTCCCCCAAGCCTTCCGATAAAAATGATACCTCACTTGTATGGGTAGGCCTAGCGCCCGCGACAGGAAATGCCCCAAAGCACAACGTGGACACATCCCATTTTTTGACAGAAATCAGAGATGTTTTTTGCAAAGTGCCTACCTGTAGATTTTGGCCTCTAGCTCAGCCGGCACCTAGGGAAACCTACCAAACCCGTGCATTTTTGAAAACTAGAGACCTAGGGGAATCCAAGATGTGGTGACTTGGGGGCTCAGACCAGGTTCTGTTACCCAGAATCCGTTGCAAACCTCAAAATTTGGCTAAAAAAAACACATTTTCCTCACATTTTGGTGACAGAAAGTTCTGGAATCTGAGAGGAGGCAAAAATGTCCTTCCACCCAGCGTTCCCCCAAGTGTCCCGATGAAAATGATACCTCACTTGTGTGGGTAGGCCTAGCGCCCGCGACAAGAAATGCCCTAAAGCACAACGTGGACACATCCCATTTTTTTACAGAAAACAGAGCTGTTTTTTGCAAAGTGCCTACCTGTAGATTTTTGCCTCTAGCTCAGCCGACACCTAGGGAAACCTACCAAACCTGTGCATTTTTTAAAACTAGAGACCTAGGGGAATCCAAGATGGGGTGACTTGTGGGGCTCTAACCAGGTTCTGTTACCCAGAATCCTTTGCAAACCTCAAAATTTGGCTAACAAAACACATTTTCCTCACATTTCGGTGACAGAAAGTTCTGGAATCGGAGAGTAGGCACAAATTTCCTTCCACCCAGCGTTCCCCCAAGCCTTCCGATAAAAATGATACCTCACTTGTATGGGTAGGCCTAGCGCCCGCGACAGGAAATGCCCCAAAGCACAACGTGGACACATCCCATTTTTTGACAGAAATCAGAGATGTTTTTTGCAAAGTGTCTACCTGTAGATTTTGGCCCCTAGCTCAGCTGGCACCTAGGGAAACCTACTAAACCTGTGCATTTTTGAAAACTAGAGACCTAGGGGAATCCAAGATGGGGTGACTTGTGGGGCTCTGACCAGGTTCTTTTACCCAGAATCCTTTGCAAACCTCAAAATTTGGCTTAAAAAATGCATTTTCCTCACATTTTGGTGACAGAAAGTTCTGGAATCTGAGAGGAGGCACAAATTTCCTTCCACCCAGCGTTCCCCCACGTCTGCTGATAAAAATGATACCTCACTTGTGTGGGTAGGCCTAGCGCCTGCGACAGGAAATGTCCCCAAACACAACGTGGGCACATCCCATTTTTTGACAGAAAACAGAGGTGTTTTTGGCAAAGCACCTACCTGTAGATTGTGGTCTCTAGCTCAGCCGGCACCTAGGGAAACCTACCAAACCTGTGCATTTTTTAAAACTAGAGACCTAGGGGAATCCAAGATGGGGTGACTTGTGGGGCTCTGACCAGGTTCTGTTACCCAGAATCCTTTGCAAACCTCAATATTTGGCTAGCAAAACACATTTTCCTCACATTTCGGTGACAGAAAGTTCTGGAATCGGAGAGGAGGCACAAATTTCCTTCCACCCAGCGTTCCCCCAAGCCTCCCGATGAAAATGATACCTCACTTGTGTGGGTAGGCCTAGCGCCCGCGACAGGAAATGCCCCAAAGCACAACGTGGACACATCCCATTTTTTGACAGAAATCAGAGATGTTTTTTGCAAAGTGCCTACCTGTAGATTTTGGCCTCTAGCTCAGCCAGCACCTAGGGAAACCTACCAAACCCGTGCATTTTTGGAAACTAGAGACCTAGGGGAATCCAAGATGTGGTGACTTGTGGGGCTCAGACCAGGTTCTGTTACCCAGAATCCGTTGCAAACCTCAAAATTTGGCTAAAAAAACACATTTTCCTCACATTTCGGTGACAGAAAGTTCTGGAATCTGAGAGGAGGCAAAAATGTCCTTCCACCCAGCGTTCCCCCAAGTGCCCCGATAAAAATGATACCTCACTTGTGTGGGTAGGCCTAGTGCCCGCGACAAGAAATGCCCTAAAGCACAACGTGGACACATCCCATTTTTTTACAGAAAACAGAGCTGTTTTTTGCAAAGTGCCTACCTGTAGATTTTTGCCTCTAGCTCAGCCGGCACCTAGGGAAACCTACCAAACCTGTGCATTTTTGAAAACTAGAGACATAGGGGAATCCAATATGGGGTGACTTGTGGGGCTCTGACCAGGTTCTGTTACCCAGAATCCTTTGCAAACCTCAAAATTTGGCTAAAAAAAACACATTTTCCTCACATTTCGGTGACAGAAAGTTCTGGAATCTGAGAGGAGGCAAAACTTTCCTTCCACCCAACGTTCCCCCAAGTCTCCCGATATAAATGATACCTCACTTGTGTGGGTAGGCCTAGCGCCCGCGAAATGAAATGCCCCAAAGCACAACGTGGACACATCCCATTTTTTGACAGAAAACAGAGCTGTTTTTTTGCAAAGTGTCTACCTGTAGATTTTGGCCCCTAGCTCAGCCGGCACCTAGGGAAACCTACTAAACCTGTGCATTTTTGAAAACTAGAGACCTAGGGGAATCCAAGATGGGGTGACTTGTGGGGCTCTGACCAGGTTCTTTTACCCAGAATCCTTTGCAAACCTCAAAATTTGGCTTAAAAAACACATTTTCCTCACATTTTGGTGACAGAAAGTTCTGGAATCTGAGAGGAGGCACAAATTTCCTTCCACCCAGCGTTCCCCCAAGTCTGCCGATAAAAATGATACCTCACTTGTGTGGGTAGGCCTAGCGCCCGCAACAGGAAATGTCCCCAAACACAACGTGGGCACATCCCATTTTTTGACAGAAAACAGAGGTGTTTTTGGCAAAGCACCTACCTGTAGATTGTGGTCTCTAGCTCAGCCGGCACCTAGGGAAACCTACCAAACCTGTGCATTTTTGAAAACTAGAGACCTAGGGGAATTTAAGATGGGGTGACTTGTGGGGCTCTGACCAGGTTCAGTTACCCAGAATCCTTTGCAAACCTCAATATTTGGCTAGCAAAACACATTTTCCTCACATTTCGGTGACAGAAAGTTCTGGAATCGGAGAGGAGGCACAAATTTCCTTCCACCCAGCATTCCCCCAAGCCTTCCGATTAAAATGATACCTCACTTGTGTGGGTAGGCCTAGCGCCCGCGACAGGAAATGCCCCAAAGCACAACGTGGACACATCCCATTTTTTGACAGAAATCAGAGATGTTTTTTGCATAGTGCCTACCTGTAGATTTTGGCCTCTAGCTCAGCCGGCACCTAGGGAAACCTACCAAACCCGTGCATTTTTTAAAACTAGAGACCTAGGGGAATTCAAGATGTGGTGACATGTGGGGCTCAGACCAGGTTCTGTTACCCAGAATCCGTTGCAAACCTCAAAATTTGGCTAAAAAAACACATTTTCCTCACATTTCGGTGACAGAAAGTTCTGGAATCTGAGAGGAGCCACAAATTTCCTTCCACCCAGCGCTCCCCCAAGTCTCCCGATAAAAATGGTACCTCAGTTGTGTGGGTAGGCCTGGAGCCCGCGACAGGATATGCCCCAAAACACAACGTGGACACATCACATTTTTTCACGAAAAACAGAGCTGTTTTTTGCAAAGTGCCTACCTGTAGATTTTGGCCTCTAGCTCAGCCGGCACCTAGGGAAACCTACCAGACCTGTGCATTTTTGAAAACTAGAGACCTAGGGGAATCCAATATGGGTTGACTTGTGGGGCTCTGACCAGGTTCTGTTACCCAGAATCCTTTGCAAACCTCAAAATTTGGCTTACAAAACACTTTTTCCTGTCATTTCGGTGACAGAAAGTTCTGGAATCTGAGAGGAGCCACAAATTTCCTTCCACCCAGCGTTCCCCCAAGTCTTCCGATAAAAATGGTACCTCACTTGTGTGGGTGGGCCGAGTGCCCGCGACAGGATATGCCCCAAAACACAACGTGGACACATCCCATTTTTTCACAGAAAACAGAGCTGTTTTTTGCAAAGTGCCTACCTGTAGATTTTGGCCTCTAGCTCAGCCGGCACCTAGGGAAACCAACCAAGCCTGTGCATTTTTGAAAACTAGAGACCATGGGGAATCCAAGATGGGGTGACTTGTGGGGCTCTGATCAGGTTCTGTTACCCAGAATCGTTTGCAAACCTCAAAATTTGGCTTACAAAACACTTTTTCCTGTGATTTCGGTGACAGAAAGTTCTGGAATCTGAGAGGAGCCACAAATTTCCTTCCACCCAGCGTTCCCCCAAGTCTTCCGATAAAAATGGTACCTCACTTGTGTGGGTGGGCCTAGTGCCTGCGACAGGATATACCCCAAAACACAACGTGGACACATCCCATTTTTTCACAGAAAACAGAGCTGTTTTTTGCAAAGTGTCTACCTGTAGATTTTGGCCCCTAGCTCAGCCGGCACCTAGGGAAACCTACTAAACCTGTGCATTTTTTAAAACTAGAGACCTAGGGGAATCCAATATGGGGTGACTTGTGGGGCTCTGAACAGGTTCTTTTACCCAGAATCCTTTGCAAACCTCAAAATTTGGCTTAAAAAACACATTTTCCTCACATTTTGGTGACAGAAAGTTCTGGAATCTGAGAGGAGGCACAGATTTCCTTCCACCCAGCGTTCCCCCAAGTCTGCTCATAAAAATGATACCTCACTTGTGTGGGTAGGCCTAGCGCCCGCGACAGGAAATGTCCCCAAACACAACGTGGGCACATCCCATTTTTTGACAGAAAACAGAGGAGTTTTTGGCAAAGCACCTACCTGTAGATTGTGGTCTCTAGCTCAGCCGGCACGTAGGGAAACCTACCAAACCTGTGCATTTTTGAAAACTAGAGACCTAGGGGAATCCAAGATGGTGTGACTTGTGGGGCTCTGACCAGGTTCTGTTACCCAGAATCCTTTGCAAACCTCAATATTTGGCTAGCAAAACACATTTTCCTCACATTTCGGTGACCGAAAGTTCTGGAATCGGAGAGGAGGCACAAATTTCCTTCCACCCAGCGTTCCCCCAAGCCTCCCGATAAAAATGATACCTCACTTGTGTGGGTAGGCCTAGCGCCCGCGACAGGAAGTGCCCCAAAGCACAACGTGGACACATCCCATTTTTTGACAGAAATCAGAGATGTTTTTTGCAAAGTGCCTACCTGTAGATTTTGGCCTCTAGCTCAGCCGGAACCTAGGGAAAACCACCAAACCTGTGCATTTTTTAAAACTAGACACCTAGGTGAATCCAAGATGTGGTGACTTGTGGGGCTGAGACCAGGTTCTGTTACCCAGAATCCGTTGCAAACCTCAAAATTTGGCTAAAAAAACACATTTTCCTCACATTTCGGTGACAGAAAGTTCTGGAATCTGAGAGGAGGCAAAAATGTCCTTTCACCCAGCGTTCCCCCAAGTGTCCCGATAAAAATGATACCTCACTTGTGTGGGTAGGCCTAGTGCCCGCGACAAGAAATGCCCTAAAGCACAACGTGGACACATCCCATTTTTTTACAGAAAACAGAGCTGTTTTTTGCAAAGTGCCTACCTGTAGATTTTTGCCTCTAGCTCAGCCGGCACCTAGGGAAACCTACCAAACCTGTGCATTTTTTAATACTAGAGACCTAGGGGAATCCAATATGGGTTGACTTGTGGGGCTCTGACCAGGTTCTGTTACCCAGAATCCTTTGCAAACCTCAAAATTTGGCTTACAAAACACTTTTTCCTGTCATTTCGGTGACAGAAAGTTCTGGAATCTGAGAGGAGCCACAAATTTCCTTCCACCCAGCGTTCCCCCAAGTCTTCCGATAAAAATGGTACCTCACTTGTGTGGGTGGGCCTAGTGCCCGCGACAGGATATGCCCCAAAACACAACGTGGACACATCCCATTTTTTCACAGAAAACAGAGCTGTTTTTTGCAAAGTGCCTACCTGTAGATTTTGGCCTCTAGCTCAGCCGGCACCTAGGGAAACCTACCAAGCCTGTGCATTTTTGAAAACTAGAGACCATGGGGAATCCAAGATGGGGTGACTTGTGGGGCTCTGATCAGGTTCTGTTACCCAGAATCGTTTGCAAACCTCAAAATTTGGCTTACAAAACACTTTTTCCTGTGATTTCGGTGACAGAAAGTTCTGGAATCTGAGAGGAGCCACAAATTTCCTTCCACCCAGCGTTCCCCCAAGTCTTCCGATAAAAATGGTACCTCACTTGTGTGGGTGGGCCTAGTGCCTGCGACAGGATATACCCCAAAACACAACGTGGACACATCCCATTTTTTCACAGAAAACAGAGCTGTTTTTTGCAAAGTGTCTACCTGTAGATTTTGGCCCCTAGCTCAGCCGGCACCTAGGGAAACCTACTAAACCTGTGCATTTTGGAAAACTAGAGACCTAGGGGAATCCAATATGGGGTGACTTGTGGGGCTCTGACCAGGTTCTTTTACCCAGAATCCTTTGCAAAGCTCAAAATTTGGCTTAAAAAACACATTTTCCTCACATTTTGGTGACAGAAAGTTCTGGAATCTGAGAGGAGGCACAGATTTCCTTCCACCCAGCGTTCCCCCAAGTCTGCTCATAAAAATGATACCTCACTTGTGTGGGTAGGCCTAGCGCCCGCGACAGGAAATGTCCCCAAACACAACGTGGGCACATCCCATTTTTTGACAGAAAACAGAGGTGTTTTTGGCAAAGCACCTACCTGTAGATTGTGGTCTCTAGCTCAGCCGGCACCTAGGGAAACCTACCAAACCTGTGCATTTTTGAAAACTAGAGACCTAGGGGAATCCAAGATGGGGTGACTTGTGGGGCTCTGACCAGGTTCTGTTACCCAGAATCCTTTGCAAACCTCAATATTTGGCTAGCAAAACACATTTTCCTCACATTTCGGTGACCGAAAGTTCTGGAATCGGAGAGGAGGCACAAATTTCCTTCCACCCAGCGTTCCCCCAAGCCTCCCGATAAAAATGATACCTCACTTGTGTGGGTAGGCCTAGCGCCCGCGACAGGAAATGCCCCAAAGCACAACGTGGACACATCCCATTTTTTGACAGAAATCAGAGATGTTTTTTGCAAAGTGCCTACCTGTAGATTTTGGCCTCTAGCTCAGCCGGAACCTAGGGAAACCCACCAAACCTGTGCATTTTTTAAAACTAGACACCTAGGTTAAGCCAAGATGTGGTGACTTGTGGGGCTCAGACCAGGTTCTGTTACCCAGAATCCGTTGCAAACCTCAAAATTTGGCTAAAAAAACACATTTTCCTCACATTTCGGTGACAGAAAGTTCTGGAATCTGAGAGGAGGCAAAAATGTCCTTTCACCCAGCGTTCCCCCAAGTGTCCCGATAAAAATGATACCTCACTTGTGTGGGTAGGCCTAGTGCCCGCGACAAGAAATGCCCTAAAGCACAACGTGGACACATCCCATTTTTTTACAGAAAACAGAGCTGTTTTTTGCAAAGTGCCTACCTGTAGATTTTTGCCTCTAGCTCAGCCGGCACCTAGGGAAACCTACCAAACCTGTGCATTTTTGAAAACTAGACACCTAGGGGAATCCAATATGGGGTGACTTGTGGGGCTCTGACCAGGTTCTGTTACCCAGAATCCATTGCAAACCTCAAAATGTGGCTAAAAAAAACACATTTTCCTCACATTTCGGTGACAGAAAGTTCTGGAATCTGAGAGGAGGCAAAACTTTCCTTCCACCCAACGTTCCCCCAAGTCTCCCGATATAAATGATACCTCACTTGTGTGGGTAGGCCTAGCGCCCGCGAAATGAAATGCCCCAAAGCACAACGTGGACACATCCCATTTTTTTTTACAGAAAACAGAGCTGTTTTTTTGCAAAGTGTCTACCTGTAGATTTTGGCCCCTAGCTCAGCCGGCACCTAGGGAAACCTACTAAACCTGTGCATTTTTGAAAACTGGAGACCTAGGGGAATCCAAGATGGGGTGACTTGTGGGGCTCTGACCAGGTTCTTTTACCAAAAATCCTTTGCAAACCTCAAAATTTGGCTTAAAAAACACATTTTCCTCACATTTTGGTGACAGAAAGTTCTGGAATCTGAGAGGAGGCACAAATTTCCTTCCACCCAGCGTTCCCCCAAGTGTCCCGATAAAAATTATACCTCACTTGTATGGGTAGGCCTAGCGCCCGCGACAAGAAATGCCCCAAAGCACAAAGTGGACACATCCCATTTTTTTTACAGAAAACAAATCTGTTTTTTGCTAAGTGCCTACCTGTAGATTTTGGCCCCTAGCTCAGCCGGCACCTGGGGAAACCCACTAAACCTGTGCATTTCTGAAAACTAGAGACCTAGGGGAATCCAAGATGAGGTGACTTGTGGGGCTCTGACCAGGTTCTGTTACCCAGAATCCTTTGCAAACCTCAAAATTTGGCTTAAAAAACACATTTTCCTCACATTTTGGTGACAGAAAGTTCTGGATTCGGAGAGGAGGCACAAATTTCCTTCCACCCAGCATTCCCCCAAGTCTCCCGATAAAAATGGTACCTCACTTGTGTGGATAGGCCTAGCGCCCGCGACAGGATATGCCTCAAAACACGACGTGGACACATCACATTTTCAGAAAGAAAACAGAGCTGTTTTTTACTAAGTGCCTAGCTGTGGATTTTGGCCTCTAGCTCAGCCGGCACCTAGGGAAACCTAGCAAAACTGTGCATTTTTGAAAACTAGACACCTAGGGGAATCCAATATGGGGTGACTTGTGGGGATCCGACCAGGTTCTGTTACCCAGAATCCTTTGCAAACCTCAAAATTTGGCTAAAAAAAAAAAATTCCTGTCATTTCGGTGACAGAAAGTTCTGGAATCTGAGAGGAGCCACAAATTTCCTTCCACCCAGCGCTCCCCCAAGTCTCCCGATAAAAATGGTACCTCAGTTGTGTGGGTAGGCCTAGAGCCCGCGACAGGATATGCCCCAAAACACAACGTGGACACATCACATTTTTTCACGGAAAACAGAGCTGTTTTTTGCAAAGTGCCTACCTGTAGATTGTGGTCTCTAGCTCAGCCGGCACCTAGGGAAACCTACCAAACCTGTGCATTTTTGAAAACTAGAGACCTAGGGGAATTTAAGATGGGGTGACTTGTGGGGCTCTGACCAGGTTCTGTTACCCAGAATCCTTTGCAAACCTCAATATTTGGCTAGCAAAACACATTTTCTTCACATTTCGGTGACAGAAAGTTCTGGAATCGGAGAGGAGGCACAAATTTCCTTCCACCCAGCGTTCCCCCAAGTCTCCCGATAAACATGGTACCTCACTTGTGTGGGTAGGCCTAGTGCCCGCGACAGGAAATGCCCCAAAGCACAACGTGGACACATCCCATTTTTTGACAGAAATCAGAGATGTTTTTTGCAAAGTGCCTACCTGTAGATTTTGGCCCCTAGCTCAGCCGGCACCTGGGGAAACCTACTAAACCTGTGCATTTTTTAAAACTAGAGACCTAGAGGAATCCAAGATGGGGTGACTTGTGGGGCTCTGACCAGGTTCTGTTAACCAGAATCCTTTGCAAACCTCAAAATTTGGCTTAAAAAACACATTTTCCTCACATTTTGGTGACAGAAAGTTCTAGATTCGGAGAGGAGGCACAAATTTCCTTCCACCCAGCGTTCCCCCAAGTCTCCCGATAAACATGGTACCTCACTTGTGTGGGTAGGCCTAGCGCCCGCGACAGGATATGCCTCAAAACACGACGTGGACACATCACATTTTCAGAAAGAAAACAGAGCTGTTTTTTACTAAGTGCCTAGCTGTGGATTTTAGCCTCTTGCTCAGCCGGCACCTAGGGAAACCTAGCAAAACTGTGCATTTTTGAAAACTACACACCTAGGGGAATCCAATATGGGGTGACTTGTGGGGATCTGACCAGGTTCTGTTACCCAGAATCCTTTGCAAACCTCAAAATTTGGCTAAAAAAAACAAATTTTCCTGTCATTTCGGTGACAGAAAGTTCTGGAATCTGAGAGGAGCCACAAATTTCCTTCCACCCAGCGCTCCCCCAAGTCTCCCGATAAAAATGGTACCTCAGTTGTGTGGGTAGGCCTAGAGCCCGCTACAGAATATGCCCCAAAACACAACGTGGACACATCACATTTTTTCACGGAAAACAGAGCTGTTTTTTGCAAAGTGCCTACCTGTAGATTTTGGCCTCTAGCTCAGCCGGCACCTAGGGAAACCTACCAGACCTGTGCATTTTTTAAAACTAGAGACCTAGGGGAATCAAATATGGGTTGACTTGTGGGGCTCTGACTAGGTTCTGTTACACAGAATCCTTTGCAAACCTCAAAATTTGGCTAACAAAACACTTTTTCCTGTCATTTCGGTGACAGAAAGTTCTGGAATCTGAGAGGAGCCACAAATTTCCTTCCACCCAGCGTTCCCCCAAGTCTTCCGATAAAAATGGTACCTCACTTGTGTAGGTGGGCCTAGTGCCCGCGACAGGATATGCCCCAAAACACAACGTGGACACATCCCATTTTTTGACAGAAAACAGAGCTGTTTTTTGCAAAGTGCCTACCTGTAGATTTTGGCCTCTAGCTCAGCCGGCACCTAGGGAAACCTACCAAGCCTGTGCATTTTTGAAAACTAGAGACCATGGGGAATCTAAGATGGGGTGACTTGTGGGGCTCTGATCAGGTTCTGTTACCCAGAATCGTTTGCAAACCTCAAAATTTGGCTTACAAAACACTTTTTCCTGTGATTTCGGTGACAGAAAGTTCTGGAATCTGAGAGGAGCCACAAATTTCCTTCCACCCAGCGTTCCCCAAGTCTTCCGATAAAAATGGTACCTCACTTGTGTGGGTGGGCCTAGTGCCCACAACAGGATATGCCCCAAAACACAACGTGGACACATCCCATTTTTTCACAGAAAACAGAGCTGTTTTTTGCAAAGTGTCTACCTGTAGATTTTGGCCCCTAGCTCAGCCGGCACCTAGGGAAACCTCCTAAACCTGTACATTTTTGAAAACTAGAGACCTAGGGGAATCCAAGATGGGGTGACTTGTGGGGCTCTGACCAGGTTCTTTTACCCAGAATCCTTTGCAAACCTCAAAATTTGGCTTAAAAAACAAATTTTCCTCACATTTTGGTGACAGAAAGTTCTGGAATCTGAGAGGAGGCACAAATTTCCTTCCACCCAGCGTTCCCCCAAGTCTCCCGATAAAAATGATACCTCACTTGTGTGGGTAGGCCTAGCGCCCGCGACAGGAAATGTCCCCAAACACAACGTGGGCACATCCCATTTTTTGACAGAAAACAGAGGTGTTTTTGGCAAAGCACCTACCTGTAGATTGTGGTCTCTAGCTCAGCCGGAACCTAGGGAAACCTACCAAACCTGTGCATTTTTGAAAACTAGAGACCTAGGGGAATCCAAGATGGGGTAACTTGTGGGGCTCTGATCAGGTTCTGTTACCCAGAATCCTTTGCAAACCTCAATATTTGGCTAGCAAAACACATTTTCCTCACATTTCGGTGACAGAAAGTTCTGGAATCGGAGAGGAGGCACAAATTTCCTTCCACTCAGCGTTCCTCCAAGCCTCCCGATGAAAATGATACCTCACTTGTGTGGGTAGGCCTAGCGCCCGCGACAGGAAATGCCCCAAAGCACAACGTGGACACATCCCATTTTTTGACAGAAATCAGAGATGTTTTTTGCAAAGTGCCTACCTGTAGATTTTGGCCTCTAGCTCAGCCGGCACCTAGGGAAACCTACTAAACCTGTGCATTTTTTAAAACTAGAGACCTAGGGGAATCCAAGATGGGGTGACTTGTGGGGCTTTGACCAGGTTCTTTTACCCAAAATCCTTTGCAAACCTCAAAATTTGGCTTAAAAAACACATTTTCCTCACATTTTGGTGACAGAAAGTTCTGGAATCTGAGAGGAGGCACACATTTCCTTCCACCCAGCGTTCCCCCAAGTCTGCCGATAAAAATGATACCTCACTTGTGTGGGTAGGCCTAGTGCCCGCGACAAGAAATGCCCTAAAGCACAACGTGGACACATCCCATTTTTTTACAGAAAACAGAGCTGTTTTTTGCAAAGTGCCTACCTGTAGATTTTTGCCTCTAGC
The DNA here is from genome assembly GCF_031143425.1 of Pleurodeles waltl. Lineage (NCBI taxonomy): Eukaryota > Metazoa > Chordata > Amphibia > Caudata > Salamandridae > Pleurodeles > Pleurodeles waltl. The sequence goes on from NC_090439.1 coordinate 827,720,910, forward strand.
TCAGCCGGCACCTAGGGAAACCTACCAAACCTGTGCATTTTTGAAAACTAGAGACCTAGGGGAATCCAATATGGGGTGACTTGTGGGGCTCTGACCAGGTTCTGTTACCCAGAATCCTTTGCAAACCTCAAAATGTGGCTAAAAAAAACACATTTTCCTCACATTTCGGTGACAGAAAGTTCTGGAATCTGAGAGGAGGCAAAACTTTCCTTCCACCCAACGTTCCCCCAAGTCTCCCGATATAAATGATACCTCACTTGTGTGGGTAGGCCTAGCGCCCGCGAAATGAAATGCCCCAAAGCACAACGTGGACATATCCCATTTTTTGACAGAAAACAGAGCTGTTTTTTTGCAAAGTGTCTACCTGTAGATTTTGGCCCCTAGCTCAGCCGGCACCTAGGGAAAACTACTAAACCTGTGCATTCTTGAAAACTAGAGACCTAGGGGAATCCAAGATGGGGTGACTTGTGGGGCTTTGAGCAGGTTCTTTTACCCAAAATCCTTTGCAAACCTCAAAATTTGGCTAACAAAACACATTTTCCTCACATTTTGGTGACAGAAAGTTCTGGAATCTGAGAGGAGCCACAAATTTCCTTCCACCCAGCTCTCCCCCAAGTCTCCCGATAAAAATGGTACCTCAGTTGTGTGGGTAGGCCTAGAGCCCGCTACAGAATATGCCCCAAAACACAACGTGGACACATCACATTTTTTCACGGAAAACAGAGCTGTTTTTTGCAAAGTGCCTACCTGTAGATTTTGGCCTCTAGCTCAGCCGGCACCTAGGGAAACCTACCAGACCTGTGCATTTTTGAAAACTAGAGACCTAGGGGAATCGAATATGGGTTGACTTGTGGGGCTCTGACCAGGTTCTGTTACACAGAATCCTTTGCAAACCTCAAAATTTGGCTAAAAAAACACTTTTTCCTGTCATTTCGGTGACAGAAAGTTCTGGAATCTGAGAGGAGCCACAAATTTCCTTCCACCCAGCGTTCCCCCAAGTCTTCCGATAAAAATGGTACCTCACTTGTGTGGGTGGGCCTAGTGCCCGCGACAGGATATGCCCCAAAACACAACGTGGACACATCACATTTTTTCACAGAAAACAGAGCTGTTTTTTGCAAAGTGCCTACCTGTAGATTTTGGCCTCTAGCTCAGCCGGCACCTAGGGGAAACTACCAAGCCTGTGCATTTTTGAAAACTAGAGATCATGGGGAATCCAAGATGGGGTGACTTGTGGGGCTCTGATCAGGTTCTGTTACCCAGAATCGTTTGCAAACCTCAAAGTTTGGCTTACAAAACACTTTTTCCTGTGATTTCGGTGACAGAAAGTTCTGGAATCTGAGAGGAGCCACAAATTTCCTTCCACCCAGCGTTCCCCCACGTCTTCCGATAAAAATGGTACCTCACTTGTGTGGGTGGGCCTAGTGCCCGCAACAGGATATGCCCCAAAACACAACGTGGACACATCCCATTTTTTCACAGAAAACAGAGCTGTTTTTTGCAAAGTGTCTACCTGTAGATTTTGGCCCCTAGCTCAGCCGGCACCTAGGGAAACCTCCTAAACCTGTGCATTTTTGAAAACTAGAGACCTAGGGGAATCCAAGATGGGGTGACTTGTGGGGCTCTGACCAGGTTCTTTTACCCAGAATCCTTTGCAAACCTCAAAATTTGGCTTAAAAAACACATTTTCCTCACATTTTGGTGACAGAAAGTTCTGGAATCTGAGAGGAGGCACAAATTTCCTTCCACCCAGCGTTCCCCCAAGTCTCCCGATAAAAATGATACCTCACTTGTGTGGGTAGGCCTAGCGCCCGCGACAGGAAATGTCCCCAAACACAACGTGGGCACATCCCATTTTTTGACAGAAAACAGAGGTGTTTTTGGCAAAGCACCTACCTGTAGATTGTGGTCTCTAGCTCAGCCGGAACCTAGGGAAACCTACCAAACATGTGCATTTTTGAAAACTAGAGACCTAGGGGAATCCAAGATGGGGTAACTTGTGGGGCTTTGACCAGGTTCTGTTACCCAGAATCCTTTGCAAACCTCAAAATTTGGCTAAAAAAAAAAAAATTCCTGTCATTTCGGTGACAGAAAGTTCTGGAATCTGAGAGGAGCCACAAATTTCCTTCCACCCAGCGCTCCCCCAAGTCTCCCGATAAAAATGGTACCTCAGTTGTGTGGGTAGGCCTAGAGCCCGCGACAGGATATGCCCCAAAACACAACGTGGACACATCACATTTTTTCACGGAAAACAGAGCTGTTTTTTGCAAAGTGCCTACCTGTAGATTTTGGCCTCTAGCTCAGCCGGCACCTAGGGAAACCTACCAGACCTGTGCATTTTTTAAAACTAGAGACCTAGGGGAATCCAATATGGGTTGACTTGTGGGGCTCTGACCAGGTTCTGTTACCCAGAATCCTTTGCAAACCTCAAAATTTGGCTTACAAAACACTTTTTCCTGTGATTTCGGTGACAGAAAGTTCTGGAATATGAGAGGAGCCACAAATTTCCTTCCACCCAGCGTTCCCCCAATTCTGCCGATAAAAATGATACCTCACTTGTGTGGGTAGGCCTAGCGCCCGCAACAGGAAATGTCCCCAAACACAACGTGGGCACATCCCATTTTTTGACAGAAAACAGAGGTGTTTTTAGCAAAGCACCTACCTGTAGATTGTGGTCTCTAGCTCAGCCGGCACCTAGGGAAACATACCAAACCTGTGCATTTTTTAAAACTAGAGACCTAGGGGAATTTAAGATGGGGTGACTTGTGGGGCTCTGACCAGGTTCTGTTACCCAGAATCCTTTGCAAACCTCAATATTTGGCTAGAAAAACACATTTTCCTCACATTTCGGTGACAGAAAGTTCTGGAATCGGAGAGGAGGCACAAATTTCCTTCCACCCAGCGTTCCCCCAAGCCTCCCGATAAAAATGATACCTCACTTGTGTGGGTAGGCCTAGTGCCCGCGACAGGAAATGCCCCAAAGCACAACGTGGACACATCCCATTTTTTGACAGAAATCAGAGATGTTTTTTGCAAAGTGCCTACCTGTAGATTTTGGCCCCTAGCTCAGCTGGCACCTGGGGAAACCTACTAAACCTGTGCATTTTTGAAAACTAGAGACCTAGAGGAATCCAAGATGGGGTGACTTGTGGGGCTCTGACCAGGTTCTGTTAACCAGAATCCTTTGCAAACCTCAAAATGTGGCTTAAAAAACACATTTTCCTCACATTTTGGTGACAGAAAGTTCTAGATTCGGAGAGGAGGCACAAATTTCCTTCCACCCAGCGTTCCCCCAAGTCTCCCGATAAAAATGGTACCTCACTTGTGTGGGTAGGCCTAGCGCCCGCGACAGGATATGCCTCAAAACACGACGTGGACACATCACATTTTCAGAAAGAAAACAGAGCTGTTTTTTACTAAGTGCCTAGCTGTGGATTTTGGCCTCTAGCTCAGCCGGCACCTAGGGAAACCTAGCAAAACTGTGCATTTTTGAAAACTAGACACCTAGGGGAATCCAATATGGGGTGACTTGTGGGGATCTGACCAGGTTCTGTTACCCAGAATCCGTTGCAAACCTCAAAATTTGGCTTACAAAACAGTTTTTCCTGTCATTTCGGTGACAGAAAGTTCTGGAATCTGAGAGGAGCCACAAATTTCCTTCCACCCAGCGCTCCCCCAAGTCTCCCGATAAAAATGGTACCTCAGTTGTGTGGGTAGGCCTAGAGCCCGCTACAGAATATGCCCCAAAACACAACGTGGACACATCAAATTTTTTCACGGAAAACAGAGCTGTTTTTTGCAAAGTGCCTACCTGTAGATTTTGGCCTCTAGCTCAGCCGGCACCTAGGGAAACCTACCAGACCTGTGCATTTTTGAAAACTAGAGACCTAGGGGAATCCAATATGGGGTGACTTGTGGGGCTCTGACCAGGTTCTGTTACCCAGAATCCTTTGCAAACCTCAAAATGTGGCTAAAAAATACACATTTTCCTCACATTTCGGTGACAGAAAGTTCTGGAATCTGAGAGGAGGCAAAACTTTCCTTCCACCCAACGTTCCCCCAAGTCTCCCGATATAAATGATACCTCACTTGTGTGGGTAGGCCTAGCGCCCGCAAAATGAAATGCCCCAAAGCACAACGTGGACACATCCCATTTTTTGACAGAAAACAGAGCTGTTTTTTTGCAAAGTGTCTACCTGTAGATTTTGTCCCCTAGCTCAGCCGGCACCTAGGGAAACCTACTAAACCTGTGCATTTTTGAAAACTAGAGACCATGGGGAATCCAAGATGGGGTGACTTGTGGGGCTTTGACCAGGTTCTTTTACCCTAAATCCTTTGCAAACCTCAAAATTTGGCTTAAAAAACACATTTTCCTCACATTTTGGTGACAGAAAGTTCTGGAATCTGAGAGGAGCCACAAATTTCCTTCCACCCAGCGCTCCCCCAAGTCTCCCGATAAAAATGGTACCTCAGTTGTGTGGGTAGGCCTAGAGCCCGCTACAGAATATGCCCCAAAATACAACGTGGACACATCACATTTTTTCACGGAAAACAGAGCTGTTTTTTGCAAAGTGCCTACCTGTAGATTTTGGCCTCTAGCTCAGCCGGCACCTAGGGAAACCTACCAGACCTGTGCATTTTTGAAAACTAGAGACCTAGGGGAATCGAATATGGGTTGACTTGTGGGGCTCTGACCAGGTTCTGTTACACAGAATCCTTTGCAAACCTCAAAATTTGGCTTACAAAACACTTTTTCCTGTCATTTCGGTGACAGAAAGTTCTGGAATCTGAGAGGAGCAACAAATTTCCTTCCACCCAGCGTTCCCCCAAGTCTTCCGATAAAAATGGTACCTCACTTGTGTGGGTGGGCCTAGTGCCCGCGACAGGATATGCCCCAAAACACAACGTGGACACATCCCATTTTTTCACAGAAAACAGAGCTGTTTTTTGCAAAGTGCCTACCTGTAGATTTTGGCCTCTAGCTCAGCCGGCACCTAGGGAAACCTACCAAGCCTGTGCATTTTTGAAAACTAGAGATCATGGGGAATCCAAGATGGGGTGACTTGTGGGGCTCTGATCAGGTTCTGTTACCCAGAATCGTTTGCAAACCTCAAAATTTGGCTTACAAAACACTTTTTCCTTTTCCTGTGATTTCGGTGACAGAAAGTTCTGGAATCAGAGAGGAGCCACAAATTTCCTTCCACCCAGCGTTCCCCCAAGTCTTCCGATAAAAATGGTACCTCACTTGTGTGGGTGGGCCTAGTGCCCGTGACAGGATATGCACCAAAACACAACGTGGACACATCCCATTTTTTCACAGAAACAGAGCTGTTTTTTGCAAAGTGTCTACTTGTAGATTTTGCCCCCTAGCTCAGCCGGCACCTAGGGAAACCTCCTAAACCTGTGCATTTTTGAAAACTAGAGACCTAGGGGAATCCAAGATGGGGTGACTTGTGGGGCTCTGACCAGGTTCTTTTACCCAGAATCCTTTGCAAACCTCAAAATTTGGCTTAAAAAACACATTTTCCTCACATTTTGGTGACAGAAAGTTCTGGAATCGGAGAGGAGGCACAAATTTCCTTCCACCCAGCGTTCCCCCAAGCCTCCCGATGAAATGATACCTCACTTGTGTGGGTAGGCCTAGCGCCCGCGACAGGAAATGCCCAAAGCACAACGTGGACACATCCCATTTTTGACAGAAATCAGAGATGTTTTTTGCAAAGTGCCTACCTGTAGATTTTGGCCTCTAGCTCAGCCGGCACCTAGGGAAACCTACTAAACCTGTGCATTTTTGAAAACTAGAGACCTAGGGGAATCCAAGATGGGGTGACTTGTGGGGCTTTGACCAGGTTCTTTTACCCAAAATCCTTTGCAAACCTCAAAATTTGGCTTAAAAAACACATTTTCCTCACATTTTGGTGACAGAAAGTTCTGGAATCTGAGAGGAGGCACAAATTTCCTTCCCCCCAGCGTTCCCCAAGTCTGCCGATAAAAATGATACCTCACTTGTGTGGGTAGGCCTAGTGCCCGTGACAAGAAATGCCCTAAAGCACAACGTGGACACATCCCATTTTTTTACAGAAAACAGAGCTGTTTTTTGCAAAGTGCCTACCTGTAGATTTTTGCCTCTAGCTCAGCCGGCACCTAGGGAAACCTACCAAACCTGTGCATTTTTGAAAACTAGAGACCTAGGGGAATCCAATATGGGGTGACTTGTGTGGCTCTGACCAGGTTCTGTTACCCAGAATCCTTTGCAAACCTCAAAATGTGGCTAAAAAAAACCACATTTTCCTCACATTTCGGTGACAGAAAGTCATGGAATCTGAGAGGAGGCAAAACTTTCCTTCCACCCAACGTTCCCCCAAGTCTCCCGATATAAATGATACCTCACTTGTGTGGGTAGGCCTAGCGCCCGCGAAATGAAATGCCCCAAAGCACAACGTGAACACATCCCATTTTTTGACAGAAAACAGAGCTGTTTTTTTGCAAAGTGTCTACCTGTAGATTTTGGCCCCTAGCTCAGCCGGCACCTAGGGAAACCTACTAAACCTGTGCATTTTTGAAAACTAGAGACCTAGGGGAATCCAAGATGGGGTGACTTGTGGGGCTTTGACCAGGTTCTTTTACCCAAAATCCTTTGCAAACCTCAAAATTTGGCTTCAAAAACACATTCTCCTCACATTTTGGTGACAGAAAGTTCGGGAATCTGAGAGGAGGCACAAATTTCCTTCCACCCAGCGTTCCCCCAAGTCTGCCGATAAAAATGATACCTCACTTGTTTGGGTAGGCCAAGCGCCCGCGACAGGAAATGTCCCCAAACACAACGTGGGCACATCCCATTTTTTGACAGAAAACAGAGGAGTTTTTGGCAAAGCACCTACCTGTAGATTGTGGTCTCTAGCTCAGCCGGCACCTAGGGAAACCTACCAAACCTGTGCATTTTTGAAAACTAGAGACCTAGGGGAATTTAAGATGGGGTGACTTGTGGGGCTCTGACCAGGTTCTGTTACCCAGAATCCTTTGCAAACCTCAATATTTGGCTAGCAAAACACATTTTCCTCACATTTCGGTGGACTGAAAGTTCTGGAATCGGAGAGGAGGCACAAATTTCCTTCCACCAAGCGTTCCCCCAAGCCTCCCGATAAAAATGATACCTCACTTGTGTGGGTAGGCCTAGCGCCCTAGACAGGAAATGCCCCAAAGCACAACGTGGACACATCCCATTTTTTGACAGAAATCAGAGATGTTTTTTGCAAAGTGCCTACCTGTAGATTTTGGCCTCTAGCTCAGCCGGCACCTGGGGAAACCTACTAAACCTGTGCATTTTTGAAAACTAGAGACCTAGGGGAATCCAAGATGGGGTGACTTGTGGGGCTCTGACCAGGTTCTGTTACCCAGAATCCTTTGCAAACCTCAAAATTTGGCTTAAAAAACACATTTTCCTCACATTTCGGTGACAGAAAGTTCTGTATTCGGAGAGGAGGCACAAATTTCCTTCCACCCAGCGTTCCCCCAAGTCTCCCGATAAAAATGGTACCTCACTTGTGTGGGTAGGCCTAGCGCCCGCGACAGGATATGCCTCAAAACACGACGTGGACACATCACATTTTCAGAAAGAAAACAGAGCTGTTTTTTACTAAGTGCCTAGCTGTGGATTGTGGCCTCTAGCTCAGCCGGCACCTAGGGAAACCTAGCAAAACTGCGCATTTTTGAAAACTACACACCTAGGGGAATCTAATATAGGGTGACTTGTGGGGATCTGACCAGGTTCTGTTACCCAGAATCCTTTGCAAACCTCAAAATTTGGCTAAAAAAACAAATTTTCATGTCATTTCGGTGACAGAAAGTTCTGGAATCTGAGAGGAGCCACAAATTTCCTTCCACCCAGTGCTCCCCCAAGTCTCCCGATAAAAATGGTACCTCAGTTGTGTGGGTAGGCCTAGAGCCCGCGACAGGATATGCCCCAAAACACAACTTGGACACATCACATTTTTTCACGGAAAACAGAGCTGTTTTTTGCAAAGTGCCTACCTGTAGATTTTGGCCTCTAGCTCAGCCGCACCTAGGGAAACCTACCAGACCTGTGCATTTTTGAAAACTAGAGACCTAGGGGAATCCAATATGGGTTGACTTGTGGGGCTCTGACCAGGTTCTGTTACCCAGAATCCTTTGCAAACCTCAAAATTTGGCTTACAAAACCACTTTTTCCTGTCATTTCGGTGACAGAAAGTTCTGGAATCTGAGAGGAGCCACAAATTTCCTTCCACCCAGCGTTCCCCCAAGTCTTCCGATAAAAATGGTACCTCACTTGTGTGGGTGGCCTAGTGCCCGCGACAGGATATGCCCCAAAACACAACGTAGACACATCCCATTTTTTCACAGAAAACAGAGCTGTTTTTTGCAAAGTGCCTACCTGTAGATTTTGGCCTCTAGCTCAGCCGGCACCTAGGGAAACCTACCAAGCCTGTGCATTTTTGAAAACTAGAGACCATGAGGAATCTAAGATGGGGGTGACTTGTGGGGCTCTGATCAGGTTCTGTTACCCAGAATCGTTTGCAAACCTCAAAATTTGGCTTACAAAACACTTTTTCCTGTGATTTCGGTGACAGAAAGTTCTGGAATCTGAGAGGAGCCACAAATTTCCTTCCACCCAGCGTTCCCCCAAGTCTTCCGATAAAAATGGTACCTCACTTGTGTGGGTGGGCCTTGTGCCCGCGACAGGATATGCCCCAAAACACAACGTGGACACATCCCATTTTTTCACAGAAAACAGAGCTGTTTTTTGCAAAGTGTCTACCTGTAGATTTTGGCCCCTAGCTCAGCCGGCACCTAGGGAAACCTACTAAACCTGTGCATTTTTGAAAACTAGAGACCTAGGGGAATCCAAGATGGGGTGACTTGTGGGGCTCTGCCCAGGTTCTTTTACCCAGAATCCTTTGCAAACCTCAATATTTGGCTAGCAAAACACATTTTCCTCACATTTCGGTGACCGAAAGTTCTGGAATCGGAGAGGAGGCACAAATTTCCTTCCACCCAGCGTTCCCCCAAGTCTGCCGATAAAAATGATACCTCACTTGTGTGGGTAGGCCTAGCGCCCGCGACAGGAAATGTCCCCAAACACAACGTGGCCACATCCCATTTTTTGACAGAAAACAGAGGTGTTTTTGGCAAATCACCTACCTGTAGATTGTGGTCTCTAGCTCACCCGGCACCTAGGGAAACCTACCAAACCTGTGCATTTTTGAAAACTAGAGACCTAGGGGAATCCAAGATGGGGTGACTTGTGGGGCTCTGACCAGGTTCTTTTACCCAGAATCCTTTGCAAACCTCAAACTTTGGCTTAAAAAACACATTTTCCTCACATTTTGGTGACAGAAAGTTCTGGAATCTGAGAGGAGGCACAAATTTCCTTCCACCCAGCGTTCCCCCAAGTCTGCCGATAAAAATGATACCTCACTTGTGTGGGTAGGCCTAGCGCCCGCGACAGGAAATGTCCCCAAAACACAACGTGGACACATCCCATTTTTTCACAGAAAACAGAGCTGTTTTTTGCAAAGTGTCTACCTGTAGATTTTGGCCCCTAGCTCAGCCGGCACCTAGGGAAACCTACTAAACCTGTGCATTTTTGAAAACTAGAGACCTAGGGGAATCCAAGATGGGGTGACTTGTGGGGCTCTGACCAGGTTCTGTTACCCAGAATCCTTTGCAAACCTCAATATTTGGCTAGCAAAACACATTTTCCTCACATTTCGGTGACAGAAAGTTCTGGAATCGGAGAGGAGGCACAAATTTCCTTCCACCCAGCGTTCCCCCAAGCCTCCCGATGAAAATGATACCTCACTTGTGTGGGTAGGCCTAGCGCCCACGACAGGAAATGCCCCAAAGCACAACGTGGACACATCCCATTTTTTGACAGAAATCAGAGATGTTTTTTGCAAAGTGCCTAGCTGTAGATTTTGGCCTCTAGCTCAGCCGGCACCTAGGGAAACCTACCAAACCCGTGCATTTTTGAAAACTAGAGACCGAGGGGAATCCAAGATGTGGTGACTTGTGGGGCTCAGACCAGGTTCTGTTACCCAGAATCCATTGCAAACCTCAAAATTTGGCTAAAAAAACACATTTTCCTCACATTTCGGTGACAGAAAGTTCTGGAATCTGAGAGGAGGCAAAAATGTCCTTCCACCCAGCGTTCCCCCAAGTGTCCCGATAAAAATGATACCTCACTTGTGTGGGTAGGCCTAGTGCCCGCGACAAGAAATGCCCTAAAGCACAACGTGGACACATCCCATTTTTTTTACAGAAAACAGAGCTGTTTTTTGCAAAGTGCCTAGCTGTAGATTTTGGCCTCTAGCTCAGCCGGCACCTAGGGAAACCTACCAAACCTGTGCATTTTTGAAAACTAGAGACCTAGGGGAATCTAAGATGTGGTGACTTGTGGGCCTCAGACCAGGTTCTGTTACCCAGAGTCCGTTGCAAACCTAAAAAATTTGGCTAAAAAAACACATTTTCCTCACATTTCGGTGACAGAAAGTTCTGGAATCTGAGAGGAGGCAAAAATGTCCTTCCTCCCAGCGTTCCCCCCAAGTCTTCCGATAAAAATTGGTACCTCACTTGTGTGGGTGGGCCTTGTGCCCGCGACAGGATATGCCCCAAAACACAACGTGGACACATCCCATTTTTTCACAGAAAACAGAGCTGTTTTTTGCAAAGTGTCTACCTGTAGATTTTGGCCCCTAGCTCAGCCGGCACCTAGGGAAACCTACTAAACCTGTGCATTTTTGAAAACTAGAGACCTAGGGGAATCCAAGATGGGGTGACTTGTGGGGCTCTGCCCAGGTTCTTTTACCCAGAATCCTTTGCAAACCTCAAAATTTGGCTTAAAAACACATTTTCCTCACATTTTGATGACAGAAAGTTCTGGAATCTGAGAGGAGGCACAAATTTCCTTCCACCCAGCGTTCCCCCAATGTCTGCCGATAAAAATGATACCTCACTTGTGTGGGTAGGCCTAGCGCCCGCGACAGGAAATGTCCCCAAACACAACGTGGGCACATCCCATTTTTTGACAGAAAAGAGAGGTGTTTTTGGCAAATCACCTACCTGTAGATTGTGGTCTCTAGCTCAGCCGGCACTAGGGAAACCTACCAAACCTGTGCATTTTTGAAAACTAGAGACCTAGGGGAATCCAAGATGGGGTGACTTGTGGGGCTCTGACCAGGTTCTTTTACCCAGAATCCTTTGCAAACCTCAAAATCTGGCTTAAAAAACACATTTCCTCACATTTTGGTGACAGAAAGTTCTGGAATCTGAGAGGAGGCACAAATTTCCTTCCACCCAGCGTTCCCCCCAAGTCTGCCGATAAAAATGATACCTCACTTGTGTGGGTAGGCCTAGCGCCCGCGACAGGAGATGTCCCCAAACACAACATGGGCACATCCCATTTTTTGACAGAAAACAGAGGTGTTTTTGGCAAAGCACCTACCTGTAGATTGTGGTCTCTAGCTCAGCCGGAACGTAGGGAAACCTACCAAACCTGTGCATTTTTGAAAACTAGAGACCTAGGGGAATCCAAGATGGGGGTGACTTGTGGGGCTCTGACCAGGTTCTGTTACCCAGAATCCTTTGCAAACCTCAATATTTGGCTAGCAAAACACATTTTCCTCACATTTCGGTGACAGAAAGTCTGGAATCGGAGAGGAGGCACAAATTTCCTTCCACCCAGCGTTCCCCCAAGCCTCCCGATGAAAATGATACCTCACTTGTGTGGGTAGGCCTAGCGCCCACGACAGGAAATGCCCCAAAGCACAACGTGGACACATCCCATTTTTTGACAGAAATCAGAGATGTTTTTTGCAAAGTGCCTAGCTGTAGATTTTGGCCTCTAGCTCAGCCGGCACCTAGGGAAACCTACCAAACCCGTGCATTTTTGAAAACTAGAGACCGAGGGGAATCCAAGATGTGGTGACTTGTGGGGCTCAGACTAGGTTCTGTTACCCAGAATCCGTTGCAAACCTCAAAATTTGGCTAAAAAAACACATTTTCCTCACATTTCGGTGACAGAAAGTTCTGGAATCTGAGAGGAGGCAAAAATGTCCTTCCACCCAGCGTTCCCCCAAGTGTCCCGATAAAAATGATACCTCACTTGTGTGGGTAGGCCTAGTGCCCGCGACAAGAAATGCCCTAAAGCACAACGTGGACACATCCCATTTTTTTTACAGAAAACAGAGCTGTTTTTTGCAAAGTGCCTAGCTGTAGATTTTGGCCTCTAGCTCAGCCGGCACCTAGGGAAACCTACCAAACCCGTGCATTTTTGAAAACTAGAGACCTAGGGGAATCTAAGATGTGGTGACTTGTGGGCCTCAGACCAGGTTCTGTTACCCCAGAATCCGTTGCAAACCTCAAAATTTGGCTAAAAAAAACACATTTTCCTCACATTTCGGTGACAGAAAGTTCTGGAATCTGAGAGGAGGCAAAAATGTCCTTCCACCCAGCGTTCCCCCAAGTCTTCCGATAAAAATGGTACCTCACTTGTGTGGGTGGGCCTTGTGCCCGCGACAGGATATGCCCCAAAACACAACGTGGACACATCCCATTTTTTCACAGAAAACAGAGCTGTTTTTTGCAAAGTGTCTACCTGTAGATTTTGGCCCCTAGCTCAGCCGGCACCTAGGGAAACCTACTAAACCTGTGCATTTTTGAAAACTAGAGACCTAGGGGAATCCAAGATGGGGTGACTTGTGGGGCTCTGCCCAGGTTCTTTTACCCAGAATCCTTTGCAAACCTCAAAATTTGGCTTAAAAAACACATTTTCCTCACATTTTGATGACAGAAAGTTCTGGAATCTGAGAGGAGGCACAAATTTCCTTCCACCCAGCGTTCCCCCAAGTCTGCCGATAAAAATGATACCTCACTTGTGTGGGGTAGGCCTAGCGCCCGCGACAGGAAATGTCCCCAAACACAACGTGGGCACATCCCATTTTTTGACAGAAAAGAGAGGTGTTTTTGGCAAATCACCTACCTGTAGATTGTGGTCTCTAGCTCAGCCGGCACCTAGGGAAACCTACCAAACCTGTGCATTTTTGAAAACTAGAGACCTAGGGGAATCCAAGATGGGGTGACTTGTGGGGCTCTGACCAGGTTCTTTTACCCAGAATCCTTTGCAAACCTCAAAATCTGGCTTAAAAAACACATTTTCCTCACATTTTGGTGACAGAAAGTTCTGGAATCTGAGAGGAGGCACAAATTTCCTTCCACCCAGCGTTCCCCCAAGTCTGCCGATAAAAATGATACCTCACTTGTGTGGGTAGGCCTAGCGCCCGCGACAGGAGATGTCCCCCAAACACAACATGGGCACATCCCATTTTTTGACAGAAAACAGAGGTGTTTTTGGCAAAGCACCTACCTGTAGATTGTGGTCTCTAGCTCAGCCGGAACGTAGGGAAACCTACCAAACCTGTGCATTTTTGAAAACTAGAGACCTAGGGGAATCCAAGATGGGGTGACTTGTGGGGCTCTGACCAGGTTCTGTTACCCAGAATCCTTTGCAAACCTCAATATTTGGCTAGCAAAACACATTTTCCTCACATTTCGGTGACAGAAAGTTCTGGAATCGGAGAGGAGGCACAAATTTCCTTCCACCCAGCGTTCCCCCAAGCCTCCCGATGAAAATGATACCTCACTTGTGTGGGTAGGCCTAGCGCCCACGACAGGAAATGCCCCAAAGCACAACGTGGACACATCCCATTTTTTGACAGAAATCAGAGATGTTTTTTGCAAAGTGCCTAGCTGTAGATTTTGGCCTCTAGCTCAGCCGGCACCTAGGGAAACCTACCAAACCCGTGCATTTTTGAAAACTAGAGACCGAGGGGAATCCAAGATGTGGTGACTTGTGGGGCTCAGACTAGGTTCTGTTACCCAGAATCCGTTGCAAACCTCAAAATTTGGCTAAAAAAACACATTTTCCTCACATTTCGGTGACAGAAAGTTCTGGAATCTGAGAGGAGGCAAAAATGTCCTTCCACCCAGCGTTCCCCCAAGTGTCCCGATAAAAATGATACCTCACTTGTGTGGGTAGGCCTAGTGCCCGCGACAAGAAATGCCCTAAAGCACAACGTGGACACATCCCATTTTTTTTACAGAAAACAGAGCTGTTTTTTGCAAAGTGCCTAGCTGTAGATTTTGGCCTCTAGCTCAGCCGGCACCTAGGGAAACCTACCAAACCCGTGCATTTTTGAAAACTAGAGACCTAGGGGAATCTAAGATGTGGTGACTTGTGGGCCTCAGACCAGGTTCTGTTACCCAGAATCCGTTGCAAACCTCAAAATTTGGCTAAAAAAACACATTTTCCTCACATTTCGGTGACAGAAAGTTCTGGAATCTGAGAGGAGGCAAAAATGTCCTTCCACCCAGCGTTCCCCCAAGTCTTCCGATAAAAATGGTACCTCACTTGTGTGGGTGGGCCTTGTGCCCGCGACAGGATATGCCCCAAAACACAACGTGGACACATCCCATTTTTTCACAGAAAACAGAGCTGTTTTTTGCAAAGTGTCTACCTGTAGATTTTGGCCCCTAGCTCAGCCGGCACCTAGGGAAACCTACTAAACCTGTGCATTTTTGAAAACTAGAGACCTAGGGGAATCCAAGATGGGGTGACTTGTGGGGCTCTGCCCAGGTTCTTTTACCCAGAATCCTTTGCAAACCTCAAAATTTGGCTTAAAAAACACATTTTCCTCACATTTTGATGACAGAAAGTTCTGGAATCTGAGAGGAGGCACAAATTTCCTTCCACCCAGCGTTCCCCCAAGTCTGTCGATAAAAATGATACCTCACTTGTGTGGGTAGGCCTAGCGCCCGCGACAGGAAATGTCCCCAAACACAACGTGGGCACATCCCATTTTTTGACAGAAAAGAGAGGTGTTTTTGGCAAATCACCTACCTGTAGATTGTGGTCTCTAGCTCAGCCGGCACCTAGGGAAACCTACCAAACCTGTGCATTTTTGAAAACTAGAGACCTAGGGGAATCCAAGATGGGGTGACTTGTGGGGCTCTGACCAGGTTCTTTTACCCAGAATCCTTTGCAAACCTCAAAATCTGGCTTAAAAAACACATTTTCCTCACATTTTGGTGACAGAAAGTTCTGTAATCTGAGAGGAGGCACAAATTTCCTTCCACCCAGCGTTCCCCCAAGTCTGCCGATAAAAATGATACCTCACTTGTGTGGGTAGGCCTAGCGCCCGCGACAGGAGATGTCCCCAAACACAACATGGGCACATCCCATTTTTTGACAGAAAACAGAGGTGTTTTTGGCAAAGCACCTACCTGTAGATTGTGGTCTCTAGCTCAGCCGGAACGTAGGGAAACCTACCAAACCTGTGCATTTTTGAAAACTAGAGACCTAGGGGAATCCAAGATGGGGTGACTTGTGGGGCTCTGACCAGGTTCTGTTACCCAGAATCCTTTGCAAACCTCAATATTTGGCTAGCAAAACACATTTTCCTCACATTTCGGTGACAGAAAGTTCTGGAATCGGAGAGGAGGCACAAATTTCCTTCCACCCAGCGTTCCCCCAAGCCTCCCGATGAAAATGATACCTCACTTGTGTGGGTAGGCCTAGCGCCCACGACAGGAAATGCCCCAAAGCACAACGTGGACACATCCCATTTTTTGACAGAAATCAGAGATGTTTTTTGCAAAGTGCCTAGCTGTAGATTTTGGCCTCTAGCTCAGCCGGCACCTAGGGAAACCTACCAAACCCGTGCATTTTTGAAAACTAGAGACCGAGGGGAATCCAAGATGTGGTGACTTGTGGGGCTCAGACTAGGTTCTGTTACCCAGAATCCGTTGCAAACCTCAAAATTTGGCTAAAAAAACACATTTTCCTCACATTTCGGTGACAGAAAGTTCTGGAATCTGAGAGGAGGCAAAAATGTCCTTCCACCCAGCGTTCCCCCAAGTGTCCCGATAAAAATGATACCTCACTTGTGTGGGTAGGCCTAGTGCCCGCGACAAGAAATGCCCTAAAGCACAACGTGGACACATCCCATTTTTTTTACAGAAAACAGAGCTGTTTTTTGCAAAGTGCCTAGCTGTAGATTTTGGCCTCTAGCTCAGCCGGCACCTAGGGAAACCTACCAAACCCGTGCATTTTTGAAAACTAGAGACCTAGGGGAATCTAAGATGTGGTGACTTGTGGGCCTCAGACCAGGTTCTGTTACCCAGAATCCGTTGCAAACCTCAAAATGTGGCTAAAAAAACACATTTTCCTCACATTTCGGTGACAGAAAGTTCTGGAATCTGAGAGGAGGCAAAAATGTCCTTCCACCCAGCGTTCCCCCAAGTCTTCCGATAAAAATGGTACCTCACTTGTGTGGGTGGGCCTTGTGCCCGCGACAGGATATGCCCCAAAACACAACGTGGACACATCCCATTTTTTCACAGAAAACAGAGCTGTTTTTTGCAAAGTGTCTACCTGTAGATTTTGGCCCCTAGCTCAGCCGGCACCTAGGGAAACCTACTAAACCTGTGCATTTTTGAAAACTAGAGACCTAGGGGAATCCAAGATGGGGTGACTTGTGGGGCTCTGCCCAGGTTCTTTTACCCAGAATCCTTTGCAAACCTCAAAATTTGGCTTAAAAAACACATTTTCCTCACATTTTGATGACAGAAAGTTCTGGAATCTGAGAGGAGGCACAAATTTCCTTCCACCCAGCGTTCCCCCAAGTCTGCCGATAAAAATGATACCTCACTTGTGTGGGTAGGCCTAGCGCCCGCGACAGGAAATGTCCCCAAACACAACGTGGGCACATCCCATTTTTTGACAGAAAAGAGAGGTGTTTTTGGCAAATCACCTACCTGTAGATTGTGGTCTCTAGCTCAGCCGGCACCTAGGGAAACCTACCAAACCTGTGCATTTTTGAAAACTAGAGACCTAGGGGAATCCAAGATGGGGTGACTTGTGGGGCTCTGACCAGGTTCTTTTACCCAGAATCCTTTGCAAACCTCAAAATCTGGCTTAAAAAACACATTTTCCTCACATTTTGGTGACAGAAAGTTCTGGAATCTGAGAGGAGGCACAAATTTCCTTCCACCCAGCGTTCCCCCAAGTCTGCCGATAAAAATGATACCTCACTTGTGTGGGTAGGCCTAGCGCCCGCGACAGGAGATGTCCCCAAACACAACATGGGCACATCCCATTTTTTGACAGAAAACAGAGGTGTTTTTGGCAAAGCACCTACCTGTAGATTGTGGTCTCTAGCTCAGCCGGAACGTAGGGAAACCTACCAAACCTGTGCATTTTTGAAAACTAGAGACCTAGGGGAATCCAAGATGGGGTGACTTGTGGGGCTCTGACCAGGTTCTGTTACCCAGAATCCTTTGCAAACCTCAATATTTGGCTAGCAAAACACATTTTCCTCACATTTTGGTGACAGAAAGTTCTGGAATCTGAGAGGAGGCACAAATTTCCTTCCACCCAGCGTTCCCCCAAGCCTCCCGATGAAAATGATACCTCACTTGTGTGGGTAGGCCTAGCGCACGCGACAGGAAATGCCCCAAAGCACAACGTGGACACATCCCATTTTTTGACAGAAATCAGAGATGTTTTTTGCAAAGTGCCTAGCTGTAGGTTTTTTCCTCTAGCTCAGCCGGCACCTAGGGAAACCTACCAAACCCGTGCATTTTTGAAAACTAGAGACCTAGGGGAATCCAAGATGTGGTGACTTGTGGGGCTCAGACCAGGTTCTGTTACCCAGAATCCGTTGGAAACCTCAAAATTTGGCTAAAAAAACACATTTTCCTCACATTTCGGTGACAGAAAGTTCTGGAATCTGAGAGGAGGCAAAAATGTCCTATCACCCAGCGTTCCCCCAAGTGTCCCGATAAAAATGATACCTCACTTGTGTGGGTAGGCCTAGTGCCCGCAACAAGAAATGCCCTAAAGCACAACGTGGACACATCCCATTTTTTTACAGAAAACAGAGCTGTTTTTTGCAAAGTGCCTACCTGTAGATTTTTGCCTCTAGCTCAGTCGGCACCTAGGGAAACCTACCAAACCTGTGCATTTCTGAAAACTAGAGACCTAGGGGAATCCAATATGGGGTGACTTGTGGGGCTCTGACCAGGTTCTGTTACCCAGAATCCTTTGCAAACCTCAAAATGTGGCTAAAAAAAAACACATTTTCCTCACATTTCGGTGACAGAAAGTTCTGGAATCTGAGAGGAGGCAAAAGTTTCCTTCCACCCAACGTTCCCCCAAGTCTCCCGATATAAATGATACCTCACTTGTGTGGGTAGGCCTAGCGCCCGCGAAATGAAATGCCCCAGAGCACAACGTGGACACATCCCATTTTTTGACAGAAAACAGAGCTGTTTTTTTGCAAAGTGTCTACCTGTAGATTTTGGCCCCTAGCTCAGCCGGCACCTAGGGAAACCTACTAAACCTGTTCATTTTTGAAAACTAGAGACCTAGGGGAATCTAAGATGGGGTGACTTGTGGGGCTCTGACCAGGTTCTTTTACCCAGAATCCTTTGCAAACCTCAAAATTTGGCTTAAAAAACACATTTTCCTCACATTTTGGTGACAGAAAGTTCTGGAATCTGAGAGGAGGCACACATTTCCTTCCACCCAGCGTTCCCCCAAGTCTGCCGATAAAAATGATACCTCACTTGTGTGGGTAGGCCTAGCGCCCGCAACAGGAAATGTCCCCAAACACAACGTGGGCACATCCCATTTTTTGACAGAAAACAGAGGTGTTTTTGGCAAAGCACCTACCTGTAGATTGTGGTCTCTAGCTCAGCCGGCACCTAGGGAAACCTACCAAACCTGTGCATTTTTTAAAACTAGAGACCTAGGGGAATCCAAGATGGGGTGACTTGTGGGGCTCTGACCAGGTTCTGTTACCCAGAATCCTTTGCAAACCTCAATATTTGGCTAGCAAAACACATTTTCCTCACATTTTGGTGACAGAAAGTTCTGGAATCTGAGAGGAGCCACAAATTTCCTTCCACCCAGCGTTCCCCCAAGACTGCCGATAAAAATGATACCTCACTTGTGTGGGTAGGCCTAGCGCCCGCAACAGGAAATGTCCCCAAACACAACGTGGGCACATCCCATTTTTTGACAGAAAACAGAGGTGTTTTTGGCAAAGCACCTACCTGTAGATTGTGGTCTCTAGCTCAGCCGGCACCTAGGGAAACCTACCAAACCTGTGCATTTTTGAAAACTAGAGACCTAGGGGAATTTAAGATGGGGAGACTTGTGGGGCTCTGACCAGGTTCTGTTACCCAGAATCGTTTGCAAACCTCAATATTTGGCTAGCAAAACACATTTTCCTCACATTTCGGTGACAGAAAGTTCTGGAATCGGAGAGGAGGCACAAATTTCCTTCCACCCAGCATTCCCCCAAGCCTCCCGATAAAAATGATACCTCACTTGTGTGGGTAGGCTTAGCGCCCGCGACAGGAAATGCCCCAAAGCACAACGTGGACACATCCCATTTTTTGACAGAAATCAGAGATGTTTTTTGCAAAGTGCCTACCTGTAGATTTTGGCATCTAGCTCAGCCGGCACCTAGGGAAACCTACCAAACCCGTGCATTTTTGAAAACTAGAGACCTAGGGGAATTCAAGATGTGGTGACATGTGGGGCTCAGACCAGGTTCTGTTACCCAGAATCCTTTGCAAACCTCAATATTTGGCTAGCAAAACACATTTTCCGCACATTTCGGTGACAGAAAGTTCTGGAATCGGAGAGGAAGCACAAATTTCCTTTCACCCAGCGTTCCCCCAAGCCTCCCGATAAAAATGATACCTCACTTGTGTGGGTAGGCCTAGCGCCCGCGACAGGAAATGCCCCAAAGCACAACGTGGACACATCCCATTTTATGACAGAAATCAGAGATGTTTTTTGCAAAGTGCCTACCTGTAGATTTTGGCCCCTAGCTCAGCCGGCACTTGGGGAAACCTACTAAACCTGTGCATTTTTGAAAACTAGAGACCTAGGGGAATCCAAGATGGGGTGACTTGTGGGGCTCTGACCAGGTTCTGTTACACAGAATCCTTTGCAAACCTCAAAATTTGGCTTAAAAAAACACATTTTCCTCACATTTTGGTGACAGAAAGTTCTAGATTCGGAGAGGAGGCACAAATTTCCTTCCACCCAACGTTCCCCCAAGTCTCCCGATAAAAATGGTACCTCACTTGTGTGGGTAGGCCTAGCGCCCGCGACAGGATATGCCTCAAAACACGACGTGGACACATCACATTTTCAGAAAGAAAACAGAGCTGTTTTTTACTAAGTGCCTACCTGTGGATTTTGGCCTCTAGCTCAGCCGGCACCTAGGGAAACCTAGCAAAACTGTGCATTTTTGAAAACTAGACACCTAGGGGAATCCAATATGGGGTGACTTGTGGGGATCTGACCAGGTTCTGTTACCCAGAATCCTTTGCAAACCTCAAAATTTGGCTAAAAAAACAAAATTTCCTGTCATTTCGGTGACAGAAAGTTCTGGAATCTGAGAGGAGCCACAAATTTCCTTCCACCCAGCGCTCCCCCAAGTCTCCTGATAAAAATGGTACCTCAGTTGTGTGGGTATGCCTAGAGCCCGCTACAGAATATGCCCCAAAACACAACGTGGACACATCACATTTTTTCACGGAAAACAGAGCTGTTTTTTGCAAAGTGCCTACCTGTAGATTTTGGCCTCTAGCTCAGCCGGCACCTAGGGAAACCTACCAGACCTGTGCATTTTTGAAAACTAGAGACCTAGGGGAATCGAATATGGGTTGACTTGTGGGGCTCTGACCAGGTTCTGTTACACAGAATCCTTTGCAAACCTCAAAATTTGGCTTACAAAATACTTTTTCCTGTCATTTCGGTGACAGAAAGTTCTGGAATCTGAGAGGAGCCACAAATTTCCTTCCACCCAGCGTTCCCCCAAGTCTTCCGATAAAAATGGTACCTCACTTGTGTGGGTGGGCCTAGTGCCCGCAACAGGATATGCCCCAAAACACAACGTGGACACATCCCATTTTTTCACAGAAAACAGAGCTGTTTTTTGCAAAGTGCCTACCTGTAGATTTTGGCCTCTAGCTCAGCCGGCACCTAGGGAAACCTACCAAGCCTGTGCATTTTTGAATACTAGAGACCATGGGGAATCCAAGATGGGGTGACTTGTGGGGCTCTGATCAGGTTCTGTTACCCAGAATCGTTTGCAAACCTCAAAATTTGGCTTACAAAACACTTTTTTCCTGTGATTTCGGTGACAGAAAGTTCTGGAATCTGAGAGGAGCCACAAATTTCCTTCCACCCAGCGTTCCCCCAAGTCTTCCGATAAAAATGGTACCTCACTTGTGTGGGTGGGCCTAGTGCCCGCGACAGGATATGCCCCAAAACACAACGTGGACACATCCCATTTGTTCACAGAAAACAGAGCTGTTTTTTGCAAAGTGTCTACCTGTAGATTTTGGCCCCTAGCTCAGCCGGCACCTAGGGAAACCTCCTAAACCTGTGCATTTTTGAAAACTAGAGACCTAGGGGAATCCAAGATGGGGTGACTTGTGGGGCTCTGACCAGGTTCTTTTACCCAGAATCCTTTGCAAACCTCAAAATTTGGCTTAAAAAACACATTTTCCTCACATTTTGGTGACAGAAAGTTCTGGAATCTGAGAGGAGGCACAAATTTCCTTCCGCCCAGCGTTCCCCCAAGTCTGCCGATAAAAATGATACCTCACTTGTGTGGGTAGGCCTAGCGCCCGCGACAGGAAATGTCCCCAAACACAACGTGGGCACATCCCATTTTTTGACAGAAAACAGAGGTGTTTTTGGCAAAGCACCTACCTGTAGATTGTGGTCTCTAGCTCAGCCGGAACCTAGGGAAACCTACCAAACCTGTGCATTTTTGAAAACTAGAGACCTAGGGGAATCCAAGATGGGGTGACTTGTGGGGCTCTGACCAGGTTCTGTTACCCAGAATCCTTTGCAAACCTCAATATTTGGCTAGCAAAACACATTTTCCTCACATTTCGGTGACAGAAAGTTCTGGAATCGGAGAGGAGGCACAAATTTCCTTCCACCCAGCGTTCCCCCAAGCCTCCCGATGAAAATGATACCTCACTTGTGTGGGTAGGCCTAGCGCCCGCGACAGGAAATGCCCCAAAGCACAACGTGGACACATCCCATTTTTTGACAGAAATCAGAGATGTTTTTTGCAAAGTGCCTACCTGTAGATTTTGGCCCCTAGCTCAGCCGGCACCTGGGGAAACCTACTAAACCTGTGCATTTTTGAAAACTAGAGACCTAGGGGAATCCAAGATGGGGTGACTTGTGGGGCTCTGACCAGGTTCTGTTACCCAGAATCCTTTGCAAACCTCAATATTTGGCTAGCAAAACACATTTTCCTCACATTTCGGTGACAGAAAGTTCTGGAATCGGAGAGGAGGCACAAATTTCCTTCCACCCAGCGTTCCCCCAAGCCTCCCGATGAAAATGATACCTCACTTGTGTGGGTAGGCCTAGCGCCGGTGACAGGAAATGCCCCAAAGCACAACGTGGACACATCCCATTTTTTGACAGAAATCAGAGCTGTTTTTTGCAAAGTGCCTACCTGTAGATTTTTGCCTCTAGCTCAGCCAGCACCTAGGGAAACCTACCAAACCTGTGCATTTTTGAAAACTAGAGACCTAGGGGAATCCAATATGGGGTGACTTGTGGGGCTCTGACCAGGTTCTGTTACCCAGAATCCTTTGCAAACCTCAAAATGTGGCTAAAAAAAACTCATTTTCCTCACATTTCGGTGACAGAAAGTTCTGGAATCTGAGAGGAGGCAAAACTTTCCTTCCACCCAACGTTCCCCCAAGTCTCCCGATATAAATGATACCTCACTTGTGTGGGTAGGCCTAGCGCCCGCGAAATGAAATGCCCCAAAGCACAACGTGGACACATCCCATTTTTTGACAGAAAATAGAGCAGTTTTTTTGCAAAGTGTCTACCTGTAGATTTTGGCCCCTAGCTCAGCCGGCACCTAGGGAAATCTACTAAACCTGTGCATTTTTGAAAACTAGAGACCTAGGGGAATCCAAGATGGGGTGACTTGTGGGGCTCTGACCAGGTTCTTTTACCCAAAATCCTTTGCAAACCTCAAAATTTGGCTTAAAAAACACATTTTCCTCACATTTTGGTGACAGAAAGTTCTGGAATCTGAGAGGAGGCACAAATTTCCTTCCACCCAGCGTTCCCCCAAGTCTGCCGATAAAAATGATACCTCACTTCTGTGGGTAGGCCTAGCGCCCGCGACAGGAAATGTCCCCAAACACAACGTGGGCACATCCCATTTTTTGACAGAAAACAGAGGAGTTTTTGGCAAACCACCTACCTGTAGATTGTGGTCTCTAGCTCAGCCGGCACCTAGGGAAACCTACCAAACCTGTGCATTTTTGAAAACTAGAGACCTAGGGGAATTAAGATGGGGTGACTTGTGGGGCTCTGACCAGGTTCTGTTACCCAGAATCCTTTGCAAACCTCAATATTTGGCTAAAAAAACACATTTTCCTCACATTTCGGTGACAGACAGTTCTGGAATCGGAGAGGAGGCACAAATTTCCTTCCACCCAGTGTTCCCCCAAGCCTCCCGATAAAAATGATACCTCACTTGTGTGGGTAGGCCTAGCGCCCGCGACAAGAAATGCCCTAAAGCACAAAGTGGACACATCCCATTTTTTTACAGAAAACAGAGTTGTTTTTTGCTAAGTGCCTACCTGTAGATTTTGGCCCCTATCTCAGCCGGCACCTGGGGAAACCTACTAAACCTGTGCATTTTTGAAAACTAGAGACCTAGGGGAATCCAAGATGGGGTGACTTGTGGGGCTCTGACCAGGTTCTGTTACCCAGAATCCTTTGCAAACCTCAAAATTTGGCTTAAAAAACACATTTTCCTCACATTTTGGTGACAGAAAGTTCTGGAATCTGTGAGGAGGCACAAATTTCCTTCCACCCAGCGTTCCCCCAAGTCTGCCGATAAAAATGATACCTCACTTGTGTGGGTAGGCCTAGCGCCCGCAACAGGAAATGTCCCCAAACACAACGTGGACACATCCCATTTTTTGACAGAAAACAGAGGTGTTTTTGGCAAAGCACCTACCTGTAGATTGTGGTCTCTAGCTCAGCCGGCACCTAGGGAAACCTACCAAACCTGTGCATTTTTTAAAACTAGAGACCTAGGGGAATTTAAGATGGGGTGACTTGTGGGGCTCTGACCAGGTTCTTTTACCCAGAATCCTTTGCAAACCTCAAAATTTGGCTTAAAAAACACATTTTCCTTACATTTTGGTGACAGAAAGTTCTGGAATCTGAGAGGAGGCACAAATTTCCTTCCACCCAGCGTTCCCCCAAGTCTGCCGATAAAAATGATACCTCACTTGTGTGGGTAGGCCTAGCGCCCGCAACAGGAAATGTCCCCAAACACAACGTGGACACATCCCATTTTTTGACAGAAAACAGAGGTGTTTTTGGCAAAGCACCTACCTGTAGATTGTGGTCTCTAGCTCAGCCGGCACCTAGGGAAACCTACCAAACCTGTGCATTTTTTAAAACTAGAGACCTAGGGGAATTTAAGATGGGGAGACTTGTGGGGCTCTGACCAGGTTCTGTTACCCAGAATCCTTTGCAAACCTCAATATTTGGCTAGCAAAACACATTTTCCTCACATTTCGGTGACAGAAAGTTCTGGAATCGGAGAGGAGGCACAAATTTCCTTCCACCCAGCATTCCCCCAAGCCTCCCGATAAAAATGATACCTCACTTGTGTGGGTAGGCCTAGCGCCCGCGACAGGAAATGCCCCAAAGCACAACGTGGACACATCCCATTTTTTGACAGAAATCAGAGATGTTTTTTGCAAAGTGCCTACCTGTAGATTTTGGCCTCTAGCTCAGCCGGCACCTAGGGAAACCTACCAAACCCGTGCATTTTTGAAAACTAGAGACCTAGGGGAATTCAAGATGTGGTGACATGTGGGGCTCAGACCAGGTTCTGTTACCCAGAATCCTTTGCAAACCTCAATATTTGGCTAGCAAAACTCATTTTCCTCACATTTCGGTGACAGAAAGTTCTGGAATCGGAGAGGAGGCACAAATTTCCTTTCACCGAGCGTTCCCCCAAGCCTCCCGATAAAAATGATACCTCACTTGTGTGGGTAGGCCTAGCGCCCGCGACAGGAAATGCCCCAAAGCACAACGTGGACACATCCCATTTTTTGACAGAAATCAGAGATGTTTTTTGCAAAGTGCCTACCTGTAGATTTTGGCCCCTAGCTCAGCCGGCACCTGGGGAAACCTACTAAACCTGTGCATTTTTGAAAACTAGAGACCTAGGGGAATCCAAGATGGGGTGACTTGTGGGGCTCTGACCAGGTTCTGTTACCCAGAATCCTTTGCAAACCTCAAAATGTGGCTTAAAAAACACATTTTCCTCACATTTTGGTGACAGAAAGTTCTAGATTCGGAGAGGAGGCACAAATTTCCTTCCACCCAGCGTTCCCCCAAGTCTCCCGATAAAAATGGTACCTCACTTGTGTGGGTAGGCCTAGCGCCCGCGACAGGATATGCCTCAAAACACGACGTGGACACATCACATTTTCAGAAAGAAAACAGAGCTGTTTTTTACTAAGTGCCTACCTGTGGATTTTGGCCTCTAGCTCAGCCGGCACCTAGGGAAACCTACCAAACCCGTGCATTTTTGAAAACTAGAGACCTAGGGGAATTCAAGATGTGGTGACATGTGGGGCTCAGACCAGGTTCTGTTACCCAGAATCCTTTGCAAACCTCAATATTTGGCTAGCAAAACACATTTTCCTCACATTTCGGTGACAGAAAGTTCTGGAATCGGAGAGGAGGCACAAATGTCCTTTCACCCAGCGTTCCCCCAAGCCTCCTGATAAAAATGATACCTCACTTGTGTGGGTAGGCCTAGCGCCCGCGACAGGAAATGCCCCAAAGCACAACGTGGACACATCACATTTTTTTACAGAAATCAGAGATGTTTTTTGCAAAGTGCCTACCTGTAGATTTTGGCCTCTAGCTCAACCGGCACCAAGGGAAACCTACCAAGCCTGTGCATTTTTGAAAACTAGAGACCATGGGGAATCCAAGATGGGGTGACTTGTGGGGCTCTGATCAGGTTCTGTTACCCAGAATCGTTTGCAAACCTCAAAATTTGGCTTACAAAACACTTTTTCCTGTGATTTCGGTGACAGAAAGTTCTGGAATCTGAGAGGAGCCACAAATTTCCTTCCACCCAGCGTACCCCCAAGTCTTCCGATAAACATGGTACCTCACTTGTGTGGGTGGGCCTAGTGCCCGCGACAGGATATGCCCCAAAACACAACGTGGACACATCCCATTTGTTCACAGAAAACAGAGCTGTTTTTTGCAAAGTGTCTACCTGTAGATTTTGGCCCCTAGCTCAGCCGGCACCTAGGGAAACCTCCTAAACCTGTGCATTTTTGAAAACTAGAGAAATAGGGGAATCCAAGATGGGGTGACTTGTGGGGCTCTGACCAGGTTCTTTTACCCAGAATCCTTTGCAAACCTCAAAATTTGGCTTAAAAAACACATTTTCCTCACATTTTGGTGACAGAAAGTTCTGGAATCTGAGAGGAGGCACACATTTCCTTCCACCCAGCGTTCCCCCAATTCTGCCGATAAAAATGATACCTCACTTGTGTGGGTAGGCCTAGCGCCCGCGACAGGAAATGTCCCCAAACACAACGTGGGCACATCCCATTTTTTGACAGAAAACAGAGGTGTTTTTGGCAAAGCACCTACCTGTAGATTGTGGTCTCTAGCTCAGCCGGAACCTAGGGAAACCTACCAAACCTGTGCATTTTTGAAAACTAGAGACCTAGGGGAATCCAAGATGGGGTGACTTGTGGGGCTCTGACCAGGTTCTGTTACCCAGAATCCTTTGCAAACCTCAATATTTGGCTAGCAAAACACATTTTCCTCACATTTCGGTGACAGAAAGTTCTGGAATCGGAGAGGAGGCACAAATTTCCTTCCACCCAGCGTTCCCCCAAGCCTCCCGATGAAAATGATACCTCACTTGTGTGGGTAGGCCTAGCGCCCGCGACAGGAAATGCCCCAAAGCACAACGTGGACACATCCCATTTTTTGACAGAAATCAGAGATGTTTTTTGCAAAGTGCCTAGCTGTAGATTTTGGCCTCTAGCTCAGCCGGCACCTAGGGAAACCTACCAAACCCGTGCATTTTTGAAAACTAGAGACCTAGGGGAATCCAAGATGTGGTGACTTGTGGGGCTCAGACCAGGTTCTGTTACCCAGAATCCGTTGCAAACCTCAAAATTTGGCTAAAAAAACACATTTTCCTCACATTTCGGTGACAGAAAGTTCTGGAATCTGAGAGGAGGCAAAAATGTCCTTCCACCCAGCGTTCCCCCAAGTGTCCCGATAAAAATGATACCTCACTTGTGTGGGTAGGCCTAGTGCCCGCGACAAGAAATGCCCTAAAGCACAACGTGGACACATCCCATTTTTTTTACAGAAAACAGAGCTGTTTTTTGCAAAGTGCCTAGCTGTAGATTTTGGCCTCTAGCTCAGCCGGCACCTAGGGAAACCTACCAAACCCGTGCATTTTTGAAAACTAGAGACCTAGGGGAATCAAAGATGTGGTGACTTGTGGGCCTCAGACCAGGTTCTGTTACCCAGAATCTGTTGCAAACCTCAAAATTTGGCTAAAAAAACACATTTTCCTCACATTTCGGTGACAGAAAGTTCTGGAATCTGAGAGGAGGCAAAAATGTCCTTCCACCCAGCGTTCCCCCAAGTCTTCCGATAAAAATGGTACCTCACTTGTGTGGGTGGGCCTTGTGCCCGCGACAGGATATGCCCCAAAACACAACGTGGACACATCCCATTTTTTCACAGAAAACAGAGCTGTTTTTTGCAAAGTGTCTACCTGTAGATTTTGGCCCCTAGCTCAGCCGGCACCTAGGGAAACCTCCTAAACCTGTGCATTTTTGAAAACTAGAGACCTAGGGGAATCCAAGATGGGGTGACTTGTGGGGCTCTGACCAGGTTCTTTTACCCAGAATCCTTTGCAAACCTCAAAATTTGGCTTAAAAAACACATTTTCCTCACATTTTGGTGACAGAAAGTTCTGGAATCTGAGAGGAGGCACAAATTTCCTTCCACCCAGCGTTCCCCCAATTCTGCCGATAAAAATGATACCTCACTTGTGTGGGTAGGCCTAGCGCCCGCGACAGGAAATGTCCCCAAACACAACGTGGGCACATCCCATTTTTTGACAGAAAACAGAGGTGTTTTTGGCAAAGCACCTACCTGTAGATTGTGGTCTCTAGCTCAGCCGGAACCTAGGGAAACCTACCAAACCTGTGCATTTTTGAAAACTAGAGACCTAGGGGAATCCAAGATGGGGTGACTTGTGGGGCTCTGACCAGGTTCTGTTACCCAGAATCCTTTGCAAACCTCAATATTTGGCTAGCAAAACACATTTTCCTCACATTTCGGTGACAGAAAGTTCTGGAATCGGAGAGGAGGCACAAATTTCCTTCCACCCAGCGTTCCCCCAAGCCTCCCGATGAAAATGATACCTCACTTGTGTGGGTAGGCCTAGCGCCCGCGACAGGAAATGCCCCAAAGCACAACGTGGACACATCCCATTTTTTGACAGAAATCAGAGATGTTTTTTGCAAAGTGCCTAGCTGTAGATTTTGGCCTCTAGCTCAGCCGGCACCTAGGGAAACCTACCAAACCCGTGCATTTTTGAAAACTAGAGACCTAGGGGAATCCAAGATGTGGTGACTTGTGGGGCTCAGACCAGGTTCTGTTACCCAGAATCCGTTGCAAACCTCAAAATTTGGCTAAAAAAACACATTTTCCTCACATTTCGGTGACAGAAAGTTCTGGAATCTGAGAGGAGGCAAAAATGTCCTTCCACCCAGCGTTCCCCCAAGTGTCCCGATAAAAATGATACCTCACTTGTGTGGGTAGGCCTAGTGCCCGCGACAAGAAATGCCCTAAAGCACAACGTGGACACATCCCATTTTTTTTACAGAAAACAGAGCTGTTTTTTGCAAACTGCCTAGCTGTAGATTTTGGCCTCTAGCTCAGCCGGCACCTAGGGAAACCTACCAAACCCGTGCATTTTTGAAAACTAGAGACCTAGGGGAATCAAAGATGTGGTGACTTGTGGGCCTCAGACCAGGTTCTGTTACCCAGAATCCGTTGCAAACCTCAAAATTTGGCTAAAGAAACACATTTTCCTCACATTTCGGTGACAGAAAGTTCTGGAATCTGAGAGGAGGCAAAAATGTCCTTCCACCCAGCGTTCCCCCAAGTCTTCCGATAAAAATGGTACCTCACTTGTGTGGGTGGGCCTTGTGCCCGCGACAGGATATGCCCCAAAACACAACGTGGACACATCCCATTTTTTCACAGAAAACAGAGCTGTTTTTTGCAAAGTGTCTACCTGTAGATTTTGGCCCCTAGCTCAGCCGGCACCTAGGGAAACCTACTAAACCTGTGCATTTTTTAAAACTAGAGACCTAGGGGAATCCAAGATGGGGTGACTTGTGGGGCTCTGCCCAGGTTCTTTTACCCAGAATCCTTTGCAAACCTCAAAATTTGGCTTAAAAAACACATTTTCCTCACATTTTGATGACAGAAAGTTCTGGAATCTGAGAGAAGGCACAAATTTCCTTCCACCCAGCGTTCCCCCAAGTCTGCCGATAAAAATGATACCTCACTTGTGTGGGTAGGCCTAGCGCCCGCGACATGAAATGTCCCCAAACACAACGTGGGCACATCCCATTTTTTGACAGAAAACAGAGGTGTTTTTGGCAAATCACCTACCTGTAGATTGTGGTCTCTAGCTCAGCCGGCACCTAGGGAAACCTACCAAACCTGTGCATTTTTTAAAACTAGAGACCTAGGGGAATCCAAGATGGGGTGACTTGTGGGGCTCTGACCAGGTTCTTTTACCCAGAATCCTTTGCAAACCTCAAAATTTGGCTTAAAAAACACATTTTCCTCACATTTTGGTGACAGAAAGTTCTGGAATCTGAGAGGAGGCACAAATTTCCTTCCACCCAGCGTTCCCCCAAGTCTGCCGATAAAAATGATACCTCACTTGTGTGGGTAGGCCTAGCGCCCGCGACAGGAAATGTCCCCAAACACAACATGGGCACATCCCATTTTTTGACAGAAAACAGAGGTGTTTTTGGCAAAGCACCTACCTGTAGATTGTGGTCTCTAGCTCAGCCGGAACCTAGGGAAACCTACCAAACCTGTGCATTTTTGAAAACTAGAGACCTAGGGGAATCCAAGATGGGGTCACTTGTGGGGCTCTGACCAGGTTCTGTTACCCAGAATCCTTTGCAAACCTCAATATTTGGCTAGCAAAACACATTTTCCTCACATTTCGGTGACAGAAAGTTCTGGAATCGGAGAGGAGGCAAAAATGTCCTTCCACCCAGCGTTCCCCCAAGCCTCCCGATGAAAATGATACCTCACTTGTGTGGGTAGGCCTAGCGCCAGCGACAGGAAATGCCCCAAAGCACAACGTGGACACATCCCATTTTTTGACAGAAAACAGAGCTGTTTTTTTGCAAAGTGTCTACCTGTATATTTTGGCCCCTAGCTCAGCCGGCACCTAGGGAAACCTACTAAACCTGTGCATTTTTGAAAACTAGAGACCTAGGGGAATCCAAGATGTGGTGACTTGTGGGGCTCTGACCAGGTTCTGTTACCCAGAATCCTTTGCAAACCTCAATATTTGGCTAGCAAAACACATTTTCCTCACATTTCGGTGACAGAAAGTTCTGGAATCGGAGAGGAGGCACAAATTTCCTTCCACCCAGCGTTCCCCCAAGCCTCCCGATGAAAATGATACCTCACTTGTGTGGGTAGGCCTAGCGCCCGCGACAGGAAATGCCCCAAAGCACAACGTGGACACATCCCATTTTTTGACAGAAATCAGAGCTGTTTTTTGCAAAGTGCCTACCTGTAGATTTTTGCCTCTAGCTCAGCCGGCACCTAGGGAAACCTACCAAACCTGTGCATTTTTGAAAACTAGAGACCTAGGGGAATCCAATATGGGGTGACTTGTGGGGCTCTGACCAGGTTCTGTTACCCAGAATCCTTTGCAAACCTCAAAATGTGGCTAAAAAAAACTCATTTTCCTCACATTTCGGTGACAGAAAGTTCTGGAATCTGAGAGGAGACAAAACTTTCCTTCCACCCAACGTTCCCCCAAGTCTCCCGATATAAATGATACCTCACTTGTGTGGGTAGGCCTAGCGCCCGCGAAATGAAATGCCCCAAAGCACAACGTGGACACATCCCATTTTTTGACAGAAAACAGAGCTGTTTTTTTGCAAAGTGTCTACCTGTAGATTTTGGCCCCTAGCTCAGCTGGCACCTAGGGAAACCTACTAAACCTGTGCATTTTTGAAAACTAGAGACCTAGGGGAATCCAAGATGGTGTGACTTGTGGGGCTCTGACCAGGTTCTTTTACCCAAAATCCTTTGCAAATCTCAAAATTTGGCTTAAAAAACACATTTTCCTCACATTTTGGTGACAGAAAGTTCTGGAATCTGAGAGGAGGCACAAATTTCCTTCCACCCAGCGTTCCCCTAAGTCTGCCGATAAAAATGATACCTCACTTGTGTGGGTAGGCCTAGCGCCCGCGACAGGAAATGTCCCCAAACACAACGTGGGCACATCCCATTTTTTGACAGAAAACAGAGGAGTTTTTGGCAAACCACCTACCTGTAGATTGTGGTCTCTAGCTCAGCCGGCACCTAGGGAAACCTACCAAACCTGTGCATTTTTGAAAACTAGAGACCTAGGGGAATTAAGATGGGGTGACTTGTGGGGCTCTGACCAGGTTCTGTTACCCAGAATCCTTTGCAAACCTCAATATTTGGCTAGCAAAACACATTTTCCTCACATTTCGGTGACAGAAAGTTCTGGAATCGGAGAGGAGGCAAAAATGTCCTTCCACCCAGCGTTCCCCCAAGCCTCCCGATGAAAATGATACCTCACTTGTGTGGGTAGGCCTAGCGCCAGCGACAGGAAATGCCCCAAAGCACAACGTGGACACATCCCATTTTTTGACAGAAAACAGAGCTGTTTTTTTGCAAAGTGTCTACCTGTAGATTTTGGCCCCTAGCTCAGCCGGCACCTAGGGAA
This sequence comes from Pleurodeles waltl, assembly GCF_031143425.1. Lineage (NCBI taxonomy): Eukaryota > Metazoa > Chordata > Amphibia > Caudata > Salamandridae > Pleurodeles > Pleurodeles waltl. The sequence continues at coordinate 827,753,132 of NC_090439.1, forward strand.
ACCTACTAAACCTGTGCATTTTTGAAAACTAGAGACCTAGGGGAATCCAAGATGTGGTGACTTGTGGGGCTCTGACCAGGTTCTGTTACCCAGAATCCTTTGCAAACCTCAATATTTGGCTAGCAAAACACATTTTCCTCACATTTCGGTGACAGAAAGTTCTGGAATCGGAGAGGAGGCACAAATTTCCTTCCACCCAGCGTTCCCCCAAGCCTCCCGATGAAAATGATACCTCACTTGTGTGGGTAGGCCTAGCGCCCGCGACAGGAAATGCCCCAAAGCACAACGTGGACACATCCCATTTTTTGACAGAAATCAGAGCTGTTTTTTGCAAAGTGCCTACCTGTAGATTTTTGCCTCTAGCTCAGCCGGCACCTAGGGAAACCTACCAAACCTGTGCATTTTTGAAAACTAGAGACCTAGGGGAATCCAATATGGGGTGACTTGTGGGGCTCTGACCAGGTTCTGTTACCCAGAATCCTTTGCAAACCTCAAAATGTGGCAAAAAAAAACTCATTTTCCTCACATTTCGGTGACAGAAAGTTCTGGAATCTGAGAGGAGGCAAAACTTTCCTTCCACCCAACGTTCCCCCAAGTCTCCCGATATAAATGATACCTCACTTGTGTGGGTAGGCCTAGCGCCCGCGAAATGAAATGCCCCAAAGCACAACGTGGACACATCCCATTTTTTGACAGAAAACAGAGCTGTTTTTTTGCAAAGTGTCTACCAGTAGATTTTGGCCCCTAGCTCAGCTGGCACCTAGGGAAACCTACTAAACCTGTGCATTTTTGAAAACTAGAGACCTAGGGGAATCCAAGATGGTGTGACTTGTGGGGCTCTGACCAGGTTCTTTTACCCAAAATCCTTTGCAAACCTCAAAATTTGGCTTAAAAAACACATTTTCCTCACATTTTGGTGACAGAAAGTTCTGGAATCTGAGAGGAGGCACAAATTTCCTTCCACCCAGCGTTCCCCCAAGTCTGCCGATAAAAATGATACCTCACTTGTGTGGGTAGGCCTAGCGCCCGCGACAGGAAATGTCCCCAAACACAACGTGGGCACATCCCATTTTTTGACAGAAAACAGAGGAGTTTTTGGCAAACCACCTACCTGTAGATTGTGGTCTCTAGCTCAGCCGGCACCTAGGGAAACCTACCAAACCTGTGCATTTTTGAAAACTAGAGACCTAGGGGAATTAAGATGGGGTGACTTGTGGGGCTCTGACCAGGTTCTGTTACCCAGAATCCTTTGCAAACCTCAATATTTGGCTAGCAAAACACATTTTCCTCACATTTCGGTGACAGACAGTTCTGGAATCGGAGAGGAGGCACAAATTTCCTTCCACCCAGCGTTCCCCCAAGCCTCCCGATAAAAATGATACCTCACTTGTGTGGGTAGGCCTAGCGCCCGCGACAGGAAATGCCCCAAAGCACAACGTGGACACATCCCATTTTTTGACAGAAATCAGAGATGTTTTTTGCAAAGTGCCTACCTGTAGATTTTGGCCTCTAGCTCAGCCGGCACCTAGTGAAACCTACCAAACCCGTGCATTTATGAAAACTAGAGACCTAGGGGAATTCAAGATGTGGTGACTTGTGGGGCTCAGACCAGGTTCTGTTACCGAGAATCCGTTGCAAACCTCGAAATTTGGCTAAAAAAACACATTTTCCTCACATTTCGGTGACAGAAAGTTCTGGAATCTGAGAGGAGGCAAAAATGTCCTTCCACCCAGCGTTCCCCCAAGTGTCCCGATAAAAATGATACCTCACTTGTGTGGGTAGGCCTAGCGCCCGCGACAAGAAATGCCCTAAAGCACAAAGTGGACACATCCCATTTTTTTTTACAGAAAACAGAGCTGTTTTTTGCTAAGTGCCTACCTGTAGATTTTGGCCCCTAGCTCAGCCGGCACCTGGGGAAACCTACTAAACCTGTGCATTTTTGAAAACTAGAGACCTAGGGGAATCCAAGATGGGGTGTCTTGTGGGGCTCTGACCAGGTTCTGTTACCCAGAATCCTTTGCAAACCTCAAAATTTGGCTTAAAAAACACATTTTCCTCACATTTTGGTGACAGAAAGTTCTGGAATCTGAGAGGAGGCACACATTTCCTTCCACCCAGCGTTCCCCCAAGTCTGCCGATAAAAATGATACCTCACTTGTGTGGGTAGGCCTAGCACCCGCAACAGGAAATGTCCCCAAACACAACGTGGGCACATCCCATTTTTTGACAGAAAACAGAGGTGTTTTTGGCAAAGCACCTACCTGTAGATTGTGGTCTCTAGCTCAGCCGGCACCTAGGGAAACCTACCAAACCTGTGCATTTTTTTAAACTAGAGACCTAGGGGAATTTAAGATGGGGTGACTTGTGGGGCTCTGATCAGGTTCTTTTACCCAGAATCCTTTGCAAACCTCAAAATTTGGCTTAAAAAACACATTTTCCTCACATTTTGGTGACAGAAAGTTCTGGAATCTGAGAGGAGGCACAAATTTCCTTCCACCCAGCGTTCCCCCAAGTCTGCCGATAAAAATGATACCTCACTTGTGTGGGTAGGCCTAGCGCCCGCAACAGGAAATGTCCCCAAACACAACGTGGGCACATCCCATTTTTTGACAGAAAACAGAGGTGTTTTTGGCAAAGCACCTACCTGTAGATTGTGGTCTCTAGCTCAGCCGGCACCTAGGGAAACCTACCAAACCTGTGCATTTTTGAAAACTAGAGACCTAGGGGAATTTAAGATGGGGAGACTTGTGGGGCTCTGACCAGGTTCTGTTACCCAGAATCCTTTGCAAACCTCAATATTTGGCTAGCAAAACACATTTTCCTCACATTTCGGTGACAGAAAGTTCTGGAATCGGAGAGGAGGCACAAATTTCCTTCCACCCAGCATTCCCCCAAGCCTCCCGATAAAAATGATACCTCACTTGTGTCGGTAGGCCTAGCGCCCGCGACAGGAAATGCCCCAAAGCACAACATGGACACATCCCATTTTTTGACAGAAATCAGAGATGTTTTTTGCAAAGTGCCTACCTGTAGATTTTGGCCTCTAGCTCAGCCGGCACCTAGGGAAACCTACCAAACCCGTGCATTTTTGAAAACTAGAGACCTAGGGGAATTCAAGATGTGGTGACATGTGGGGCTCAGACCAGGTTCTGTTACCCAGAATCCTTTGCAAACCTCAATATTTGGCTAGCAAAACACATTTTCCTCACATTTCGGTGACACAAAGTTCTGGAATCGGAGAGGAGGCACAAATTTCCTTTCACCCAGCGTTCCCCCAAGCCTCCTGATAAAAATGATAGCTCACTTGTGTGGGTAGGCCTAGCGCCCGCGACAGGAAATGCCCCAAAGCACAACGTGGACACATCCCATTTTTTGACAGAAATCAGAGATGTTTTTTGCAAAGTGCCTACCTGTAGATTTTGGCCCCTAGCTCAGCCGGCACCTGGGGAAACCTACTAAACCTGTGCATTTTTGAAAACTAGAGACCTAGGGGAATCCAAGATGGGGTGACTTGTGGGGCTCTGACCAGGTTCTGTTACCCAGAATCCTTTGCAAACCTCAAAATGTGGCTTAAAAAACACATTTTCCTCACATTTCGGTGACAGAAAGTTCTAGATTCGGAGAGGAGGCACAAATTTCCTTCCACCCAGCGTTCCCCCAAGTCTCCCGATAAAAATGGTACCTCACTTGTGTGAGTAGGCCTAGCGCCCGCGACAGGATATGCCTCAAAACACGACGTGGACACATCACATTTTCAGAAAGAAAACAGAGCTGTTTTTTACTAAGTGCCTACCTGTGGATTTTGGCCTCTAGCTCAGCCGGCACCTAGGGAAACCTACCAAACCCGTGCATTTTTGAAAACTAAAGACCTAGGGGAATTCAAGATGTGGTGACATGTGGGGCTCAGACCAGGTTCTGTTACCCAGAATCCTTTGCAAACCTCAAAATTTGGCTAGCAAAACACATTTTCCTCACATTTCGGTGACAGAAAGTTCTGGAATCGGAGAGGAGGCACAAATTTCCTTTCACCCAGCGTTCCCCCAAGCCTCCCGATAAAAATGATACCTCACTTGTGTGGGTAGGCCTAGCGCCCGCGACAGGAAATGCCCCAAAGCACAACGTGGACACATCCCATTTTTTGACAGAAATCAGAGATGTTTTTTGCAAAGTGCCTACCTGTAGATTTTGGCATCTAGCTCAGCCGGCACCTAGTGAAACCTACCAAACCCGTGCATTTATGAAAACTAGAGACCTAGGGGAATTCAAGATGTGGTGACTTGTGGGGCTCAGACCAGGTTCTGTTACCCAGAATCCGTTGCAAACCTCAAAATTTGGCTAAAAAAACACATTTTCCTCACATTTCGGTGACAGAAAGTTCTGGAATCTGAGAGGAGGCAAAAATGTCCTTCCACCCACCGTTCCCCCAAGTGTCCCGATAAAAATGATACCTCACTTGTGTGGGTAGGCCTAGCGCCCGCGACAAGAAATGCCCTAAAGCACAAAGTGGACACATCCCATTTTTTTTACAGAAAACAGAGCTGTTTTTTGCTAAGTGCCTACCTGTAGATTTTGGCCCCTAGCTCAGCCGGCACCTGGGGAAACCTACTAAACCTGTGCATTTTTGAAAACTAGAGACCTAGGGGAATCCAAGATGGGGTGTCTTGTGGGGCTCTGACCAGGTTCTGTTACCCAGAATCCTTTGCAAACCTCAAAATTTGGCTTAAAAAACACATTTTCCTCACATTTTGGTGACAGAAAGTTCTGGAATCTGAGAGGAGGCACAAATTTCCTTCCACCCAGCGTTCCCCCAAGTCTGCCGATAAAAATGATACCTCACTTGTGTGGGTAGGCCTAGCACCCGCAACAGGAAATGTCCCCAAACACAACGTGGGCACATCCCATTTTTTGACAGAAAACAGAGGTGTTTTTGGCAAAGCACCTACCTGTAGATTGTGGTCTCTAGCTCAGCCGGCACCTAGGGAAACCTACCAAACCTGTGCATTTTTTAAAACTAGAGACCTAGGGGAATTTAAGATGGGGTGACTTGTGGGGCTCTGATCAGGTTCTTTTACCCAGAATCCTTTGCAAACCTCAAAATTTGGCTTAAAAAACACATTTTCCTCACATTTTGGTGACAGAAAGTTCTGGAATCTGAGAGGAGGCACAAATTTCCTTCCACCCAGCGTTCCCCCAAGTCTGCCGATAAAAATGATACCTCACTTGTGTGGGTAGGCCTAGCGCCCGCAACAGGAAATGTCACCAAACACAACGTGGGCACATCCCATTTTTTGACAGAAAACAGAGGTGTTTTTGGCAAAGCACCTACCTGTAGATTGTGGTCTCTAGCTCAGCCGGCACCTAGGGAAACCTACCAAACCTGTGCATTTTTGAAAACTAGAGACCTAGGGGAATTTAAGATGAGGAGACTTGTGGGGCTCTGACCAGGTTCTGTTACCCAGAATCCTTTGCAAACCTCAATATTTGGCTAGCAAAACACATTTTCCTCACATTTCGGTGACAGAAAGTTCTGGAATCGGAGAGGAGGCACAAATTTCCTTCCACCCAGCATTCCCCCAAGCCTCCCGATAAAAATGATACCTCACTTGTGTCGGTAGGCCTAGCGCCCGCGACAGGAAATGCCCCAAAGCACAACGTGGACACATCCCATTTTTTGACAGAAATCAGAGATGTTTTTTGCAAAGTGCCTACCTGTAGATTTTGGCCTCTAGCTCAGCCGGCACCTAGGGAAACCTACCAAACCCGTGCATTTTTGAAAACTAGAGACCTAGGGGAATTCAAGATGTGGTGACATGTGGGGCTCAGACCAGGTTCTGTTACCCAGAATCCTTTGCAAACCTCAATATTTGGCTAGCAAAACACATTTTCCTCACATTTCGGTGACAGAAAGTTCTGGAATCGGAGAGGAGGCACAAATTTCCTTTCACCCAGCGTTCCCCCAAGCCTCCCGATAAAAATGATACCTCACTTGTGAGGGTAGGCCTAGCGCCCGCGACAGGAAATGCCCCAAAGCACAACGTGGACACATCCCATTTTTTTTACAGAAAACAGATCTGTTTTTTGCTAAGTGCCTACCTGTAGATTTTGGCCCCTAGCTCAGCCGGCACCTGGGGAAACCTACTAAACCTGTGCATTTTTGAAAACTAGAGACCTAGGGGAATCCAAGATGGGGTGTCTTGTGGGGCTCTGACCAGGTTCTGTTACCCAGAATCCTTTGCAAACCTCAAAATTTGGCTTAAAAAACACATTTTCCTCACATTTTGGTGACAGAAAGTTCTGGAATCTGAGAGGAGGCACAAATTTCCTTCCACCCAGCGTTCCCCCAAGTCTGCCGATAAAAATGATACCTCACTTGTGTGGGTAGGCCTAGCACCCGCAACAGGAAATGTCCCCAAACACAACGTGGGCACATCCCATTTTTTGACAGAAAACAGAGGTGTTTTTGGCAAAGCACCTACCTGTAGATTGTGGTCTCTAGCTCAGCCGGCACCTAGGGAAACCTACCAAACCTGTGCATTTTTTAAAACTAGAGACCTAGGGGAATTTAAGATGGGGTGACTTGTGGGGCTCTGATCAGGTTCTTTTACCCAGAATCCTTTGCAAACCTCAAAATTTGGCTTAAAAAACACATTTTCCTCACATTTTGGTGACAGAAAGTTCTGGAATCTGAGAGGAGGCACAAATTTCCTTCCACCCAGCGTTCCCCCAAGTCTGCCGATAAAAATGATACCTCACTTGTGTGGGTAGGCCTAGCGCCCGCAACAGGAAATGTCCCCAAACACAACGTGGGCACATCCCATTTTTTGACAGAAAACAGAGGTGTTTTTGGCAAAGCACCTACCTGTAGATTGTGGTCTCTAGCTCAGCCGGCACCTAGGGAAACCTACCAAACCTGTGCATTTTTGAAAACTAGAGACCTAGGGGAATTTAAGATGGGGAGACTTGTGGGGCTCTGACCAGGTTCTGTTACCCAGAATCCTTTGCAAACCTCAATATTTGGCTAGCAAAACACATTTTCCTCACATTTCGGTGACAGAAAGTTCTGGAATCGGAGAGGAGGCACAAATTTCCTTCCACCCAGCATTCCCCCAAGCCTCCCGATAAAAATGATACCTCACTTGTGTCGGTAGGCCTAGCGCCCGCGACAGGAAATGCCCCAAAGCACAACGTGGACACATCCCATTTTTTGACAGAAATCAGAGATGTTTTTTGCAAAGTGCCTACCTGTAGATTTTGGCCTCTAGCTCAGCCGGCACCTAGGGAAACCTACCAAACCCGTGCATTTTTGAAAACTAGAGACCTAGGGGAATTCAAGATGTGGTGACATGTGGGGCTCAGACCAGGTTCTGTTACCCAGAATCCTTTGCAAACCTCAATATTTGGCTAGCAAAACACATTTTCCTCACATTTCGGTGACAGAAAGTTCTGGAATCGGAGAGGAGGCACAAATTTCCTTTCACCCAGCGTTCCCCCAAGCCTCCCGATAAAAATGATACCTCACTTGTGTGGGTAGGCCTAGCGCCCGCGACAGGAAATGCCCCAAAGCACAACGTGGACACATCCCATTTTTTGACAGAAATCAGAGATGTTTTTTGCAAAGTGCCTACCTGTAGATTTTGGCCCCTAGCTCAGCCGGCACCTGGGGAAACCTACTAAACCTGTGCATTTTTGAAAACTAGAGACCTAGGGGAATCCAAGATGGGGTGACTTGTGGGGCTCTGACCAGGTTCTGTTACCCAGAATCCTTTGCAAACCTCAAAATGTGGCTTAAAAAACACATTTTCCTCACATTTCGGTGACAGAAAGTTCTAGATTCGGAGAGGAGGCACAAATTTCCTTCCACCCAGCGTTCCCCCAAGTCTCCCGATAAAAATGGTACCTCACTTGTGTGAGTAGGCCTAGCGCCCGCGACAGGATATGCCTCAAAACACGACGTGGACACATCACATTTTCAGAAAGAAAACAGAGCTGTTTTTTACTAAGTGCCTACCTGTGGATTTTGGCCTCTAGCTCAGCCGGCACCTAGGGAAACCTACCAAACCCGTGCATTTTTGAAAACTAGAGACCTAGGGGAATTCAAGATGTGGTGACATGTGGGGCTCAGACCTGGTTCTGTTACCCAGAATCCTTTGCAAACCTCAAAATTTGGCTAGCAAAACACATTTTCCTCACATTTCGGTGACAGAAAGTTCTGGAATCGGAGAGGAGGCACAAATTTCCTTTCACCCAGCGTTCCCCCAAGCCTCCCGATAAAAATGATACCTCACTTGTGTGGGTAGGCCTAGCGCCCGCGACAGGAAATGCCCCAAAGCACAACGTGGACACATCCCATTTTTTGACAGAAATCAGAGATGTTTTTTGCAAAGTGCCTACCTGTAGATTTTGGCATCTAGCTCAGCCGGCACCTAGTGAAACCTACCAAACCCGTGCATTTATGAAAACTAGAGACCTAGGGGAATTCAAGATGTGGTGACTTGTGGGGCTCAGACCAGGTTCTGTTACCCAGAATCCGTTGCAAACCTCAAAATTTGGCTAAAAAAACACATTTTCCTCACATTTCGGTGACAGAAAGTTCTGGAATCTGAGAGGAGGCAAAAATTTCCTTCCACCCAGCGTTCCCCCAAGTGTCCCGATAAAAATGATACCTCACTTGTGTGGGTAGGCCTAGCGCCCGCGACAAGAAATGCCCTAAAGCACAAAGTGGACACATCCCATTTTTTTTACAGAAAACAGAGCTGTTTTTTGCTAAGTTCCTACCTGTAGATTTTGGCCCCTAGCTCAGCCGGCACCTGGGGAAACCTACTAAACCTGTGCATTTTTGAAAACTAGAGAGCTAGGGGAATCCAAGATGGGGTGACTTGTGGGGCTCTGACCAGGTTCTGTTACCCAGAATCCTTTGCAAACCTCAAAATTTGGCTTAAAAAACACATTTTCCTCACATTTTGGTGACAGAAAGTTCTGGATTCGGAGAGGAGGCACAAATTTCCTTCCACCCAGCGTTCCCCCAAGTCTCCCGATAAAAATGGTACCTCACTTGTGTGGGTAGGCCTAGCGCCCGCGACAGGATATGCCTCAAAACACGACGTGGACACATCACATTTTTTCACGGAAAACAGAGCTGTTTTTTGCAAAGTGCCTACCTGTAGATTTTGGCCTCTAGCTCAGCCGGCACCTAGGGAAACCTACCAGACCTGTGCATTTTTGAAAACTAGAGACGTAGGAGAATCCAATATGGGTTGAGTTGTGGGGCTCTGACCAGGTTTTGTTACCCAGAATCCTTTGCAAACCTCAAAATTTGGCTTACAAAACACTTTTTCCTGTCATTTCGGTGACAGAAAGTTCTGGAATCTGAGAGGAGCCACAAATTTCCTTCCACCCAGCGTTCCCCCAAGTCTTCCGATAAAAATTGAACCTCACTTGTGTGGGTGGGCCTAGCGCCCGCGACAGGAAATGTCCCCAAACACAACGTGGGCACATCCCATTTTTTGACAGAAAACAGAGGTGTTTTTGGCAAATCACCTACCTGTAGATTGTGGTCTCTAGCTCAGCCGGAACCTAGGGTAACCTACCAAGCCTGTGCATTTTTGAAAACTAGAGACCATGAAGAATCCAAGATAGGGTGACTTGTGGGGCTCTGACCAGGTTCTGTTACCCAGAATCGTTTGCAAACCTCAAAATTTGGCTTACAAAACACTTTTTCCTGTCATTTCGGTGACAGAAAGTTCTGGAATCTGAGAGGAGCCACAAATTTCCTTCCACCCAACGTTCCCCCAAGTCTTCCGATAAAAATGGTACCTCACTTGTGTGGGTGGGCCTAGTGCCCGCGACAGGATATGCCCCAAAACACAACGTGGACACATCCCATTTTTTCACAGAAAACAGAGCTGTTTTTTGCAAAGTGTCTACCTGTAGATTTTGGCCCCTAGCTCAGCCGGCACCTAGGGAAACCTACTAAACCTGTGCATTTTTGAAAACTAGAGACCTAAGGGAATCCAAGATGGGGTGAATTGTGGGGCTCTGCCCAGGTTCTTTTACCCAGAATCCTTTGCAAACCTCAAAATTTGGCTTAAAAAACACATTTTCCTCACATTTTGGTGACAGAAAGTTCTGGAATCTGAGAGGAGGCACAAATTTCCTTCCACCCAGCGTTCCCCCAAGTCTGCCGATAAAAATGATACCTCACTTGTGTGGGTAGGCCTAGCGCCCGCGACAGGAAATGTCCCCAAACACAACGTGGGCACATCCCATTTTTTGACAGAAAACAGAGGTGTTTTTGGCAAATCACCTACCTGTAGATTGTGGTCTCTAGCTCAGCCGGCACCTAGGGAAACCTACCAAACCTGTGCATTTTTGAAAACTAGAGACCTAGGGGAATCCAAGATGGGGTGACTTGTGGGGCTCTGACCAGGTTCTGTTACCCAGAATCCTTTGCAAACCTCATTATTTGGCTAGCAAAACACATTTTCCTCACATTTCGGTGACAGAAAGTTCTGGAATCGGAGAGGAGGCACAAATGTCCTTTCACCCAGCGTTCCCCCAAGCCTCCCGATAAAAATGATACCTCACTTGTGTGGGTAGGCCTAGCGCCCGCGACAGGAAATGCCCCAAAGCACAACGTGGACACATCCCATTTTTTGACAGAAATCAGAGATGTTTTTTGCAAAGTGCCTACCTGTAGATTTTGGCCTCTAGCTCAGCCGGCACCTAGGGAAACCTACCAAGCCTGTGCATTTTTGAAAACTAGAGACCATGGGGAATCCAAGATGGGGTGACTTGTGGGGCTCTGATCAGGTTCTGTTACCCAGAATCGTTTGCAAACCTCAAAATTTGGCTTACAAAACACTTTTTCCTGTGATTTCGGTGACAGAAAGTTCTGGAATCTGAGAGGAGCCACAAATTTCCTTCCACCCAGCGTTCCCCCAAGTCTTCCGATAAAAATGGTACCTCACTTGTGTGGGTGGGCCTAGTGCCCGCGACAGGATATGCCCCAAAACACAACGTGGACACATCCCATTTGTTCACAGAAAACAGAGCTGATTTTTGCAAAGTGTCTACCTGTAGATTTTGGCCCGTAGCTCAGCCGGCACCTAGGGAAACCTCCTAAACCTGTGCATTTTTTAAAACTAGAGACCTAGGGGAATCCAAAATGGGGTGACTTGTGGGGCTCTGACCAGGTTCTTTTACCCAGAATCCTTTGCAAACCTCAAAATTTGGCTTAAAAAACACATTTTCCTCACATTTTGGTGACAGAAAGTTCTGGAATCTGAGAGGAGGCACAAATTTCCTTCCACCCAGCGTTCCCCCAAGTCTGCCGATAAAAATGATACCTCACTTGTGTGGGTAGGCCTAGCGCCCGCGACAGGAAATGTCCCCAAACACAACGTGGGCACATCCCATTTTTTGACAGAAAACAGAGGTGTTTTTGGCAAAGCACCTACCTGTAGATTGTGGTCTCTAGCTCAGCCGGAACCTAGGGAAACCTACCAAACCTGTGCATTTTTGAAAACTAGAGACCTAGGGGAATCCAAGATGGGGTGACTTGTGGGGCTCTGACCAGGTTCTGTTACCCAGAATCCTTTGCAAACCTCAATATTTGGCTAGCAAAACACATTTTCCTCACATTTCGGTGACAGAAAGTTCTGGAATCGGAGAGGAGGCACAAATTTCCTTCCACCCAGCGTTCCCCCAAGCCTCCCGATGAAAATGATACCTCACTTGTGTGGGTAGGCCTAGCGCCCGCGACATGAAATGTCCCCAAACACAACGTGGGCACATCCCATTTTTTGACAGAAAACAGAGGTGTTTTTGGCAAATCACCTACCTGTAGATTGTGGTCTCTAGCTCAGCCGGCACCTAGGGAAACCTACCAAACCTGTGCATTTTTTAAAACTAGAGACCTAGGGGAATCCAAGATGGGGTGACTTGTGGGGCTCTGACCAGGTTCTTTTACCCAGAATCCTTTGCAAACCTCAAAATTTGGCTTAAAAAACACATTTTCCTCACATTTTGGTGACAGAAAGTTCTGGAATCTGAGAGGAGGCACAAATTTCCTTCCACCCAGCGTTCCCCCAAGTCTGCCGATAAAAATGATACCTCACTTGTGTGGGTAGGCCTAGCGCCCGCGACAGGAAATGTCCCCAAACACAACATGGGCACATCCCATTTTTTGACAGAAAACAGAGGTGTTTTTGGCAAAGCACCTACCTGTAGATTGTGGTCTCTAGCTCAGCCGGAACCTAGGGAAACCTACCAAACCTGTGCATTTTTGAAAACTAGAGACCTAGGGGAATCCAAGATGGGGTGACTTGTGGGGCTCTGACCAGGTTCTGTTACCCAGAATCCTTTGCAAACCTCAATATTTGGCTAGCAAAACACATTTTCCTCACATTTCGGTGACAGAAAGTTCTGGAATCGGAGAGGAGGCAAAAATGTCCTTCCACCCAGCGTTCCCCCAAGCCTCCCGATGAAAATGATACCTCACTTGTGTGGGTAGGCCTAGCGCCAGCGACAGGAAATGCCCCAAAGCACAACGTGGACACATCCCATTTTTTGACAGAAAACAGAGCTGTTTTTTTGCAAAGTGTCTACCTGTATATTTTGGCCCCTAGCTCAGCCGGCACCTAGGGAAACCTACTAAACCTGTGCATTTTTGAAAACTAGAGACCTAGGGGAATCCAAGATGTGGTGACTTGTGGGGCTCTGACCAGGTTCTGTTACCCAGAATCCTTTGCAAACCTCAATATTTGGCTAGCAAAACACATTTTCCTCACATTTCGGTGACAGAAAGTTCTGGAATCGGAGAGGAGGCACAAATTTCCTTCCACCCAGCGTTCCCCCAACCCTCTGATGAAAATGATACCTCACTTGTGTGGGTAGGCCTAGCGCCCGCGACAGGAAATGCCCCAAAGCACAACGTGGACACATCCCATTTTTTGACAGAAATCAGAGCTGTTTTTTGCAAAGTGCCTACCTGTAGATTTTTGCCTCTAGCTCAGCCGGCACCTAGGGAAACCTACCAAACCTGTGCATTTTTGAAAACTAGAGACCTAGGGGAATCCAATATGGGGTGACTTGTGGGGCTCTGACCAGGTTCTGTTACCCAGAATCCTTTGCAAACCTCAAAATGTGGCTAAAAAAAACTAATTTTCCTCACATTTCGGTGACAGAAAGTTCTGGAATCTGAGAGGAGACAAAACTTTCCTTCCACCCAACGTTCCCCCAAGTCTCCCGATATAAATGATACCTCACTTGTGTGGGTAGGCCTAGCGCCCGCGAAATGAAATGCCCCAAAGCACAACGTGGACACATCCCATTTTTTGACAGAAAACAGAGCTGTTTTTTTGCAAAGTGTCTACCTGTAGATTTTGGCCCCTAGCTCAGCTGGCACCTAGGGAAACCTACTAAACCTGTGCATTTTTGAAAACTAGAGACCTAGGGGAATCCAAGATGGTGTGACTTGTGGGGCTCTGACCAGGTTCTTTTACCCAAAATCCTTTGCAAACCTCAAAATTTGGCTTAAAAAACACATTTTCCTCACATTTTGGTGACAGAAAGTTCTGGAATCTGAGAGGAGGCACAAATTTCCTTCCACCCAGCGTTCCCTCAAGTCTGCCGATAAAAATGATACCTCACTTGTGTGGGTAGGCCTAGTGCCCGCGACAGGAAATGTCCCCAAACACAACGTGGGCACATCCCATTTTTTGACAGAAAACAGAGGAGTTTTTGGCAAACCACCTACCTGTAGATTGTGGTCTCTAGCTCAGCCGGCACCTAGGGAAACCTACCAAACCTGTGCATTTTTGAAAACTAGAGACCTAGGGGAATTAAGATGGGGTGACTTGTGGGGCTCTGACCAGGTTCTGTTACCCAGAATCCTTTGCAAACCTCAATATTTGGCTAGCAAAACACATTTTCCTCACATTTCGGTGACAGAAAGTTCTGGAATCGGAGAGGAGGCAAAATTGTCCTTCCACCCAGCGTTCCCCCAAGCCTCCCGATGAAAATGATACCTCACTTGTGTGGGTAGGCCTAGCGCCAGCGACAGGAAATGCCCCAAAGCACAACGTGGACACATCCCATTTTTTGACAGAAAACAGAGCTGTTTTTTTGCAAAGTGTCTACCTGTAGATTTTGGCCACTAGCTCAGCCGGCACCTAGGGAAACCTACTAAACCTGTGCATTTTTGAAAACTAGAGACCTAGGGGAATCCAAGATGTGGTGACTTGTGGGGCTCTGACCAGGTTCTGTTACCCAGAATCCTTTGCAAACCTCAATATTTGGCCAGCAAAACACATTTTCCTCACATTTCGGTGACAGAAAGTTCTGGAATCTGAGAGGAGACAAAACTTTCCTTCCACCCAACGTTCCCCTAAGTCTCCCGATATAAATGATACCTCACTTGTGTGGGTAGGCCTAGCGCCCGCGAAATGAAATGCCCCAAAGCACAACGTGGACACATCCCATTTTTTGACAGAAAACAGAGCTGTTTTTTTGCAAAGTGTCTATCTGTAGATTTTGGCCCCTAGCTCAGCTGGCACCTAGGGAAACCTACTAAACCTGTGCATTTTTGAAAACTAGAGACCTAGGGGAATCCAAGATGGTGTGACTTGTGGGGCTCTGACCAGGTTCTTTTACCCAAAATCCTTTGCAAATCTCAAAATTTGGCTTAAAAAACACATTTTCCTCACATTTTGGTGACAGAAAGTTCTGGAATCTGAGAGGAGGCACAAATTTCCTTCCACCCAGCGTTCCCCCAAGTCTGCCCATAAAAATGATACCTCACTTGTGTGGGTAGGCCTAGCGCCCGCGACAGGAAATGTCCCCAAACACAACGTGGGCACATCCCATTTTTTGACAGAAAACAGAGGAGTTTTTGGCAAACCACCTACCTGTAGATTGTGGTCTCTAGCTCAGCCGGCACCTAGGGAAACCTACCAAACCTGTGCATTTTTGAAAACTAGAGACCTAGGGGAATTAAGATGGGGTGACTTGTGGGGCTCTGACCAGGTTCTGTTACCCAGAATCCTTTGCAAACCTCAATATTTGGCTAGCAAAACACATTTTCCTCACATTTCGGTGACAGAAAGTTCTGGAATCGGAGAGGAGGCAAAAATGTCCTTCCACCCAGCGTTCCCCCAAGCCTCCCGATGAAAATGATACCTCACTTGTGTGGGTAGGCCTAGCGCCAGCGACAGGAAATGCCCCAAAGCACAACGTGGACACATCCCATTTTTTGACAGAAAACAGAGCTGTTTTTTTGCAAAGTGTCTACCTGTAGATTTTGGCCCCTAGCTCAGCCGGCACCTAGGGAAACCTACTAAACCTGTGCATTTTTGAAAACTAGAGACCTAGGGGAATCCAAGATGTGGTGACTTGTGGGGCTCTGACCAGGTTCTGTTACCCAGAATCCTTTGCAAACCTCAATATTTGGCTAGCAAAACACATTTTCCTCACATTTCGGTGACAGAAAGTTCTGGAATCGGAGAGGAGGCACAAATTTCCTTCCACCCAGCGTTCCCCCAAGCCTCCCAATGAAAATGATACCTCACTTGTGTGGGTAGGCCTAGCGCCCGCGACAGGAAATGCCCCAAAGCACAACGTGGACACATCCCATTTTTTGACAGAAATCAGAGCTGTTTTTTGCAAAGTGCCTACCTGTAGATTTTTGCCTCTAGCTCAGCCGGCACCTAGGGAAACCTACCAAACCTGTGCATTTTTGAAAACTAGAGACCTAGGGGAATCCAATATGGGGTGACTTGTGGGGCTCTGACCAGGTTCTGTTACCCAGAATCCTTTGCAAACCTCAAAATGTGGCAAAAAAAAACTCATTTTCCTCACATTTCGGTGACAGAAAGTTCTGGAATCTGAGAGGAGGCAAAACTTTCCTTCCACCCAACGTTCCCCCAAGTCTCCCGATATAAATGATACCTCACTTGTGTGGGTAGGCCTAGCGCCCGCGAAATGAAATGCCCCAAAGCACAACGTGGACACATCCCATTTTTTGACAGAAAACAGAGCTGTTTTTTTGCAAAGTGTCTACCTGTAGATTTTGGCCCCTAGCTCAGCTGGCACCTAGGGAAACCTACTAAACCTGTGCATTTTTGAAAACTAGAGACCTAGGGGAATCCAAGATGGTGTGACTTGTGGGGCTCTGACCAGGTTCTTTTACCCAAAATCCTTTGCAAACCTCAAAATTTGGCTTAAAAAACACTTTTTCCCCACATTTTGGTGACAGAAAGTTCTGGAATCTGAGAGGAGGCACAAATTTCCTTCCACCCAGCGTTCCCCCAAGTCTGCCGATAAAAATGATACCTCACTTGTGTGGGTAGGCCTAGCGCCCGCGACAGGAAATGTCCCCAAACACAACGTGGGCACATCCCATTTTTTGACAGAAAACAGAGGAGTTTTTGGCAAACCACCTACCTGTAGATTGTGGTCTCTAGCTCAGCCAGCACCTAGGGAAACCTACCAAACCTGTGCATTTTTGAAAACTAGAGACCTAGGGGAATTAAGATGGGGTGACTTGTGGGGCTCTGACCAGGTTCTGTTACCCAGAATCCTTTGCAAACCTCAATATTTGGCTAGCAAAACACATTTTCCTCACATTTCGGTGACAGACAGTTCTGGAATCGGAGAGGAGGCACAAATTTCCTTCCACCCAGCGTTCCCCCAAGCCTCCCGATAAAAATGATACCTCACTTGTGTGGGTAGGCCTAACGCCCGCGACAGGAAATGCCCCAAAGCACAACGTGGACACATCCCATTTTTTGACAGAAATCAGAGATGTTTTTTGCAAAGTGCCTACCTGTAGATTTTGGCCTCTAGCTCAGCCGGCACCTAGTGAAACCTACCAAACCCGTGCATTTATGAAAACTAGAGACCTAGGGGAATTCAAGATGTGGTGACTTGTGGGGCTCAGACCAGGTTCTGTTACCCAGAATCCGTTGCAAACCTCAAAATTTGGCTAAAAAAACACATTTTCCTCACATTTCGGTGACAGAAAGTTCTGGAATCTGAGAGGAGGCAAAAATATCCTTCCACCCAGCGTTCCCCCAAGTGTCCCGATAAAAATGATACCTCACTTGTGTGGGTAGGCCTAGCGCCCGCGACAAGAAATGCCCTAAAGCACAAAGTGGACACATCCCATTTTTTTTACAGAAAACAGAGCTGTTTTTTGCTAAGTGCCTACCTGTAGATTTTGGCCCCTAGCTCAGCCGGCACCTGGGGAAACCTACTAAACCTGTGCATTTTTGAAAACTAGAGACCTAGGGGAATCCAAGATGGGGTGTCTTGTGGGGCTCTGACCAGGTTCTGTTACCCAGAATCCTTTGCAAACCTCAAAATTTGGCTTAAAAAACACATTTTCCTCACATTTTGGTGACAGAAAGTTCTGGAATCTGAGAGGAGGCACAAATTTCCTTCCACCCAGCGTTCCCCCAAGTCTGCCGATAAAAATGATACCTCACTTGTGTGGGTAGGCCTAGCACCCGCAACAGGAAATGTCCCCAAACACAACGTGGGCACATCCCATTTTTTGACAGAAAACAGAGGTGTTTTTGGCAAAGCACCTACCTGTAGATTGTGGTCTCTAGCTCAGCCGGCACCTAGGGAAACCTACCAAACCTGTGCATTTTTTAAAACTAGAGACCTAGGGGAATTTAAGATGGGGTGACTTGTGGGGCTCTGATCAGGTTCTTTTACCCAGAATCCTTTGCAAACCTCAAAATTTGGCTTAAAAAACACATTTTTCTCACATTTTGGTGACAGAAAGTTCTGGAATCTGAGAGGAGGCACAAATTTCCTTCCACCCAG
Source organism: Pleurodeles waltl (assembly GCF_031143425.1). Lineage (NCBI taxonomy): Eukaryota > Metazoa > Chordata > Amphibia > Caudata > Salamandridae > Pleurodeles > Pleurodeles waltl. The sequence continues at coordinate 827,770,961 of NC_090439.1, forward strand.
CGTTCCCCCAAGTCTGCCGATAAAAATGATACCTCACTTGTGTGGGTAGGCCTAGCGCCCGCAACAGGAAATGTCCCCAAACACAACGTGGGCACATCCCATTTTTTGACAGAAAACAGAGGTGTTTTTGGCAAAGCACCTACCTGTAGATTGTGGTCTCTAGCTCAGCCGGCACCTAGGGAAACCTACCAAACCTGTGCATTTTTGAAAACTAGAGACCTAGGGGAATTTAAGATGGGGAGACTTGTGGGGCTCTGACCAGGTTCTGTTACCCAGAATCCTTTGCAAACCTCAATATTTGGCTAGCAAAACACATTTTCCTCACATTTCGGTGACAGAAAGTTCTGGAATCGGAGAGGAGGCACAAATTTCCTTCCACCCAGCATTCCCCCAAGCCTCCCGATAAAAATGATACCTCACTTGTGTCGGTAGGCCTAGCGCCCGCGACAGGAAATGCCCCAAAGCACAACGTGGACACATCCCATTTTTTGACAGAAATCAGAGATGTTTTTTGCAAAGTGCCTACCTGTAGATTTTGGCCTCTAGCTCAGCCGGCACCTAGGGAAACCTACCAAACCCGTGCATTTTTGAAAACTAGAGACCTAGGGGAATTCAAGATGTGGTGACATGTGGGGCTCAGACCAGGTTCTGTTACCCAGAATCCTTTGCAAACCTCAATATTTGGCTAGCAAAACACATTTTCCTCACATTTCGGTGACAGAAAGTTCTGGAATCGGAGAGGAGGCACAAATTTCCTTTCACCCAGCGTTCCCCCAAGCCTCCCGATAAAAATGATACCTCACTTGTGTGGGTAGGCCTAGCGCCCGCGACAGGAAATGCCCCAAAGCACAACGTGGACACATCCCATTTTTTGACAGAAATCAGAGATGTTTTTTGCAAAGTGCCTACCTGTAGATTTTGGCCCCTAGCTCAGCCGGCACCTGGGGAAACCTACTAAACCTGTGCATTTTTGAAAACTAGAGACCTAGGGGAATCCAAGATGGGGTGACTTGTGGGGCTCTGACCAGGTTCTGTTACCCAGAATCCTTTGCAAACCTCAAAATGTGGCTTAAAAAACACATTTTCCTCACATTTCGGTGACAGAAAGTTCTAGATTCGGAGAGGAGGCACAAATTTCCTTCCACCCAGCGTTCCCCCAAGTCTCCCGATAAAAATGGTACCTCACTTGTGTGAGTAGGCCTAGCGCCCGCGACAGGATATGCCTCAAAACACGACGTGGACACATCACATTTTCAGAAAGAAAACAGAGCTGTTTTTTACTAAGTGCCTACCTGTGGATTTTGGCCTCTAGCTCAGCCGGCACCTAGGGAAACCTACCAAACCCGTGCATTTTTGAAAACTAGAGACCTAGGGGAATTCAAGATGTGGTGACATGTGGGGCTCAGACCTGGTTCTGTTACCCAGAATCCTTTGCAAACCTCAAAATTTGGCTAGCAAAACACATTTTCCTCACATTTCGGTGACAGAAAGTTCTGGAATCGGAGAGGAGGCACAAATTTCCTTTCACCCAGCGTTCCCCCAAGCCTCCCGATAAAAATGATACCTCACTTGTGTGGGTAGGCCTAGCGCCCGCGACAGGAAATGCCCCAAAGCACAACGTGGACACATCCCATTTTTTGACAGAAATCAGAGATGTTTTTTGCAAAGTGCCTACCTGTAGATTTTGGCATCTAGCTCAGCCGGCACCTAGTGAAACCTACCAAACCCGTGCATTTATGAAAACTAGAGACCTAGGGGAATTCAAGATGTGGTGACTTGTGGGGCTCAGACCAGGTTCTGTTACCCAGAATCCGTTGCAAACCTCAAAATTTGGCTAAAAAAACACATTTTCCTCACATTTCGGTGACAGAAAGTTCTGGAATCTGAGAGGAGGCAAAAATTTCCTTCCACCCAGCGTTCCCCCAAGTGTCCCGATAAAAATGATACCTCACTTGTGTGGGTAGGCCTAGCGCCCGCGACAAGAAATGCCCTAAAGCACAAAGTGGACACATCCCATTTTTTTTACAGAAAACAGAGCTGTTTTTTGCTAAGTTCCTACCTGTAGATTTTGGCCCCTAGCTCAGCCGGCACCTGGGGAAACCTACTAAACCTGTGCATTTTTGAAAACTAGAGAGCTAGGGGAATCCAAGATGGGGTGACTTGTGGGGCTCTGACCAGGTTCTGTTACCCAGAATCCTTTGCAAACCTCAAAATTTGGCTTAAAAAACACATTTTCCTCACATTTTGGTGACAGAAAGTTCTGGATTCGGAGAGGAGGCACAAATTTCCTTCCACCCAGCGTTCCCCCAAGTCTCCCGATAAAAATGGTACCTCACTTGTGTGGGTAGGCCTAGCGCCCGCGACAGGATATGCCTCAAAACACGACGTGGACACATCACATTTTTTCACGGAAAACAGAGCTGTTTTTTGCAAAGTGCCTACCTGTAGATTTTGGCCTCTAGCTCAGCCGGCACCTAGGGAAACCTACCAGACCTGTGCATTTTTGAAAACTAGAGACGTAGGAGAATCCAATATGGGTTGAGTTGTGGGGCTCTGACCAGGTTTTGTTACCCAGAATCCTTTGCAAACCTCAAAATTTGGCTTACAAAACACTTTTTCCTGTCATTTCGGTGACAGAAAGTTCTGGAATCTGAGAGGAGCCACAAATTTCCTTCCACCCAGCGTTCCCCCAAGTCTTCCGATAAAAATTGAACCTCACTTGTGTGGGTGGGCCTAGCGCCCGCGACAGGAAATGTCCCCAAACACAACGTGGGCACATCCCATTTTTTGACAGAAAACAGAGGTGTTTTTGGCAAATCACCTACCTGTAGATTGTGGTCTCTAGCTCAGCCGGAACCTAGGGTAACCTACCAAGCCTGTGCATTTTTGAAAACTAGAGACCATGAAGAATCCAAGATAGGGTGACTTGTGGGGCTCTGACCAGGTTCTGTTACCCAGAATCGTTTGCAAACCTCAAAATTTGGCTTACAAAACACTTTTTCCTGTCATTTCGGTGACAGAAAGTTCTGGAATCTGAGAGGAGCCACAAATTTCCTTCCACCCAACGTTCCCCCAAGTCTTCCGATAAAAATGGTACCTCACTTGTGTGGGTGGGCCTAGTGCCCGCGACAGGATATGCCCCAAAACACAACGTGGACACATCCCATTTTTTCACAGAAAACAGAGCTGTTTTTTGCAAAGTGTCTACCTGTAGATTTTGGCCCCTAGCTCAGCCGGCACCTAGGGAAACCTACTAAACCTGTGCATTTTTGAAAACTAGAGACCTAAGGGAATCCAAGATGGGGTGAATTGTGGGGCTCTGCCCAGGTTCTTTTACCCAGAATCCTTTGCAAACCTCAAAATTTGGCTTAAAAAACACATTTTCCTCACATTTTGGTGACAGAAAGTTCTGGAATCTGAGAGGAGGCACAAATTTCCTTCCACCCAGCGTTCCCCCAAGTCTGCCGATAAAAATGATACCTCACTTGTGTGGGTAGGCCTAGCGCCCGCGACAGGAAATGTCCCCAAACACAACGTGGGCACATCCCATTTTTTGACAGAAAACAGAGGTGTTTTTGGCAAATCACCTACCTGTAGATTGTGGTCTCTAGCTCAGCCGGCACCTAGGGAAACCTACCAAACCTGTGCATTTTTGAAAACTAGAGACCTAGGGGAATCCAAGATGGGGTGACTTGTGGGGCTCTGACCAGGTTCTGTTACCCAGAATCCTTTGCAAACCTCATTATTTGGCTAGCAAAACACATTTTCCTCACATTTCGGTGACAGAAAGTTCTGGAATCGGAGAGGAGGCACAAATGTCCTTTCACCCAGCGTTCCCCCAAGCCTCCCGATAAAAATGATACCTCACTTGTGTGGGTAGGCCTAGCGCCCGCGACAGGAAATGCCCCAAAGCACAACGTGGACACATCCCATTTTTTGACAGAAATCAGAGATGTTTTTTGCAAAGTGCCTACCTGTAGATTTTGGCCTCTAGCTCAGCCGGCACCTAGGGAAACCTACCAAGCCTGTGCATTTTTGAAAACTAGAGACCATGGGGAATCCAAGATGGGGTGACTTGTGGGGCTCTGATCAGGTTCTGTTACCCAGAATCGTTTGCAAACCTCAAAATTTGGCTTACAAAACACTTTTTCCTGTGATTTCGGTGACAGAAAGTTCTGGAATCTGAGAGGAGCCACAAATTTCCTTCCACCCAGCGTTCCCCCAAGTCTTCCGATAAAAATGGTACCTCACTTGTGTGGGTGGGCCTAGTGCCCGCGACAGGATATGCCCCAAAACACAACGTGGACACATCCCATTTGTTCACAGAAAACAGAGCTGATTTTTGCAAAGTGTCTACCTGTAGATTTTGGCCCGTAGCTCAGCCGGCACCTAGGGAAACCTCCTAAACCTGTGCATTTTTTAAAACTAGAGACCTAGGGGAATCCAAAATGGGGTGACTTGTGGGGCTCTGACCAGGTTCTTTTACCCAGAATCCTTTGCAAACCTCAAAATTTGGCTTAAAAAACACATTTTCCTCACATTTTGGTGACAGAAAGTTCTGGAATCTGAGAGGAGGCACAAATTTCCTTCCACCCAGCGTTCCCCCAAGTCTGCCGATAAAAATGATACCTCACTTGTGTGGGTAGGCCTAGCGCCCGCGACAGGAAATGTCCCCAAACACAACGTGGGCACATCCCATTTTTTGACAGAAAACAGAGGTGTTTTTGGCAAAGCACCTACCTGTAGATTGTGGTCTCTAGCTCAGCCGGAACCTAGGGAAACCTACCAAACCTGTGCATTTTTGAAAACTAGAGACCTAGGGGAATCCAAGATGGGGTGACTTGTGGGGCTCTGACCAGGTTCTGTTACCCAGAATCCTTTGCAAACCTCAATATTTGGCTAGCAAAACACATTTTCCTCACATTTCGGTGACAGAAAGTTCTGGAATCGGAGAGGAGGCACAAATTTCCTTCCACCCAGCGTTCCCCCAAGCCTCCCGATGAAAATGATACCTCACTTGTGTGGGTAGGCCTAGCGCCCGCGACATGAAATGTCCCCAAACACAACGTGGGCACATCCCATTTTTTGACAGAAAACAGAGGTGTTTTTGGCAAATCACCTACCTGTAGATTGTGGTCTCTAGCTCAGCCGGCACCTAGGGAAACCTACCAAACCTGTGCATTTTTTAAAACTAGAGACCTAGGGGAATCCAAGATGGGGTGACTTGTGGGGCTCTGACCAGGTTCTTTTACCCAGAATCCTTTGCAAACCTCAAAATTTGGCTTAAAAAACACATTTTCCTCACATTTTGGTGACAGAAAGTTCTGGAATCTGAGAGGAGGCACAAATTTCCTTCCACCCAGCGTTCCCCCAAGTCTGCCGATAAAAATGATACCTCACTTGTGTGGGTAGGCCTAGCGCCCGCGACAGGAAATGTCCCCAAACACAACATGGGCACATCCCATTTTTTGACAGAAAACAGAGGTGTTTTTGGCAAAGCACCTACCTGTAGATTGTGGTCTCTAGCTCAGCCGGAACCTAGGGAAACCTACCAAACCTGTGCATTTTTGAAAACTAGAGACCTAGGGGAATCCAAGATGGGGTGACTTGTGGGGCTCTGACCAGGTTCTGTTACCCAGAATCCTTTGCAAACCTCAATATTTGGCTAGCAAAACACATTTTCCTCACATTTCGGTGACAGAAAGTTCTGGAATCGGAGAGGAGGCAAAAATGTCCTTCCACCCAGCGTTCCCCCAAGCCTCCCGATGAAAATGATACCTCACTTGTGTGGGTAGGCCTAGCGCCAGCGACAGGAAATGCCCCAAAGCACAACGTGGACACATCCCATTTTTTGACAGAAAACAGAGCTGTTTTTTTGCAAAGTGTCTACCTGTATATTTTGGCCCCTAGCTCAGCCGGCACCTAGGGAAACCTACTAAACCTGTGCATTTTTGAAAACTAGAGACCTAGGGGAATCCAAGATGTGGTGACTTGTGGGGCTCTGACCAGGTTCTGTTACCCAGAATCCTTTGCAAACCTCAATATTTGGCTAGCAAAACACATTTTCCTCACATTTCGGTGACAGAAAGTTCTGGAATCGGAGAGGAGGCACAAATTTCCTTCCACCCAGCGTTCCCCCAACCCTCTGATGAAAATGATACCTCACTTGTGTGGGTAGGCCTAGCGCCCGCGACAGGAAATGCCCCAAAGCACAACGTGGACACATCCCATTTTTTGACAGAAATCAGAGCTGTTTTTTGCAAAGTGCCTACCTGTAGATTTTTGCCTCTAGCTCAGCCGGCACCTAGGGAAACCTACCAAACCTGTGCATTTTTGAAAACTAGAGACCTAGGGGAATCCAATATGGGGTGACTTGTGGGGCTCTGACCAGGTTCTGTTACCCAGAATCCTTTGCAAACCTCAAAATGTGGCTAAAAAAAACTAATTTTCCTCACATTTCGGTGACAGAAAGTTCTGGAATCTGAGAGGAGACAAAACTTTCCTTCCACCCAACGTTCCCCCAAGTCTCCCGATATAAATGATACCTCACTTGTGTGGGTAGGCCTAGCGCCCGCGAAATGAAATGCCCCAAAGCACAACGTGGACACATCCCATTTTTTGACAGAAAACAGAGCTGTTTTTTTGCAAAGTGTCTACCTGTAGATTTTGGCCCCTAGCTCAGCTGGCACCTAGGGAAACCTACTAAACCTGTGCATTTTTGAAAACTAGAGACCTAGGGGAATCCAAGATGGTGTGACTTGTGGGGCTCTGACCAGGTTCTTTTACCCAAAATCCTTTGCAAACCTCAAAATTTGGCTTAAAAAACACATTTTCCTCACATTTTGGTGACAGAAAGTTCTGGAATCTGAGAGGAGGCACAAATTTCCTTCCACCCAGCGTTCCCTCAAGTCTGCCGATAAAAATGATACCTCACTTGTGTGGGTAGGCCTAGTGCCCGCGACAGGAAATGTCCCCAAACACAACGTGGGCACATCCCATTTTTTGACAGAAAACAGAGGAGTTTTTGGCAAACCACCTACCTGTAGATTGTGGTCTCTAGCTCAGCCGGCACCTAGGGAAACCTACCAAACCTGTGCATTTTTGAAAACTAGAGACCTAGGGGAATTAAGATGGGGTGACTTGTGGGGCTCTGACCAGGTTCTGTTACCCAGAATCCTTTGCAAACCTCAATATTTGGCTAGCAAAACACATTTTCCTCACATTTCGGTGACAGAAAGTTCTGGAATCGGAGAGGAGGCAAAATTGTCCTTCCACCCAGCGTTCCCCCAAGCCTCCCGATGAAAATGATACCTCACTTGTGTGGGTAGGCCTAGCGCCAGCGACAGGAAATGCCCCAAAGCACAACGTGGACACATCCCATTTTTTGACAGAAAACAGAGCTGTTTTTTTGCAAAGTGTCTACCTGTAGATTTTGGCCACTAGCTCAGCCGGCACCTAGGGAAACCTACTAAACCTGTGCATTTTTGAAAACTAGAGACCTAGGGGAATCCAAGATGTGGTGACTTGTGGGGCTCTGACCAGGTTCTGTTACCCAGAATCCTTTGCAAACCTCAATATTTGGCCAGCAAAACACATTTTCCTCACATTTCGGTGACAGAAAGTTCTGGAATCTGAGAGGAGACAAAACTTTCCTTCCACCCAACGTTCCCCTAAGTCTCCCGATATAAATGATACCTCACTTGTGTGGGTAGGCCTAGCGCCCGCGAAATGAAATGCCCCAAAGCACAACGTGGACACATCCCATTTTTTGACAGAAAACAGAGCTGTTTTTTTGCAAAGTGTCTATCTGTAGATTTTGGCCCCTAGCTCAGCTGGCACCTAGGGAAACCTACTAAACCTGTGCATTTTTGAAAACTAGAGACCTAGGGGAATCCAAGATGGTGTGACTTGTGGGGCTCTGACCAGGTTCTTTTACCCAAAATCCTTTGCAAATCTCAAAATTTGGCTTAAAAAACACATTTTCCTCACATTTTGGTGACAGAAAGTTCTGGAATCTGAGAGGAGGCACAAATTTCCTTCCACCCAGCGTTCCCCCAAGTCTGCCCATAAAAATGATACCTCACTTGTGTGGGTAGGCCTAGCGCCCGCGACAGGAAATGTCCCCAAACACAACGTGGGCACATCCCATTTTTTGACAGAAAACAGAGGAGTTTTTGGCAAACCACCTACCTGTAGATTGTGGTCTCTAGCTCAGCCGGCACCTAGGGAAACCTACCAAACCTGTGCATTTTTGAAAACTAGAGACCTAGGGGAATTAAGATGGGGTGACTTGTGGGGCTCTGACCAGGTTCTGTTACCCAGAATCCTTTGCAAACCTCAATATTTGGCTAGCAAAACACATTTTCCTCACATTTCGGTGACAGAAAGTTCTGGAATCGGAGAGGAGGCAAAAATGTCCTTCCACCCAGCGTTCCCCCAAGCCTCCCGATGAAAATGATACCTCACTTGTGTGGGTAGGCCTAGCGCCAGCGACAGGAAATGCCCCAAAGCACAACGTGGACACATCCCATTTTTTGACAGAAAACAGAGCTGTTTTTTTGCAAAGTGTCTACCTGTAGATTTTGGCCCCTAGCTCAGCCGGCACCTAGGGAAACCTACTAAACCTGTGCATTTTTGAAAACTAGAGACCTAGGGGAATCCAAGATGTGGTGACTTGTGGGGCTCTGACCAGGTTCTGTTACCCAGAATCCTTTGCAAACCTCAATATTTGGCTAGCAAAACACATTTTCCTCACATTTCGGTGACAGAAAGTTCTGGAATCGGAGAGGAGGCACAAATTTCCTTCCACCCAGCGTTCCCCCAAGCCTCCCAATGAAAATGATACCTCACTTGTGTGGGTAGGCCTAGCGCCCGCGACAGGAAATGCCCCAAAGCACAACGTGGACACATCCCATTTTTTGACAGAAATCAGAGCTGTTTTTTGCAAAGTGCCTACCTGTAGATTTTTGCCTCTAGCTCAGCCGGCACCTAGGGAAACCTACCAAACCTGTGCATTTTTGAAAACTAGAGACCTAGGGGAATCCAATATGGGGTGACTTGTGGGGCTCTGACCAGGTTCTGTTACCCAGAATCCTTTGCAAACCTCAAAATGTGGCAAAAAAAAACTCATTTTCCTCACATTTCGGTGACAGAAAGTTCTGGAATCTGAGAGGAGGCAAAACTTTCCTTCCACCCAACGTTCCCCCAAGTCTCCCGATATAAATGATACCTCACTTGTGTGGGTAGGCCTAGCGCCCGCGAAATGAAATGCCCCAAAGCACAACGTGGACACATCCCATTTTTTGACAGAAAACAGAGCTGTTTTTTTGCAAAGTGTCTACCTGTAGATTTTGGCCCCTAGCTCAGCTGGCACCTAGGGAAACCTACTAAACCTGTGCATTTTTGAAAACTAGAGACCTAGGGGAATCCAAGATGGTGTGACTTGTGGGGCTCTGACCAGGTTCTTTTACCCAAAATCCTTTGCAAACCTCAAAATTTGGCTTAAAAAACACTTTTTCCCCACATTTTGGTGACAGAAAGTTCTGGAATCTGAGAGGAGGCACAAATTTCCTTCCACCCAGCGTTCCCCCAAGTCTGCCGATAAAAATGATACCTCACTTGTGTGGGTAGGCCTAGCGCCCGCGACAGGAAATGTCCCCAAACACAACGTGGGCACATCCCATTTTTTGACAGAAAACAGAGGAGTTTTTGGCAAACCACCTACCTGTAGATTGTGGTCTCTAGCTCAGCCAGCACCTAGGGAAACCTACCAAACCTGTGCATTTTTGAAAACTAGAGACCTAGGGGAATTAAGATGGGGTGACTTGTGGGGCTCTGACCAGGTTCTGTTACCCAGAATCCTTTGCAAACCTCAATATTTGGCTAGCAAAACACATTTTCCTCACATTTCGGTGACAGACAGTTCTGGAATCGGAGAGGAGGCACAAATTTCCTTCCACCCAGCGTTCCCCCAAGCCTCCCGATAAAAATGATACCTCACTTGTGTGGGTAGGCCTAACGCCCGCGACAGGAAATGCCCCAAAGCACAACGTGGACACATCCCATTTTTTGACAGAAATCAGAGATGTTTTTTGCAAAGTGCCTACCTGTAGATTTTGGCCTCTAGCTCAGCCGGCACCTAGTGAAACCTACCAAACCCGTGCATTTATGAAAACTAGAGACCTAGGGGAATTCAAGATGTGGTGACTTGTGGGGCTCAGACCAGGTTCTGTTACCCAGAATCCGTTGCAAACCTCAAAATTTGGCTAAAAAAACACATTTTCCTCACATTTCGGTGACAGAAAGTTCTGGAATCTGAGAGGAGGCAAAAATATCCTTCCACCCAGCGTTCCCCCAAGTGTCCCGATAAAAATGATACCTCACTTGTGTGGGTAGGCCTAGCGCCCGCGACAAGAAATGCCCTAAAGCACAAAGTGGACACATCCCATTTTTTTTACAGAAAACAGAGCTGTTTTTTGCTAAGTGCCTACCTGTAGATTTTGGCCCCTAGCTCAGCCGGCACCTGGGGAAACCTACTAAACCTGTGCATTTTTGAAAACTAGAGACCTAGGGGAATCCAAGATGGGGTGTCTTGTGGGGCTCTGACCAGGTTCTGTTACCCAGAATCCTTTGCAAACCTCAAAATTTGGCTTAAAAAACACATTTTCCTCACATTTTGGTGACAGAAAGTTCTGGAATCTGAGAGGAGGCACAAATTTCCTTCCACCCAGCGTTCCCCCAAGTCTGCCGATAAAAATGATACCTCACTTGTGTGGGTAGGCCTAGCACCCGCAACAGGAAATGTCCCCAAACACAACGTGGGCACATCCCATTTTTTGACAGAAAACAGAGGTGTTTTTGGCAAAGCACCTACCTGTAGATTGTGGTCTCTAGCTCAGCCGGCACCTAGGGAAACCTACCAAACCTGTGCATTTTTTAAAACTAGAGACCTAGGGGAATTTAAGATGGGGTGACTTGTGGGGCTCTGATCAGGTTCTTTTACCCAGAATCCTTTGCAAACCTCAAAATTTGGCTTAAAAAACACATTTTTCTCACATTTTGGTGACAGAAAGTTCTGGAATCTGAGAGGAGGCACAAATTTCCTTCCACCCAGCGTTCCCCCAAGTCTGCCGATAAAAATGATACCTCACTTGTGTGGGTAGGCCTAGCGCCCGCAACAGGAAATGTCCCCAAACACAACGTGGGCACATCCCATTTTTTGACAGAAAACAGAGGTGTTTTTGGCAAAGCACCTACCTGTAGATTGTGGTCTCTAGCTCAGCCGGCACCTAGGGAAACCTACCAAACCTGTGCATTTTTGAAAACTAGAGACCTAGGGGAATTTAAGATGGGGAGACTTGTGGGGCTCTGACCAGGTTCTGTTACCCAGAATCCTTTGCAAACCTCAATATTTGGCTAGCAAAACACATTTTCCTCACATTTCGGTGACAGAAAGTTCTGGAATCGGAGAGGAGGCACAAATTTCCTTCCACCCAGCATTCCCCCAAGCCTCCCGATAAAAATGATACCTCACTTGTGTCGGTAGGCCTAGCGCCCGCGACAGGAAATGCCCCAAAGCACAACATGGACACATCCCATTTTTTGACAGAAATCAGAGATGTTTTTTGCAAAGTGCCTACCTGTAGATTTTGGCCTCTAGCTCAGCCGGCACCTAGGGAAACCTACCAAACCCGTGCATTTTTGAAAACTAGAGACCTAGGGGAATTCAAGATGTGGTGACATGTGGGGCTCAGACCAGGTTCTGTTACCCAGAATCCTTTGCAAACCTCAATATTTGGCTAGCAAAACACATTTTCCTCACATTTCGGTGACAGAAAGTTCTGGAATCGGAGAGGAGGCACAAATTTCCTTTCACCCAGCGTTCCCCCAAGCCTCCCGATAAAAATGATACCTCACTTGTGTGGGTAGGCCTAGCGCCCGCAACAGGAAATGTCCCCAAACACAACGTGGGCACATCCCATTTTTTGACAGAAAACAGAGGTGTTTTTGGCAAATCACCTACCTGTAGATTGTGGTCTCTAGCTCAGCCGGCACCTAGGGAAACCTACCAAACCTGTGCATTTTTGAAAACTAGAGACCTAGGGGAATCCAAGATGGGGTGACTTGTGGGGCTCTGACCAGGTTCTGTTACCCAGAATCCTTTGCAAACCTCATTATTTGGCTAGCAAAACACATTTTCCTCACATTTCGGTGACAGAAAGTTCTGGAATCGGAGAGGAGGCACAAATGTCCTTTCACCCAGCGTTCCCCCAAGCCTCCCGATAAAAATGATACCTCACTTGTGTGGGTAGGCCTAGCGCCCGCGACAGGAAATGCCCCAAAGCACAACGTGGACACATCCCATTTTTGGACAGAAATCAGAGATGTTTTTTGCAAAGTGCCTACCTGTAGATTTTGGCCTCTAGCTCAGCCGGCACCTAGGGAAACCTACCAAGCCTGTGCATTTTTGAAAACTAGAGACCATGGGGAATCCAAGATGGGGTGACTTGTGGGGCTCTGATCAGGTTCTGTTACCCAGAATCGTTTGCAAACCTCAAAATTTGGCTTACAAAACACTTTTTCCTGTGATTTCGGTGACAGAAAGTTCTGGAATCTGAGAGGAGCCACAAATTTCCTTCCACCCAGCGTTCCCCCAAGTCTTCCGATAAAAATGGTACCTCACTTGTGTGGGTGGGCCTAGTGCCCGCGACAGGATATGCCCCAAAACACAACGTGGACACATCCCATTTGTTCACAGAAAACAGAGCTGATTTTTGCAAAGTGTCTACCTGTAGATTTTGGCCCGTAGCTCAGCCGGCACCTAGGGAAACCTCCTAAACCTGTGCATTTTTTAAAACTAGAGACCTAGGGGAATCCAAAATGGGGTGACTTGTGGGGCTCTGACCAGGTTCTTTTACCCAGAATCCTTTGCAAACCTCAAAATTTGGCTTAAAAAACACATTTTCCTCACATTTTGGTGACAGAAAGTTCTGGAATCTGAGAGGAGGCACAAATTTCCTTCCACCCAGCGTTCCCCCAAGTCTGCCGATAAAAATGATACCTCACTTGTGTGGGTAGGCCTAGCGCCCGCGACAGGAAATGTCCCCAAACACAACGTGGGCACATCCCATTTTTTGACAGAAAACAGAGGTGTTTTTGGCAAAGCACCTACCTGTAGATTGTGGTCTCTAGCTCAGCCGGAACCTAGGGAAACCTACCAAACCTGTGCATTTTTGAAAACTAGAGACCTAGGGGAATCCAAGATGGGGTGACTAGTGGGGCTCTGACCAGGTTCTGTTACCCAGAATCCTTTGCAAACCTCAATATTTGGCTAGCAAAACACATTTTCCTCACATTTCGGTGACAGAAAGTTCTGGAATCGGAGAGGAGGCACAAATTTCCTTCCACCCAGCGTTCCCCCAAGCCTCCCGATGAAAATGATACCTCACTTGTGTGGGTAGGCCTAGCGCCCGCGACATGAAATGTCCCCAAACACAACGTGGGCACATCCCATTTTTTGACAGAAAACAGAGGTGTTTTTGGCAAATCACCTACCTGTAGATTGTGGTCTCTAGCTCAGCCGGCACCTAGGGAAACCTACCAAACCTGTGCATTTTTTAAAACTAGAGACCTAGGGGAATCCAAGATGGGGTGACTTGTGGGGCTCTGACCAGGTTCTTTTACCCAGAATCCTTTGCAAACCTCAAAATTTGGCTTAAAAAACACATTTTCCTCACATTTTGGTGACAGAAAGTTCTGGAATCTGAGAGGAGGCACAAATTTCCTTCCACCCAGCGTTCCCCCAAGTCTGCCGATAAAAATGATACCTCACTTGTGTGGGTAGGCCTAGCGCCCGCGACAGGAAATGTCCCCAAACACAACATGGGCACATCCCATTTTTTGACAGAAAACAGAGGTGTTTTTGGCAAAGCACCTACCTGTAGATTGTGGTCTCTAGCTCAGCCGGAACCTAGGGAAACCTACCAAACCTGTGCATTTTTGAAAACTAGAGACCTAGGGGAATCCAAGATGGGGTGACTTGTGGGGCTCTGACCAGGTTCTGTTACCCAGAATCCTTTGCAAACCTCAATATTTGGCTAGCAAAACACATTTTCCTCACATTTCGGTGACAGAAAGTTCTGGAATCGGAGAGGAGGCAAAAATGTCCTTCCACCCAGCGTTCCCCCAAGCCTCCCGATGAAAATGATACCTCACTTGTGTGGGTAGGCCTAGCGCCAGCGACAGGAAATGCCCCAAAGCACAACGTGGACACATCCCATTTTTTGACAGAAAACAGAGCTGTTTTTTTGCAAAGTGTCTACCTGTATATTTTGGCCCCTAGCTCAGCCGGCACCTAGGGAAACCTACTAAACCTGTGCATTTTTTAAAACTAGAGACCTAGGGGAATCCAAGATGTGGTGACTTGTGGGGCTCTGACCAGGTTCTGTTACCCAGAATCCTTTGCAAACCTCAATATTTGGCTAGCAAAACACATTTTCCTCACATTTCGGTGACAGAAAGTTCTGGAATCTGAGAGGAGACAAAACTTTCCTTCCACCCAACGTTCCCCCAAGTCTCCCGATATAAATGATACCTCACTTGTGTGGGTAGGCCTAGCGCCCGCGAAATGAAATGCCCCAAAGCACAACGTGGACACATCCCATTTTTTGACAGAAAACAGAGCTGTTTTTTTGCAAAGTGTCTACCTGTAGATTTTGGCCCCTAGCTCAGCTGGCACCTAGGGAAACCTACTAAACCTGTGCATTTTTGAAAACTAGAGACCTAGGGGAATCCAAGATGGTGTGACTTGTGGGGCTCTGACCAGGTTCTTTTACCCAAAATCCTTTGCAAACCTCAAAATTTGGCTTAAAAAACACATTTTCCTCACATTTTGGTGACAGAAAGTTCTGGAATCTGAGAGGAGGCACAAATTTCCTTCCACCCAGCGTTCCCTCAAGTCTGCCGATAAAAATGATACCTCACTTGTGTGGGTAGGCCTAGCGCCCGCGACAGGAAATGTCCCCAAACACAACGTGGGCACATCCCATTTTTTGACAGAAAACAGAGGAGTTTTTGGCAAACCACCTACCTGTAGATTGTGGTCTCTAGCTCAGCCGGCACCTAGGGAAACCTACCAAACCTGTGCATTTTTGAAAACTAGAGACCTAGGGGAATTAAGATGGGGTGACTTGTGGGGCTCTGACCAGGTTCTGTTACCCAGAATCCTTTGCAAACCTCAATATTTGGCTAGCAAAACACATTTTCCTCACATTTCGGTGACAGAAAGTTCTGGAATCGGAGAGGAGGCAAAAATGTCCTTCCACCCAGCGTTCCCCCAAGCCTCCCGATGAAAATGATACCTCACTTGTGTGGGTAGGCCTAGCGCCAGCGACAGGAAATGCCCCAAAGCACAACGTGGACACATCCCATTTTTTGACAGAAAACAGAGCTGTTTTTTTGCAAAGTGTCTACCTGTAGATTTTGGCCCCTAGCTCAGCCGGCACCTAGGGAAACCTACTAAACCTGTGCATTTTTGAAAACTAGAGACCTAGGGGAATCCAAGATGTGGTGACTTGTGGGGCTCTGACCAGGTTCTGTTACCCAGAATCCTTTGCAAACCTCAATATTTGGCCAGCAAAACACATTTTCCTCACATTTCGGTGACAGAAAGTTCTGGAATCTGAGAGGAGACAAAACTTTCCTTCCACCCAACGTTCCCCCAAGTCTCCCGATATAAATGATACCTCACTTGTGTGGGTAGGCCTAGCGCCCGCGAAATGAAATGCCCCAAAGCACAACGTGGACACATCCCATTTTTTGACAGAAAACAGAGCTGTTTTTTTGCAAAGTGTCTACCTGTAGATTTTGGCCCCTAGCTCAGCTGGCACCTAGGGAAACCTACTAAACCTGTGCATTTTTGAAAACTAGAGACCTAGGGGAATCCAAGATGGTGTGACTTGTGGGGCTCTGACCAGGTTCTTTTACCCAAAATCCTTTGCAAATCTCAAAATTTGGCTTAAAAAACACATTTTCCTCACATTTTGGTGACAGAAAGTTCTGGAATCTGAGAGGAGGCACAAATTTCCTTCCACCCAGCGTTCCCCCAAGTCTGCCCATAAAAATGATACCTCACTTGTGTGGGTAGGCCTAGCGCCCGCGACAGGAAATGTCCCCAAACACAACGTGGGCACATCCCATTTTTTGACAGAAAACAGAGGAGTTTTTGGCAAACCACCTACCTGTAGATTGTGGTCTCTTTCTCAGCCGGCACCTAGGGAAACCTACCAAACCTGTGCATTTTTGAAAACTAGAGACCTAGGGGAATTAAGATGGGGTGACTTGTGGGGCTCTGACCAGGTTCTGTTACCCAGAATCCTTTGCAAACCTCAATATTTGGCTAGCAAAACACATTTTCCTCACATTTCGGTGACAGAAAGTTCTGGAATCGGAGAGGAGGCAAAAATGTCCTTCCACCCAGCGTTCCCCCAAGCCTCCCGATGAAAATGATACCTCACTTGTGTGGGTAGGCCTAGCGCCAGCGACAGGAAATGCCCCAAAGCACAACGTGGACACATCCCATTTTTTGACAGAAAACAGAGCTGTTTTTTTGCAAAGTGTCTACCGGTAGATTTTGGCCCCTAGCTCAGCCGGCACCTAGGGAAACCTACTAAACCTGTGCATTTTTGAAAACTAGAGACCTAGGGGAATCCAAGATGTGGTGACTTGTGGGGCTCTGACCAGGTTCTGTTACCCAGAATCCTTTGCAAACCTCAATATTTGGCTAGCAAAACACATTTTCCTCACATTTCGGTGACAGAAAGTTCTGGAATCGGAGAGGAGGCACAAATTTCCTTCCACCCAGCGTTCCCCCAAGCCTCCCAATGAAAATGATACCTCACTTGTGTGGGTAGGCCTAGCGCCCGCAACAGGAAATGCCCCAAAGCACAACGTGGACACATCCCATTTTTTGACAGAAATCAGAGCTGTTTTTTGCAAAGTGCCTACCTGTAGATTTTTGCCTCTAGCTCAGCCGGCACCTAGGGAAACCTACCAAACCTGTGCATTTTTGAAAACTAGAGACCTAGGGGAATCCAATATGGGGTGACTTGTGGGGCTCTGACCAGGTTCTGTTACCCAGAATCCTTTGCAAACCTCAAAATGTGGCAAAAAAAAACTCATTTTCCTCACATTTCGGTGACAGAAAGTTCTGGAATCTGAGAGGAGGCAAAACTTTCCTTCCACCCAACGTTCCCCCAAGTCTCCCGATATAAATGATACCTCACTTGTGTGGGTAGGCCTAGCGCCCGCGAAATGAAATGCCCCAAAGCACAACGTGGACACATCCCATTTTTTGACAGAAAACAGAGCTGTTTTTTTGCAAAGTGTCTACCTGTAGATTTTGGCCCCTAGCTCAGCTGGCACCTAGGGAAACCTACTAAAGCTGTGCATTTTTGAAAACTAGAGACCTAGGGGAATCCAAGATGGTGTGACTTGTGGGGCTCTGACCAGGTTCTTTTACCCAAAATCCTTTGCAAACCTCAAAATTTGGCTTAAAAAACACATTTTCCTCACATTTTGGTGACAGAAAGTTCTGGAATCTGAGAGGAGGCACAAATTTCCTTCCACCCAGCGTTCCCCCAAGTCTGCCGATAAAAATGATACCTCACTTGTGTGGGTAGGCCTAGCGCCCGCGACAGGAAATGTCCCCAAACACAACGTGGGCACATCCCATTTTTTGACAGAAAACAGAGGAGTTTTTGGCAAACCACCTACCTGTAGATTGTGGTCTCTAGCTCAGCCGGCACCTAGAGAAACCTACCAAACCTGTGCATTTTTGAAAACTAGAGACCTAGGGGAATTAAGATGGGGTGACTTGTGGGGCTCTGACCAGGTTCTGTTACCCAGAATCCTTTGCAAACCTCAATATTTGGCTAGCAAAACACATTTTCCTCACATTTCGGTGACAGACAGTTCTGGAATCGGAGAGGAGGCACAAATTTCCTTCCACCCAGCGTTCCCCCAAGCCTCCCGATAAAAATGATACCTCACTTGTGTGGGTAGGCCTAGCGCCCGCGACAGGAAATGCCCCAAAGCACAACGTGGACACATCCCATTTTTTGACAGAAATCAGAGATGTTTTTTGCAAAGTGCCTACCTGTAGATTTTGGCCTCTAGCTCAGCCGGCACCTAGTGAAACCTACCAAACCCGTGCATTTATGAAAACTAGAGACCTAGGGGAATTCAAGATGTGGTGACTTGTGGGGCTCAGACCAGGTTCTGTTACCCAGAATCCGTTGCAAACCTCAAAATTTGGCTAAAAAAACACATTTTCCTCACATTTCGGTGACAGAAAGTTCTGGAATCTGAGAGGAGGCAAAAATGTCCTTCCACCCAGCGTTCCCCCAAGTGTCCCGATAAAAATGATACCTCACTTGTGTGGGTAGGCCTAGCGCCCGCGACAAGAAATGCCCTAAAGCACAAAGTGGACACATCCCATTTTTTTTACAGAAAACAGAGCTGTTTTTTGCTAAGTGCCTACCTGTAGATTTTGGCCCCTAGCTCAGCCGGCACCTGGGGAAACCTACTAAACCTGTGCATTTTTGAAAACTAGAGACCTAGGGGAATCCAAGATGGGGTGTCTTGTGGGGCTCTGACCAGGTTCTGTTACCCAGAATCCTTTGCAAACCTCAAAATTTGGCTTAAAAAACACATTTTCCTCACATTTTGGTGACAGAAAGTTCTGGAATCTGAGAGGAGGCACAAATTTCCTTCCACCCAGCGTTCCCCCAAGTCTGCCGATAAAAATGATACCTCACTTGTGTGGGTAGGCCTAGCACCCGCAACAGGAAATGTCCCCAAACACAACGTGGGCACATCCCATTTTTTGACAGAAAACAGAGGTGTTTTTGGCAAAGCACCTACCTGTAGATTGTGGTCTCTAGCTCAGCCGGCACCTAGGGAAACCTACCAAACCTGTGCATTTTTTAAAACTAGAGACCTAGGGGAATTTAAGATGGGGTGACTTGTGGGGCTCTGATCAGGTTCTTTTACCCAGAATCCTTTGCAAACCTCAAAATTTGGCTTAAAAAACACATTTTTCTCACATTTTGGTGACAGAAAGTTCTGGAATCTGAGAGGAGGCACAAATTTCCTTCCACCCAGCGTTCCCCCAAGTCTGCCGATAAAAATGATACCTCACTTGTGTGGGTAGGCCTAGCGCCCGCAACAGGAAATGTCCCCAAACACAACGTGGGCACATCCCATTTTTTGACAGAAAACAGAGGTGTTTTTGGCAAAGCACCTACCTGTAGATTGTGGTCTCTAGCTCAGCCGGCACCTAGGGAAACCTACCAAACCTGTGCATTTTTGAAAACTAGAGACCTAGGGGAATTTAAGATGGGGAGACTTGTGGGGCTCTGACCAGGTTCTGTTACCCAGAATCCTTTGCAAACCTCAATATTTGGCTAGCAAAACACATTTTCCTCACATTTCGGTGACAGAAAGTTCTGGAATCGGAGAGGAGGCACAAATTTCCTTCCACCCAGCATTCCCCCAAGCCTCCCGATAAAAATGATACCTCACTTGTGTCGGTAGGCCTAGCGCCCGCGACAGGAAATGCCCCAAAGCACAACATGGACACATCCCATTTTTTGACAGAAATCAGAGATGTTTTTTGCAAAGTGCCTACCTGTAGATTTTGGCCTCTAGCTCAGCCGGCACCTAGGGAAACCTACCAAACCCGTGCATTTTTGAAAACTAGAGACCTAGGGGAATTCAAGATGTGGTGACATGTGGGGCTCAGACCAGGTTCTGTTACCCAGAATCCTTTGCAAACCTCAATATTTGGCTAGCAAAACACATTTTCCTCACATTTCGGTGACAGAAAGTTCTGGAATCGGAGAGGAGGCACAAATTTCCTTTCACCCAGCGTTCCCCCAAGCCTCCCGATAAAAATGATACCTCACTTGTGTGGGTAGGCCTAGCGCCCGCGACAGGAAATGCCCCAAAGCACAACGTGGACACATCCCATTTTTTGACAGAAATCAGAGATGTTTTTTGCAAAGTGCCTACCTGTAGATTTTGGCCCCTAGCTCAGCCGGCACCTGGGGAAACCTACTAAACCTGTGCATTTTTGAAAACTAGAGACCTAGGGGAATCCAAGATGGGGTGACTTGTGGGGCTCTGACCAGGTTCTGTTACCCAGAATCCTTTGCAAACCTCAAAATGTGGCTTAAAAAACACATTTTCCTCACATTTCGGTGACAGAAAGTTCTAGATTCAGAGAGGAGGCACAAATTTCCTTCCACCCAGCGTTCCCCCAAGTCTCCCGATAAAAATGGTACCTCACTTGTGTGAGTAGGCCTAGCGCCCGCGACAGGATATGCCTCAAAACACGACGTGGACACATCACATTTTCAGAAAGAAAACAGAGCTGTTTTTTACTAAGTGCCTACCTGTGGATTTTGGCCTCTAGCTCAGCCGGCACCTAGGGAAACCTACCAAACCCGTGCATTTTTGAAAACTAAAGACCTAGGGGAATTCAAGATGTGGTGACATGTGGGGCTCAGACCAGGTTCTGTTACCCAGAATCCTTTGCAAACCTCAAAATTTGGCTAGCAAAACACATTTTCCTCACATTTCGGTGACAGAAAGTTCTGGAATCGGAGAGGAGGCACAAATTTCCTTTCACCCAGCGTTCCCCCAAGCCTCCCGATAAAAATGATACCTCACTTGTGTGGGTAGGCCTAGCGCCCGCGACAGGAAATGCCCCAAAGCACAACGTGGACACATCCCATTTTTTGACAGAAATCAGAGATGTTTTTTGCAAAGTGCCTACCTGTAGATTTTGGCATCTAGCTCAGCCGGCACCTAGTGAAACCTACCAAACCCGTGCATTTATGAAAACTAGAGACCTAGGGGAATTCAAGATGTGGTGACTTGTGGGGCTCAGACCAGGTTCTGTTACCCAGAATCCGTTGCAAACCTCAAAATTTGGCTAAAAAAACACATTTTCCTCACATTTCGGTGACAGAAAGTTCTGGAATCTGAGAGGAGGCAAAAATGTCCTTCCACCCAGCGTTCCCCCAAGTGTCCCGATAAAAATGATACCTCACTTGTGTGGGTAGGCCTAGCGCCCGCGACAAGAAATGCCCTAAAGCACAAAGTGGACACATCCCATTTTTTTTACAGAAAACAGAGCTGTTTTTTGCTAAGTGCCTACCAGTAGATTTTGGCCCCTAGCTCAGCCGGCACCTGGGGAAACCTACTAAACCTGTGCATTTTTGAAAACTAGAGACCTAGGGGAATCCAAGATGGGGTGTCTTGTGGGGCTCTGACCAGGTTCTGTTACCCAGAATCCGTTGCAAACCTCAAAATTTGGCTTAAAAAACACATTTTCCTCACATTTTGGTGACAGAAAGTTCTGGAATCTGAGAGGAGGCACAAATTTCCTTCCACCCAGCGTTCCCCCAAGTCTGCCGATAAAAATGATACCTCACTTGTGTGGGTAGGCCTAGCACCCGCAACAGGAAATGTCCCCAAACACAACGTGGGCACATCCCATTTTTTGACAGAAAACAGAGGTGTTTTTGGCAAAGCACCTACCTGTAGATTGTGGTCTCTAGCTCAGCCGGCACCTAGGGAAACCTACCAAACCTGTGCATTTTTTAAAACTAGAGACCTAGGGGAATTTAAGATGGGGTGACTTGTGGGGCTCTGATCAGGTTCTTTTACCCAGAATCCTTTGCAAACCTCAAAATTTGGCTTAAAAAACACATTTTCCTCACATTTTGGTGACAGAAAGTTCTGGAATCTGAGAGGAGGCACAAATTTCCTTCCACCCAGCGTTCCCCCAAGTCTGCCGATAAAAATGATACCTCACTTGTGTGGGTAGGCCTAGCGCCCGCAACAGGAAATGTCCCCAAACACAACGTGGGCACATCCCATTTTTTGACAGAAAACAGAGGTGTTTTTGGCAAAGCACCTACCTGTAGATTGTGGTCTCTAGCTCAGCCGGCACCTAGGGAAACCTACCAAACCTGTGCATTTTTGAAAACTAGAGACCTAGGGGAATTTAAGATGGGGAGACTTGTGGGGCTCTGACCAGGTTCTGTTACCCAGAATCCTTTGCAAACCTCAATATTTGGCTAGCAAAACACATTTTCCTCACATTTCGGTGACAGAAAGTTCTGGAATCGGAGAGGAGGCACAAATTTCCTTCCACCCAGCATTCCCCCAAGCCTCCCGATAAAAATGATACCTCACTTGTGTCGGTAGGCCTAGCGCCCGCGACAGGAAATGCCCCAAAGCACAACGTGGACACATCCCATTTTTTGACAGAAATCAGAGATGTTTTTTGCAAAGTGCCTACCTGTAGATTTTGGCCTCTAGCTCAGCCGGCACCTAGGGAAACCTACCAAACCCGTGCATTTTTGAAAACTAGAGACCTAGGGGAATTCAAGATGTGGTGACATGTGGGGCTCAGACCAGGTTCTGTTACCCAGAATCCTTTGCAAAACTCAATATTTGGCTAGCAAAACACATTTTCCTCACATTTCGGTGACAGAAAGTTCTGGAATCGGAGAGGAGGCACAAATTTCCTTTCACCCAGCGTTCCCCCAAGCCTCCCGATAAAAATGATACCTCACTTGTGAGGGTAGGCCTAGCGCCCGCGACAGGAAATGCCCCAAAGCACAACGTGGACACATCCCATTTTTTTTACAGAAAACAGAGCTGTTTTTTGCTAAGTGCCTACCTGTAGATTTTGGCCCCTAGCTCAGCCGGCACCTGGGGAAACCTACTAAACCTGTGCATTTTTTAAAACTAGAGACCTAGGGGAATCCAAGATGGGGTGTCTTGTGGGGCTCTGACCAGGTTCTGTTACCCAGAATCCTTTGCAAACCTCAAAATTTGGCTTAAAAAACACATTTTCCTCACATTTTGGTGACAGAAAGTTCTGGAATCTGAGAGGAGGCACAAATTTCCTTCCACCCAGCGTTCCCCCAAGTCTGCCGATAAAAATGATACCTCACTTGTGTGGGTAGGCCTAGCACCCGCAACAGGAAATGTCCCCAAACACAACGTGGGCACATCCCATTTTTTGACAGAAAACAGAGGTGTTTTTGGCAAAGCACCTACCTGTAGATTGTGGTCTCTAGCTCAGCCGGCACCTAGGGAAACCTACCAAACCTGTGCATTTTTTAAAACTAGAGACCTAGGGGAATTTAAGATGGGGTGACTTGTGGGGCTCTGATCAGGTTCTTTTACGCAGAATCCTTTGCAAACCTCAAAATTTGGCTTAAAAAACACATTTTCCTCACATTTTGGTGACAGAAAGTTCTGGAATCTGAGAGGAGGCACAAATTTCCTTCCACCCAGCGTTCCCCCAAGTCTGCCGATAAAAATGATACCTCACTTGTGTGGGTAGGCCTAGCGCCCGCAACAGGAAATGTCCCCAAACACAACGTGGGCACATCCCATTTTTTGACAGAAAACAGAGGTGTTTTTGGCAAAGCACCTACCTGTAGATTGTGGTCTCTAGCTCAGCCGGCACCTAGGGAAACCTACCAAACCTGTGCATTTTTGAAAACTAGAGACCTAGGGGAATTTAAGATGGGGAGACTTGTGGGGCTCTGACCAGGTTCTGTTACCCAGAATCCTTTGCAAACCTCAATATTTGGCTAGCAAAACACATTTTCCTCACATTTCGGTGACAGAAAGTTCTGGAATCGGAGAGGAGGCACAAATTTCCTTCCACCCAGCATTCCCCCAAGCCTCCCGATAAAAATGATACCTCACTTGTGTCGGTAGGTCTAGCGCCCGCGACAGGAAATGCCCCAAAGCACAACGTGGACACATCCCATTTTTTGACAGAAATCAGAGATGTTTTTTGCAAAGTGCCTACCTGTAGATTTTGGCCTCTAGCTCAGCCGGCACCTAGGGAAACCTACCAAACCCGTGCATTTTTGAAAACTAGAGACCTAGGGGAATTCAAGATGTGGTGACATGTGGGGCTCAGACCAGGTTCTGTTACCCAGAATCCTTTGCAAACCTCAATATTTGGCTAGCAAAACACATTTTCCTCACATTTCGGTGACAGAAAGTTCTGGAATCGGAGAGGAGGCACAAATTTCCTTTCACCCAGCGTTCCCCCAAGCCTCCCGATAAAAATGATACCTCACTTGTGTGGGTAGGCCTAGCGCCCGTGACAGGAAATGCCCCAAAGCACAACGTGGACACATCCCATTTTTTGACAGAAATCAGAGATGTTTTTTGCAAAGTGCCTACCTGTAGATTTTGGCCCCTAGCTCAGCCGGCACCTGGGGAAACCTACTAAACCTGTGCATTTTTGAAAACTAGAGACCTAGGGGAATCCAAGATGGGGTGACTTGTGGGGCTCTGACCAGGTTCTGTTACCCAGAATCCTTTGCAAACCTCAAAATGTGGCTTAAAAAACACATTTTCCTCACATTTCGGTGACAGAAAGTTCTAGATTCGGAGAGGAGGCACAAATTTCCTTCCACCCAGCGTTCCCCCAAGTCTCCCGATAAAAATGGTACCTCACTTGTGTGAGTAGGCCTAGCGCCCACGACAGGATATGCCTCAAAACACGACGTGGACACATCACATTTTCAGAAAGAAAACAGAGCTGTTTTTTACTAAGTGCCTACCTGTGGATTTTGGCCTCTAGCTCAGCCGGCACCTAGGGAAACCTACCAAACCCGTGCATTTTTGAAAACTAGAGACCTAGGGGAATTCAAGATGTGGTGACATGTGGGGCTCAGACCTGGTTCTGTTACCCAGAATCCTTTGCAAACCTCAAAATTTGGCTAGCAAAACACATTTTCCTCACATTTCGGTGACAGAAAGTTCTGGAATCGGAGAGGAGGCACAAATTTCCTTTCACCCAGCGTTCCCCCAAGCCTCCCGATGAAAATGATACCTCACTTGTGTGGGTAGGCCTAGCGCCCGCGACAGGAAATGCCCCAAAGCACAACGTGGACACATCCCATTTTTTGACAGAAATCAGAGATGTTTTTTGCAAAGTGCCTACCTGTAGATTTTGGCATCTAGCTCAGCCGGCACCTAGTGAAACCTACCAAACCCGTGCATTTATGAAAACTAGAGACCTAGGGGAATTCAAGATGTGGTGACTTGTGGGGCTCAGACCAGGTTCTGTTACCCAGAATCCGTTGCAAACCTCAAAATTTGGCTAAAAAAACACATTTTCCTCACATTTCGGTGACAGAAAGTTCTGGAATCTGAGAGGAGGCAAAAATTTCCTTCCACCCAGCGTTCCCCCAAGCCTCCCGATAAAAATGATACCTCACTTGTGTGGGTAGGCCTAGCGCCCGCGACAGGAAATGCCCCAAAGCACAACGTGGACACATCCCATTTTTTGACAGAAATCAGAGATGTTTTTTGCAAAGTGCCTACCTGTAGATTTTGGCATCTAGCTCAGCAGGCACCTAGTGAAACCTACCAAACCCGTGCATTTATGAAAACTAGAGACCTAGGGGAATTCAAGATGTGGTGACTTGTGGGGCTCAGACCAGGTTCTGTTACCCAGAATCCGTTGCAAACCTCAAAATTTGGCTAAAAAAACACATTTTCCTCACATTTCGGTGACAGAAAGTTCTGGAATCTGAGAGGAGGCAAAAATTTCCTTCCACCCAGCGTTCCCCCAAGTGTCCCGATAAAAATGATACCTCACTTGTGTGGGTAGGCCTAGCGCCCGCGACAAGAAATGCCCTAAAGCACAAAGTGGACACATCCCATTTTTTTACAGAAAACAGAGCTGTTTTTTGCTAAGTTCCTACCTGTAGATTTTGGCCCCTAGCTCAGCCGGCACCTGGGGAAACCTACTAAACCTGTGCATTTTTGAAAACTAGAGACCTAGGGGAATCCAAGATGGGGTGACTTGTGGGGCTCTGACCAGGTTCTGTTACCCAGAATCCTTTGCAAACCTCAAAATTTGGCTTAAAAAACACATTTTCCTCACATTTTGGTGACAGAAAGTTCTGGATTCGGAGAGGAGGCACAAATTTCCTTCCACCCAGCGTTCCCCCAAGTCTCCCGATAAAAATGGTACCTCACTTGTGTGGGTAGGCCTAGCGCCCGCGACAGGATATGCCTCAAAACACGACGTGGACACATCACATTTTTTCACGGAAAACAGAGCTGTTTTTTGCAAAGTGCCTACCTGTAGATTTTGGCCTCTAGCTCAGCCGGCACCTAGGGAAACCTACCAGACCTGTGCATTTTTGAAAACTAGAGACGTAGGGGAATCCAATATGGGTTGAGTTGTGGGGCTCTGACCAGGTTTTGTTACCCAGAATCCTTTGCAAACCTCAAAATTTGGCTTACAAAACACTTTTTCCTGTCATTTCGGTGACAGAAAGTTCTGGAATCTGAGAGGAGCCACAAATTTCCTTCCACCCAGCGTTCCCCCAAGTCTTCCGATAAAAATTGTACCTCACTTGTGTGGGTGGGCCTAGCGCCCGCGACAGGAAATGTCCCCAAACACAACGTGGGCACATCCCATTTTTTGACAGAAAACAGAGGTGTTTTTGGCAAATCACCTACCTGTAGATTGTGGTCTCTAGCTCAGCCGGAACCTAGGGTAACCTACCAAGCCTGTGCATTTTTGAAAACTAGAGACCATGAAGAATCCAAGATAGGGTGACTTGTGGGGCTCTGATCAGGTTCTGTTACCCAGAATCGTTTGCAAACCTCAAAATTTGGCTTACAAAACACTTTTTCCTGTCATTTCGGTGACAGAAAGTTCTGGAATCTGAGAGGAGCCACAAATTTCCTTCCACCCAACGTTCCCCCAAGTCTTCCGATAAAAATGGTACCTCACTTGTGTGGGTGGGCCTAGTGCCCGCGACAGGATATGCCCCAAAACACAACGTTGACACATCCCATTTTTTCACAGAAAACAGAGCTGTTTTTTGCAAAGTGTCTACCTGTAGATTTTGGCCCCTAGCTCAGCCGGCACCTAGGGAAACCTACTAAACCTGTGCATTTTTGAAAACTAGAGACCTAAGGGAATCCAAGATGGGGTGAATTGTGGGGCTCTGCCCAGGTTCTTTTACCCAGAATCCTTTGCAAACCTCAAAATTTGGCTTAAAAAACACATTTTCCTCACATTTTGGTGACAGAAAGTTCTGGAATCTGAGAGGAGGCACAAATTTCCTTCCACCCAGCGTTCCCCCAAGTCTGCCGATAAAAATGATACCTCACTTGTGTGGGTAGGCCTAGCGCCCGCGACAGGAAATGTCCCCAAACACAACGTGGGCACATCCCATTTTTTGACAGAAAACAGAGGTGTTTTTGGCAAATCACCTACCTGTAGATTGTGGTCTCTAGCTCAGCCGGCACCTAGGGAAACCTACCAAACCTGTGCATTTTTGAAAACTAGAGACCTAGGGGAATCCAAGATGGGGTGACTTGTGGGGCTCTGACCAGGTTCTGTTACCCAGAATCCTTTGCAAACCTCATTATTTGGCTAGCAAAACACATTTTCCTCTCATTTCGGTGACAGAAAGTTCTGGAATCGGAGAGGAGGCACAAATGTCCTTTCACCCAGCGTTCCCCCAAGCCTCCCGATAAAAATGATACCTCACTTGTGTGGGTAGGCCTAGCGCCCGCGACAGGAAATGCCCCAAAGCACAACGTGGACACATCCCATTTTTGGACAGAAATCAGAGATGTTTTTTGCAAAAGTGCCTACCTGTAGATTTTGGCCTCTAGCTCAGCCGGCACCTAGGGAAACCTACCAAGCCTGTGCATTTTTGAAAACTAGAGACCATGGGGAATCCAAGATGGGGTGACTTGTGGGGCTCTGATCAGGTTCTGTTACCCAGAATCGTTTGCAAACCTCAAAATTTGGCTTACAAAACACTTTTTCCTGTGATTTCGGTGACAGAAAGTTCTGGAATCTGAGAGGAGCCACAAATTTCCTTCCACCCAGCGTTCCCCCAAGTCTTCCGATAAAAATGGTACCTCACTTGTGTGGGTGGGCCTAGTGCCCGCGACAGGATATGCCCCAAAACACAACGTGGACACATCCCATTTGTTCACAGAAAACAGAGCTGATTTTTGCAAAGTGTCTACCTGTAGATTTTGGCCCGTAGCTCAGCCGGCACCTAGGGAAACCTCCTAAACCTGTGCATTTTTTAAAACTAGAGACCTAGGGGAATCCAAAATGGGGTGACTTGTGGGGCTCTGACCAGGTTCTTTTACCCAGAATCCTTTGCAAACCTCAAAATTTGGCTTAAAAAACACATTTTCTTCACATTTTGGTGACAGAAAGTTCTGGAATCTGAGAGGAGGCACAAATTTCCTTCCACCCAGCGTTCGCCCAAGTCTGCCGATAAAAATGATACCTCACTTGTGTGGGTAGGCCTAGCGCCCGCGACAGGAAATGTCCCCAAACACAACGTGGGCACATCCCATTTTTTGACAGAAAACAGAGGTGTTTTTGGCAAAGCACCTACCTGTAGATTGTGGTCTCTAGCTCAGCCGGAACCTAGGGAAACCTACCAAACCTGTGCATTTTTGAAAACTAGAGACCTAGGGGAATCCAAGATGGGGTGACTTGTGGGGCTCTGACCAGGTTCTGTTACCCAGAATCCTTTGCAAACCTCAATATTTGGCTAGCAAAACACATTTTCCTCACATTTCGGTGACAGAAAGTTCTGGAATCGGAGAGGAGGCACAAATTTCCTTCCACCCAGCGTTCCCCCAAGCCTCCCGATGAAAATGATACCTCACTTGTGTGGGTAGGCCTAGCGCCCGCGACATGAAATGTCCCCAAACACAACGTGGGCACATCCCATTTTTTGACAGAAAACAGAGGTGTTTTTGGCAAATCACCTACCTGTAGATTGTGGTCTCTAGCTCAGCCGGCACCTAGGGAAACCTACCAAACCTGTGCATTTTTTAAAACTAGAGACCTAGGGGAATTTAAGATGGGGAGACTTGTGGGGCTCTGACCAGGTTCTGTTACCCAGAATCCTTTGCAAACCTCAATATTTGGCTAGCAAAACACATTTTCCTCACATTTCGGTGACAGAAAGTTCTGGAATCGGAGAGGAGGCACAAATTTCCTTCCACCCAGCATTCCCCCAAGCCTCCCGATAAAAATGATACCTCACTTGCGTCGGTAGGCCTAGCCCCCGCGACAGGAAATGCCCCAAAGCACAACGTGGACACATCCCATTTTTTGACAGAAATCAGAGATGTTTTTTGCAAAGTGCCTACCTGTAGATTTTGGCCTCTAGCTCAGCCGGCACCTAGGGAAACCTACCAAACACGTGCATTTTTGAAAACTAGAGACCTAGGGGAATTCAAGATGTGGTGACATGTGGGGCTCAGACCAGGTTCTGTTACCCAGAATCCTTTGCAAACCTCAATATTTGGCTAGCAAAACACATTTTCCTCACATTTCGGTGACAGAAAGTTCTGGAATCGGAGAGGAGGCACAAATTTCCTTTCACCCAGCGTTCCCCCAAGCCTCCCGATAAAAATTATACCTCACTTGTGTGGGTAGGCCTAGCGCCCGCGACAGGAAATGCCCCAAAGCACAACGTGGACACATCCCATTTTTTGACAGAAATCAGAGATGTTTTTTGCAAAGTGCCTACCTGTAGATTTTGGCCCCTAGCTCAGCCGGCACCTGGGGAAACCTACTAAACCTGTGCATTTTTGAAAACTAGAGACCTAGGGGAATCCAAGATGGGGTGACTTGTGGGGCTCTGACCAGGTTCTGTTACCCAGAATCCTTTGCAAACCTCAAAATGTGGCTTAAAAAACACATTTTCCTCACATTTCGGTGACAGAAAGTTCTAGATTCGGAGAGGAGGCACAAATTTCCTTCCACCCAGCGTTCCCCCAAGTCTCCCGATAAAAATGGTACCTCACTTGTGTGAGTAGGCCTAGCGCCCGCGACAGGATATGCCTCAAAACACGACGTGGACACATCACATTTTCAGAAAGAAAACAGAGCTGTTTTTTACTAAGTGCCTACCTGTGGATTTTGGCCTCTAGCTCAGCCGGCACCTAGGGAAACCTACCAAACCCGTGCATTTTTGAAAACTAGAGACCTAGGGGAATTCAAGATGTGGTGACATGTGGGGCTCAGACCAGGTTCTGTTACCCAGAATCCTTTGCAAACCTCAAAATTTGGCTAGCAAAACACATTTTCCTCACATTTCGGTGACAGAAAGTTCTGGAATCGGAGAGGAGGCACAAATTTCCTTTCACCCAGCGTTCCCCCAAGCCTCCCGATAAAAATGATACCTCACTTGTGTGGGTAGGCCTAGCGCCCGCGACAGGAAATGCCCCAAAGTACAACGTGGACACATCCCATTTTTTGACAGAAATCAGAGATGTTTTTTGCAAAGTGCCTACCTGTAGATTTTGGCATCTAGCTCAGCCGGCACCTAGTGAAACCTACCAAACCCGTGCATTTATGAAAACTAGAGACCTAGGGGAATTCAAGATGTGGTGACTTGTGGGGCTCAGACCAGGTTCTGTTACCCAGAATCCGTTGCAAACCTCAAAATTTGGCTAAAAAAACACATTTTCCTCACATTTCGGTGACAGAAAGTTCTGGAATCTGAGAGGAGGCAAAAATGTCCTTCCACCCAGCGTTCCCCCAAGTGTCCCGATAAAAATGATACCTCACTTGTGTGGGTAGGCCTAGCGCCCGCGACAAGAAATGCCCTAAAGCACAAAGTGGACACATCCCATTTTTTTACAGAAAACAGAGCTGTTTTTTGCTAAGTTCCTACCTGTAGATTTTGGCCCCTAGCTCAGCCGGCACCTGGGGAAACCTACTAAACCTGTGCATTTTTGAAAACTAGAGACCTAGGGGAATCCAAGATGGGGTGACTTGTGGGGCTCTGACCAGGTTCTGTTACCCAGAATCCTTTGCAAACCTCAAAATTTGGCTTAAAAAACACATTTTCCTCACATTTTGGTGACAGAAAGTTCTGGATTCGGAGAGGAGGCACAAATTTCCTTCCACCCAGCGTTCCCCCAAGTCTCCCGATTAAAATGGTACCTCACTTGTGTGGGTAGGCCTAGCGCCCGCGACAGGATATGCCTCAAAACACGACGTGGACACATCACATTTTTTCACGGAAAACAGAGCTGTTTTTTGCAAAGTGCCTACCTGTAGATTTTGGCCTCTAGCTCAGCCGGCACCTAGGGAAACCTACCAGACCTGTGCATTTTTGAAAACTAGAGACGTAGGGGAATCCAATATGGGTTGAGTTGTGGGGCTCTGACCAGGTTCTGTTACCCAGAATCCTTTGCAAACCTCAAAATTTGGCTTACAAAACACTTTTTCCTGTCATTTCGGTGACAGAAAGTTCTGGAATCTGAGAGGAGCCACAAATTTCCTTCCACCCAACGTTCCCCCAAGTCTTCCGATAAAAATGGTACCTCACTTGTGTGGGTGGGCCTAGTGCCCGCGACAGGATATGCCCCAAAACACAACATGGACACATCCCATTTTTTCACAGAAAACAGAGCTGTTTTTTGCAAAGTGTCTACCTGTAGATTTTGGCCCCTAGCTCAGCCGGCACCTAGGGAAACCTACTAAACCTGTGCATTTTTGAAAACTAGAGACCTAGGGGAATCCAAGATGGGGTGAATTGTGGGGCTCTGCCCAGGTTCTTTTACCCAGAATCCTTTGCAAACCTCAAAATTTGGCTTAAAAAACACATTTTCCTCACATTTTGGTGACAGAAAGTTCTGGAATCTGAGAGGAGGCACAAATTTCCTTCCACCCAGCGTTCCCCCAAGTCTGCCGATAAAAATGATACCTCACTTGTGTGGGTAGGCCTAGCGCCCGCGACAGGAAATGTCCCCAAACACAACGTGGGCACATCCCATTTTTTGACAGAAAACAGAGGTGTTTTTGGCAAATCACCTACCTGTAGATTGTGGTCTCTAGCTCAGCCGGCACCTAGGGAAACCTACCAAACCTGTGAATTTTTTAAAACTAGAGACCTAGGGGAATCCAAGATGGGGTGACTTGTGGGGCTCTGACCAGGTTCTGTTACCCAGAATCCTTTGCAAACCTCATTATTTGGCTAGCAAAACACATTTTCCTCACATTTCGGTGACAGAAAGTTCTGGAATCGGAGAGGAGGCACAAATGTCCTTTCACCCAGCGTTCCCCCAAGCCTCCCGATAAAAATGATACCTCACTTGTGTGGGTAGGCCTAGCGCCCGCGACAGGAAATGCCCCAAAGCACAACGTGGACACATCCCATTTTTTGACAGAAATCAGAGATGTTTTTTGCAAAGTGCCTACCTGTAGATTTTGGCCTCTAGCTCAGCCGGCACCTAGGGAAACCTACCAAGCCTGTGCATTTTTGAAAACTAGAGACCATGGGGAATCCAAGATGGGGTGACTTGTGGGGCTCTGATCAGGTTCTGTTACCCAGAATCGTTTGCAAACCTCAAAATTTGGCTTACAAAACACTTTTTCCTGTGATTTCGGTGACAGAAAGTTCTGGAATCTGAGAGGAGCCACAAATTTCCTTCCACCCAGCGTTCCCCCAAGTCTTCCGATAAAAATGGTACCTCACTTGTGTGGGTGGGCCTAGTGCCCGCGACAGGATATGCCCCAAAACACAACGTGGACACATCCCATTTGTTCACAGAAAACAGAGCTGATTTTTGCAAAGTGTCTACCTGTAGATTTTGGCCCGTAGCTCAGCCGGCACCTAGGGAAACCTCCTAAACCTGTGCATTTTTGAAAACTAGAGACCTAGGGGAATCCAAGATGGGGTGACTTGTGGGGCTCTGACCGGGTTCTTTTACCCAGAATCCTTTGCAAACCTCAAAATTTGGCTTAAAAAACACATTTTCCTCACATTTTGGTGACAGAAAGTTCTGGAATCTGAGAGGAGGCACAAATTTCCTTATACCCAGCGTTCCCCCAAGTCTGCCGATAAAAATGATACCTCACTTGTGTGGGTAGGCCTAGCGCCCGCGACAGGAAATGTCCCCAAACACAACGTGGGCACATCCCATTTTTTGACAGAAAACAGAGGTGTTTTTGGCAAAGCACCTACCTGTAGATTGTGGTCTCTAGCTCAGCCGGAACCTAGGGAAACCTACCAAACCTGTGCATTTTTGAAAACTAGAGACCTAGGGGAATCCAAGATGGGGTGACTTGTGGGGCTCTGACCAGGTTCTGTTACCCAGAATCCTTTGCAAACCTCAATATTTGGCTAGCAAAACACATTTTCCTCACATTTCGGTGACAGAAAGTTCTGGAATCGGAGAGGAGGCACAAATTTCCTTCCACCCAGCGTTCCCCCAAGCCTCCCGATGAAAATGATACCTCACTTGTGTGGGTAGGCCTAGCGCCCGCGACAGGAAATGCCACAAAGCACAACGTGGACACATCCCATTTTTTGACAGAAATCAGAGATGTTTTTTGCAAAGTGCCTAGCTGTAGATTTTGGCCTCTAGCTCAGCCGGCACCTAGGGAAACCTACCAAACCCGTGCATTTTTTAAAACTAGAGACCTAGGGGAATCCAAGATGTGGTGACTTGTGGGGCTCAGACCAGGTTCTGTTACCCAGAATCCGTTGCAAACCTCAAAATTTGGCTAAAAAAACACATTTTCCTCACATTTCGGTGACAGAAAGTTCTGGAATCTGAGAGGAGGCAAAAATGTCCTTCCACCCAGCGTTCCCCCAAGTGTCCCGATAAAAATGATACCTCACTTGTGTGGGTAGGCCTAGTGCCCGCGACAAGAAATGCCCTAAAGCACAACGTGGACACATCCCATTTTTTTTACAGAAAACAGAGCTGTTTTTTGCAAAGTGCCTAGCTGTAGATTTTGGCCTCTAGCTCAGGCGGCACCTAGGGAAACCTACCAAACCCGTGCATCTTTGAAAACTAGAGACCTAGGGGAATCCAAGATGTGGTGACTTGAGGGCCTCAGACCAGGTTCTGTTACCCAGAATCCGTTGCAAACCTCAAAATTTGGCTAAAAAAACACATTTTCCTCACATTTCGGTGACAGAAAGTTCTGGAATCTGAGAGGAGGCAAAAATGTCCTTCCACCCAGCGTTCCCCCAAGTCTTCCGATAAAAATGGTACCTCACTTGTGTGGGTGGGCCTTGTGCCCGCGACAGGATATGCCCCAAAACACAACGTGGACACATCCCATTTTTTCACAGAAAACAGAGCTGTTTTTTGCAAAGTGTCTACCTGTAGATTTTGGCCCCTAGCTCAGCCGGCACCTAGGGAAACCTACTAAACCTGTGCATTTTTTAAAACTAGAGACCTAGGGGAATCCAAGATGGGGTGACTTGTGGGGCTCTGCCCAGGTTCTTTTACCCAGAATCCTTTGCAAACCTCAAAATTTGGCTTAAAAAACACATTTTCCTCACATTTTGATGACAGAAAGTTCTGGAATCTGAGAGAAGGCACAAATTTCCTTCCACCCAGCGTTCCCCCAAGTCTGCCGATAAAAATGATACCTCACTTGTGTGGGTAGGCCTAGCGCCCGCGACAGGAAATGTCCCCAAACACAACGTGGGCACATCCCATTTTTTGACAGAAAACAGAGGTGTTTTTGGCAAATCACCTACCTGTAGATTGTGGTCTCAAGCTCAGCCGGCACCTAGGGAAACCTTCCAAACCTGTGCATTTTTGAAAACTAGAGACCTAGGGGAATCCAAGATGGGGTGACTTGTGGGGCTCTGACCAGGTTCTTTTACCCAGAATCCTTTGCAAACCTCAAAATTTGGCTTAAAAAACACATTTTCCTCACATTTTGGTGACAGAAAGTTCTGGAATCTGAGAGGAGGCACAAATTTCCTTCCACCCAGCGTTCAACCAAGTCTGCCGATAAAAATGATACCTCACTTGTGTGGGTAGGCCTAGCGCCCGCGACATGAAATGTCCCCAAACACAACATGGGCACATCCCATTTTTTGACAGAAAACAGAGGTGTTTTTGGCAAAGCACCTACCTGTAGATTGTGGTCTCTAGCTCAGCCGGAACCTAGGGAAACCTACCAAACCTGTGCATTTTTGAAAACTAGAGACCTAGGGAAATCCAAGATGGGGTGACTTGTGGGGCTCTGACCAGGTTCTGTTACCCAGAATCCTTTGCAAACCTCAATATTTGGCTAGCAAAACACATTTTCCTCACATTTCGGTGACAGAAAGTTCTGGAATCGGAGAGGAGGCAAAAATGTCCTTCCACCCAGCGTTCCCCCAAGCCTCCCGATGAAAATGATACCTCACTTGTGTGGGTAGGCCTAGCGCCAGCGACAGGAAATGCCCCAAAGCACAACATGGACACATCCCATTTTTTGACAGAAAACAGAGCTGTTTTTTTGCAAAGTGTCTACCTGTAGATTTTGGCCCCTAGCCCAGCCGGCACCTAGGGAAACCTACTAAACCTGTGCATTTTTGAAAACTAGAGACCTAGGGGAATCCAAGATGTGGTGACTTGTGGGGCTCTGACCAGGTTCTGTTACCCAGAATCCTTTGCAAACCTCAATATTTGGCTAGCAAAACACATTTTCCTCACATTTCGGTGACAGAAAGTTCTGGAATCGGAGAGGAGGCACAAATTTCCTTCCACCCAGCGTTCCCCCAAGCCTCCCGATGAAAATGATACCTCACTTGTGTGGGTAGGCCTAGCGCCCGCGACAGGAAATGCCCCAAAGCACAACGTGGACACATCCCATTTTTTGACAGAAATCAGAGCTGTTTTTTGCAAAGTGCCTACCTGTAGATTTTTGCCTCTAGCTCAGCCGGCACCTAGGGAAACCTACCAAACCTGTGCATTTTTGAAAACTAGAGACCTAGGGTAATCCAATATGGGGTGACTTGTGGGGCTCTGACCAGGTTCTGTTACCCAGAATCCTTTGCAAACCTCAAAATGTGGCTAAAAAAAACTCATTTTCCTCACATTTCGGTGACAGAAAGTTCTGGAATCTGAGAGGAGGCAAAACTTTCCTTCCACCCAACGTTCCCCCAAGTCTCCCGATATAAATGATACCTCACTTGTGTGGGTAGGCCTAGCGCCCGCGAAATGAAATGCCCCAAAGCACAACGTGGACACATCCCATTTTTTGACAGAAAACAGAGCTGTTTTTTGCAAAGTGTCTACCTGTAGATTTTGGCCCCTAGCTCAGCTGGCACCTAGGGAAACCTACTAAACCTGTGCATTTTTGAAAACTAGAGACCTAGGGGAATCCAAGATGGGGTGACTTGTGGGGCTCTGACCAGGTTCTTTTACCCAAAATCCTTTGCAAACCTCAAAATTTGGCTTAAAAAACACATTTTCCTCACATTTTGGTGACAGTAAGTTCTGGAATCTGAGAGGAGGCACAAATTTTCTTCCACCCAGCGTTCCCCCAAGTCTGCCGATAAAAATGATACCTCACTTGTGTGGGTAGGCCTAGCGCCCGCGACAGGAAATGTCCCCAAACACAACGTGGGCACATCCCATTTTTTGACAGAAAACAGAGGAGTTTTTGGCAAACCACCTACCTGTAGATTGTGGTCTCTAGCTCAGCCGGCACCTAGGGAAACCTACCAAACCTGTGCATTTTTTAAAACTAGAGACCTAGGGGAATTAAGATGGGGTGACTTGTGGGGCTCTGACCAGGTTCTGTTACCCAGAACCCTTTGCAAACCTCAATATTTGGCTAGCAAAACACATTTTCCTCACATTTCGGTGACAGACAGTTCTGGAATCGGAGAGGAGGCACAAATTTCCTTCCACCCAGCGTTCCCCCAAGCCTCCCGATAAAAATGATACCTCACTTGTGTGGGTAGGCCTAGCGCCCGCGACAGGAAATGCCCCAAAGCACAACGTGGACACATCCCATTTTTTGACAGAAATCAGAGATTTTTTTGCAAAGTGCCTACCTGTAGATTTTGGCCTCTAGCTCAGCCGGCACCTAGTGAAACCTACCAAACCCGTGCATTTATGAAAACTAGAGACCTAGGGGAATTCAAGATGTGGTGACTTGTGGGGCTCAGACCAGGTTCTGTTACCCAGAATCCGTTGCAAACCTCAAAATTTGGCTAAAAAAACACATTTTCCTCACATTTCGGTGACAGAAAGTTCTGGAATCTGAGAGGAGGCAAAAATGTCCTTCCACCCAGCGTTCCCCCAAGTGTCCCGATAAAAATGATATCTCACTTGTGTGGGTAGGCCTAGCGCCCGCGACAGGAAATGTCCCCAAACACAACGTGGGCACATCCCATTTTTTGACAGAAAATAGAGGTGTTTTTGGCAAATCACCTACCTGTAGATTGTGGTCTCAAGCTCAGCCGGCACCTAGGGAAACCTTCCAAACCTGTGCATTTTTGAAAACTAGAGACCTAGGGGAATCCAAGATGGGGTGACTTGTGGGGCTCTGACCAGGTTCTTTTACCCAGAATCCTTTGCAAACCTCAAAATTTGGCTTAAAAAACACATTTTCCTCACATTTTGGTGACAGAAAGTTCTGGAATCTGAGAGGAGGCACAAATTTCCTTCCACCTAGCGTTCCCCCAAGTCTGCCGATAAAAATGATACCTCACTTGTGTGGGTAGGCCTAGCGCCCGCGACATGAAATGTCCCCAAACACAACATGGGCACATCCCATTTTTTGACAGAAAACAGAGGTGTTTTTGGCAAAGCACCTACCTGTAGATTGTGGTCTCTAGCTCAGCCGGAATCTAGGGAAACCTACCAAACCTGTGCATTTTTTAAAACTAGAGACCTAGGGGAATCCAAGATGGGGTGACTTGTGGGGCTCTGACCAGGTTCTGTTACCCAGAATCATTTGCAAACCTCAATATTTGGCTAGCAAAACACATTTTCCTCACATTTCGGTGACAGAAAGTTCTGGAATCGGAGAGGAGGCAAAAATGTCCTTCCACCCAGCGTTCCCCCAAGCCTCCCGATGAAAATGATACCTCACTTGTGTGGGTAGGCCTAGCGCCAGCGACAGGAAATGCCCCAAAGCACAACATGGACACATCCCATTTTTTGACAGAAAACAGAGCTGTTTTTTTGCAAAGTGTCTACCTGTAGATTTTGGCCCCTAGCTCAGCCGGCACCTAGGGAAACCTACTAAACCTGTGCATTTTTGAAAACTAGAGACCTAGGGGAATCCAAGATGTGGTGACTTGTGGGGCTCTGACCAGGTTCTGTTACCCAGAATCCTTTGCAAACCTCAATATTTGGCTAGCAAAACACATTTTCCTCACATTTCGGTGACAGAAAGTTCTGGAATCGGAGAGGAGGCACAAATTTCCTTCCACCCAGCGTTCCCCCAAGCCTCCCGATGAAAATGATACCTCACTTGTGCGGGTAGGCCTAGCGCCCGCGACAGGAAATGCCCCAAAGCACAACGTGGACACATCCCATTTTTTGACAGAAATCAGAGCTGTTTTTTGCAAAGTGCCTACATTTAGATTTTTGCCTCTAGCTAAGCCGGCACCTAGGGAAACCTACCAAACCTGTGCATTTTTGAAAACTAGAGACCTAGGGTAATCCAATATGGGGTGACTTGTGGGGCTCTGACCAGGTTCTGTTACCCAGAATCCTTTGCAAACCTCAAAATGTGGCTAAAAAAAACTCATTTTCCTCACATTTCGGTGACAGAAAGTTCTGGAATCTGAGAGGAGGCAAAACTTTCCTTCCACCCAACGTTCCCCCAAGTCTCCCGATATAAATGATACCTCACTTGTGTGGGTAGGCCTAGCGCCCGCGAAATGAAATGCCCCAAAGCACAACGTGGACACATCCCATTTTTTGACAGAAAACAGAGCTGTTTTTTGCAAAGTGTCTACCTGTAGATTTTGGCCCCTAGCTCAGCTGGCACCTAGGGAAACCTACTAAACCTGTGCATTTTTGAAAACTAGAGACCTAGGGGAATCCAAGATGGGGTGACTTGTGGGGCTCTGACCAGGTTCTTTTACCCAAAATCCTTTGCAAACCTCAAAATTTGGCTTAAAAAACACATTTTCCTCACATTTTGGTGACAGTAAGTTCTGGAATCTGAGAGGAGGCACAAATTTTCTTCCACCCAGCGTTCCCCCAAGTCTGCCGATAAAAATGATACCTCACTTGTGTGGGTAGGCCTAGCGCCCGCGACAGGAAATGTCCCCAAACACAACGTGGGCACATCCCATTTTTTGACAGAAAACAGAGGAGTTTTTGGCAAACCACCTACCTGTAGATTGTGGTCTCTAGCTCAGCCGGCACCTAGGGAAACCTACCAAACCTGTGCATTTTTTAAAACTAGAGACCTAGGGGAATTAAGATGGGGTGACTTGTGGGGCTCTGACCAGGTTCTGTTACCCAGAACCCTTTGCAAACCTCAATATTTGGCTAGCAAAACACATTTTCCTCACATTTCGGTGACAGACAGTTCTGGAATCGGAGAGGAGGCACAAATTTCCTTCCACCCAGCGTTCCCCCAAGCCTCCCGATAAAAATGATACCTCACTTGTGTGGGTAGGCCTAGCGCCCGCGACAGGAAATGCCCCAAAGCACAACGTGGACACATCCCATTTTTTGACAGAAATCAGAGATTTTTTTGCAAAGTGCCTACCTGTAGATTTTGGCCTCTAGCTCAGCCGGCACCTAGTGAAACCTACCAAACCCGTGCATTTATGAAAACTAGAGACCTAGGGGAATTCAAGATGTGGTGACTTGTGGGGCTCAGACCAGGTTCTGTTACCCAGAATCCGTTGCAAACCTCAAAATTTGGCTAAAAAAACACATTTTCCTCACATTTCGGTGACAGAAAGTTCTGGAATCTGAGAAGAGGCAAAAATGTCCTTCCACCCAGCGTTCCCCCAAGTGTCCCGATAAAAATGATATCTCACTTGTGTGGGTAGGCCTAGCGGCCGCGACAAGAAATGCCCTAAAGCACAAAGTGGACACATCCCATTTTTTTTACAGAAAACAGAGCTGTTTTTTGCTAAGTGCCTACCTGTAGATTTTGGCCCCTAGCTCAGCCGGCACCTGGGGAAACCTACTAAACCTGTGCATTTTTGAAAACTAGAGACCTAGGGGAATCCAAGATGGGGTGACTTGTGGGGCTCTGACCAGGTTCTGTTACCCAGAATCCTTTGCAAACCTCAAAATTTGGCTTAAAAAACACATTTTCCTCACATTTTGGTGACAGAAAGTTCTGGAATCTGAGAGGAGGCACAAATTTCCTTCAACCCAGCGTTCCCCCAAGTCTGCCGATAAAAATGATACCTCACTTGTGTGGGTAGGCCTAGCACCCGCAACAGGAAATGTCCCCAAACACAACGTGGGCACATCCCATTTTTTGACAGAAAACAGAGGTGTTTTTGGCAAAGCACCTACCTGTAGATTGTGGTCTCTAGCTCAGCCGGCACCTAGGGAAACCTACCAAACCTGTGCATTTTTTAAAACTAGAGACCTAGGGGAATTTAAGATGGGGTGACTTGTGGGGCTCTGATCAGGTTCTTTTACCCATAATCCTTTGCAAACCTCAAAATTTTTGCTTAAAAAACACATTTTC
Organism: Pleurodeles waltl; assembly: GCF_031143425.1. Taxonomy (NCBI): domain Eukaryota; kingdom Metazoa; phylum Chordata; class Amphibia; order Caudata; family Salamandridae; genus Pleurodeles; species Pleurodeles waltl. The sequence continues at coordinate 827,811,513 of NC_090439.1, forward strand.
CTCACATTTTGGTGACAGAAAGTTCTGGAATCTGAGAGGAGGCACAAATTTCCTTCCACCCAGCGTTCCCCCAAGTCTGCCGATAAAAATGATACCTCACTTGTGTGGGTAGGCCTAGCGCCCGCAACAGGAAATGTCCCCAAACACAACGTGGGCACATCCCATTTTTTGACAGAAAACAGAGGTGTTTTTGGCAAAGCACCTACCTGTAGATTGTGGTCTCTAGCTCAGCCGGCACCTAGGGAAACCTACCAAAGCTGTGCATTTTTGAAAACTAGAGACCTAGGGGAATTTAAGATGGGGAGACTTGTGGGGCTCTGACCAGGTTCTGTTACCCAGAATCCTTTGCAAACCTCAATATTTGGCTAGCAAAACACATTTTCCTCACATTTCGGTGAGAGAAAGTTCTGGAATCGGAGAGGAGGCACAAATTTCCTTTCACCCAGCGTTCCCCCAAGCCTCCCGATAAAAATGATACCTCACTTGTGTGGGTAGGCCTAGCGCCCGCGACAGGAAATGCCCCAAAGCACAACGTGGACACATCCCATTTTTTTACAGAAATCAGAGATGCTTTTTGCAAAGTGCCTACCTGTAGATTTTGGCATCTAGCTCAGCCGGCACCTAGTGAAACCTACCAAACCCGTGCATTTATGAAAACTAGAGACCTAGGGGAATTCAAGATGTGGTGACTTGTGGGGCTCAGACCAGGTTCTGTTACCCAGAATCCGTTGCAAACCTCAAAATTTGGCTAAAAAAAACACATTTTCCTCACATTTCGGTGACAGAAAGTTCTGGAATCTGAGAGGAGGCAAGAATTTCCTTCCACCCAGCGTTCCCCCAAGTGTCCCGATAAAAATGATACCTCACTTGTGTGGGTAGGCCTAGCGCCCGCGACAAGAAATGCCCTAAAGCACAAAGTGGACACATCCCATTTTTTTACAGAAAACAGAGCTGTTTTTTGCTAAGTGCCTACCTGTAGATTTTGGCCCCTAGCTCAGCCGGCACTTGGGGAAACCGACTAAACCTGTGCATTTTTGAAAACTAGAGACCTAGGGGAATCCAAGATGGGGTGACTTGTGGGGCTCTGACCAGGTTCTGTTACCCAGAATCCTTTGCAAACCTCAAAATTTGGCTTAAAAAACACATTTTCCTCACATTTTGGTGACAGAAAGTTCTGGATTCGGAGAGGAGGCACAAATTTCCTTCCACCCAGCGTTCCCCCAAGTCTCCCGATAAAAATGGTACCTCACTTGTGTGGGTATGCCTAGCGCCCGCGACAGGATATGCCTCAAAACACGACGTGGACACATCACATTTTTTCACGGAAAACAGAGCTGTTTTTTGCAAAGTGCCTACCTGTAGATTTTGGCCTCTAGCTCAGCCGGCACCTAGGGAAACCTACTAGACCTGTGCATTTTTTAAAACTAGAGACGTAGGGGAATCCAATATGGGTTGAGTTGTGGGGCTCTGACCAGGTTCTGTTACCCAGAATCCTTTGCAAACCTCAAAATTTGGCTTACAAAACACTTTTTCCTGTCATTTCGGTGACAGAAAGTTCTGGAATCTGAGAGGAGCCAAAAATTTCCTTCCACCCAGCGTTCCCCCAAGTCTTCCGATAAAAATTGTACCTCACTTGTGTGGGTGGGCCTAGTGCCCGCGACCGGATATGCCCCAAAACACAACGTGGACACATCCCATTTTTTCACAGAAAACAGAGCTGTTTTTTGCAAAGTGCCTACCTGTAGATTTTGGCCTCTAGCTCAGCCGGCACCTAGGGTAACCTACCAAGCCTGTGCATTTTTGAAAACTAGAGACCATGAAGAATCCAAGATGGGGTGACTTGTGGGGCTCTGATCAGGTTCTGTTACCCAGAATCGTTTGCAAACCTCAAAATTTGGCTTACAAAACACTTTTTCCTGTCATTTCGGTGACAGAAAGTTCTGGAATCTGAGAGGAGCCACAAATTTCCTTCCACCCAACGTTCCCCCAAGTCTTCCGATAAAAATGGTACCTCACTTGTGTGGGTGGGCCTAGTGCCCGCGACAGGATATGCCCCAAAACACAACGTGGACACATCCCATTTTTTCACAGAAAACAGAGCTGTTTTTTGCAAAGTGTCTACCTGTAGATTTTGGCCCCTAGCTCAGCCGGCACCTAGGGAAACCTACTAAACCTGTGCATTTTTGAAAACTAGAGACCTAGGGGAATCCAAGATGGGGTGAATTGTGGGGCTCTGTCCAGGTTCTTTTACCCAGAATCCTTTGCAAACCTCAAAATTTGGCTTAAAAAACACATTTTCCTCACATTGTGGTGACAGAAAGTTCTGGAATCTGAGAGGAGGCACAAATTTCCTTCCACCCAGCGTTCCCCCAAGTCTGCCAATAAAAATGATACCTCACTTGTGTGGGTAGGCCTAGCGCCCGCGACAGGAAATGTCCCCAAACACAACGTGGGCACATCCCATTTTTTGACAGAAAACAGAGGTGTTTTTGGCAAATCACCTACCTGTAGATTGTGGTCTCTAGCTCAGCCGGCACCTAGGGAAACCTACCAAACCTGTGCATTTTTGAAAACTAGAGACCCAGGGGAATCCAAGATGGGGTGACTTGTGGGGCTCTGACCAGGTTCTGTTACCCAGAATCCTTTGCAAACCTCAATATTTGGCTAGCAAAACACATTTTCCTCACATTTCGGTGACAGAAAGTTCTGGAATCGGAGAGGAGGCACAAATTTCCTTCCACCCAGCGTTCCCCCAAGCCTCCCGATGAAAATGATACCTCACTTGTGTGGGTAGGCCTAGCGCCCGTGACAGGAAATGCCCCAAAGCACAATGTGGACACATCCCATTTTTTGACAGAAATCAGAGATGTTTTTTGCAAAGTGCCTACCTGTAGATTTTGGCCTCAAGCTCAGCCGGCACCTAGGGAAACCTACCAAACCCGTGCATTTTTTAAAACTAGAGACCTAGGGGAATCCAAGATGTGGTGACTTGTGGGGCTCAGACCAGGTTCTGTTACCCAGAATCCGTTGCAAACCTCAAAATTTGGCTAAAAAAACACATTTTCCTCACATTTCGGTGACAGAAAGTTCTGGAATCTGAGAGGAGGCAAAAATGTCCTTCCACCCAGCGTTTCCCCAAGTGTCCCGATAAAAATGATACCTCACTTGTGTGGGTAGGCCTAGTGCCCGCGACAAGAAATGCCCTAAAGCACAACGTGGACACATCCCATTTTTTTACAGAAAACAGAGCTGTTTTTTGCAAAGTGCCTTCCTGTAGATTTTTGCCTCTAGCTCAGCCGGCACCTAGGGAAACCTACCAAACCTGTGCATTTTTGAAAACTAGAGACCTAGGGGAATCCAATATGGGGTGACTTGTGGGGCTCTGACCAGGTTCTGTTACCCAGAATCCTTTGCAAACCTCAAAATGTGGCTAAAAAAAACACATTTTCCTCACATTTCGGTGACAGAAAGTTCTGGAATCTGAGAGGAGGCAAAACTTTCCTTACACCCAACGTTCCCCCAAGTCTCCCGATATAAATGATACCTCACTTGTGTGGGTAGGCCTAGCGCCCGCGAAATGAAATGCCCCAAAGCACAACGTGGACACATCCCATTTTTTGACAGAAAACAGAGCTTTTTTTTGCAAAGTGTCTACCTGTAGATTTTGGCCCCTAGCTCAGCCGGCACCTAGGGAAACCTACTAAACCTGTGCATTTTTGAAAACTAGAGACCTAGGGGAATCCAAGATGGGGTGACTTGTTGGGCTCTGACCAGGTTCTTTTACCCAGAATCCTTTGCAAACCTCAAAATTTGGCTTAAAAAACACATTTTCCTCACATTTTGGTGACAGAAAGTTCTGGAATCTGAGAGGAGGCACAAATTTCCTTCCACCCAGCGTTCCCCCAAGTCTGCCGATAAAAATGATACCTCACTTGTGTGGGTAGGCCTAGCGCCTGCGACAGGAAATGTCCCCAAACACAACGTGGGCACATCCCATTTTTTGACAGAAAACAGAGGTGTTTTTGGCAAAGCACCTACCTGTAGATTGTGGTCTCTAGCTCAGCCGGCTCCTAGGGAAACCTACCAAACCTGTGCATTTTTGAAAACTAGAGACCTAGGGGAATTTAAGATGGGGTGATTTGTGGGGCTCTGACCAGGTTCTGTTACCCAGAATCCTTTGCAAACCTCAATATTTGGCTAGCAAAACACATTTTCCTCACATTTCGGTGACAGAAAGTTCTGGAATCGGAGAGGAGGCACAAATTTCCTTCCACCCAGCATTCCCCCAAGCCTCCCGATAAAAATGATACCTCACTTGTGTGAGTAGGCCTAGCGACCGCGACAGGAAATGCCCCAAAGCACAACGTGGACACATCCCATTTTTTGACAGAAATCAGAGATGTTTTTTGCAAAGTGCCTACCTGTAGATTTTGGCCTCTAGCTCAGCTGGCACCTAGGGAAACCTACCAAACCCGTGCATTTTTGAAAACTAGAGACCTAGGGGAATTCAAGATGTGGTGACCTGTGGGGCTCAGACCAGGTTCTGTTACCCAGAATCCGCAGCAAACCTCAAAATTTGGCTAAAAAAACACATTTTCCTCACATTTCGGTGACAGAAAGTTCTGGAATCTGAGAGGAGGCAAAAATTTCCTTTTACCCAGCGCTTCCCCAAGTGTCCAGATAAAAATGATACCTCACTTGTGTGGGTAGGCCTAGCGCCCGCGACAAGAAATGCCCTAAAGCACAAAGTGGACACATCCCATTTTTTTACAGAAATCAGAGCTGTTTTTTGCTAAGTGCCTACCTGTAGATTTTGGCCCCTAGCTCAGCCGGCACCTGGGGAAACCTACTAAACCTGTGCATTTTTGAAAACTAGAGACCTAGGGGAATCCAAGATGGGGTGACTTGTGGGGCTCTGACCAGGTTCTGTTACCCAGAATCCGTTGCAAACCTCAAAATTTGGCTTAAAAAACACATTTTCCTCATTTTGGTGACAGAAAGTTCTGGATTCGGAGAGGAAGCACAAATTTCCTTCCACCCAGCGTTCCCCCAAGTCTCCCCATAAAAATGGTACCTCACTTGTGTGGGTAGGCCTAGCGCCCGCGACAGGATATGCCTCAAAACACGACGTGGACACATCACATTTTCAGAAAGAAAACAGAGCTGTTTTTTACTAAGTGCCTAGCTGTGGATTTTGGCCTCTAGCTCAGCTGGCACCTGGGGAAACCTAACAAAACTGCGCATTTTTGAAAACTAGACACCTAGGGGAATCCAATATGGGGAAACTTGTGGGGATCTGACCAGGTTCTGTTACCCAGAATCCTTTGCAAACCTCAAAATTTGGCTAAAAAAACAAATTTTCCTGTAATTTCGGTGACAGAAAGTTCTGGAATCTGAGAGGAGCCACACATTTCCTTCCACCCAGCGCTCCCCCAAGTCTCCCGATAAAAATGGTACCTCAGTTGTGTGGGTAGGCCTAGAGCCCACGACAGGATATGCCCCAAAACACAACGTGGACACATCACATTTTTTCACGGAAAACAGAGCTGTTTTTTGCAAAGTGCCTACCTGTAGATTTTGGCCTCTAGCTCAGCCGGCACCTAGGGAAACCTACCAAACCCGTGCATTTTTGAAAACTAGAGACCTAGGGGAATCCAAGATGTGGTGACTTGTGGGGCTCAGACCAGGTTCTGTTACCCAGAATCCGTTGCAAACCTCAAAATTTGGCTAAAAAAACACATTTTCCTCACATTTCGGTGACAGAAAGTTCTGGAATCTGAGAGGAGGCACAAATTTCCTTCCACCCAGCGTTCCCCCAAGTCTGCCGATAAAAATGATACCTCACTTGTGTGGGTAGGCCTAGCGCCCGCGACAGGATATGCCCCAAAACACAACGTGGACTCATAACATTTTTTCACAGAAAACAGAGCTGTTTTTTGCAAAGTGCCTACCAGTAGATTTTGGCCTCTAGCTCAGCCGGCACCTAGGGAAACCTACCAGACCTGTGCATTTTTGAAAACTAGAGACCTAGGGGAATCCAATATGGGGTGGCTTGTGGGGCTCTGACCAGGTTCTGTTACCCAGAATCCTTTGCAAACCTCAAAAGTTGGCTAAAAAAAAACTTTTTCCTGTCATTTCGGTGACAGAATGTTCTGGAATCTGAGAGGAGCCACAAATGTCCTTCCACCCAGCGTTCCCCCAAGTCTTCCGATAAAAATGGTACCTCACTTGTGTTGGTGGGCCTAGTGCCCGCGACAGGAAATGTCCCAAAACACAACGTGGACACATCCCATTTTTTCACAGAAAACAGAGCTGTTTTTTGCAAAGTGCCTACCTGTAGATTTTGGCCCCTAGCTCAGCCGGCACCTACGGAAACCTACTGAACCTGTGCATTTTTTAAAACTAGAGACCTAGGGGAATCCAAGATGGGGTGACTTGTTGGGCTCTGACCAGGTTCTGTTACCCAGAATCCTTTGCAAACCTCAAAATTTGGCTTAAAAAACACATTTTCCTCACATTTTGGTGACAGAAAGTTCTGGAATCTGAGAGGAGGCAAAAATTTCCTTCCACCCAGCGTTCCCCCAAGTGTCCCAATAAAAATGATACCTCACTTGTGTGGGTAGGCCTAGCGCCCGCGACAAGAAATACCCCAAACCACAACGTGGACACATCCCATTTTTTCACAGAAAACAGAGCTGTTTTTTGCAAAGTGCCTAATTGTAGATTTTGGCCTCTAGCTCAGCCGGCACCTAGGGAAACCTACCAAACCTGTGCATTTTTTAAAACTAGAGACATAGGGGAATCCAAGATGGGGTGACTTGTGGGGCTCTGACCAGGTTCTGTTACCCAGAATCGTTTGCAAACCTCAAAATTTGGCTAAAAAAACACTTTTTCTTGTCATTTCGGTGACAGAAAGTTCTGGAATCTGAGAGGAGCCACAAATTTCTTTGCACCCAGCGTTCCCCCAAGTCTTCCGATAAAAATAATCCCTCACTTGTGTGGGAAGGCCTAGCGCCCGGGACAGGAAATGTCCCAAAACGCAACGTGGACACATCCCATTTTTTCACAGAAAACAGAGCTGTTTTTTGCAAAGTGCCTACCTGTAGATTTTGGCCCCTAGCTCAGCCGGCACCTAGGGACACCTACTAAACCTGTGCATTTTTAAAACTAGACACCTAGGGGAATCCAAGATGGGGAGACTTGTGGAGCTCTGACCAGGTTCTGTTACCCAGAATCCTTTGCAAACCTCAAAATTTGGCTTAAAAAACACATTTTCCTCACATTTTGGTGACAAAAAGTTCTGGAATCTGAGAGAAGGCACAAATTTCCTTCCACCCAGCGTTCCCCCAAGTCTGCCGATAAAAATGATACCTCACTTGTGTGGGTAGGCCTAGCGCCCGCGACAGGATATGCCCCAAAACACAACGTGGACACATCAAATTTTTTCACAGAAAACAGAGCTGTTTTTTGCAAAGTGCCTACCTGTAGATTTGGGCCTCTAGCTCAGCCGGCACCTAGGGAAACCTACCAGACCTGTGGATTTTTGAAAACTAGAGACCTAGGGGAATCCAATATGGGGTGGCTTGTGGGGCTCTGACCAGGTTCTGTTACCCAGAATCCTTTGCAAACCTCAAAAGTTGGCTAAAAAAAAACTTTTTCCTGTCATTTCGGTGACAGAGAGTTCTGGAATCTGAGAGGAGCCACAAATGTCCTTCCACCCAGCGTTCCCCCAAGTCTTCTGATAAAAATGATACCTCACTTGTGTGGGTGGGCCTAGTGCCCGCGACAGGATATGCCCCAAAACACAACGTGGACACATCACATTTTTTTCACAGAAAACAGAGCTGTTTTTTGCAAAGTGCCTACCTGTAGATTTTGGCCTCTAGCTCAGCCGGCACCTAGGGAAACCTACCAAACCCGTGCATTTTTGAAAACTAGAGACCTAGGGGAATCCAAGATGTGGTGACTTGTGGGGATCTGACCAGGTTCTGTTACCCAGAATCCTTTGCAAACCTCAAAATTTGGCTAAAAAAACAAATTTTCCTGTAATTTCGGTGACAGAAAGTTCTGGAATCTGAGAGGAGCCACAAATTTCCTTCCACCCAGCGCTCCCCCAAGTCTCCCGATAAAAATGGTACCTCAGTTGTGTGGGTAGGCCTAGAGCCCACGACAGGATACGCCCCAAAACACAACGTGGACACATCACATTTTTTCACGGAAAACAGAGCTGTTTTTTGCAAAGTGCCTACCTGTAGATTTTGGCCTCTAGCTCAGCCGGCACCTAGGGAAACCTACCAAACCCGTGCATTTTTGAAAACTAGAGACCTAGGGGAATCCAAGATGTGGTGACTTGTGGGGCTCAGACCAGGTTCTGTTACCCAGAATCCGTTGCAAACCTCAAAATATGGCTAAAAAAACACATTTTCCTCACATTTCGGTGACAGAAATTAATGGAATCTGAGAGGAGGCACAAATTTCCTTCCACCCAGCGTTCCCCCAAGTCTGCCGATAAAAATGATACCTCACTTGTGTGGGTAGGCCTAGCGCCCGCGACAGGATATGCCCCAAAACACAACGTGGACACATCACATTTTTTCACAGAAAACAGAGCTGTTTTTTGCAAAGTGCCTACCAGTAGATTTTGGCCTCTAGCTCAGCCGGCACCTAGGGAAACCTACCAGACCTGTGCATTTTTGAAAACTAGAGACCTAGGGGAATCCAATATGGGGTGGCTTGTGGGGCTCTGACCAGGTTCTGTTACCCAGAATCCTTTGCAAACCTCAAAAGTTGGCTAAAAAAAAACTTTTTCCTGTCATTTCGGTGACAGAAAGTTCTGGAATCTGAGAGGAGCCACAAATGTCCTTCCACCCAGCGTTCCCCCAAGTCTTCCGATGAAAATGGTACCTCACTTGTGTGGGTGGGCCTAGTGCCCGCGACAGGAAATGTCCCAAAACACAACGTGGACACATCCCATTTTTTCACAGAAAACAGAGCTGTTTTTTGCAAAGTGCCTACCTGTAGATTTTGGCCCCTAGCTCAGCCGGCACCTACGGAAACCTACTGAACCTGTGCATTTTTGAAAACTAGAGACCTAGGGGAATCCAAGATGGGGTGACTTGTGGGGCTCTGACCAGGTTCTGTTACCCAGAATCCTTTGCAAACCTCAAAATTTGGCTTAAAAAAACAAATTTTCCTCACATTTTGGTGACAGAAAGTTCTGGAATCTGAGAGGAGGCAAAAATTTCCTTCCACCCAGCGTTCCCCCAAGTGTCCCAATAAAAATGATACCTCACTTGTGTGGGTAGGCCTAGCGCCCGCGACAAGAAATGCCCCAAAGCACAACGTGGACACATCCCATTTTTTCACAGAAAACAGAGCTGTTTTTTGCAAAGTGCCTAATTGTAGATTTTGGCCTCTAGCTCAGCCGGCACCTAGGGAAACCTACCAAACCTGTGCATTTTTTAAAACTAGAGACATAGGGGAATCCAAGATGGGGTGACTTGTGGGGCTCTGACCAGGTTCTGTTACCCAGAATCGTTTGCAAACCTCAAAATTTGGCTAAAAAAACACTTTTTCTTGTCATTTCGGTGACAGAAAGTTCTGGAATCTGAGAGGAGCCACAAATTTCTTTGCACCCAGCGTTCCCCCAAGTCTTCCGATAAAAATAATCCCTCACTTGTGTGGGAAGGCCTAGCGCCCGGGACAGGAAATGTCCCAAAACGCAACGTGGACACATCCCATTTTTTCACAGAAAACAGAGCTGTTTTTTGCAAAGTGCCTACCTGTAGATTTTGGCCCCTAGCTCAGCCGGCACCTAGGGACACCTACTAAACCTGTGCATTTTTTAAAACTAGACACCTAGGGGAATCCAAGATGGGGAGACTTGTGGAGCTCTGACCAGGTTCTGTTACCCAGAATCCTTTGCAAACCTCAAAATTTGGCTTAAAAAACAAATTTTCCTCACATTTTGGTGACAAAAAGTTCTGGAATCTGAGAGAAGGCACAAATTTCCTTCCACCCAGCGTTCCCCCAAGTCTGCCGATAAAAATGATACCTCACTTGTGTGGGTAGGCCTAGCGCCCGCGACAGGATATGCCCCAAAACACAACGTGGACACATCAAATTTTTTCACAGAAAACAGAGCTGTTTTTTGCAAAGTGCCTACCTGTAGATTTGGGCCTCTAGCTCAGCCGGCACCTAGGGAAACCTACCAGACCTGTGGATTTTTGAAAACTAGAGACCTAGGGGAATCCAATATGGGGTGGCTTGTGGGGCTCTGACCAGGTTCTGTTACCCAGAATCCTTTGCAAACCTCAAAAGTTGGCTAAAAAAAAACTTTTTCCTGTCATTTCGGTGACAGAGAGTTCTGGAATCTGAGAGGAGCCACAAATGTCCTTCCACCCAGCGTTCCCCCAAGTCTTCTGATAAAAATGATACCTCACTTGTGTGGGTGGGCCTAGTGCCCGCGACAGGATATGCCCCAAAACACAACGTGGACACATCACATTTTTTTCACAGAAAACAGAGCTGTTTTTTGCAAAGTGCCTACCTGTAGATTTTGGCCTCTAGCTCAGCCGGCACCTAGGGAAACCTACCAAACCCGTGCATTTTTGAAAACTAGAGACCTAGGGGAATCCAAGATGTGGTGACTTGTGGGGATCTGACCAGGTTCTGTTACCCAGAATCCTTTGCAAACCTCAAAATTTGGCTAAAAAAACAAATTTTCCTGTAATTTCGGTGACAGAAAGTTCTGGAATCTGAGAGGAGCCACAAATTTCCTTCCACCCAGCGCTCCCCCAAGTCTCCCGATAAAAATGGTACCTCAGTTGTGTGGGTAGGCCTAGAGCCCACGACAGGATACGCCCCAAAACACAACGTGGACACATCACATTTTTTCACGGAAAACAGAGCTGTTTTTTGCAAAGTGCCTACCTGTAGATTTTGGCCTCTAGCTCAGCCGGCACCTAGGGAAACCTACCAAACCCGTGCATTTTTGAAAACTAGAGACCTAGGGGAATCCAAGATGTGGTGACTTGTGGGGCTCAGACCAGGTTCTGTTACCCAGAATCCGTTGCAAACCTCAAAATATGGCTAAAAAAACACATTTTCCTCACATTTCGGTGACAGAAATTAATGGAATCTGAGAGGAGGCACAAATTTCCTTCCACCCAGCGTTCCCCCAAGTCTGCCGATAAAAATGATACCTCACTTGTGTGGGTAGGCCTAGCGCCCGCGACAGGATATGCCCCAAAACACAACGTGGACACATCACATTTTTTCACAGAAAACAGAGCTGTTTTTTGCAAAGTGCCTACCAGTAGATTTTGGCCTCTAGCTCAGCCGGCACCTAGGGAAACCTACCAGACCTGTGCATTTTTGAAAACTAGAGACCTAGGGGAATCCAATATGGGGTGGCTTGTGGGGCTCTGACCAGGTTCTGTTACCCAGAATCCTTTGCAAACCTCAAAAGTTGGCTAAAAAAAAACTTTTTCCTGTCATTTCGGTGACAGAAAGTTCTGGAATCTGAGAGGAGCCACAAATGTCCTTCCACCCAGCGTTCCCCCAAGTCTTCCGATGAAAATGGTACCTCACTTGTGTGGGTGGGCCTAGTGCCCGCGACAGGAAATGTCCCAAAACACAACGTGGACACATCCCATTTTTTCACAGAAAACAGAGCTGTTTTTTGCAAAGTGCCTACCTGTAGATTTTGGCCCCTAGCTCAGCCGGCACCTACGGAAACCTACTGAACCTGTGCATTTTTGAAAACTAGAGACCTAGGGGAATCCAAGATGGGGTGACTTGTGGGGCTCTGACCAGGTTCTGTTACCCAGAATCCTTTGCAAACCTCAAAATTTGGCTTAAAAAAACAAATTTTCCTCACATTTTGGTGACAGAAAGTTCTGGAATCTGAGAGGAGGCAAAAATTTCCTTCCACCCAGCGTTCCCCCAAGTGTCCCAATAAAAATGATACCTCACTTGTGTGGGTAGGCCTAGCGCCCGCGACAAGAAATGCCCCAAAGCACAACGTGGACACATCCCATTTTTTCACAGAAAACAGAGCTGTTTTTTGCAAAGTGCCTAATTGTAGATTTTGGCCTCTAGCTCAGCCGGCACCTAGGGAAACCTACCAAACCTGTGCATTTTTTAAAACTAGAGACATAGGGGAATCCAAGATGGGGTGACTTGTGGGGCTCTGACCAGGTTCTGTTACCCAGAATCGTTTGCAAACCTCAAAATTTGGCTAAAAAAACACTTTTTCTTGTCATTTCGGTGACAGAAAGTTCTGGAATCTGAGAGGAGCCACAAATTTCTTTGCACCCAGCGTTCCCCCAAGTCTTCCGATAAAAATAATCCCTCACTTGTGTGGGAAGGCCTAGCGCCCGGGACAGGAAATGTCCCAAAACGCAACGTGGACACATCCCATTTTTTCACAGAAAACAGAGCTGTTTTTTGCAAAGTGCCTACCTGTAGATTTTGGCCCCTAGCTCAGCCGGCACCTAGGGACACCTACTAAACCTGTGCATTTTTTAAAACTAGACACCTAGGGGAATCCAAGATGGGGAGACTTGTGGAGCTCTGACCAGGTTCTGTTACCCAGAATCCTTTGCAAACCTCAAAATTTGGCTTAAAAAACAAATTTTCCTCACATTTTGGTGACAAAAAGTTCTGGAATCTGAGAGAAGGCACAAATTTCCTTCCACCCAGCGTTCCCCCAAGTCTGCCGATAAAAATGATACCTCACTTGTGTGGGTAGGCCTAGCGCCCGCGACAGGATATGCCCCAAAACACAACGTGGACACATCAAATTTTTTCACAGAAAACAGAGCTGTTTTTTGCAAAGTGCCTACCTGTAGATTTGGGCCTCTAGCTCAGCCGGCACCTAGGGAAACCTACCAGACCTGTGGATTTTTGAAAACTAGAGACCTAGGGGAATCCAATATGGGGTGGCTTGTGGGGCTCTGACCAGGTTCTGTTACCCAGAATCCTTTGCAAACCTCAAAAGTTGGCTAAAAAAAAACTTTTTCCTGTCATTTCGGTGACAGAGAGTTCTGGAATCTGAGAGGAGCCACAAATGTCCTTCCACCCAGCGTTCCCCCAAGTCTTCTGATAAAAATGATACCTCACTTGTGTGGGTGGGCCTAGTGCCCGCGACAGGATATGCCCCAAAACACAACGTGGACACATCACATTTTTTTCACAGAAAACAGAGCTGTTTTTTGCAAAGTGCCTACCTGTAGATTTTGGCCTCTAGCTCAGCCGGCACCTAGGGAAACCTACCAAACCCGTGCATTTTTGAAAACTAGAGACCTAGGGGAATCCAAGATGTGGTGACTTGTGGGGATCTGACCAGGTTCTGTTACCCAGAATCCTTTGCAAACCTCAAAATTTGGCTAAAAAAAACAAATTTTCCTGTAATTTCGGTGACAGAAAGTTCTGGAATCTGAGAGGAGCCACAAATTTCCTTCCACCCAGCGCTCCCCCAAGTCTCCCGATAAAAATGGTACCTCAGTTGTGTGGGTAGGCCTAGAGCCCACGACAGGATACGCCCCAAAACACAACGTGGACACATCACATTTTTTCACGGAAAACAGAGCTGTTTTTTGCAAAGTGCCTACCTGTAGATTTTGGCCTCTAGCTCAGCCGGCACCTAGGGAAACCTACCAAACCCGTGCATTTTTGAAAACTAGAGACCTAGGGGAATCCAAGATGTGGTGACTTGTGGGGCTCAGACCAGGTTCTGTTACCCAGAATCCGTTGCAAACCTCAAAATATGGCTAAAAAAACACATTTTCCTCACATTTCGGTGACAGAAATTTCTGGAATCTGAGAGGAGGCACAAATTTCCTTCCACCCAGCGTTCCCCCAAGTCTGCCGATAAAAATGATACCTCACTTGTGTGGGTAGGCCTAGCGCCCGCGACAGGATATGCCCCAAAACACAACGTGGACACATCACATTTTTTCACAGAAAACAGAGCTGTTTTTTGCAAAGTGCCTACCAGTAGATTTTGGCCTCTAGCTCAGCCGGCACCTAGGGAAACCTACCAGACCTGTGCATTTTTGAAAACTAGAGACCTAGGGGAATCCAATATGGGGTGGCTTGTGGGGCTCTGACCAGGTTCTGTTACCCAGAATCCTTTGCAAACATCAAAAGTTGGCTAAAAAAAAACTTTTTCCTGTCATTTCGGTGACAGAAAGTTCTGGAATCTGAGAGGAGCCACAAATGTCCTTCCACCCAGCGTTCCCCCAAGTCTTCCGATGAAAATGGTACCTCACTTGTGTGGGTGGGCCTAGTGCCCGCGACAGGAAATGTCCCAAAACACAACGTGGACACATCCCATTTTTTCACAGAAAACAGAGCTGTTTTTTGCAAAGTGCCTACCTGTAGATTTTGGCCCCTAGCTCAGCCGGCACCTACGGAAACCTACTGAACCTGTGCATTTTTGAAAACTAGAGACCTAGGGGAATCCAAGATGGGGTGACTTGTGGGGCTCTGACCAGGTTCTGTTACCCAGAATCCTTTGCAAACCTCAAAATTTGGCTTAAAAAAACAAATTTTCCTCACATTTTGGTGACAGAAAGTTCTGGAATCTGAGAGGAGGCAATAATTTCCTTCCACCCAGCGTTCCCCCAAGTGTCCCAATAAAAATGATACCTCACTTGTGTGGGTAGGCCTAGCGCCCGCGACAAGAAATGCCCCAAAGCACAACGTGGACACATCCCATTTTTTCACAGAAAACAGAGCTGTTTTTTGCAAAGTGCCTAATTGTAGATTTTGGCCTCTAGCTCAGCCGGCACCTAGGGAAACCTACCAAACCTGTGCATTTTTTAAAACTAGAGACATAGGGGAATCCAAGATGGGGTGACTTGTGGGGCTCTGACCAGGTTCTGTTACCCAGAATCGTTTGCAAACCTCAAAATTTGGCTAAAAAAACACTTTTTCTTGTCATTTCGGTGACAGAAAGTTCTGGAATCTGAGAGGAGCCACAAATTTCTTTGCACCCAGCGTTCCCCCAAGTCTTCCGATAAAAATAATCCCTCACTTGTGTGGGAAGGCCTAGCGCCCGGGACAGGAAATGTCCCAAAACGCAACGTGGACACATCCCATTTTTTCACAGAAAACAGAGCTGTTTTTTGCAAAGTGCCTACCTGTAGATTTTGGCCCCTAGCTCAGCCGGCACCTAGGGACACCTACTAAACCTGTGCATTTTTTAAAACTAGACACCTAGGGGAATCCAAGATGGGGAGACTTGTGGAGCTCTTACCAGGTTCTGTTACCCAGAATCCTTTGCAAACCTCAAAATTTGGCTTAAAAAACACATTTTCCTCACATTTTGGTGACAAAAAGTTCTGGAATCTGAGAGAAGGCACAAATTTCCTTCCACCCAGCGTTCCCCCAAGTCTGCCGATAAAAATGATACCTCACTTGTGTGGGTAGGCCTAGCGCCCGCGACAGGATATGCCCCAAAACACAACGTGGACACATCAAATTTTTTCACAGAAAACAGAGCTGTTTTTTGCAAAGTGCCTACCTGTAGATTTGGGCCTCTAGCTCAGCCGGCACCTAGGGAAACCTACCAGACCTGTGGATTTTTGAAAACTAGAGACCTAGGGGAATCCAATATGGGGTGGCTTGTGGGGCTCTGACCAGGTTCTGTTACCCAGAATCCTTTGCAAACCTCAAAAGTTGGCTAAAAAAAACCTTTTTCCTGTCATTTCGGTGACAGAGAGTTCTGGAATCTGAGAGGAGCCACAAATGTCCTTCCACCCAGCGTTCCCCCAAGTCTTCTGATGAAAATGATACCTCACTTGTGTGGGTGGGCCTAGTGCCCGCGACAGGATATGCCCCAAAACACAACGTGGACACATCACATTTTTTTCACAGAAAACAGAGCTGTTTTTTGCAAAGTGCCTACCTGTAGATTTTGGCCTCTAGCTCAGCCGGCACCTAGGGAAACCTACCAAACCCGTGCATTTTTGAAAACTAGAGACCTAGGGGAATCCAAGATGTGGTGACTTGTGGGGATCTGACCAGGTTCTGTTACCCAGAATCCTTTGCAAACCTCAAAATTTGGCTAAAAAAACAAATTTTCCTGTAATTTCGGTGACAGAAAGTTCTGGAATCTGAGAGGAGCCACAAATTTCCTTCCACCCAGCGCTCCCCCAAGTCTCCCGATAAAAATGGTACCTCAGTTGTGTGGGTAGGCCTAGAGCCCACGACAGGATACGCCCCAAAACACAACGTGGACACATCACATTTTTTCACGGAAAACAGAGCTGTTTTTTGCAAAGTGCCTACCTGTAGATTTTGGCCTCTAGCTCAGCCGGCACCTAGGGAAACCTACCAAACCCGTGCATTTTTGAAAACTAGAGACCTAGGGGAATCCAAGATGTGGTGACTTGTGGGGCTCAGACCAGGTTCTGTTACCCAGAATCCGTTGCAAACCTCAAAATATGGCTAAAAAAACACATTTTCCTCACATTTCGGTGACAGAAATTTCTGGAATCTGAGAGGAGGCACAAATTTCCTTCCACCCAGCGTTCCCCCAAGTCTGCCGATAAAAATGATACCTCACTTGTGTGGGTAGGCCTAGCGCCCGCGACAGGATATGCCCCAAAACACAACGTGGACACATCACATTTTTTCACAGAAAACAGAGCTGTTTTTTGCAAAGTGCCTACCAGTAGATTTTGGCCTCTAGCTCAGCCGGCACCTAGGGAAACCTACCAGACCTGTGCATTTTTGAAAACTAGAGACCTAGGGGAATCCAATATGGGGTGGCTTGTGGGGCTCTGACCAGGTTCTGTTACCCAGAATCCTTTGCAAACCTCAAAAGTTGGCTAAAAAAAAACTTTTTCCTGTCATTTCGGTGACAGAAAGTTCTGGAATCTGAGAGGAGCCACAAATGTCCTTCCACCCAGCGTTCCCCCAAGTCTTCCGATGAAAATGGTACCTCACTTGTGTGGGTGGGCCTAGTGCCCGCGACAGGAAATGTCCCAAAACACAACGTGGACACATCCCATTTTTTCACAGAAAACAGAGCTGTTTTTTGCAAAGTGCCTACCTGTAGATTTTGGCCCCTAGCTCAGCCGGCACCTACGGAAACCTACTGAACCTGTGCATTTTTGAAAACTAGAGACCTAGGGGAATCCAAGATGGGGTGACTTGTGGGGCTCTGACCAGGTTCTGTTACCCAGAATCCTTTGCAAACCTCAAAATTTGGCTTAAAAAAACAAATTTTCCTCACATTTTGGTGACAGAAAGTTCTGGAATCTGAGAGGAGGCAAAAATTTCCTTCCACCCAGCGTTCCCCCAAGTGTCCCAATAAAAATGATACCTCACTTGTGTGGGTAGGCCTAGCGCCCGCGACAAGAAATGCCCCAAAGCACAACGTGGACACATCCCATTTTTTCACAGAAAACAGAGCTGTTTTTTGCAAAGTGCCTAATTGTAGATTTTGGCCTCTAGCTCAGCCGGCACCTAGGGAAACCTACCAAACCTGTGCATTTTTTAAAACTAGAGACATAGGGGAATCCAAGATGGGGTGACTTGTGGGGCTCTGACCAGGTTCTGTTACCCAGAATCGTTTGCAAACCTCAAAATTTGGCTAAAAAAACACTTTTTCTTGTCATTTCGGTGACAGAAAGTTCTGGAATCTGAGAGGAGCCACAAATTTCTTTGCACCCAGCGTTCCCCCAAGTCTTCCGATAAAAATAATCCCTCACTTGTGTGGGAAGGCCTAGCGCCCGGGACAGGAAATGTCCCAAAACGCAACGTGGACACATCCCATTTTTTCACAGAAAACAGAGCTGTTTTTTGCAAAGTGCCTACCTGTAGATTTTGGCCCCTAGCTCAGCCGGCACCTAGGGACACCTACTAAACCTGTGCATTTTTTAAAACTAGACACCTAGGGGAATCCAAGATGGGGAGACTTGTGGAGCTCTGACCAGGTTCTGTTACCCAGAATCCTTTGCAAACCTCAAAATTTGGCTTAAAAAACAAATTTTCCTCACATTTTGGTGACAAAAAGTTCTGGAATCTGAGAGAAGGCACAAATTTCCTTCCACCCAGCGTTCCCCCAAGTCTGCCGATAAAAATGATACCTCACTTGTGTGGGTAGGCCTAGCGCCCGCGACAGGATATGCCCCAAAACACAACGTGGACACATCAAATTTTTTCACAGAAAACAGAGCTGTTTTTTGCAAAGTGCCTACCTGTAGATTTGGGCCTCTAGCTCAGCCGGCACCTAGGGAAACCTACCAGACCTGTGGATTTTTGAAAACTAGAGACCTAGGGGAATCCAATATGGGGTGGCTTGTGGGGCTCTGACCAGGTTCTGTTACCCAGAATCCTTTGCAAACCTCAAAAGTTGGCTAAAAAAAAACTTTTTCCTGTCATTTCGGTGACAGAGAGTTCTGGAATCTGAGAGGAGCCACAAATGTCCTTCCACCCAGCGTTCCCCCAAGTCTTCTGATAAAAATGATACCTCACTTGTGTGGGTGGGCCTAGTGCCCGCGACAGGATATGCCCCAAAACACAACGTGGACACATCACATTTTTTTCACAGAAAACAGAGCTGTTTTTTGCAAAGTGCCTACCTGTAGATTTTGGCCTCTAGCTCAGCCGGCACCTAGGGAAACCTACCAAACCCGTGCATTTTTGAAAACTAGAGACCTAGGGGAATCCAAGATGTGGTGACTTGTGGGGATCTGACCAGGTTCTGTTACCCAGAATCCTTTGCAAACCTCAAAATTTGGCTAAAAAAACAAATTTTCCTGTAATTTCGGTGACAGAAAGTTCTGGAATCTGAGAGGAGCCACAAATTTCCTTCCACCCAGCGCTCCCCCAAGTCTCCCGATAAAAATGGTACCTCAGTTGTGTGGGTAGGCCTAGAGCCCACGACAGGATACGCCCCAAAACACAACGTGGACACATCACATTTTTTCACGGAAAACAGAGCTGTTTTTTGCAAAGTGCCTACCTGTAGATTTTGGCCTCTAGCTCAGCCGGCACCTAGGGAAACCTACCAAACCCGTGCATTTTTGAAAACTAGAGACCTAGGGGAATCCAAGATGTGGTGACTTGTGGGGCTCAGACCAGGTTCTGTTACCCAGAATCCGTTGCAAACCTCAAAATATGGCTAAAAAAACACATTTTCCTCACATTTCGGTGACAGAAATTAATGGAATCTGAGAGGAGGCACAAATTTCCTTCCACCCAGCGTTCCCCCAAGTCTGCCGATAAAAATGATACCTCACTTGTGTGGGTAGGCCTAGCGCCCGCGACAGGATATGCCCCAAAACACAACGTGGACACATCACATTTTTTCACAGAAAACAGAGCTGTTTTTTGCAAAGTGCCTACCAGTAGATTTTGGCCTCTAGCTCAGCCGGCACCTAGGGAAACCTACCAGACCTGTGCATTTTTGAAAACTAGAGACCTAGGGGAATCCAATATGGGGTGGCTTGTGGGGCTCTGACCAGGTTCTGTTACCCAGAATCCTTTGCAAACCTCAAAAGTTGGCTAAAAAAAAACTTTTTCCTGTCATTTCGGTGACAGAAAGTTCTGGAATCTGAGAGGAGCCACAAATGTCCTTCCACCCAGCGTTCCCCCAAGTCTTCCGATGAAAATGGTACCTCACTTGTGTGGGTGGGCCTAGTGCCCGCGACAGGAAATGTCCCAAAACACAACGTGGACACATCCCATTTTTTCACAGAAAACAGAGCTGTTTTTTGCAAAGTGCCTACCTGTAGATTTTGGCCCCTAGCTCAGCCGGCACCTACGGAAACCTACTGAACCTGTGCATTTTTGAAAACTAGAGACCTAGGGGAATCCAAGATGGGGTGACTTGTGGGGCTCTGACCAGGTTCTGTTACCCAGAATCCTTTGCAAACCTCAAAATTTGGCTTAAAAAAACAAATTTTCCTCACATTTTGGTGACAGAAAGTTCTGGAATCTGAGAGGAGGCAAAAATTTCCTTCCACCCAGCGTTCCCCCAAGTGTCCCAATAAAAATGATACCTCACTTGTGTGGGTAGGCCTAGCGCCCGCGACAAGAAATGCCCCAAAGCACAACGTGGACACATCCCATTTTTTCACAGAAAACAGAGCTGTTTTTTGCAAAGTGCCTAATTGTAGATTTTGGCCTCTAGCTCAGCCGGCACCTAGGGAAACCTACCAAACCTGTGCATTTTTTAAAACTAGAGACATAGGGGAATCCAAGATGGGGTGACTTGTGGGGCTCTGACCAGGTTCTGTTACCCAGAATCGTTTGCAAACCTCAAAATTTGGCTAAAAAAACACTTTTTCTTGTCATTTCGGTGACAGAAAGTTCTGGAATCTGAGAGGAGCCACAAATTTCTTTGCACCCAGCGTTCCCCCAAGTCTTCCGATAAAAATAATCCCTCACTTGTGTGGGAAGGCCTAGCGCCCGGGACAGGAAATGTCCCAAAACGCAACGTGGACACATCCCATTTTTTCACAGAAAACAGAGCTGTTTTTTGCAAAGTGCCTACCTGTAGATTTTGGCCCCTAGCTCAGCCGGCACCTAGGGACACCTACTAAACCTGTGCATTTTTTAAAACTAGACACCTAGGGGAATCCAAGATGGGGAGACTTGTGGAGCTCTGACCAGGTTCTGTTACCCAGAATCCTTTGCAAACCTCAAAATTTGGCTTAAAAAACAAATTTTCCTCACATTTTGGTGACAAAAAGTTCTGGAATCTGAGAGAAGGCACAAATTTCCTTCCACCCAGCGTTCCCCCAAGTCTGCCGATAAAAATGATACCTCACTTGTGTGGGTAGGCCTAGCGCCCGCGACAGGATATGCCCCAAAACACAACGTGGACACATCAAATTTTTTCACAGAAAACAGAGCTGTTTTTTGCAAAGTGCCTACCTGTAGATTTGGGCCTCTAGCTCAGCCGGCACCTAGGGAAACCTACCAGACCTGTGGATTTTTGAAAACTAGAGACCTAGGGGAATCCAATATGGGGTGGCTTGTGGGGCTCTGACCAGGTTCTGTTACCCAGAATCCTTTGCAAACCTCAAAAGTTGGCTAAAAAAAAACTTTTTCCTGTCATTTCGGTGACAGAGAGTTCTGGAATCTGAGAGGAGCCACAAATGTCCTTCCACCCAGCGTTCCCCCAAGTCTTCTGATAAAAATGATACCTCACTTGTGTGGGTGGGCCTAGTGCCCGCGACAGGATATGCCCCAAAACACAACGTGGACACATCACATTTTTTTCACAGAAAACAGAGCTGTTTTTTGCAAAGTGCCTACCTGTAGATTTTGGCCTCTAGCTCAGCCGGCACCTAGGGAAACCTACCAAACCCGTGCATTTTTGAAAACTAGAGACCTAGGGGAATCCAAGATGTGGTGACTTGTGGGGATCTGACCAGGTTCTGTTACCCAGAATCCTTTGCAAACCTCAAAATTTGGCTAAAAAAACAAATTTTCCTGTAATTTCGGTGACAGAAAGTTCTGGAATCTGAGAGGAGCCACAAATTTCCTTCCACCCAGCGCTCCCCCAAGTCTCCCGATAAAAATGGTACCTCAGTTGTGTGGGTAGGCCTAGAGCCCACGACAGGATACGCCCCAAAACACAACGTGGACACATCACATTTTTTCACGGAAAACAGAGCTGTTTTTTGCAAAGTGCCTACCTGTAGATTTTGGCCTCTAGCTCAGCCGGCACCTAGGGAAACCTACCAAACCCGTGCATTTTTGAAAACTAGAGACCTAGGGGAATCCAAGATGTGGTGACTTGTGGGGCTCAGACCAGGTTCTGTTACCCAGAATCCGTTGCAAACCTCAAAATATGGCTAAAAAAACACATTTTCCTCACATTTCGGTGACAGAAATTTCTGGAATCTGAGAGGAGGCACAAATTTCCTTCCACCCAGCGTTCCCCCAAGTCTGCCGATAAAAATGATACCTCACTTGTGTGGGTAGGCCTAGCGCCCGCGACAGGATATGCCCCAAAACACAACGTGGACACATCACATTTTTTCACAGAAAACAGAGCTGTTTTTTGCAAAGTGCCTACCAGTAGATTTTGGCCTCTAGCTCAGCCGGCACCTAGGGAAACCTACCAGACCTGTGCATTTTTGAAAACTAGAGACCTAGGGGAATCCAATATGGGGTGGCTTGTGGGGCTCTGACCAGGTTCTGTTACCCAGAATCCTTTGCAAACATCAAAAGTTGGCTAAAAAAAAACTTTTTCCTGTCATTTCGGTGACAGAAAGTTCTGGAATCTGAGAGGAGCCACAAATGTCCTTCCACCCAGCGTTCCCCCAAGTCTTCCGATGAAAATGGTACCTCACTTGTGTGGGTGGGCCTAGTGCCCGCGACAGGAAATGTCCCAAAACACAACGTGGACACATCCCATTTTTTCACAGAAAACAGAGCTGTTTTTTGCAAAGTGCCTACCTGTAGATTTTGGCCCCTAGCTCAGCCGGCACCTACGGAAACCTACTGAACCTGTGCATTTTTGAAAACTAGAGACCTAGGGGAATCCAAGATGGGGTGACTTGTGGGGCTCTGACCAGGTTCTGTTACCCAGAATCCTTTGCAAACCTCAAAATTTGGCTTAAAAAAACAAATTTTCCTCACATTTTGGTGACAGAAAGTTCTGGAATCTGAGAGGAGGCAATAATTTCCTTCCACCCAGCGTTCCCCCAAGTGTCCCAATAAAAATGATACCTCACTTGTGTGGGTAGGCCTAGCGCCCGCGACAAGAAATGCCCCAAAGCACAACGTGGACACATCCCATTTTTTCACAGAAAACAGAGCTGTTTTTTGCAAAGTGCCTAATTGTAGATTTTGGCCTCTAGCTCAGCCGGCACCTAGGGAAACCTACCAAACCTGTGCATTTTTTAAAACTAGAGACATAGGGGAATCCAAGATGGGGTGACTTGTGGGGCTCTGACCAGGTTCTGTTACCCAGAATCGTTTGCAAACCTCAAAATTTGGCTAAAAAAACACTTTTTCTTGTCATTTCGGTGACAGAAAGTTCTGGAATCTGAGAGGAGCCACAAATTTCTTTGCACCCAGCGTTCCCCCAAGTCTTCCGATAAAAATAATCCCTCACTTGTGTGGGAAGGCCTAGCGCCCGGGACAGGAAATGTCCCAAAACGCAACGTGGACACATCCCATTTTTTCACAGAAAACAGAGCTGTTTTTTGCAAAGTGCCTACCTGTAGATTTTGGCCCCTAGCTCAGCCGGCACCTAGGGACACCTACTAAACCTGTGCATTTTTTAAAACTAGACACCTAGGGGAATCCAAGATGGGGAGACTTGTGGAGCTCTTACCAGGTTCTGTTACCCAGAATCCTTTGCAAACCTCAAAATTTGGCTTAAAAAACACATTTTCCTCACATTTTGGTGACAAAAAGTTCTGGAATCTGAGAGAAGGCACAAATTTCCTTCCACCCAGCGTTCCCCCAAGTCTGCCGATAAAAATGATACCTCACTTGTGTGGGTAGGCCTAGCGCCCGCGACAGGATATGCCCCAAAACACAACGTGGACACATCAAATTTTTTCACAGAAAACAGAGCTGTTTTTTGCAAAGTGCCTACCTGTAGATTTGGGCCTCTAGCTCAGCCGGCACCTAGGGAAACCTACCAGACCTGTGGATTTTTGAAAACTAGAGACCTAGGGGAATCCAATATGGGGTGGCTTGTGGGGCTCTGACCAGGTTCTGTTACCCAGAATCCTTTGCAAACCTCAAAAGTTGGCTAAAAAAAACCTTTTTCCTGTCATTTCGGTGACAGAGAGTTCTGGAATCTGAGAGGAGCCACAAATGTCCTTCCACCCAGCGTTCCCCCAAGTCTTCTGATGAAAATGATACCTCACTTGTGTGGGTGGGCCTAGTGCCCGCGACAGGATATGCCCCAAAACACAACGTGGACACATCACATTTTTTTCACAGAAAACAGAGCTGTTTTTTGCAAAGTGCCTACCTGTAGATTTTGGCCTCTAGCTCAGCCGGCACCTAGGGAAACCTACCAAACCCGTGCATTTTTGAAAACTAGAGACCTAGGGGAATCCAAGATGTGGTGACTTGTGGGGATCTGACCAGGTTCTGTTACCCAGAATCCTTTGCAAACCTCAAAATTTGGCTAAAAAAACAAATTTTCCTGTAATTTCGGTGACAGAAAGTTCTGGAATCTGAGAGGAGCCACAAATTTCCTTCCACCCAGCGCTCCCCCAAGTCTCCCGATAAAAATGGTACCTCAGTTGTGTGGGTAGGCCTAGAGCCCACGACAGGATACGCCCCAAAACACAACGTGGACACATCACATTTTTTCACGGAAAACAGAGCTGTTTTTTGCAAAGTGCCTACCTGTAGATTTTGGCCTCTAGCTCAGCCGGCACCTAGGGAAACCTACCAAACCCGTGCATTTTTGAAAACTAGAGACCTAGGGGAATCCAAGATGTGGTGACTTGTGGGGCTCAGACCAGGTTCTGTTACCCAGAATCCGTTGCAAACCTCAAAATATGGCTAAAAAAACACATTTTCCTCACATTTCGGTGACAGAAATTTCTGGAATCTGAGAGGAGGCACAAATTTCCTTCCACCCAGCGTTCCCCCAAGTCTGCCGATAAAAATGATACCTCACTTGTGTGGGTAGGCCTAGCGCCCGCGACAGGATATGCCCCAAAACACAACGTGGACACATCACATTTTTTCACAGAAAACAGAGCTGTTTTTTGCAAAGTGCCTACCAGTAGATTTTGGCCTCTAGCTCAGCCGGCACCTAGGGAAACCTACCAGACCTGTGCATTTTTGAAAACTAGAGACCTAGGGGAATCCAATATGGGGTGGCTTGTGGGGCTCTGACCAGGTTCTGTTACCCAGAATCCTTTGCAAACCTCAAAAGTTGGCTAAAAAAAAACTTTTTCCTGTCATTTCGGTGACAGAAAGTTCTGGAATCTGAGAGGAGCCACAAATGTCCTTCCACCCAGCGTTCCCCCAAGTCTTCCGATGAAAATGGTACCTCACTTGTGTGGGTGGGCCTAGTGCCCGCGACAGGAAATGTCCCAAAACACAACGTGGACACATCCCATTTTTTCACAGAAAACAGAGCTGTTTTTTGCAAAGTGCCTACCTGTAGATTTTGGCCCCTAGCTCAGCCGGCACCTACGGAAACCTACTGAACCTGTGCATTTTTGAAAACTAGAGACCTAGGGGAATCCAAGATGGGGTGACTTGTGGGGCTCTGACCAGGTTCTGTTACCCAGAATCCTTTGCAAACCTCAAAATTTGGCTTAAAAAAACAAATTTTCCTCACATTTTGGTGACAGAAAGTTCTGGAATCTGAGAGGAGGCAAAAATTTCCTTCCACCCAGCGTTCCCCCAAGTGTCCCAATAAAAATGATACCTCACTTGTGTGGGTAGGCCTAGCGCCCGCGACAAGAAATGCCCCAAAGCACAACGTGGACACATCCCATTTTTTCACAGAAAACAGAGCTGTTTTTTGCAAAGTGCCTAATTGTAGATTTTGGCCTCTAGCTCAGCCGGCACCTAGGGAAACCTACCAAACCTGTGCATTTTTTAAAACTAGAGACATAGGGGAATCCAAGATGGGGTGACTTGTGGGGCTCTGACCAGGTTCTGTTACCCAGAATCGTTTGCAAACCTCAAAATTTGGCTAAAAAAACACTTTTTCTTGTCATTTCGGTGACAGAAAGTTCTGGAATCTGAGAGGAGCCACAAATTTCTTTGCACCCAGCGTTCCCCCAAGTCTTCCGATAAAAATAATCCCTCACTTGTGTGGGAAGGCCTAGCGCCCGGGACAGGAAATGTCCCAAAACGCAACGTGGACACATCCCATTTTTTCACAGAAAACAGAGCTGTTTTTTGCAAAGTGCCTACCTGTAGATTTTGGCCCCTAGCTCAGCCGGCACCTAGGGACACCTACTAAACCTGTGCATTTTTTAAAACTAG
Organism: Pleurodeles waltl; assembly: GCF_031143425.1. Taxonomy (NCBI): domain Eukaryota; kingdom Metazoa; phylum Chordata; class Amphibia; order Caudata; family Salamandridae; genus Pleurodeles; species Pleurodeles waltl. Next base: position 827,837,466 of record NC_090439.1, read on the forward strand.
ACACCTAGGGGAATCCAAGATGGGGAGACTTGTGGAGCTCTGACCAGGTTCTGTTACCCAGAATCCTTTGCAAACCTCAAAATTTGGCTTAAAAAACAAATTTTCCTCACATTTTGGTGACAAAAAGTTCTGGAATCTGAGAGAAGGCACAAATTTCCTTCCACCCAGCGTTCCCCCAAGTCTGCCGATAAAAATGATACCTCACTTGTGTGGGTAGGCCTAGCGCCCGCGACAGGATATGCCCCAAAACACAACGTGGACACATCAAATTTTTTCACAGAAAACAGAGCTGTTTTTTGCAAAGTGCCTACCTGTAGATTTGGGCCTCTAGCTCAGCCGGCACCTAGGGAAACCTACCAGACCTGTGGATTTTTGAAAACTAGAGACCTAGGGGAATCCAATATGGGGTGGCTTGTGGGGCTCTGACCAGGTTCTGTTACCCAGAATCCTTTGCAAACCTCAAAAGTTGGCTAAAAAAAAACTTTTTCCTGTCATTTCGGTGACAGAGAGTTCTGGAATCTGAGAGGAGCCACAAATGTCCTTCCACCCAGCGTTCCCCCAAGTCTTCTGATAAAAATGATACCTCACTTGTGTGGGTGGGCCTAGTGCCCGCGACAGGATATGCCCCAAAACACAACGTGGACACATCACATTTTTTTCACAGAAAACAGAGCTGTTTTTTGCAAAGTGCCTACCTGTAGATTTTGGCCTCTAGCTCAGCCGGCACCTAGGGAAACCTACCAAACCCGTGCATTTTTGAAAACTAGAGACCTAGGGGAATCCAAGATGTGGTGACTTGTGGGGATCTGACCAGGTTCTGTTACCCAGAATCCTTTGCAAACCTCAAAATTTGGCTAAAAAAACAAATTTTCCTGTAATTTCGGTGACAGAAAGTTCTGGAATCTGAGAGGAGCCACAAATTTCCTTCCACCCAGCGCTCCCCCAAGTCTCCCGATAAAAATGGTACCTCAGTTGTGTGGGTAGGCCTAGAGCCCACGACAGGATACGCCCCAAAACACAACGTGGACACATCACATTTTTTCACGGAAAACAGAGCTGTTTTTTGCAAAGTGCCTACCTGTAGATTTTGGCCTCTAGCTCAGCCGGCACCTAGGGAAACCTACCAAACCCGTGCATTTTTGAAAACTAGAGACCTAGGGGAATCCAAGATGTGGTGACTTGTGGGGCTCAGACCAGGTTCTGTTACCCAGAATCCGTTGCAAACCTCAAAATATGGCTAAAAAAACACATTTTCCTCACATTTCGGTGACAGAAATTTCTGGAATCTGAGAGGAGGCACAAATTTCCTTCCACCCAGCGTTCCCCCAAGTCTGCCGATAAAAATGATACCTCACTTGTGTGGGTAGGCCTAGCGCCCGCGACAGGATATGCCCCAAAACACAACGTGGACACATCACATTTTTTCACAGAAAACAGAGCTGTTTTTTGCAAAGTGCCTACCAGTAGATTTTGGCCTCTAGCTCAGCCGGCACCTAGGGAAACCTACCAGACCTGTGCATTTTTGAAAACTAGAGACCTAGGGGAATCCAATATGGGGTGGCTTGTGGGGCTCTGACCAGGTTCTGTTACCCAGAATCCTTTGCAAACCTCAAAAGTTGGCTAAAAAAAAACTTTTTCCTGTCATTTCGGTGACAAAAAGTTCTGGAATCTGAGAGGAGGCACAAATGTCCTTCCACCCAGCGTTCCCCCAAGTCTGCCGATAAAAATGATACCTCACTTGTGTGGGTAGGCCTAGCGCCCGCGACAGGATATGCCCCAAAACACAACGTGGACACATCACATTTTTTCACAGAAAACAGAGCTGTTTTTTGCAAAGTGCCTACCTGTAGATTTTGGCCTCTAGCTCAGCCGGCACCTAGGGAGACCTACCAAGCCTGTGCATTTTTGAAAACTAGAGACCATGGGGAATCCAAAATGGGGTGACTTGTGGGGCTCTGACCAGGTTCTGTTACCCAGAATTGTTTGCAAACCTCAAAATTTGGCTAAAAAAACACTTTTTCCTGTCATTTCGGTGACAGAAAGTTTTGGAATCTGAGAGGAGCCACAAATTTCCTTCCACCCAGCGTTCCCCCAAGTCTGCCGATAAAAATTATACCTCACTTGTGTGGGAAGGCCTAGCGCCCGCGACAGGATATGCCCCAAAACACAACGTGGACACATCCCATTTTTTGACAGAAATCAGAGATGTTTTTTGCAAAGTGCCTACCTGTAGATTTTGGCCTCTAGCTCAGCCGGCACCTAGGGAAACCTACCAAACCCGTGCATTTTTGAAAACTAGAGACCTAGGGGAATCCAAGATGTGGTGACTTGTGGGGCTCAGACCAGGTTCTGTTACCCAGAATCCGTTGCAAACCTCAAAATTTGGATAAAAAAACACATTTTCCTCACATTTCGGTGACAGAAAGTTCTTGAAATCTGAGAAGAGGCAAACATTTCCTTCCACCCAGCGTTCCCCCAAGTGTCCCGATAAAAATGATACCTCACTTGTGTGGGTAGGCCTAGCGCCCGCGACAAGAAATGCCCCAAAGCACAACGTGGACACATCCCACTTTTTTACAGAAAACAGAGCTGTTTTTTGCAAAGTGCCTACCTGTAGATTTTTGCCTCTAGCTCAGCCGGCACCTAGGGAAACCTACCAAACCTGTTCATTTTTGAAAACTAGAGACCTAGGGGAATCCAATATGGGGTGACGTGTGGGGCTCTGACCAGGTTCTGTTACCCAGAATCCTTTGCAAACCTCAAAATGTGGCTAAAAAAACACATTTTCCTCACATTTCTGTGAAAGAAAGTTCTGGAATCTGAGAGGAGGCAAAAATTTCCTTCCACCCAGCGTTTCCCCAAGTCTCCCGATATAAATGATACCTCGCTTGTGTGGGTAGGCCTAGCGCCCACGACAGGAAATGCCCCAAAACACAACGTGGACACATCCCATTTTTTGACAGAAAACAGAGCTGTTTTTTGCAAAGTGTCTACCTGTAGATTTTGACCCCTAGCTCAGCCGGCACCTGGGGACACCTACCAAACCTGTGCATTTTTTAAAGCTAGGGACCTAGGGGAATCCAAGATGGGGTGACTTGTGGGGCTCTGACCAGGTTCTGTTATCCAGAATCCTTTGCAAACCTCAAAATTTGGCTTAAAAAACACATTTTCCTCACATTTTGGTGACAGAAAGTTCTGGAATCGGAGAGGAGGCACAAATTTCCTTCCACCCAGCGTTCCCCCAAGTGTCCCGATAAAAATGGAACCTCACTTGTGTGGGTAGGCCTAGCGCCCGCGACAAGAAATGCCCCAAAGCACAACGTGGACACATCCCACTTTTTTACAGAAAACAGAGCTGTTTTTTGCAAAGTGCCTACCTGTAGATTTTTGCCTCTAGCTCAGCCGGCACCTAGGGAAACCTACCAAACCTGTTCATTTTTGAAAACTAGAGACCTAGGGGAATCCAAGATGTGGTGACTTGTGGGGCTCAGACCAGGTTCTGTTACCCAGAATCCGTTGCAAACCTCAAAATGTGGCTAAAAAAACACATTTTCCTCACATTTCTGTGACAGAAAGTTCTGGAATCTGAGAGGAGGCAAAAATTTCCTTCCACCCAGCGTTTCCCCAAGTCTCCCGATATAAATGATACCTCGCTTGTGTGGGTAGGCCTAGCGCCCACGACAGGAAATGCCCCAAAACACAACGTGGACACATCCCATTTTTTGACAGAAAACAGAGCTGTTTTTGGCAAAGTGTCTACCTGTAGATTTTGGCCCCTAGCTCAGCCGGCACCTGGGGACACCTACCAAACCTGTGCATTTTTTAAAGCTAGGGACCTAGGGGAATCCAAGATGGGGTGACTTGTGGGGCTCTGACCAGGTTCTGTTATCCAGAATCCTTTGCAAACCTCAAAATTTGGCTTAAAAAACACATTTTCCTCACATTTTGGTGACAGAAAGTTCTGGAATCGGAGAGGAGGCACAAATTTCCTTCCACCCAGCGTTCCCCCAAGTGTCCCGATAAAAATGGTACCTCACTTGTGTGGGTAGGCCTAGCGCCCGCGACAAGAAATGCCCCAAAGCACAACGTGGACACATCCCACTTTTTTACAGAAAACAGAGCTGTTTTTTGCAAAGTGCCTACCTGTAGATTTTGGCCTCTAGCTCAGCCGGCACCTAGGGAGACCTACCAAGCCTGTGCATTTTTGAAAACTAGAGACCATGGGGAATCCAAAATGGGGTGACTTGTGGGGCTCTGACCAGGTTCTGTTACCCAGAATTGTTTGCAAACCTCAAAATTTGGCTAAAAAAACACTTTTTCCTGTCATTTCGGTGACAGAAAGTTTTGGAATCTGAGAGGAGCCACAAATTTCCTTCCACCCAGCGTTCCCCCAAGTCTGCCGATAAAAATTATACCTCACTTGTGTGGGAAGGCCTAGCGCCCGCGACAGGATATGCCCCAAAACACAACGTGGACACATCCCATTTTTTGACAGAAATCAGAGATGTTTTTTGCAAAGTGCCTACCTGTAGATTTTGGCCTCTAGCTCAGCCGGCACCTAGGGAAACCTACCAAACCCGTGCATTTTTGAAAACTAGAGACCTAGGGGAATCCAAGATGTGGTGACTTGTGGGGCTCAGACCAGGTTCTGTTACCCAGAATCCGTTGCAAACCTCAAAATTTGGATAAAAAAACACATTTTCCTCACATTTCCGTGACAGAAAGTTCTTGAAATCTGAGAAGAGGCAAAAATTTCCTTCCACCCAGCGTTCCCCCAAGTGTCCCGATAAAAATTATACCTCACTTGTGTGGGTAGGCCTAGCGCCCGCGACAAGAAATGCCCCAAAGCACAACGTGGACACATCCCACTTTTTTACAGAAAACAGAGCTGTTTTTTGCAAAGTGCCTACCTGTAGATTTTTGCCTCTAGCTCAGCCGGCACCTAGGGAAACCTACCAAACCTGTTCATTTTTGAAAACTAGAGACCTAGGGGAATCCAATATGGGGTGACGTGTGGGGCTCTGACCAGGTTCTGTTACCCAGAATCCTTTGCAAACCTCAAAATGTGGCTAACAAATCAAATTTTCCTCACATTTCGGTGACAGAAAGTTCTGGAATCTGAGAGGAGGCAAAAATTTCCTTCCACCCAGCGTTCCCCTAAGTCTCCCGATATAAATGATACCTCACTTGTGTGGGTAGGCCTAGCGCCGGTGACAGGAAATGCCCCAAAGCACAACGTGGACACATCCCATTTTTTGACAGGAAACAGAGCTGATTTTTGCAAAGTGCCTAAATGTAGATTTTTGCCTCTAGCTCAGCCGGCACCTAGGGAAACCTACCAAACCTGTGCATTTTTTAAAACTAGAGACCTAGGGGAATCCAATATGGGGTGACTTGTGGGGCTCTGACCAGGTTCTGTTACCCAGAATCCTTTGCAAACCTCAAAATGTGGCTAAAAAAACACATTTTCCTCACATTTCTGTGACAGAAAGTTCTGGAATCTGAGAGGAGGCAAAAATTTCCTTCCACCCAGCGTTTCCCCAAGTCTCCCGATATAAATGATACCTCGCTTGTGTGGGTAGGCCTAGCGCCCACGACAGGAAATGCCCCAAAACACAACGTGGACACATCCCATTTTTTGACAGAAAACAGAGCTGTTTTTTGCAAAGTGTCTACCTGTAGATTTTGGCCCTTAGCTCAGCCGGCACCTGGGGACACCTACCAAACCTGTGCATTTTTTAAAGCTAGGGACCTAGGGGAATCCAAGATGGGGTGACTTGTGGGGCTCTGACCAGGTTCTGTTATCCATAATCCTTTGCAAACCTCAAAATTTGGCTTAAAAAACACATTTTCCTCACATTTTGGTGACAGAAAGTTCTGGAATCGGAGAGGAGGCACAAATTTCCTTCCACCCAGCGTTCCCCCAAGTGTCCCGATAAAAATGGTACCTCACTTGTGTGGGTAGGCCTAGCGCCCGCGACAAGAAATGCCCCAAAGCACAACGTGGACACATCCCACTTTTTTACAGAAAACAGAGCTGTTTTTTGCAAAGTGCCTACCTGTAGATTTTTGCCTCTAGCTCAGCCGGCACCTAGGGAAACCTACCAAACCTGTTCATTTTTTAAAACTAGAGACCTAGGGGAATCCAATATGGGGTGACGTGTGGGGCTCTGACCAGGTTCTGTTACCCAGAATCCTTTGCAAACCTCAAAATGTGGCAAAAAAATCAAATTTTCCTCACATTTCGGTGACAGAAAGTTCTGGAATCTGAGAGGAGGCAAAAATTTCCTTCCACCCAGCGTTCCCCTAAGTCTCCCGATATAAATGATACCTCACTTGTGTGGGTAGGCCTAGCGCCGGTGACAGGAAATGCCCCAAAGCACAACGTGGACACATCCCATTTTTTGACAGAAAACAGAGCTGTTTTTTGCAAAGTGCCTAAATGTAGATTTTTGCCTCTAGCTCAGCCGGCACCTAGGGAAACCTACCAAACCTGTGCATTTTTTTAAACTAGAGACCTAGGGGAATCCAATATGGGGTGACTTGTGGGGCTCTGACCAGGTTATGTTACCCAGAATCCTTTGCAAACCTCAAAATGTGGCTAAAAAAACACATTTTCCTCACATTTCTGTGACAGAAAGTTCTGGAATCTGAGAGGAGGCAAAAATTTCCTTCCACCCAGCGTTTCCCCAAGTCTCCCGATATAAATGATACCTCGCTTGTGTGGGTAGGCCTAGTGCCCACGACAGGAAATGCCCCAAAACACAACGTGGACACATCCCATTTTTTTACAGAAAACAGAGCTGTTTTTTGCAAAGTGTCTACCTGTAGATTTTGGCCCCTAGCTCAGCCGGCACCTGGGGACACCTACCAAACCTGTGCATTTTTTAAAGCTAGGGACCTAGGGGAATCCAAGATGGGGTGACTTGTGGGGCTCTGACCAGGTTCTGTTATCCAGAATCCTTTGCAAACCTCAAAATTTGGCTTAAAAAACACATTTTCCTCACATTTTGGTGACAGAAAGTTCTGGAATCGGAGAGGAGGCACAAATTTCCTTCCACCCAGCGTTCCCCCAAGTCTCCCGATAAAAATGGTACCTCACTTGTGTGGGTAGGCCTAGCGCCTGCGACAGGAAATGCCCCAAAGCACAACGTGGACACATCCCATTTTTTGACAGAAATCAGAGATGTTTTTTGCAAAGTGCCTACCTGTAGATTTTGGCCTCTAGCTCAGCCGGCACCTAGGGAAACCTACCAAACCCGTGCATTTTTGAAAACAAGAGACCAAGGGGAATCCAAGATGTGGTGACTTGTGGGGCTCAGACCAGGTTCTGTTACCCAGAATCCGTTGCAAACCTCAAAATGTGGCTAAAAAAAACACATTTTCCTCACATTTCGGTGACAGAAAGTTCTGGAATCGGAGAGGAGGCACAAATTTCCTTCCACCCAGCGTTCCCCCAAGTGTCCCGATAAAAATGGTACCTCACTTGTGTGGGTAGGCCTAGCGCCCGCGACAAGAAATGCCCCAAAGCACAACGTGGACACATCCCACTTTTTTACAGAAAACAGAGCTGTTTTTTGCAAAGTGCCTACCTGTAGATTTTTGCCTCTAGCTCAGCCGGCACCTAGGGAAACCTACCAAACCTGTTCATTTTTTAAAACTAGAGACCTAGGGGAATCCAAGATGGGGTGACGTGTGGGGCTCTGACCAGGTTCTGTTACCCAGAATCCTTTGCAAACCTCAAAATGTGGCAAAAAAATCAAATTTTCCTCACATTTCGGTGACAGAAAGTTCTGGAATCTGAGAGGAGGCAAAAATTTCCTTCCACCCAGCGTTCCCCTAAGTCTCCCGATATAAATGATACCTCACTTGTGTGGGTAGGCCTAGCGCCGGTGACAGGAAATGCCCCAAAGCACAACGTGGACACATCCCATTTTTTGACAGAAAACAGAGCTGTTTTTTGCAAAGTGCCTAAATGTAGATTTTTGCCTCTAGCTCAGCCGGCACCTAGGGAAACCTACCAAACCTGTGCATTTTTTTAAACTAGAGACCTAGGGGAATCCAATATGGGGTGACTTGTGGGGCTCTGACCAGGTTATGTTACCCAGAATCCTTTGCAAACCTCAAAATGTGGCTAAAAAAACACATTTTCCTCACATTTCTGTGACAGAAAGTTCTGGAATCTGAGAGGAGGCAAAAATTTCCTTCCACCCAGCGTTTCCCCAAGTCTCCCGATATAAATGATACCTCGCTTGTGTGGGTAGGCCTAGTGCCCACGACAGGAAATGCCCCAAAACACAACGTGGACACATCCCATTTTTTGACAGAAAACAGAGCTGTTTTTTGCAAAGTGTCTACCTGTAGATTTTGGCCCCTAGCTCAGCCGGCACCTGGGGACACCTACCAAACCTGTGCATTTTTTAAAGCTAGGGACCTAGGGGAATCCAAGATGGGGTGACTTGTGGGGCTCTGACCAGGTTCTGTTATCCAGAATCCTTTGCAAACCTCAAAATTTGGCTTAAAAAACACATTTTCCTCACATTTTGGTGACAGAAAGTTCTGGAATCGGAGAGGAGGCACAAATTTCCTTCCACCCAGCGTTCCCCCAAGTCTCCCGATAAAAATGGTACCTCACTTGTGTGGGTAGGCCTAGCGCCTGCGACAGGAAATGCCCCAAAGCACAACGTGGACACATCCCATTTTTTGACAGAAATCAGAGATGTTTTTTGCAAAGTGCCTACCTGTAGATTTTGGCCTCTAGCTCAGCCGGCACCTAGGGAAACCTACCAAACCCGTGCATTTTTGAAAACAAGAGACCAAGGGGAATCCAAGATGTGGTGACTTGTGGGGCTCAGACCAGGTTCTGTTACCCAGAATCCGTTGCAAACCTCAAAATGTGGCTAAAAAAAACACATTTTCCTCACATTTCGGTGACAGAAAGTTCTGGAACCTGAGAGGAGGCAAAAATTTCCTTCCACCCAGCGTTCCCCCAAGTGTCCCGATAAAAATGATACCTCACTTGTGTGGGTAGGCCTAGCGCCCGCGACAAGAAATGCCCCAAAGCACAAAGTGGACACATCCCATTTTTTTACAGAAAACAGAGCAGTTTTTTGCAAAGTGCCTAAATGTAGATTTTTGCCTCTAGCTCAGCCGGCACCTAGGGATACCTACCAAACCTGTGCATTTTTTAAAACTAGAGACCTAGGGGAATCCAATATGGGGTGACTTGTGGGGCTCTGACCAGGTTCTGTAACCCAGAATACTTTGCAAACCTCAAAATGTGGCTAAAAAAACACATTTTCCTCACATTTCGGTGAAAGAAAGTTCTGGAATCTCAGAGGAGGCAAAAATTTCCTTCCACCCAGCGTTTCCCCAAGTCTCCCGATATAAATGATACCTCACTTGTGTGGGTAGGCCTAGCGCCCGCGACAGGAAATGCCCCAAAGCACAACGTGGACACATCCCATTTTTTGACAGAAAACAGAGCTGTTTTTTGCAAAGTGTCTACCTGTAGATTTTGGCCCCTAGCTCAGCCGGCACCTGGGGAAACCTACTAAACCTGTGCATTTTTGAAAACTAGAGACATAGGGGAATTCAAGATGGGGTGACTTGTGGGGCTCTGACCAGGTTCTGTTACCCAGAATCCTTTGCAAACCTCAAAATTTGGCTTAAAAAACACATTTTCCACACATTTTGGTGACAGAAAGTTCTGGAATCGGAGAGGAGGCACAAATTTCCATCCACCCAGCGTTCCCCCAAGTCTCCCGATAAAAATGGTACCTCACTTGTGTGGGTAGGCCTAGCGCCCGCGACAGGATATGCCCCAAAACACGACATGGACACATCACATTTTCAGAAAGAAAACAGAGCTGTTTTTTACAAAGTGCCTAGCTGTGGATTTTGGCCTCTAGCTCAGCCGGCACCTGGGGAAACCTAGCAAAACTGCGCATTTTTGAAAACTAGACACCTAGGGGAATCCAAGATGGGGTGACTTGTGGGGCTCTGACCAGGTTCTGTTACCCAGAATCCTTTGCAAACCTCAAAATTTGGCTAAAAAAACAAATTTTCCTGTCATTTCGGTGACAGAAAGTTCTGGAATCTGAGAGGAGCCACAAATTTCCTTCCACCCAGCGCTCCCCCAAGTCTCCCGATAAAAATGGTACCTCAGTTGTGTGGGTAGGCCTAGCGCCCGCGACAGGATATGCCCCAAAACACAACGTGGACACATCACATTTTTTCACGGAAAACAGAGCTGTTTTTTGCAAAGTGCCTACCTGTAGATTTTGGCCTCTAGCTCAGCCGGCACCTAGGGAAACCTACCAAACCCGTGCATTTTTGAAAACTAGAGACCAAGGGGAATCCAAGATGTGGTGACTTGTGGGGCTCAGACCAGGTTCTGTTACCCAGAATCCGTTGCAAACCTCAAAATGTATCTAAAAAAAACACATTTTCCTCACATTTCGGTGACAGAAAGTTCTGGAACCTGAGAGGAGGCAAAAATTTCCTTCCACCCAGCGTTCCCCCAAGTGTCCCGATAAAAATGATACCTCACTTGTGTGGGTAGGCCTAGCGCCCGCGACAAGAAATGCCCCAAAGCACAACGTGGACACATCCCACTTTTTTACAGAAAACAGAGCTGTTTTTTGCAAAGTGCCTACCTGTAGATTTTTGCCTCTAGCTCAGCCGGCACCTAGGGAAACCTACCAAACCTGTTCATTTTTTAAAACTAGAGACCTAGGGGAATCCAATATGGGGTGACGTGTGGGGCTCTGACCAGGTTCTGTTACCCAGAATCCTTTGCAAACCTCAAAATGTGGCTAAAAAATCAAATTTTCCTCACATTTCGGTGACAGAAAGTTCTGGAATCTGAGAGGAGGCAAAAATTTCCTTCCACCCAGCGTTCCCCTAAGTCTCCCGATATAAATGATACCTCACTTGTGTGGGTAGGCCTAGCGCCGGTGACAGGAAATGCCCCAAAGCACAACGTGGACACATCCCATTTTTTGACAGAAAACAGAGCTGTTTTTTGCAAAGTGCCTAAATGTAGATTTTTGCCTCTAGCTCAGCCGGCACCTAGGGAAACCTACCAAACCTGTGCATTTTTTAAAACTAGAGACCTAGGGGAATCCAATATGGGGTGACTTGTGGGGCTCTGACCAGGTTCTGTTACCCAAAATCCTTTGCAAACCTCAAAATGTGGCTAAAAAAACACATTTTCCTCACATTTCTGTGACAGAAAGTTCTGGAATCTGAGAGGAGGCAAAAATTTCCTTCCACCCAGCGTTTCCCCAAGTCTCCCGATATAAATGATACCTCGCTTGTGTGGGTAGGCCTAGCGCCCACGACAGGAAATGCCCCAAAACACAACGTGGACACATCCCATTTTTTGACAGAAAACAGAGCTGTTTTTTGCAAAGTGTCTACCTGTAGATTTTGGCCCCTAGCTGAGCCGGCACCTGGGGACACCTACCAAACCTGTGCATTTTTTAAAGCTAGGGACCTAGGGGAATCCAAGATGGGGTGACTTGTGGGGCTCTGACCAGGTTCTGTTATCCAGAATCCTTTGCAAACCTCAAAATTTGGCTTAAAAAACACATTTTCCTCACATTTTGGTGACAGAAAGTTCTGGAATCGGGGAGGAGGCACAAATTTCCTTCCACCCAGCGTTTCCCCAAGTGTCCCGATAAAAATGGAACCTCACTTGTGTGGGTAGGCCTAGCGCCCGCGACAAGAAATGCCCCAAAGCACAACGTGGACACATCCCACTTTTTTACAGAAAACAGAGCTGTTTTTTGCAAAGTGCCTACCTGTAGATTTTTGCCTCTAGCTCAGCCGGCACCTAGGGAAACCTACCAAACCTGTTCATTTTTGAAAACTAGAGACCTAGGGGAATCCAAGATGTGGTGACTTGTGGGGCTCAGACCAGGTTCTGTTACCCAGAATCCGTTGCAAACCTCAAAATGTGGCTAAAAAACACATTTTCCTCACATTTCTGTGACAGAAAGTTCTGGAATCTGAGAGGAGGCAAAAATTTCCTTCCACCCAGCGTTTCCCCAAGTCTCCCGATATAAATGATACCTCGCTTGTGTGGGTAGGCCTAGCGCCCACGACAGGAAATGCCCCAAAACACAACGTGGACACATCCCATTTTTTGACAGAAAACAGAGCTGTTTTTTGCAAAGTGTCTACCTGTAGATTTTGGCCCCTAGCTCAGCCGGCACCTGGGGACACCTACCAAACCTGTGCATTTTTTAAACCTAGGGACCTAGGGGAATCCAAGATGGGGTGACTTGTGGGGCTCTGACCAGGTTCTGTTATCCAGAATCCTTTGCAAACCTCAAAATTTGGCTTAAAAAACACATTTTCCTCACATTTTGGTGACAGAAAGTTCTGGAATCGGAGAGGAGGCACAAATTTCCTTCCACCCAGCGTTCCCCCAAGTGTCCCGATAAAAATGGTACCTCACTTGTGTGGGTAGGCCTAGCGCCCGCGACAAGAAATGCCCCAAAGCACAACGTGGACACATCCCACTTTTTTACAGAAAACAGAGCTGTTTTTTGCAAAGTGCCTACCTGTAGATTTTTGCCTCTAGCTCAGCCGGCACCTAGGGAAACCTACCAAACCTGTTCATTTTTTAAAACTAGAGACCTAGGGGAATCCAATATGGGGTGACGTGTGGGGCTCTGACCAGGTTCTGTTACCCAGAATCCTTTGCAAACCTCAAAATGTGGCAAAAAAATCAAATTTTCCTCACATTTCGGTGACAGAAAGTTCTGGAATCTGAGAGGAGGCAAAAATTTCCTTCCACCCAGCGTTCCCCTAAGTCTCCCGATATAAATGATACCTCACTTGTGTGGGTAGGCCTAGCGCCGGTGACAGGAAATGCCCCAAAGCACAACGTGGACACATCCCATTTTTTGACAGAAAACAGAGCTGTTTTTTGCAAAGTGCCTAAATGTAGATTTTTGCCTCTAGCTCAGCCGGCACCTAGGGAAACCTACCAAACCTGTGCATTTTTTTAAACTAGAGACCTAGGGGAATCCAATATGGGGTGACTTGTGGGGCTCTGACCAGGTTATGTTACCCAGAATCCTTTGCAAACCTCAAAATGTGGCTAAAAAAACACATTTTCCTCACATTTCTGTGACAGAAAGTTCTGGAATCTGAGAGGAGGCAAAAATTTCCTTCCACCCAGCGTTTCCCCAAGTCTCCCGATATAAATGATACCTCGCTTGTGTGGGTAGGCCTAGTGCCCACGACAGGAAATGCCCCAAAACACAACGTGGACACATCCCATTTTTTGACAGAAAACAGAGCTGTTTTTTGCAAAGTGTCTACCTGTAGATTTTGGCCCCTAGCTCAGCCGGCACCTGGGGACACCTACCAAACCTGTGCATTTTTTAAAGCTAGGGACCTAGGGGAATCCAAGATGGGGTGACTTGTGGGGCTCTGACCAGGTTCTGTTATCCAGAATCCTTTGCAAACCTCAAAATTTGGCTTAAAAAACACATTTTCCTCACATTTTGGTGACAGAAAGTTCTGGAATCGGAGAGGAGGCACAAATTTCCTTCCACCCAGCGTTCCCCCAAGTCTCCCGATAAAAATGGTACCTCACTTGTGTGGGTAGGCCTAGCGCCTGCGACAGGAAATGCCCCAAAGCACAACGTGGACACATCCCATTTTTTGACAGAAATCAGAGATGTTTTTTGCAAAGTGCCTACCTGTAGATTTTGGCCTCTAGCTCAGCCGGCACCTAGGGAAACCTACCAAACCCGTGCATTTTTGAAAACAAGAGACCAAGGGGAATCCAAGATGTGGTGACTTGTGGGGCTCAGACCAGGTTCTGTTACCCAGAATCCGTTGCAAACCTCAAAATGTGGCTAAAAAAAACACATTTTCCTCACATTTCGGTGACAGAAAGTTCTGGAACCTGAGAGGAGGCAAAAATTTCCTTCCACCCAGCGTTCCCCCAAGTGTCCCGATAAAAATGATACCTCACTTGTGTGGGTAGGCCTAGCGCCCGCGACAAGAAATGCCCCAAAGCACAAAGTGGACACATCCCATTTTTTTACAGAAAACAGAGCAGTTTTTTGCAAAGTGCCTAAATGTAGATTTTTGCCTCTAGCTCAGCCGGCACCTAGGGATACCTACCAAACCTGTGCATTTTTTAAAACTAGAGACCTAGGGGAATCCAATATGGGGTGACTTGTGGGGCTCTGACCAGGTTCTGTAACCCAGAATACTTTGCAAACCTCAAAATGTGGCTAAAAAAACACATTTTCCTCACATTTCGGTGAAAGAAAGTTCTGGAATCTCAGAGGAGGCAAAAATTTCCTTCCACCCAGCGTTTCCCCAAGTCTCCCGATATAAATGATACCTCACTTGTGTGGGTAGGCCTAGCGCCCGCGACAGGAAATGCCCCAAAGCACAACGTGGACACATCCCATTTTTTGACAGAAAACAGAGCTGTTTTTTGCAAAGTGTCTACCTGTAGATTTTGGCCCCTAGCTCAGCCGGCACCTGGGGAAACCTACTAAACCTGTGCATTTTTGAAAACTAGAGACATAGGGGAATTCAAGATGGGGTGACTTGTGGGGCTCTGACCAGGTTCTGTTACCCAGAATCCTTTGCAAACCTCAAAATTTGGCTTAAAAAACACATTTTCCACACATTTTGGTGACAGAAAGTTCTGGAATCGGAGAGGAGGCACAAATTTCCATCCACCCAGCGTTCCCCCAAGTCTCCCGATAAAAATGGTACCTCACTTGTGTGGGTAGGCCTAGCGCCCGCGACAGGATATGCCCCAAAACACGACGTGGACACATCACATTTTCAGAAAGAAAACAGAGCTGTTTTTTACAAAGTGCCTAGCTGTGGATTTTGGCCTCTAGCTCAGCCGGCACCTGGGGAAACCTAGCAAAACTGCGCATTTTTGAAAACTAGACACCTAGGGGAATCCAAGATGGGGTGACTTGTGGGGCTCTGACCAGGTTCTGTTACCCAGAATCCTTTGCAAACCTCAAAATTTGGCTAAAAAAACAAATTTTCCTGTCATTTCGGTGACAGAAAGTTCTGGAATCTGAGAGGAGCCACAAATTTCCTTCCACCCAGCGCTCCCCCAAGTCTCCCGATAAAAATGGTACCTCAGTTGTGTGGGTAGGCCTAGCGCCCGCGACAGGATATGCCCCAAAACACAACGTGGACACATCACATTTTTTCACGGAAAACAGAGCTGTTTTTTGCAAAGTGCCTACCTGTAGATTTTGGCCTCTAGCTCAGCCGGCACCTAGGGAAACCTACCAAACCCGTGCATTTTTGAAAACTAGAGACCAAGGGGAATCCAAGATGTGGTGACTTGTGGGGCTCAGACCAGGTTCTGTTACCCAGAATCCGTTGCAAACCTCAAAATGTATCTAAAAAAAACACATTTTCCTCACATTTCGGTGACAGAAAGTTCTGGAACCTGAGAGGAGGCAAAAATTTCCTTCCACTCAGCGTTCCCCCAAGTGTCCCGATAAAAATGATACCTCACTTGTGTGGGTAGGCCTAGCGCCCGCGACAAGAAATGCCCCAAAGCACAACGTGGACACATCCCACTTTTTTACAGAAAACAGAGCTGTTTTTTGCAAAGTGCCTACCTGTAGATTTTTGCCTCTAGCTCAGCCGGCACCTAGGGAAACCTACCAAACCTGTTCATTTTTTAAAACTAGAGACCTAGGGGAATCCAATATGGGGTGACGTGTGGGGCTCTGACCAGGTTCTGTTACCCAGAATCCTTTGCAAACCTCAAAATGTGGCTAAAAAATCAAATTTTCCTCACATTTCGGTGACAGAAAGTTCTGGAATCTGAGAGGAGGCAAAAATTTCCTTCCACCCAGCGTTCCCCTAAGTCTCCCGATATAAATGATACCTCACTTGTGTGGGTAGGCCTAGCGCCGGTGACAGGAAATGCCCCAAAGCACAACGTGGACACATCCCATTTTTTGACAGAAAACAGAGCTGTTTTTTGCAAAGTGCCTAAATGTAGATTTTTGCCTCTAGCTCAGCCGGCACCTAGGGAAACCTACCAAACCTGTGCATTTTTTAAAACTAGAGACCTAGGGGAATCCAATATGGGGTGACTTGTGGGGCTCTGACCAGGTTCTGTTACCCAAAATCCTTTGCAAACCTCAAAATGTGGCTAAAAAAACACATTTTCCTCACATTTCTGTGACAGAAAGTTCTGGAATCTGAGAGGAGGCAAAAATTTCCTTCCACCCAGCGTTTCCCCAAGTCTCCCGATATAAATGATACCTCGCTTGTGTGGGTAGGCCTAGCGCCCACGACAGGAAATGCCCCAAAACACAACGTGGACACATCCCATTTTTTGACAGAAAACAGAGCTGTTTTTTGCAAAGTGTCTACCTGTAGATTTTGGCCCCTAGCTGAGCCGGCACCTGGGGACACCTACCAAACCTGTGCATTTTTTAAAGCTAGGGACCTAGGGGAATCCAAGATGGGGTGACTTGTGGGGCTCTGACCAGGTTCTGTTATCCAGAATCCTTTGCAAACCTCAAAATTTGGCTTAAAAAACACATTTTCCTCACATTTTGGTGACAGAAAGTTCTGGAATCGGGGAGGAGGCACAAATTTCCTTCCACCCAGCGTTTCCCCAAGTGTCCCGATAAAAATGGAACCTCACTTGTGTGGGTAGGCCTAGCGCCCGCGACAAGAAATGCCCCAAAGCACAACGTGGACACATCCCACTTTTTTACAGAAAACAGAGCTGTTTTTTGCAAAGTGCCTACCTGTAGATTTTTGCCTCTAGCTCAGCCGGCACCTAGGGAAACCTACCAAACCTGTTCATTTTTGAAAACTAGAGACCTAGGGGAATCCAAGATGTGGTGACTTGTGGGGCTCAGACCAGGTTCTGTTACCCAGAATCCGTTGCAAACCTCAAAATGTGGCTAAAAAAACACATTTTCCTCACATTTCTGTGACAGAAAGTTCTGGAATCTGAGAGGAGGCAAAAATTTCCTTCCACCCAGCGTTTCCCCAAGTCTCCCGATATAAATGATACCTCGCTTGTGTGGGTAGGCCTAGCGCCCACGACAGGAAATGCCCCAAAACACAACGTGGACACATCCCATTTTTTGACAGAAAACAGAGCTGTTTTTTGCAAAGTGTCTACCTGTAGATTTTGGCCCCTAGCTCAGCCGGCACCTGGGGACACCTACCAAACCTGTGCATTTTTTAAAGCTAGGGACCTAGGGGAATCCAAGATGGGGTGACTTGTGGGGCTCTGACCAGGTTCTGTTATCCAGAATCCTTTGCAAACCTCAAAATTTGGCTTAAAAAACACATTTTCCTCACATTTTGGTGACAGAAAGTTCTGGAATCGGAGAGGAGGCACAAATTTCCTTCCACCCAGCGTTCCCCCAAGTGTCCCGATAAAAATGGTACCTCACTTGTGTGGGTAGGCCTAGCGCCCGCGACAAGAAATGCCCCAAAGCACAACGTGGACACATCCCACTTTTTTACAGAAAACAGAGCTGTTTTTTGCAAAGTGCCTACCTGTAGATTTTGGCCTCTAGCTCAGCCGGCACCTAGGGAGACCTACCAAGCCTGTGCATTTTTGAAAACTAGAGACCATGGGGAATCCAAAATGGGGTGACTTGTGGGGCTCTGACCAGGTTCTGTTACCCAGAATTGTTTGCAAACCTCAAAATTTGGCTAAAAAAACACTTTTTCCTGTCATTTCGGTGACAGAAAGTTTTGGAATCTGAGAGGAGCCACAAATTTCCTTCCACCCAGCGTTCCCCCAAGTCTGCCGATAAAAATTATACCTCACTTGTGTGGGAAGGCCTAGCGCCCGCGACAGGATATGCCCCAAAACACAACGTGGACACATCCCATTTTTTGACAGAAATCAGAGATGTTTTTTGCAAAGTGCCTACCTGTAGATTTTGGCCTCTAGCTCAGCCGGCACCTAGGGAAACCTACCAAACCCGTGCATTTTTGAAAACTAGAGACCTAGGGGAATCCAAGATGTGGTGACTTGTGGGGCTCAGACCAGGTTCTGTTACCCAGAATCCGTTGCAAACCTCAAAATTTGGATAAAAAAACACATTTTCCTCACATTTCCGTGACAGAAAGTTCTTGAAATCTGAGAAGAGGCAAAAATTTCCTTCCACCCAGCGTTCTCCCAAGTGTCCCGATAAAAATGATACCTCACTTGTGTGGGTAGGCCTAGCGCCCGCGACAAGAAATGCCCCAAAGCACAACGTGGACACATCCCACTTTTTTACAGAAAACAGAGCTGTTTTTTGCAAAGTGCCTACCTGTAGATTTTTGCCTCTAGCTCAGCCGGCACCTAGGGAAACCTACCAAACCTGTTCATTTTTGAAAACTAGAGACCTAGGGGAATCCAATATGGGGTGATGTGTGGGGCTCTGACCAGGTTCTGTTACCCAGAATCCTTTGCAAACCTCAAAATGTGGCTAAAAAATCAAATTTTCCTCACATTTCGGTGACAGAAAGTTCTGGAATCTGAGAGGAGGCAAAAATTTCCTTCCACCCAGCGTTCCCCTAAGTCTCCCGATATAAATGATACCTCACTTGTGTGGGTAGGCCTAGCGCCGGTGACAGGAAATGCCCCAAAGCACAACGTGGACACATCCCATTTTTTGACAGAAAACAGAGCTGTTTTTTGCAAAGTGTCTACCTGTAGATTTTGGCCCCTAGCTCAGCCGGCACCTGGGGACACCTACCAAACCTGTGCATTTTTTAAAGCTAGGGACCTAGGGGAATCCAAGATGGGGTGACTTGTGGGGCTCTGACCAGGTTCTGTTATCCATAATCCTTTGCAAACCTCAAAATTTGGCTTAAAAAACACATTTTCCTCACATTTTGGTGACAGAAAGTTCTGGAATCGGAGAGGAGGCACAAATTTCCTTCCACCCAGCGTTCCCCCAAGTGTCCCGATACAAATGGTACCTCACTTGTGTGGGTAGGCCTAGCGCCCGCGACAAGAAATGCCCCAAACCTCAACGTGGACACATCCCACTTTTTTACAGAAAACAGAGCTGTTTTTTGCAAAGTGCCTACCTGTAGATTTTTGCCTCTAGCTCAGCCGGCACCTAGGGAAACCTACCAAACCTGTTCATTTTTTAAAACTAGAGACCTAGGGGAATCCAATATGGGGTGACGTGTGGGGCTCTGACCAGGTTCTGTTACCCAGAATCCTTTGCAAACCTCAAAATGTGGCTAAAAAATGAAATTTTCCTCACATTTCGGTGACAGAAAGTTCTGGAATCTGAGAGGAGGCAAAAATTTCCTTCCACCCAGCGTTCCCCTAAGTCTCCCGATATAAATGATACCTCACTTGTGTGGGTAGGCCTAGCGCCGGTGACAGGAAATGCCCCAAAGCACAACGTGGACACATCCCATTTTTTGACAGAAAACAGAGCTGTTTTTTGCAAAGTGCCTAAATGTAGATTTTTGCCTCTAGCTCAGCCGGCACCTAGGGAAACCTACCAAACCTGTGCATTTTTTTAAACTAGAGACCTAGGGGAATCCAATATGGGGTGACTTGTGGGGCTCTGACCAGGTTATGTTACCCCGAATCCTTTGCAAACCTCAAAATGTGGCTAAAAAAACACATTTTCCTCACATTTCTGTGACAGAAAGTTCTGGAATCTGAGAGGAGGCAAAAATGTCCTTTCACCCAGCGTTTCCCCAAGTCTCCCGATATAAATGATACCTCGCTTGTGTGGGTAGGCCTAGTGCCCACGACAGGAAATGCCCCAAAACACAACGTGGACACATCCCATTTTTTGACAGAAAACAGAGCTGTTTTTTGCAAAGTGTCTACCTGTAGATTTTGGCCCCTAGCTCAGCCGGCACCTGGGGACACCTACCAAACCTGTGCATTTTTTAAAGCTAGGGACCTAGGGGAATCCAAGATGGGGTGACTTGTGGGGCTCTGACCAGGTTCTGTTATCCAGAATCCTTTGCAAACCTCAAAATTTGGCTTAAAAAACACATTTTCCTCACATTTTGGTGACAGAAAGTTCTGGAATCGGAGAGGAGGCACAAATTTCCTTCCACCCAGCGTTCCCCCAAGTCTCCCGATAAAAATGGTACCTCACTTGTGTGGGTAGGCCTAGCGCCTGCGACAGGAAATGCCCCAAAGCACAACGTGGACACATCCCATTTTTTGACAGAAATCAGAGATGTTTTTTGCAAAGTGCCTACCTGTAGATTTTGGCCTCTAGCTCAGCCGGCACCTAGGGAAACCTACCAAACCCGTGCATTTTTGAAAACTAGAGACCAAGGGGAATCCAGACCAGGTTCTGTTACCCAGAATCCGTTGCAAACCGCAAAATGTGGCTAAAAAAAACACATTTTCCTCACATTTCGGTGACAGAAAGTTCTGGAACCTGAGAGGAGGCAAAAATTTCCTTCCACCCAGCGCTCCCCCAAGTGTCCCGATAAAAATGATACCTCACTTGTGTGGGTAGGCCTAGCGCCCGCGACAAGAAATGCCCCAAAGCACAAAGTGGACACATCCCATTTTTTTACAGAAAACAGAGCAGTTTTTTGCAAAGTGCCTAAATGTAGATTTTTGCCTCTAGCTCAGCCGGCACCTAGGGATACCTACCAAACCTGTGCATTTTTTAAAACTAGAGACCTAGGGGAATCCAATATGGGGTGACTTGTGGGGCTCTGACCAGGTTCTGTAACCCAGAATACTTTGCAAACCTCAAAATGTGGCTAAAAAAACACATTTTCCTCACATTTCGGTGAAAGAAAGTTCTGGAATCTCAGAGGAGGCAAAAATTTCCTTCCACCCAGCGTTTCCCCAAGTCTCCCGATATAAATGATACCTCACTTGTGTGGGTAGGCCTAGCGCCCGCGACAGGAAATGCCCCAAAGCACAACGTGGACACATCCCATTTTTTGACAGAAAACAGAGCTGTTTTTTGCAAAGTGTCTACCTGTAGATTTTGGCCCCTAGCTCAGCCGGCACCTGGGGAAACCTACTAAACCTGTGCATTTTTTAAAACTAGAGACATAGGGGAATCCAAGATGGGGTGACTTGTGGGGCTCTGACCAGGTTCTGTTACCCAGAATCCTTTGCAAACCTCAAAATTTGGCTTAAAAAACACATTTTCCTCACATTTTGGTGACAGAAAGTTCTGGAATCGGAGAGGAGGCACAAATTTCCATCCACCCAGCGTTCCCCCAAGTCTCCCGATAAAAATGGTACCTCACTTGTGTGGGTAGGCCTAGCGCCCGCGACAGGATATGCCCCAAAACACGACGTGGACACATCACATTTTCAGAAAGAAAACAGAGCTGTTTTTTACAAAGTGCCTACCTGTAGATTTTGGCCCCTAGCTCAGCCGGCACCTAGGGAAACCTACCAAACCCGTGCATTTTTGAAAACTAGAGACCTAGGGGAATCCAAGATGTGGTGATTTGTGGGGCTCAGACCAGGTTCTGTTACCCAGAATCCGTTGCAAACCTCAAAATTTGGATAAAAAAACACATTTTCCTCACATTTCGGTGACAGAAAGTTCTTGAAATCTGAGAAGAGGCAAAAATTTCCTTCCACCCAGCGTTCCCCCAAGTGTCCCGATAAAAATGATACCTCACTTGTGTGGGTAGGCCTAGCGCCCGCGACAAGAAATGCCCCAAAGCACAACGTGGACACATCCCACTTTTTTACAGAAAACAGAGCTGTTTTTTGCAAAGTGCCTACCTGTAGATTTTTGCCTCTAGCTCAGCCGGCACCTAGGGAAACCTACCAAACCTGTGCATTTTTTAAACCTAGAGACCTAGGGGAATCCAAGATGGGGTGACTTGTGGGGCTCTGACCAGGTTCTGTTACCCAGAATCCTTTGCAAACCTCAAAATAAGGCAAAAAAAAACACATTTTCCTCACATTTCGGTGACACAAAGTTCTGGAATCTGAGAGGAGGCAAAAATTTCCTTCCACCCAGCGTTCCCCCAAGTGTCTCGATAAAAATGATACCTCACTTGTGTGGGTAGGCCTAGCGCCCGCAACAAGAAATGCCCCAAAGCACAACGTGGACACATCCCATTTTTTGACAGAAATCAGAGCTGTTTTTTGCAAAGTGCCTACCTGTAGATTTTGGCATCTAGCTCAGCCGGCACCTAGGGAAACCTACCAAACCTGTGCATTTTTTAAAACTAGAGACCTAGGGGAATCCAAGATGGGGTGACTTGTGGGGCTCTGACCAGGTTATGTTACCCAGAATCCTTTGCAAACCTCAAAATGTGGCTAAAAATACACATTTTCCTCACATTTCGGTGACAGAAAGTTCTGGAATGTGAGAGGAGGCAAACATTTCCTTCCACCTAGCGTTCCCCCAAGTCTCCCGATATAAATGATACCTCACTTGTGTGGGTAGGCCTAGCGCCGGTGACAGGAAATGCCCCAAAGCACAACGTGGACACATCCCATTTTTTGACAGAAAACAGAGCTGTTTTTTGCAAAGTGCCTAAATGTAGATTTTTGCCTCTAGCTCAGCCGGCACCTAGGAAAACCTACCAAACCTGTGCATTTTTTTAAACTAGAGACCTAGGGGAATCCAATATGGGGTGACTTGTGGGGCTCTGACCAGGTTCTGTTACCCAGAATCCTTTGCAAACCTCAAAATGTGGCTAAAAAAACACATTTTCCTCACATTTCTGTGACAGAAATTTCTGGAATCTGAGAGGAGGCAAAAATTTCCTTCCACCCAGCGTTTCCCCAATTCTCCCGATATATATGATACCTCGCTTGTGTGGGTAGGCCTAGCGCCCACGACAGGAAATGCCCCAAAACACAACTTGGACACATCCCATTTTTTGACAGAAAACAGAGCTGTTTTTTGCAAAGTGTCTACCTGTAGATTTTGGCCCCTATCTCAGCCGGCACCTTGGGACACCTACCAAACCTGTGCATTTTTGAAAGCTAGGGACCTAGGGGAATCCAAGATGGGGTGACTTGTGGGGCTCTGACCAGGTTCTGTTACCCAGAATCTTTTGCAAACCTCAAAATTTGGCTTAAAAAACACATTTTCCTCACATTTTGGTGACAGAAAGTTCTGGAATCGGAGAGGAGGCACAAATTTCCTTCCACCCAGCGTTCCCCCAAGTGTCCCGATAAAAATGATACCTCATTTGTGTGGGTAGGCCTAGCGCCCGCGACAGGATATGCCCCAAAACACGACGTGGACACATCACATTTTCAGAAAGAAAACAGAGCTGTTTTTTACAAAGTGCCTACCTGTAGATTTTGGCCCCTAGCTCAGCCGGCACCTAGGGAAACCTACCAAACCCGTGCATTTTTGAAAACTAGAGACCTAGGGGAATCCAAGATGTGGTGACTTGTGGGGCTCAGACCAGGTTCTGTTACCCAGAATCCGTTGCAAACCTCAAAATTTGGATAAAAAAACACATTTTCCTCACATTTCGGTGACAGAAAGTTCTTGAAATCTGAGAAGAGGCAAAAATGTCCTTCCACCCAGCGTTCCCCCAAGTGTCCCGATAAAAATGATACCTCACTTGTGTGGGTAGGCCTAGCGCCCGCGACAAGAAATGCCCCAAAGCACAACGTGGACACATCCCACTTTTTTACAGAAAACAGAGCTGTTTTTTGCAAAGTGCCTACCTGTAGATTTTTGCCTCTAGCTCAGCCGGCACCTAGGGAAACCTACCAAACCTGTGCATTTTTTAAACCTAGAGACCTAGGGGAATCCAAGATGGGGTGACTTGTGGAGCTCTGACCAGGTTCTGTTACCCAGAATCCTTTGCAAACCTCAAAATAAGGCAAAAAAAACCACATTTTCCTCACATTTCGGTGACACAAAGTTCTGGAATCTGAGAGGAGGCAAAAATTTCCTTCCACCCAGCGTTCCCCCAAGTGTCTCGAATAAAATGATACCTCACTTGTGTGGGTAGGCCTAGCGCCCGCAACAAGAAATGCCCCAAAGCACAACGTGGACACATCCCATTTTTTGACAGAAATCAGAGCTGTTTTTTGCAAAGTGCCTACCTGTAGATTTTGGCATCTAGCTCAGCCGGCACCTAGGGAAACCTACCAAACCTGTGCATTTTTTAAAAACTAGAGACCTAGGGGAATCCAAGATGGGGTGACTTGTGGGGCTCTGACCAGGTTATGTTACCCAGAATCCTTTGCAAACCTCAAAATGTGGCTAAAAATACACATTTTCCTCACATTTCGGTGACAGAAAGTTCTGGAATGTGAGAGGAGGCAAACATTTCCTTCCACCTAGCGTTCCCCCAAGTCTCCCGATATAAATGATACCTCACTTGTGTGGGTAGGCCTAGCGCCGGTGACAGGAAATGCCCCAAAGCACAACGTGGACACATCCCATTTTTTGACAGAAAACAGAGCTGTTTTTTACAAAGTGCCTAAATGTAGATTTTTGCCTCTAGCTCAGCCGGCACCTAGGAAAACCTACCAAACCTGTGCATTTTTTAAAACTAGAGACCTAGGGGAATCCAAGATGGGGTGACTTGTGGGGCTCTGACCAGGTTCTGTTACCCAGAATCCTTTGCAAACCTCAAAATGTGGCTAAAAAAACACATTTTCCTCACATTTCTGTGACAGAAAGTTCTGGAATCTGAGAGGAGGCAAAAATTTCCTTCCACCCAGCGTTTCCCCAAGTCTCCCGATATATATGATACCTCGCTTGTGTGGGTAGGCCTAGCGCCCACGACAGGAAATGCCCCAAAACACAACTTGGACACATCCCATTTTTTGACAGAAAACAGAGCTGTTTTTTGCAAAGTGTCTACCTGTAGATTTTGGCCCCTATCTCAGCCGGCACCTTGGGACACCTACCAAACCTGTGCATTTTTGAAAGCTAGGGACCTAGGGGAATCCAAGATGGGGTGACTTGTGGGGCTCTGACCAGGTTCTGTTACCCAGAATCTTTTGCAAACCTCAAAATTTGGCTTAAAAAACACATTTTCCTCACATTTTGGTGACAGAAAGTTCTGGAATCGGAGAGGAGGCACAAATATCCTTCCACCCAGCGTTCCCCCAAGTGTCCCGATAAAAATGATACCTCATTTGTGTGGGTAGGCCTAGCGCCCGCGACAAAAAATGCCCAAAGCACAACGTGGACACATCCCATTTTTTTACAGAAAACAGAGCTGTTTTTTGCAAAGTGCCTACCTGTAGATTTTTGCCTCTAGCTCAGCCGGCACCTAGGGAAACCTACCAAACCTGTGCATTTTTTAAACCTAGAGAACTAGGGGAATCCAAGATGGGGTGACTTGTGGGGCTCTGACCAGGTTCTGTTACCCAGAATCCTTTGCAAACCTCAAAATGTGGCAAAAAAAAATACATTTTCCTCACATTTCGGTGACAGAAAGTTATGGAATCTGAGAGGAGGCAAAAATTTCCTTCCACCCAGCGTTCCCCCAAGTGTCTCGATAAAAATGATACCTCACTTGTGTGGGTAGGCCTAGCGCCCGCAACAAGAAATGCCCCAAAGCACAACGTGGACACATCCCATTTTTTGACAGAAATCAGAGCTGTTTTTTGCAAAGTGCCTACCTGTAGATTTTGGCATCTAGCTCAGCCGGCACCTAGGGAAACCTACCAAACCTGTGCATTTTTTAAAACTAGAGACCTAGGGGAATCCAAGATGGGGTGACTTGTGGGGCTCTGACCAGGTTATGTTACCCAGAATCCTTTGCAAACCTCAAAATGTGGCTAAAAATACACATTTTCCTCACATTTCGGTGACAGAAAGTTCTGGAATGTGAGAGGAGGCAAACATTTCCTTCCACCTAGCGTTCCCCCAAGTCTCCCGATATAAATGATACCTCACTTGTGTGGGTAGGCCTAGCGCCGGTGACAGGAAATGCCCCAAAGCACAACGTGGACACATCCCATTTTTTGACAGAAAACAGAGCTGTTTTTTGCAAAGTGCCTAAATGTAGATTTTTGCCTCTAGCTCAGCCGGCACCTAGGAAAACCTACCAAACCTGTGCATTTTTTAAAACTAGAGACCTAGGGGAATCCAATATGGGGTGACTTGTGGGGCTCTGACCAGGTTCTGTTACCCAGAATCCTTTGCAAACCTCAAAATGTGGCTAAAAAAACACATTTTCCTCACATTTCTGTGACAGAAATTTCTGGAATCTGAGAGGAGGCAAAAATTTCCTTCCACCCAGCGTTTCCCCAATTCTCCCGATATATATGATACCTCGCTTGTGTGGGTAGGCCTAGCGCCCACGACAGGAAATGCCCCAAAACACAACTTGGACACATCCCATTTTTTGACAGAAAACAGAGCTGTTTTTTGCAAAGTGTCTACCTGTAGATTTTGGCCCCTATCTCAGCCGGCACCTTGGGACACCTACCAAACCTGTGCATTTTTGAAAGCTAGGGACCTAGGGGAATCCAAGATGGGGTGACTTGTGGGGCTCTGACCAGGTTCTGTTACCCAGAATCTTTTGCAAACCTCAAAATTTGGCTTAAAAAACACATTTTCCTCACATTTTGGTGACAGAAAGTTCTGGAATCGGAGAGGAGGCACAAATTTCCTTCCACCCAGCGTTCCCCCAAGTGTCCCGATAAAAATGATACCTCATTTGTGTGGGTAGGCCTAGCGCCCGCGACAGGATATGCCCCAAAACACGACGTGGACACATCACATTTTCAGAAAGAAAACAGAGCTGTTTTTTACAAAGTGCCTACCTGTAGATTTTGGCCCCTAGCTCAGCCGGCACCTAGGGAAACCTACCAAACCCGTGCATTTTTGAA
Source organism: Pleurodeles waltl (assembly GCF_031143425.1). Lineage (NCBI taxonomy): Eukaryota > Metazoa > Chordata > Amphibia > Caudata > Salamandridae > Pleurodeles > Pleurodeles waltl. The sequence continues at coordinate 827,864,260 of NC_090439.1, forward strand.
AACTAGAGACCTAGGGGAATCCAAGATGTGGTGACTTGTGGGGCTCAGACCAGGTTCTGTTACCCAGAATCCGTTGCAAACCTCAAAATTTGGATAAAAAAACACATTTTCCTCACATTTCGGTGACAGAAAGTTCTTGAAATCTGAGAAGAGGCAAAAATGTCCTTCCACCCAGCGTTCCCCCAAGTGTCCCGATAAAAATGATACCTCACTTGTGTGGGTAGGCCTAGCGCCCGCGACAAGAAATGCCCCAAAGCACAACGTGGACACATCCCACTTTTTTACAGAAAACAGAGCTGTTTTTTGCAAAGTGCCTACCTGTAGATTTTTGCCTGTAGCTCAGCCGGCACCTAGGGAAACCTACCAAACCTGTGCATTTTTTAAACCTAGAGACCTAGGGGAATCCAAGATGGGGTGACTTGTGGAGCTCTGACCAGGTTCTGTTACCCAGAATCCTTTGCAAACCTCAAAATAAGGCAAAAAAAACCACATTTTCCTCACATTTCGGTGACACAAAGTTCTGGAATCTGAGAGGAGGCAAAAATTTCCTTCCACCCAGCGTTCCCCCAAGTGTCTCGAATAAAATGATACCTCACTTGTGTGGGTAGGCCTAGCGCCCGCAACAAGAAATGCCCCAAAGCACAACGTGGACACATCCCATTTTTTGACAGAAATCAGAGCTGTTTTTTGCAAAGTGCCTACCTGTAGATTTTGGCATCTAGCTCAGCCGGCACCTAGGGAAACCTACCAAAACCTGTGCATTTTTTAAAACTAGAGACCTAGGGGAATCCAAGATGGGGTGACTTGTGGGGCTCTGACCAGGTTATGTTACCCAGAATCCTTTGCAAACCTCAAAATGTGGCTAAAAATACACATTTTCCTCACATTTCGGTGACAGAAAGTTCTGGAATGTGAGAGGAGCCAAACATTTCCTTCCACCTAGCGTTCCCCCAAGTCTCC